>NC_139766.1:46420824-47022425 GCF_965231275.1 Zosterops lateralis | reverse complement strand
TATATAAATTATAAGCATCTCTCACTACCTAGATAAAAATATTTCATGGATCTTCTGGCAAGATTTGTTTAATTTGTCCAAACCCATGTGTATTTACTGAAATCAAATCTTCAAACATGCAATATGTAATTTTTATAACACCTTTCCTTCAACATCTAGAACTGTTTGATATCAGAAATAATTTTCATTTATATAGTAAGAAATAAAAAATAAAAATGAGTCCAAATTTATTAGAAAAAGCATTACAGCCAGACATCCACATGTGGAAACTATCTAGGTTACAACATGAACATAGTTGTACCATAAACTTTAATTATAAAAAAAAAAAAAAAAAAAAAAAAAAAAAAAAAAGCAAGACTGGATTAAACTTTGTTGGCAAATGCAGCTCAGTGTAATAGAGAATTCAGTTTCAAGTGATCACACATGAATTCAGTTGAATTAGGTTAGATCCTATGTTTTCGTCTGCCCCAATAACATATTTTAGGATAAGCCAAAATTTCTTCTCAATGCCTTTTAAACCTAAAGGTTCAAATTTTCATTCTGAAAATGTTTTTTTTTAATTGCTTTTTCAGCTTATGAGTAAAATTAAAGGCCTCATTTACCAGAAAACTAGAGAAATATTGATTTGTTCTCCCATTCTTTAACTGGGGGGGAGGAGGAAGAAAAAAAAAACCCAGACAGATGATTATAAATCAGCTTCAAGCTTATTGCTTCTATTTCCAACCTCTCTCTGGCCCTAAAGGTCTGGCTTGGGTTCCCCATGATATCATTGGTGCTCCTTCCCTGCTTTCCCAGTTGCTTGTATACATCTCAAGCCCTTGCTACTACCCTGGATCTTTCAGCCTGTTCTGTAGATAATACAATGGGAAGCAGTGACCAGTGTTACTGCAGGTCTCCTTTCTGTTTTTTCTGCTCTCTCTTGTGAAAAGGAGTCTTTTTATTCTTTCTTTCCACGTCAGAATGCTGGGAGTAGGCACTGCCAGAGCCAGCACTGAAATGTCTCAGCTCCCCTGTACACAAAGGAACCTAATTGAGCCCACATACAGGTACAGCTCTAATTTGTGAGATGTGCAATGGAGCGTGCAGGCGATGATCCCGGCATCGTGGCTGACAAGCAGAACAATCAGGTGTTCTGTGGAGCTTGGACAACAACAACTTCCTCAGCTCTGCCAGGAAAACAGTAGCTCAGATTTTACAAAGCAGGGTTTTACTGCTGAAGGTGCCAGGCTTTTAAGAGGTTCATGGACACACCTGGGAACTGACAGAGTTGAAGTACTGTTCTACTCCTACTGCATTATTACAGGGTACTCAGTCTGTAAGGGTTGTGTTTATGCGGAGTCAAAGAGTTAAAAGTGTGTGTGGGAAAACATGTTTTTCTCTTGCAGGAGCCACTCCTCTCCAGCAAGGCACATGAGGTGTCTGAGAGCCTCAGATAGGATTGAAGGCAAGTCATCTGCCTTCGGAAAAGAGATATCAAAAGCAGTATGCGTGATCATGCTGGCCTCCAGAAGGGGAAACACAGATCAATTTCCAGCTACATCCCTTCCTTGCAAATGTGAGTAAAGCCAGTTATGGTGATCTCTGGGACCTGGACATTTATCTCACCAGAGCCTGGATGCCAGTGTTGGCCATGTGTGCCAGCAAACAGCTGTCACACAGTGATAAATTCTGGCCACTAGCAACTGGAATTAAATTTAAACAAACAACTTATAATGGCAAGATTTTCACTCCTGTAGTTCCCTAAAATGCCCTGAAAAACCTAAAGTTTCGTAAGTTTCATGGAGAATACCAAGGCTCATCAAAGGTGAGGTCAAGGATAAAACCTTCATCATTAGGTGTTATTACTTAATGGAAGCTGGTCACTGTGGTACGCCCTTCCTCCTCCTTTACTTTTCACTGTACATTTACTATTATGTGTGACTTTATAAGGGACAATCAGTGTGCTGCTGAAATGCTTTTTCAAAATTGTAATTTCATTAAGGTATTCTGGTAAAATTTCCAATCCATTTTCTGTATTCATTATCTTTCCATTCCCAAGTAATTTAGTTAGTTACAGCAATGCCACTAAGAAGAAAAAGCTCAACACTTTGATCTCAGCTTCTTTTATCAGGTTCAGAAATACATATTCTATCTAACCTACCTCTAAGGACAAAACAGTAGCAATTAAAGGTAGAAATCACAATCCAAAATGTCCTCTGTTCCACCCTCTGCTCAAAGGGAAGAGGGGAGGTCTACTGCCCACAGTCACTATTTCAGTACACTGTAATATATTCTGGTTTTAGCAACAACAACAAAACAGAAAGCATAGCATTCCTGTTATACAAATACAGTATCTACATAATATTTGCAATAAAATGCTCAAGCCCAGCATGTGCTTCCTTATGCTAATTACAGCTGATCCACAATAAATAATCTAAATTTATGTCTTCTGCCTCATAGGCATAAGAAATTATTCTTCTGAAGGACAATTCTGTGTTTCTTAACATACTAAGTCTCAACATTTGGGTGGCTACTACATGTATCTGACTGTGCAGGCAAGAAATTGTGTCTGCACTCTTAGGCAAAACCAGGACTTTGCTTCTTCCTGAATTCAGCCTGTTCCATGTCTAGTAAACAGCAGAATGGAAATGTTTGGCAGAGGAAGATATCGGCCAAGAAATATGGAGAACAGCAGTCCTGTTAATATTGCAAAAGTCCATGTTCAAGCTTCAGCATGTCTGAATTTTGCACAGTTCTCACTCATATCTTTAATTATTATATCTAAAAAGCAAGCTAATAAGATGCACTTCTCTGGGAGCAATGGTTTCTGCAGTTTCCAAAACAAAATTTATGTAGTTATTCATTTGCAAAAACCTTCCAGTGATTCTGACAGGAGACAGGCACTTGCACTACATAACGAGGTGGCAGCTGGTGAATATTTATTTTTTCCTTTGGTACCTATCTTGTCTGCTTTAACTGGCTGCTTGGGAATGCACTTGGAAATGCAGCACAGAGCACTGACACTGTGGTGCTCTGAGATGGTGCCATCAAAACCATTTCCTTTTTAAACTCAAGTGGCAATGGGTTAAAGTTGAAGATGACTGATCAGAAACAGTAAGGTCTACACATGTGATCCTGTGGGGAAGCTCCAATTTTCCTCTCTCCTTTCCTTTGTTTTCCTTGCTTTGCTCTTTTCTTCCTGGGATCTACCTTCTTTGAGGTAGAGGGTTCTTTTTCTCTGATATTACATAGCATAGTGGGACTGCCATACAGAATTAACAGAAACAACACCACTAACAATAATAGTAACAGCAACAGAAGCTTTCCTGGGAAAAAAACCACTGACTTCCCGGAAAACTGAATTCTCCTGTAATAAATAAAGTTACTTCCTCCCAAGCTGAATTTGGCCTATTTTGAAAGATACTGAAACAGGAAAATAACCTAATTTCTTCAAGTATGTGCACTCCAGTGGGAAAGTTTGCAGTCATTACCTTTTAAAAATCAGGCTATGAATTTTTCTCTTTGACAGTTTCTAATGAAAGTTAATGCTCAGTAATTTTAGCCATCTTCTGGTAAGATTTGAACCACTATGGGGAGGGCAGAACAGAGAAAACTCTCTTTTTACTACAAGTTGCTGAATTAACTGAACCTGAAATGCTTTGCAAATGTGTGTCTGTGCCAGTGAAATTTAAAAAAAAAGGAAACAAACAAGGTCTCTTCAGGAGATTTCTTGCATGTCCTATTTCCCAGTCTGTTGGCAGCTCTCTTCAAAAGGAAAAGATGCCAGGTAAGCTAAGTCTGCCTGGTGCACTGATCTCTGGCAGGCACAAATTTTGGGTACTTTTTGGGCTGAAGGCTCTAGTGATGTCTGCTATGCAGTTAACATAAGTCAAGAGTAAGGATGCCTTCAAGTGCTGACATAAAGGACTCAAAACATTTTGGTTTTCCACTTGAATTAGGACAAAAACCAAACTGTGTTATCTCCAAATCCTCAAAGGCATAGTATTATGCTTCTTTGCATAGGTTTGTGGCTTTGGACAAATCACACAGTAGATTAATAAGGGATATCTGAAGATGGTCAGAAAGACAGAAATGTTCTGCAATGGGAAAAGCTTGGCTTTCACTGTGAATGCTTGCCTTGCTTGTCAGCAACCCCCTATATTCAGCACACTGTATATCAAAACACAAGAGTGCTTTTATAGGCTTGATTTTCCCCCAGATTTAAAGGCTATTCAACCACAGCAAAACAGAATTTCGCCTCTGTAACAAAGGCAACAAGATGACAACATAAGTTCATTCTCCCTTGTTATTTTCTTCCAGTGGCAATGCTGTCAGCACTGACGGGACAATAAAATATGAGGGTTCATTAAGCCAGTACTAAACCTAATAGTTACAGGAAAATTGCTCAGTGAGTGGCAAGACCATGCAAATATTACTGTTAATGGAATATTCTAACCGTTGGAGAATTTGAGAAAAAAGATTTACAATTGCTTTATACTGCTTTTGGGCAAAGGCTACTTGCATGCTGTAGTGACAAGCATTTTTTTTTTTTTAGCAAGTCTAGAGTGTAGGTACATCAGGAATGTTAACTCAGCTCAACAAGTGTGCCACTTCTTTCTGTTTTAAGGACACTGGCATCTTGCAGTTGATGGCTGTGTGAACTGCGTGCCCCTGGTCCAGCACCAGTGCGGACGTGTCCAAGTGTGCCCCAGCAGCTGCAAACCATCCAGGGCCAGCACACAGAGGCCTGTGTGGATATGAATATTACCCTGCTGGGGATGGATCTGTGAATAATGGCTACTGTAACTGCTTGTGGCAGATCTGAAAAGTGATGAAATTGTGACTGATGATGCGGTAGGAGTTACTGCTATGGAGGGAGCAGCAATTCAGCTCTGTGGTCCCATGACAAGTTTTGGCCTCATCAGTATGTAGGGCAAAGCAGCTGCTGTAATCACAAATGACGGCTTGGGATTCCTGGGCTCCTGAGGTCTCTGAGAAGACTTGCAATCACAGGCTGGCCTAGTTTCCCCCTCTACCAGGAAGGTGGAGCTCATACACCAATGCTTGCCTCAGCAATGATGGGGAATATCAATCCCTATCCTGAAGCCCCATAAGTGATGAGAGAACTCCTTCCAGTGATTGTTAGCCCCAACCAGGAGTTATCCCATTAGTGATGTTCAGAAGCTGTGCCTGTGCTGCTACAGATCACATTTGTACCAAAACAGCACAAGAAGGCTGCCTGCAACTTCTCACAGGAGGAAACAATGCTTCTCTGTGCAGTTACCATCGACCTCATATCACATATTTTCCTGCTTTTCTCTCCCTTGAGTAAATTAATCTATCATACAATTTTTTAAATTATTAAACAGTGTGAATAGTTTGAAAATATCTACCTAATTTGTTTTTTCAAAGCTGCATTTTCTCACATGTATTAGACAGGCATTAGGTGGCAGTATGGGCTGGAGACTTCAGCATGGGGCAACGGGCAAGATATGCATATTCTTGATTCCAGTTATAAGATGGAAAGAGTCTCTAAACTTTCCCTTCTGCCTAAAAAATGAAAGTGTGACTAATGGTCCCCTGACATCTTCTGAATATTAATTAGCTAATGTCTTCACAGAGCTCTGCATGAAAAATGTACTCCATGAGTACAGAAATAGTCAAGTAAAGAGTTTTTCTTTTACATCAGTTTAATGTCACACATTTTGTCCTTGATTTCTGCAGTGACACATTTGATCCATAATTCAGCCCATACATTCTCAACTATTCTATTTTTAGATTTTAGAGAGACAGATTGGAATTTATAGCTAAATCTAACTTCCCAAACCATAGTCTGACAGGACAGATCAGAGCTAAGTACACAGTAGTTAGTGAAGAGCTGGCAAAGTGCTTTCATAAAGTTTTTCCACAAAGGTGGAAAAAACCCAGTGGGTATTCTAATCCATCTCCTTGCCTCTGAAACATTTTATGCTGTAATTTGGTATAATTGTACAAGTGCTGTATCTAGGATGGTGAAAATGTTGTTAGACGTTTTCCAGGGAAATGCCCTGTCTGACAACCAAGGAAGACTCAGATTTCCGTATCAGTTTCAGAACTAATTTTTTCCAAGGTTCAGCCTATAGCTTCCTGAACAACATGCCTCACTCCAATCTGTGTCACTTTTCAGTGTGCATACGGGAGTTTGGCTAGAGCCTGTCCAATATCCAAATACCTCGGCTAAATTCTCATCCAAATATACTTGGATCCTGCTTGAACTAATTTCAGTGACTCCAAAATTGCCTTGTATTATTGATATTTCAACTCACAGCATGGTATTTTTCTTGCCAACCAAACATCTTCACCTTATGCTGTGCTTGGGGCCTGGCAGCAGACAGATCTAGACTCCAAGCTTGTGTTTTTACATGTGAAATCCAGAACTAATGCCATCTTTTAAACTACCATATCCCACTGCAGACTCATTTCACTGGCTCTGTATTTCCATCTTGCACATTTCTTATCTTTCAGCAGAGCTGCTCTGTACAATTTTCCCTTCCTTTGGATTAATTCCATCTTTTCCTCTGCCTCAATGAGTTAATTTACATATTTTCACTCAGAATCTCACAGTGTTATTTTGTGCCTGTTTTATTATCCTCTACCACTTTTTTTGTATCTTCTTTTATATTTCCTCCAGGGCAGTTATTTATACTTTCACATCATCTGCAGTTCCCCTTACTCTCATGTTAATGAGAACACCTGCATAAAAACTGAGCCCAATACAAATCCCTACCTCATCCATATTCCTTCCAGGATTAATTTCACCCTCATGTGTTTATATAAAACCCCACTCTTCTCAGACCTCCTTTCATGGCAGGGAGTTACTTGGCTTCTCT
This sequence comes from Zosterops lateralis, assembly GCF_965231275.1. Lineage (NCBI taxonomy): Eukaryota > Metazoa > Chordata > Aves > Passeriformes > Zosteropidae > Zosterops > Zosterops lateralis. The sequence continues at coordinate 47,015,577 of NC_139766.1, read as the reverse complement.
GCTACTCTCATTGCTCCATACCTTACACGTTATTTGCCCAACCAACCCTTTTCACTTGCAATATTGGATTCCTTTTTCATTTCAGTCTCAAACACTGGACCTTTCTCATCTCTCCCTTGACAGCTGGTTTTCTATGTACATATGAACAGTCTAGAACAATTTTCTCAGTATTTAAAGCATTTGGTTTCAGATAAGACGCTGACCTCACGCTTGTATTTATGGCTCTATATGGATGATCATGCAGTTTTAACTCACTTATTGTTTGAGATACTCTCAGTAGTTTTCTTAGATTTGTGGCTCCCAAGGCCAATGGGGATGACTTTTGAGAAGAACTCCCCTGTCCTGACTCTCATTAAAGTGTAGCTGTAAGAAACAAACAAACAAACAAACAAACAAACCCAAGAAAAAAAAGTTTTACAGTTGCTACCATAACTTTTAATGGAGCCTTATTATTAGATCCTGTGCCATGGTTCTGGTCCCATTTTTCTGGCTTCAAGGTTGCAGGAAGCCATCACCAAAGCTTTCCTCCCTGACAAACTCATGGATTGAAAATTAGGCACCCTTTAACTTTCTTTTTATAAAATACACACTAGCTCCTGGGTTTTCTGCCCATAATAAGTATTTTCCAGCTTCTTAATTGTTCTTTAACTCTTCTCTGAACCCATTTCAGGTTGCCAATATCCTTCTCAAATGACAGAACTGGACACAGATTCCATTAGTGCTCTCTCTGGTGCCAAACACAAATATCATTGCTCCATTGCTATTTGAGCTACCTCTGTTTATACATCCAAGGACTGCATTAGACCATATCCTGTCAAGGAGAAGCTTATTACTACAGCAGCTCAAATTACCCTTCCCATCTTTTACAGAGATGCTGCTTTTTGGGATGCAGGAAGATTTCATCCCCTCATTTTTACTATTATAAATTGGACCTGGACCATGTATTTGAGTAATAAACTTCAGTTTAAGATCTACACTGTTTAGCTTAGTCTCAGTTTATTCAGAGAACCACGTTGTTCTGTTTGGCTTTTGAGCTCAACGTTGCTGTCATTGTAACTTTGATTTCTGGCAGCTGGTCAATGATCAAGAAGCAGCCAAGAGTTGACCACTCTGGAAGCACATATGCTTGATCATGGTTACCTGCTTATATATACTGAAGACTTGTTATCCATGTTATTTTTTTAAGATGTGCTATGGTAATTTTGTGGCAGTCTTATTAATTATCAAAATGTTACGTAAGATCTAATCAAACTCTTACCAGATGTCTCAGCACATTATATCCCCCAATGCTAGCCAAATTTATCCTTTTATCTAGCAATCTATTTCAAATATGAAAGCATCCATTTAAGCTCTTTAATAAATAGCAAGAAGTAATAATTATAAACTCATTAATTCTCTCCTCTATTTTATTATTGTATCCCATTTAAAATATTTTACCAGAATGAATGTCAGAATGAGTTGAAAGCATCTGAATCATGCCATCTTCTGATTGTAAACATTGGCATTGAGCTGAAGATGCCTCTGTCTCTAAATAGTTGTTTAAAATTCATCCTAGAAATACTGAGGTCCTCAACCAGCTCATTTAAAACTCCTGGCTGTTGACAAAGCATAATAGTCTCTTCTTCCCATGTTAATGGATATTTTAACAAAGTTTTTGTCCTATGTGTCCCAGACTTCTCTGGGAACACAATGAGACTGTCTAACAAACTATCAGTGATGGCTCCATGTTTCAGCTAGGTGCCCTCAAGATTTCTCTCAGTTGCCACCTACCTGTGGAAGCAGTAGTATCCCAATTCTGTCTCTGAAACTAATCCCTTCTGAACAGCCAAACTGGTACTTTTTCTTGTGTATCATACTTGTGAAAGCAGGTCTCACAGGTGGCACCTTAGCAAACACTCCAGGCATCTCCCAGCAGCCCCTTGAGCCTGCTTCTTGCACAGAGCTCAGTGGGGCTCTGAGCCACCATTTGCCCTTTCCAGGAGGTAAGCTGCAGAGTGAAAGGCAGAGGCACCGGCTCCTTGCGGCTTTTAAGTTTGATTTGAGGAGATGGGAGCTAGCTGTTGCCCTTATCCTCAGAGGACATTTGTTCTTGGAGTGTCCCTAGTGGATTACCACCAGCCTGGATCTAAAATGAGGTGAAGACTTCAAGCTGCATTCACTAAAGTATTTGTCCACACAGCTAGGGCCAAGGTCTAGCAAGGACACTTTTCCAGGAGTTGCTTATGGCCCAGCTGTCCTCACAGCTAAGGTTGTGTGGAGCCCTGCCAGCAGCACACATAGGCAGAGCCTGTAAAACACCTCTTAGAAATTCAGCCTCAGGGAAGACACATTTCCCCTCCTGAACTGCCCCATTTAGTGCATGGCTTCTGTTGGGAAGCAAAGGATGAAAGAGAGATACAGACTTCTAAGTTTATATCTCCAGTTAAGAAAAAAAAAGGTTCAGATCCTGTTTCATACATGACCTGGCCTCTAGCTTTATTCAGCAACTTCTATGTTAAGAAAATATTCAGTAAACAGGAGAAGGGAAGAGGGTTAGAAGCTTAAAGCTGTTCCGCTGCTACACAAAAGATGGGTGTGAATAAATTATATAAAAATAATCCACCTAAAAAATAAGTAGAAAAATAATGCTAATCCTATTTAGACTTGGTGATTCTCACTATATGTTTTATTTATGAAACTGTAATCCTAGAACAGTAAATACTGCTATTCTTTATCGTTCCATGAAGATAATGTGGTAGAAAGAAAGGCATGTAGCGTGCAAAAAAAAAGCACATTAATGGAAGAAATTGATAATGTAATTAAAAGAGGTTTTTTTCATGGAGCTTAAGAATGTTTTAAAACAGCATTACATAATGGAGATTTCTAAGTGATTGCTTTCACAAAACATATAGTACAATAAAAACGGGAGGAAAAAACCCCAAACATTTCAACCATTTGACACTGCACAAACACACTTTGTCAACTATAAAACCTACATTTTCAGCTGAGACTTGTTAGTAGGCACAACTTCAGCTACTGCAACTGAGAGCAGGCTTGTATATGCCTGTGTGAACAGGCTCCACACAAACTCCTCATTTGCTCCTCACTTATTCTTTCTGCACTAGTTCCCAAGAACTATTTAGCAGTCCTGGTTGCTCAGCAATCTCCTGTGGTTTCCACACTGAGGTAAACACTGTCATGTGGGGCCCGAGTCTTTGCTCTTAATGTGCTAATTGAAACTTGGCTTTGGGAAAGAAACAAAATGAAGAGAACTGTGGCAGGTCAAAATCCAAAAGTGAATTTTCCTGGCTGGCCAAAAAGGTGAATTTTTCTGGCTGAATGAGGTATGTCTTGATTTTGTGCCCAAAGAGGGCTCCAAGTTGAGCTGGAAAAAAATGTAAACATCTCCCACAGTTTTGATCTGCCACCCAGCAAAAAGCACATGATTGGCTTATGCAAGTAAGACCCCTGTTCATGGCTTTGTTCATCCAAAGCTTGATTGCACCCTATGAAGCAACAATTAGTGATGGCACAGAATTAAGCACATTTGATCTGTGAATTCAGCCATTATAATAGGTTCTGTTCCCACTTTTATCCATTTAATAGTTGTGATTTTGGTTTGACGTCTTAACCTGTGTGGTAAGGAATATTGTAAAAACATATTCTCTTGTAAGATGTACCACAAACCTCTCCTTTGCTGTGACGGTGCTATTTCTGGGGGAGGAATTTCTTGCACTTTTCCTGGTTCTGTGGGAGTCCATTGGCAGCTCCTCCATAGCTTTCTGCCCACAGTTTTTTTGGAGGATTTATTCAATGACAACACCACCTGTGACATCCTTGCTCGATCTCTTGTGCCACTGAGAAACTCCCAGCTCCCTGGAGCCAGATGGGGTTCACATGGAAGTACTGAGGGAACTGGTGAAAGAGCTCACCAAGCCACTCTCCATCATTTATCACCAGTCCTGACTAATTTTGGGGGTCCCAGATGACTGGAGGTTGACCAAGTGACACCCAGCTACAAGAATGGTTAGAGGAGGATCAAGAGAACCCCAGCCTGACCTCAGTGCAGGAAAAGTTATGGAACAGATCATCTGTAGTGTGATCATGCAGCATGTACTGGACAACTGGGGGATTGGGCTCAGCCAGCATGAATTCAGGAAAAGCAGGTCCTACCTGGCCAACCTCATCTTTTGTGACCAGGTGACCTGCCTAGTGGATGAGGGAAAGGCTGTGGTTGTGTCTAGCTGGACTTAGAAAAGCCTTTGATACTGTCTCCCATGGCATTTTCCTGCAGGAGCTGGCAGGCCATGGCTTACACAGGTACACTCTTTTCTGAGTTAAAAACTGGCCAAATGACTGGAACCAAAGAGTTGGAGAGAATGGATTACATCCAGTTGGTGGCTGGTGACTAGGGGCCTTCCCAGGTCTCAGTGTTGAGGCCAGTTCTGTTTAAAATCTTTATCAATGATTTGGACAAGGGGATTGAGGGCACCCTCAGTTAGTTCACAGATGACAACAAGTTGTGTGGGAGTGTTGATCTGCTGGAGTTTAGTAAGGCTCAGCAGAGGGATCTGGGCAGGCTGTATCCATGGGCCGAGGAAACAGTTTGTGGTTCAATAAGGTGAAGAGCCCTACACTTGAATCACAACAACCCCAGGCAGTGCTACAGACTGGGAACAGTGTGTCTGGAAAGCTGCCTAGAGGAATAGGACCTGGGAATGCTGGTAGGCAGCAGCTGAACATGAGCCAGCTGTGGCCAGGTGGCAAGAAGGCCAATGGCATCCTGCCTTGTGTCAGGAATAGTGTGTCCAGCAGGACCAGGGCAGTGACTGTCCCCCCATACTCAGCACTGGTGAGGCCACACATTGAATGCTGTGTTCAGTTGTGGGCCCCTCACAACAACATTGGGGCGCTGGAGCATGTCCACAGAAGGGTAATGGAGCTGGTGAAGGGTCTAGAGAGTAAGTCACATGAGGAGCAGCTGAGGAAGTTGGAGTTGTTCAGCCTGAAGAAAAGGAGGCTATGGGGAGACCTTATTGTTCTCTTCAACTACCTGAGAGGATGTTGTGGCCAGGAGGGTGTTGGTCTCTTCTGCCAGGCAGCCACTGATAGGATGAGAGGACATGGCCTCAAGCTGCACTAGGGGAGATTCATATTGGACATCAGAAATAATTTTTTCCTTGGAAGGGTGGTTAAGTGTTTGAACAGAAATTGCCCAGGGAAGTGCAGGACTGATCACCACTGGAACTGTTCAACATCTGGACGTGACACTTAATGCTATGGTCTGACTGACATGGTGGTGTTTGGTCCAAGGCTTGGTCTTGGATATCTTTTCCAACCCTAATGCTTCCATGAGTCTATATGTAGAAGTCCATAAGCAGTCCTACTCACTCACACTTTGTGGCATATGTCTGGCAATGACAGGAAATAGGTGGTGATTTACTTCAATAAAATCATAGGACATACAAGAGCATTTCATAAATCTCCATTGATGCTGAAAGGCAAAATTCACCAGTATTTTGGTGAGACTTTTCCCTGAATCTGGAAGAGGGCATGAAGACTATTCCAGCCATCTAATTTAAAAACAACAATTGAATCTAATTCCTTAGTGTATTTTTAAGCCCACCCTTTGCTATGAATCTCTGAAGGCTTTAAGGTGACTGCTAACTCATCAGCATTGAGGAAAAAGACAGACAGGGGGGAGTTTGTCCTGGGAACTCCAGGCATCCTCATTTTTTCCTAACTAGAAATATGACGTCCCTCCCTCAGCAGCACCTCATGCAATACAAACAGAGAGTCACAAGCATCCTTTGCCTCACCTGGAATGAGAAAGAAGGAAAGAGTCCTTGAGAAAATGGAATAATGAAATAGCACACCTATTCAGCTAGACTACCTGGGACTGCTGTTGGAGGCAATACTGCACACTCACATACCATATGCACACACAGACTGATGGCCTGGAGCTGCAGCAGAAGCAAAAGTGAGATGGGAATAGAGAATGATTTGGGAGTCTGTAGATCTGAGGACACGTGTGGAAGGAGGAGTAGGAGCTTTGTGTCAGTTTGGCACAGGAAGGGCAATTTCCAACTGGGATTGAAATTACCTGGAAATGCTTTTCCCATTGCAGTCCTGTATACACTTTTATTTTCCATGTACAGGAGAGGAAAAGGTTGAGGTGCAGATTTATTATCATTATCAATGCTGAAAGTTGCACAGCTCAGTGTTCAGCTTCCTGACAGTGACTCTGCTGCCACAATGACACAATACAACAGATGTACCTAAGTTAGAAACTCTGTAGCTACTGCTGCAGCTGTAAAACTCAGTGTTGAACTACCCACCCTGCTGCTCATCCAGTTTCTCCAACCCATTTTGCAGCATTTTCTGCAGTCCCTGATGTTGTAGGTACAACAGACAGATGTTACCAACACTGTTGCAAACTAAGCCCTCCTGAGCCAGCTGGAGGCACCACAACCCTGTAATGTCTGTTGGGAGTGAATGGAGAGCCTGTGTGATTAACAATTCACATCTCTACCCTGCCTCTCTGCAAGAAGTGTACTGAGGATTGTTCCTTACCTTTATAGTGCTTTGGAAACAATGTAAGCAATTTTTACCCACCTAAATACATTATGCCTTAGGAAATTAGCTGGTGCGCAGAGAATCTGTTTATGCCAGACTGGAAACACTGTCTACCCACAAATCAGAAATAAAAATCTTGACCTTAACTTCTTGCTTCTGCAAAGGCCATCTGGTGGTCAATTGGGCATTGCTTATGCAAGTGATGATGTGCACACACTACAGAGGCTTTACAGACAAGCACAGCACTGCAGCAGAGCTCCTCCAGCCCCTGCTTCACAGCTTCTGAGAGAGTAGAGCAGAAATCTGCTCCCCAGGCAGCAGTGAAGAGGATGGTGGCAATATTTCTGAACCAGCAATATCTACTCACTGCCCTTGCACGCATACATATGAACTTAAGCCAGCCAAAATTATCTATTCTTTTACTTTAAAATTTGTACTTCAACAGAAGCCAAAATACTGCTTGCAGTCATTAGAAGGATTAGAAAGGGAAGGGGCATGGGATTTGCTTCTAGGCTGGTCCTGGCGTACATGATGCTTGGATAAACAAGAGGACTGTCCAAATTGAAAGGAGAAAGCCTCTCTCTCTCTCTCTCTCTCTCTCTCTCTCTCTCTCCATATATATATAAAATTGAAATAACCTGTGTGGCTTAATTCCAAGCAAGCCCAGTTTCCCTGTTGTTTTTGGGGTTTTTTTTTCATATTGCAACCATCCATTTATGCAGCATAGCGTAGTTTGCAACACCACTAAACTATCAGAGAAATTTTGACACTCCTGAGCAACATATAAAATAAACAGGCTGATATCCAGTTTTCAGTCTGAAAAACCAGCAAGCCATTTCCCTACACTAGGGAAATTTGGATTTCATGGTGCACATGCTGTCCATATTTAAACTACTGCACATTTCAGTGTAGAAACACCATCAGCACTTTACCATTGTCAGTAGGTTGCCTGGCTAATAATTAGTTCCTTATTTTAGATGGCTCCCTCTCATATGCCTATATGGCAACCAACTTCTGCTCTCACAGCCAGTGACAACATCAGTATCAGTCCCAGCTGATAAAACCTCTTCTTTCTTTTCTACTTGCTGGGCTGTAGCTCCTGGCTAGAACTCTGCACTGCAGAACAGACATTAAAAATAATTTTTCTGGAAACTGGGTGGCTCAGGGAAATGTCAATGAGTGGCTGCCTTTCCTTTTCAAGGACTAGTAAGGCTCCAGCTGGTCCCTTCATCTCCTGGTTAAAGGCAGCTGAAAGCAGCTACCATCTGCTTGCATAATGTTTCTCTCTGAAGACTTGGTATCACCAGTCAGTCATAAATGCCTGTGGCCATACAGACTGCATATTTCATTTTCAGCAAGCAGTTTCAGGAGTCTAAGGGGCATGAAGATCTATGAGTTATAGTTTTAGCCTATGGATAAGTAGCAATTTTACCTTGGCAGAAGCTGCATGGGAAAAATATATTGACAGTTATACAACATAATGCCGACAGCATTCCATCTGCTGTGTAAGCAGGTAGGGAGGGAGAACTGTGGTCTGGGCAACTGTGGTCTGGGCAGAAGGCTGCATGCATCACCAAACTGAATGTGTCTTTGGAGCTGTCTAGGCACAGGGAGAATAACACTTTGGATCTACCAAGGACTTGTCCTAGCTTTCCAGCAGAACAAGGAAGCTGAGTCATGGAGCTCCATCTGTGCTTTGCCAAGAGCAGCATGCCAAGGGAGATCCCAGCCCCTTCTTAGATGCTTTTTCAAGCACAGTTCCTTATCTATTTAAAAATGTATATGCCCAGTACTTTACACCTCTATTTATAGCAATTTCTTAAACAAAAAGCTGATTTTTGCTGTTATTTGCCCAGTTCCATTCCAATTTCCAGAAAAAAAATTAAATTGGATATCACAAGGTAGATATTGAGCTCCAACTTCCACTCAAAAATTATGGGGTTTTTCCCAGTTAGCACTGACAGCTGAATTTAACAGTCAGAACTGGGGCTGGAACTGAATTAGCTGTTCTTGTGCCCATAGCTGGCCCTGAGAGTGTTAGTATTGGTTATGCCTGACTCCTTTTCATGTAATGAAAGGGAAATTACATTGCTAGAATTGCTGACCACTTTTCCTCTGTGGTATAAACAAGTACCTTCTTTGCTTTAGGTCAGTTGGATATTTAATATTTGTTCAAGTATGTGAAAAGCCCTTTTGCTCCTATAATTCATAGCATTCCTACTCCACTGTCCTGACAAAACCACATCTTGACTCCTGCTATATAGTCCTGATGGGGAACATGGTTTTCACTCATGTGCATGGTGCTGTCAATTTCGGAATAAAGTAATAATACTTTGGAACTGATAGGATCTTCTTCTTCCATTATAGAACTTGGCATCAAAGCTGGTCTGATTCAGCCAGCTCTTTCTATTTAAAAGTTGATCATCAATCTTACTTTAAAAAAAAAAAAAAAACAGAGATGCTTATCATAACATTTTATCCATAATCAGTTAGAAGATGCATTTGCTTTTTCCAGGTCACTAAGATATTTGAGGCTAAGCAGCTTCCAGGTTTCATTAAAAAAAAAAAAAAAAAGTCAGCAAAGTTTGATGGAAATTTGAACCTGGGTTAATTCCTTGCACACTTCCATTGGTGTCACTGACAGGGAGACTGGGAGGTCAATGGTCTCAGAAAAATGCAAGCACCTCAAATGTCTTCCCCTTGGTATAACTGTTTCAAAACCTTAGCTGAGAAACAAACCCTTCTGCCATGGCAGAAATGAATGGGATTAAAAGTAACATAAAATTAATTTTGTGCTCAAAGCACCTTGACCGACAGTCTGAGCGAGTCACTGGAAATGCACAAACTTCCTCCCACACTTTCCCATAAATATGCCTCAACACTTGACAGGTCTCACAAGTAAATGGTGGATTTGTGACCTTGACTATCTCAGCTTTAAATCAGTGCCTAGCAGTACTACCAAGCTTGGTTTATATAATCAGATAAAAATAGGTGGCAAATCCTATTTACTATTAGGCAACTAAGTGCAAAAGGTATGAAAAATTACATCTGGTCTACTCTGTTTCCTTGAACACCTTTATAGGACTGGCTTAAATGCATGGGTCATTCCAGAAACCATACAATACCAAACCTATGGAGACTTATGAAAAAAGCAATGGGAAATACTGTGGTAAAATATTTGGCTTTGTTTCTTTCTGCCTTCTGCTAACACAAAACTGTAGCCCTGCCTGGTGACCAAAATTGTGCTGCTGTCTAAATGGAGGCACAATCAGAACTGAAAGATAATTTTCTGATCAAAAACTGCAGGGATGTGTTTTGCATATTTAAATTGTGGGGATTACATTTCTTCCCAGCAGCATCTCATGACTGCTAACTAACTTACTGCTCTTTCAGATTGCTGTAGCTTCTCATGAGACTGTTTCCCACTTGAAAAACCAACTCAAAATAGAAAGGTACTGCTCAGCTACTAAAAATGGATGTAGGCAGGTAGCAAAGACCTTCTGGTACATTGGGCACAATATACAGGAGCAGACTTGAATGTAAGAATTTATTTGAGTGAAGCAGGAAGGTAGTGCTTACCTGCAGAAGCATTGCAATTATTCCAGGTTCTGCAACCTCACTCAATGTTTCAAAACCATCTTAGCACTTTCTTCTATTGTACTTGCCCAGCAGACATGCTGCCTTTCTGCTAAGTCACTGGAAGGAAGAAGATGGCACTTACAGCTACCACTGTCTGTCTGCAACACACAGAGACAGAGAAAAGATGGAATTACTTAAAAGAAACCATTTTCTCCAGTAAAGCAACTTAATAAAAAGAAGGGCTAGTAATATGATGTCTGTAGTCTTTTTATGCCTGTATTTCTTCAGATTTTATCCTACAGCCTGCCTATAAACCTTGCCAGAATATCTGGACTCCCTTTTTATTTGGCAGCAGATAAGGCAGAGAGGCCCTTAGATTTAATATAGCTTAGAGATAAGAGGTGATAATACCCCTAAATGAAAGTGCTGGAGTTGAAGTTTACTTACCTACTCTGACTTTCTCCAAAACTCCAGATGTAACACAGTTATATCTCTAACAGTCCCATGGTATGAAGTTCAAGAAGGGCAAGTGCTGGATTCTGCACCTGGGTGTATGGACAGACTGGGGAATGACAGGCTGGAAATCACCACTGTGGAAAGGGACCTGGGGGTCCTGGCTGATGCCAAATTGAACATGAGCCAACAGTGCCCTGGCAGCCAGGAGGGCCAATCCTGTCCTGGGGACATCAGGCACAGCCAGGCAAGGGAGGGGATTGTCTCAGTCTGCTCTGTGCTGGGGTGGCCTCACCTCGAGTGCTGGGGGAAGTTTTGGGCACCACAGTATAAAAAAGACACTAAAGCTGTTACAGAGCATCCAAAGGAGGGCATGGAGATGGTGAAAGGGCCTTGAGGGGAAACTGTGGAGAGGAGAAGCAACTGAAATCCCTTGCTTTGTTCAGCTTGGAGAACAGGAGACTGAGGGGAAACCTCACTGCAGTTACAACTCTCTCATGAGGGGAAGAGGGGGGGCAGACACTGATCTCTTCTCTGTGGTGATCAGTGATAGGGCCTGAGGGGATGGCCCGAAGTTGTGTCAGGAGAGGTTTAGGTTATTAGATGTTAGAAAATGGAAATTGAAAGTTAGAAAATTAGAAAAAAAGTTTATTAGATATCAGGAAAAGGTTCTTCCCCCAGAGGGTGGTTGTGCACTGGAACAGGCTCCCCAAGGAAGTGGTCACAGCACCAAGGCTTGACAGAGTTCAAGAAGCTCTTGGACAATACACTCATACACTCATACAGGGCCAGGAGTTGGACTCGATGATCCTTCTGGGTCCCTTCCAACTCAGGATATTCTGAGGTTCTGTGATTCTGGGATGCCACAGGAGACCAGAAGCACGTGGAAAAGAACAGTTACTGTCCCAAAGGAGGCAGGACAGGGTGGATGGGAGGAGCAGCTAGCAGACCTGCTCACGGAAGGCTCCAGAGCATGGTAGCAGGAGCTTCTCTGGTCACCTCTGTCTGAAACTGCTACATCTGCCTTCGCAGAACCTACAAAAGACCCCAATATGTGTTTTGGATATCTTCTTTCTTGCACTTAACTTGAACCTTTGATGCTAACACTTGAAAAGTAGCTGCAAATCTGCTAAAAAAAAGTACTGTTTTGACTTCACTGCAATTCAAACCGTACATTGAACATTCATGACTACTTTGTAAATAAGTTTATCAAAGACATTAATAAGAAAAAACTGTGTGATGACAAAATTTATCATATCCTGCAGGAGCAGGATGCTCTTCTGCTTCTCTCACCTACTTTTTGAAAAGTAACTCTGGCAGTTTTGGTATCCAAAAATAGTATCAGAGTTGACATAGTAGCTGTCACACAATAGTAGCTCACATAGTAGCTTCCTGCAAATGACCTATTTTCACCACAAGCTCCAACAACCGCCTACTTGCATGAGCCTGGTTAAATGCAGGAGAAAGCAACTGTACTCAGTGAAAAGGGAGTCTCTTGTTCCAGCACACCCAGGGTCACACAGTCACATAGCTCCTTTTGCCAGCCTTGAGGGGCAGAGGCACAAGCACAGCAGCAGCTCTTTGCCACCAAGACAGTTGCCACTACCAGCTGGGCTGTCCTCAGCAGCAGATATGAATTGGTACAGCACAGGATGATGCATGACAGCTTTTCTGCTTTCTTTCTCATGTCTTTAAAGGCCACTGATGATGCCAGTAATAGGTTGCCTTTCATAGCTTGAATTTATTTTTTCAAGTTGCTGTGTAGTCAGCTGAATGGGTGGAGCCTCCTTCCTTTCTTTTGCTGCTGTATAACTCACTTATCTCTCCTATCTCTTTTCATCCTTACTCTTTTTTTCTGTCAACTTTCTGATCCCATGTCACTTCCCTTTACCTTGCTGATAATGAAACAACAATTTAAATAGTTGATAATTGCAAAGATATTCCAGAATATACAGTATCCTTGCCAGACGTGTTGCTAATTTAATGTTGTATTGGCAACACTTGGCAATTCCTTCTTTGTTTTATTTAATTAAAGTTTAATTCCCACTATTTATAAAAATTACTATTTTCTAACTCAGCTTGTGTTTCAGCATGAAATTATATTTTCAAGTACAGTTTTATTCCATTTATTCCATTTGAAGAAATCCCAAATCTCTCTATGTCTGTCCAAAAGAATCCAGCTTAGAAAGGAGCTTCAATTCCATTTGCAAAAATGCACTGTACTGTCATATTTTAAGAGAAATATAACAGTTCTTTATGGACAAAAGTACAGTCAATATCTTTTAGGTATTTTAATGAGATCTACTCCCAGCTGAATAAATTACTATTCAAGAAACTGAATAAATTAAAATTCCCGACACCAAGGTTAATGGTATGGTTGGCGTGCCTGAGGGATGAGATGTCATCCAGAGGGATCTGGATCCGCATGAACTTCATGAGATTCAACAAGGCCAAGTGCAAGGTGCTGAACCTGGTTTGGGGCAACCCCCAGTACCAACACAGGCTGGGGGATGATGGGATTGAGAGCAGCCCTTGAGTGCTGAGAAGGACTTGGGGATGCTGGTGGGTGACAGGACAGACATGACCCAGCCTTGGGCACTCCCAGCCCAGGGAGCCAAACCTGTCCTGGGCTGCACTCAGAGCAGTGTGAGCAGCAGGGCCAAGGAGGGGATTCTGCCCCTCTGCTCTGCTCTGCTCTGCTCTGCTCTGGTGCAATCCCACCTGCAGGGCTGCATCAGCTCTGGGGTTCCCAGCACAGGAAGGACATGGACCCATTGGAATCAGTCCTGAGGAGGCCAGAAAGCTGCTCAGAGGGCTGAAGCACCTCTCCTGTAAAGACTGGTTGAGAGAGTTGAAGCAGACACAGAAGTTCGCACTAAACAAGCAGGAGCTCTCCCTGCCAGTATCCTTCTGCACAGCAGCAATGACCTCCTCCCTCTCAGTTATCCTCATGGCTAAGACCAGCTACAAGCTCAGAAATGCCTCAAAACTTCTCTTAATCAAATACAGGTCAACCAAAACTGAAATCTTAGTGTCCAGGGCTATAGCTGCCCATCTTGCAGATTCTACCTGATCCTCTATCTTCTCTGCTTCTGATCTGTCTCATGTAGGAAATCTTCATTCAAAGCATCTTTTCCTCCTCAGGAGAACTAAGGTGTTCAGCTAACAGAATGATTTGTTTCTGGGGTCTTGTTTCAGCCTCCCAGTACACTGCAATATGTGCCCCAAGGGAGGAGGGCAACACAATATCAGCACTCCCTGGGACCCCTTGAAGCTTGACTTTTGTTGTCTTTGAGACTGGGCAGCTTGGCTCTGTGTAGTCCTCAATATGGTTTAGTGGTGAACATAGTGGTGCTAGATTAATGATTGGACTTGATGAGCGTAGAGGTCTCTCCCAATCTTAATGATTCTATGATTCTATTGAGAGGCACTGACAGAGCTTAGCCCACTGCACCAAGCACTTAAACTACATTTGCCAATAGGGAGTTGGATGTGGAAAAGCAAAAAGCTCAGCAGTATGCAGGCTCACCTTCTGTTTCACACAAGTACGGAAAGAAGAATTTCGCTGAATTTGTCTTTAGAGAAAATTGATTTGGAATGGCCTCCTACATGGCACAGTTTGCTTTTTGCTTCCTTGGAATTCATTTTTCTTTTGCCTGTTTCAGACAGATGATCACATTGTGCACATACTATTGAAAATACAGCGAAATACTTAACACCTACACCAAAACTTTTTCTTTGCACTGAGCCACCCATAGACACACTGCAAAACTGAAGAGAGGTTAGTTCAAAAACTATCAAAATGCTGCCAATCACTTGGTATTAACTGTTCCCACAAATACAGCTATCAATAACAGGGAAACACGTGGATAAACAAAGTAGTTTGAAATCCTGCCCCAATCCTGCTCATAGGACATGACTGTGAGGTTGTAATAATGATGACAGCATCATTTATCTGGCAGGGATTTACTGTTTCTGTAAACAAGTATACTAGTGAAAAAAGAGACCTGTGCCTCAAGATACTACAGTGGAAGTGGCAATCTTTGTATGCCCTCTTTATGATACATGATTATATAATGTTATTATGCAGTGATATTTTTCCCAGTTTGCTTTTGCATATGTGTCATTTTAGAAAAACAATAAATAACTGGAGGTGTTCTTCCCAATACATTGGACTGCCTGAGGTTATTTACATACTGGAGATTCAGTGCTCAGAAAGCTTTAAATAAACTGAGCCTAAATAAAGGAAATCAAATGCACCATTAGAGGAATAGAAGAGGATTTATTTTCTCAAGGCAGTGCTCTACAGGATCTGTGCATCAATTGCAGATGTAAGTACAAAACAAACACAGTGCATTCCAAGCTAAAGTGTGCTCGTAAATGGGAACTGCTAACAGTAGGCTGGATACATATTGCTTCACACTTGCTACTCTGTCCTTCACCAAGCAAAAAGGGACAGCTTTTCTTTTCAGCTCCTCCCAGTCTCAACAATCCATTTGCTCTTCCTTGCAAAGGTCAGAAACAAGGACAATGGAAAGAAGGACATAATAATCACTCACACAAACCTTCCCTCAGGTCTGTTTAAATTTATTTCCCTCAGCTCTGTTGTCCTATCTGCTGACAGGAAAACAAAGGGTGTGGGCAACCTTATAAAGGGGATTGATTAGTTTTTAGGTGGGAATCAGAACTAAAATGCTGGCAACTACTGATGAAAATTTCCTGCTTGATTTGTAAATTAGTGAAAGGATGAAAAGTCATGAAAAGCTTGCAAGACAACTTGCAAGAGTGTGTTGATCTAGTCAACTATACTGAATCAAAACATTATGGGTCTTCACTGAGAAAAGGAAAATATATGTGTAGTTCCTTCAAAAATGACATTTTGAAACAGGATGTTTCAGATAGATCTTGAGGATTTACTTTTTATTCTCCTTCAGTAAATTCATAATTACCATCAGAGTCTTTATTTCCATGAATCCTATCCAAGACTTTAAGTTTAGACTGTGAACACTTCACCAGTTTTCAGGAAACTGTAATTTTCTATGCAGACTCTAAAGCAGTATTCCTTAAACCTTTTGCATATACATCTCCTTTTGCAGCTTACACAAGCCAGGATAAAAGCTACTTTTAACTACTGACAGGACACCAGTCACACGAAGGTGGATATTAGACTCAATTGTGAAGATTTCTGACTCCTCCTCTTTGATCCCCAGAGACCACAACATACTGTCTGAGAAACATTGACTTGGAAAATAAGAAATGAGAGGGTTATTAGTGCAGTTGCTGTTCTTTTCCGCCATTCATAGAACAATATTGTTCGCATGAAGTTTATAATTTCAATAACAATAAGCCTCTAGAAAGTCAAATATTTTTGGGGCTACTATAAACAAGCCTGAAGTCCCAGACAGTTCTGCTGTTTGAAGAATTCTACACAAATGTATGCTTCCTCATTAGCAGGAATCAGTTACCTTCAATGCCAATGCTAGCCCAAACAGGGTCCTGTTTAGCAGGAAAGCAGGAGAGGGATCCTATGATCTGGTGAAAAGCATTGAAGAAAACAGTCTGAGCCCTTGAAGAAGCTTTCACAATAGGACCAGTCCAGAGAGTAGTGCTTAGAGGGAAGACACTGCAGTGTTTAAAGGGTGTTATTGTACAGTTCACCCTAGACTGTAGATAAGATCTACAATTGGATGCATTATAACTGGGAATTTTAAAGCAAGAAGCAAATGTTTACAAACGGGAAGAAAGTGTCACTGAACTACTCTGCAGTATGGAGGTTGTTTAATGAACAGAGTGAAGGGATTTTCAGCTTTATACAAGACATTTTTATAGTTGGACTGTGTTTGTTAAACTTGCATTAAATTCATCACTGATGTAATCCCAATGACATTAGGCACTAAAATCAACCACTGGTTGGTGCTTTCCAGTTATTACAACTTCAGTTAGACTAATTTCCTCACCCTTAGACTAATCAAGCAAGCACACAGGTCTCAAAGATGGAAAAGAAAGCATAAAAATGAGTAAATAGTGAAGTTTCCCTTAGATGTCTACATCCAAATTAAAGCCCTGAATTTGCAGTTCAGTCTTAATGGAGGCGCTGTTTTTCCATAGATATTTCACCACTGGTCTTGATACACGTGGGAAAACCAGCTCAGCTCTACAGAGTGCCCAAGTGAAATCAGGATTCAGAAATAAGCAGTTTTCTAGCTAAAATTCAGTGCAGTAGATATTTCTAGATTGCTGTAGAAATCCTGAAATCAGCCTTCATAACAGAATCTGAGTGAGGAATATATTCCAACCCATTAAAAGAGCAGGAAAAAAGCATCTGTGGGTGGATCATACAGGTGAATGACAAGGTTTGTACATTGTTCAGCCCTGGTCTGCTCAGTGGGTTTAGGGGAAGGTTGTTTGATTCACTCTAGGGTGGTGTCCGGGAGAAGCAGCAATATTCTCAGGAGCTTCAGTGACAAACTTTTACTTGCAAACTTTAGAACACTAAGGTAGAATAATGTACTTAGCAATTTTTAAAACAACGTATAGACAAAGTAAGGTACTTCATCAGCTTTAACTTAGCAAATGTAAACTTATTCAACTTTAACTTATCCAGACACAAGGCACGTACTGAGGCATTGTCTGGGATTTTTTAGTCTGGCTTATTTGGAGAAGAAGTTAGAAGAAGACAGAGAGAAAGAAGGAAAGAGAAAGAAAGGATAACAGTAGAAAAATATCCCCATGTATCTTTACCTTGATTTCACTTGTGTTCCATCTATTGATTGCATCTACCTTTTACCCAGAGGCTTATTACATTAAATGTAGCATTCCCTTATCCTGTATTTAAAAACAAGATTTACAATTAAAAATTAATGTTTTATGAGAAAGACTGACCATATGAAATTCACCTGAAGTTAATGGATACTCAGCTAGGAGAAAAGAGATAGATGGGGTTTTTTTCTAGCTTAAGTAGCTAGGAAAAAACAATCCCAAGACAAATATTAAAATTTATATCTGTACAGAGGAACAAAAATATTTTTGTAAACTAGTTGCAATGATGTTAAGAGATCTGTTTTTATTTTATTTCTATGATATTCTGTATCATAGAAAAGAAATTCACAGCCTGACAGATAGGATACCAAATCTAATGTGAATTTCATCACTGTAATAGAACCTCAGTAGCTTAAATGACTTCAACAGAACCTTAAATTGTCTTCAGAAGTCTCTCAGTTTCTTTGATCACACTTCAGTCAGTTATATTATGAGAACTGGTGAAGTATGCTCCATGTAAATTCAGACTTGGCCTTTTGTACAGATTTATAATTGGAGATGAACATTCCAAAGTGATATAAATAGCCAACACAACCTAATTGAGGACAGCCTCAGTGTAAAGGACTGAGAGATAAGAATGAGACTTCACAGAGATACTCAAACTTATGATTTAAAAACTAATTAATACTTTGAAATAAAGAAGTGAGCGATAAGAAAGAAAAAGCTCTTCCAAAATGGTTTCAAGTATTGCAGCTGAGAGAACTCTGTCACCCAGACGTAACAAATGGGATTCTACAGCAAGGAGAGGAATTCAGTAAAGAGGAGGAGGGTGTCACTTGGCCAATTAAATCAGCCAAAAACTGTAAAATCTCAAAGGTCATGCCCAATATTAAGACAGTGCTAGGATAATGAATTAAAATTTGAGAATTGATTTCCTCAAAGAAGCAAAAAGTGAAGAAAAGGCAAGAAAGAAATTACAATCAGCAGACAAAGATGTACAAAGTTTTAGGGAAGAGAAAAAAGAGGACATATTAAATATAGAATGCAGGCATTGATAGTAATCAGGAAAACCCCCAAAAGTTCTGGAAATGCACACCGACTTTGCAAGATGGATTAATGATTTAATTCCTTGAAATCAAAGCCTTATCTGTCCTGAGAATGATATACTCAAGGAGTTAATCTGTGAGTAAATGAAAACTTAGTTATTTTGAAAGACAGAACATTTTGTGGATGAGAATTCAATTCCAGCTCCTCAAAAGTAAAATTCAGAGTCAGAAAGGGAGAAATTCCTCATAACTATTAAGGATTACACACTTGGTTGTTGCTATTTATGTGGAAAGTGATGACACAAAGATGAAATGTTGGGATGCAGAAGTGTGAGACTGGAGGATTTGATCTAATAGATTTGCAAAGGGAATGTTTTTTGAATTACCACTATTTTTTAAATTAAAACTTGTTCTGTTAGTTCTCTGACTCTTTAATGACTTTTAAGATATTCTGAACTATTTGTACTTGTGAGGAAGAGGAAAAGATGCAGTGTGATATTTTATGTGCTGGTGCTATAGATGTTCACTAGTTCCATATACAAACATCAGTCTGGTACAGCTAATCAGGATGTTTGGGTGTTGAACTCTGGCAGCAACCAGTGGATGAACTCTGGAGATCTACATCACTGCTAGTCTTTTAAGAGTCTGACAAGTAGATTTTTAATATTTGAACAATATTTTTAGGACAATCAAAGTGGCTTCAGAAGGAAATCACATACACTCTGAGAGCACTCTGAGGTTATGGGCCAAATTCAGCCCTGGTAATCCTAGTGAAAGCCAACATTGCCAAAAGAGAACTCTATGCGAGGAGGTGACACTGAGAATGCTAAGCACAACAATAAGGAGACACAAACCAAGAGTAGTTTAAAGAAAATTGTACCACATCCTTGCTGTGTCACTGAAAAAACTTTGCACTGGTTTCAGTAAGTCATGATCAAGATTTACTGAAAGAAATCCTCCAGGACAAGGTTTGCAAGGATGAAGGGGAGATCCTGACTGTAGGCATAAAAAGAATTATTTACTACACCTAGTCTTAGATTAATAGATTCTCCTAGAATTTCCTGTACAAAGTAAATCCTACATAGCCCTAGTTGAAGAAACTCCTACTGGAGGTACCATACATCTGTAACGCATGCATTAAACTCAAACATTTTTTGTAAGATGAAGCAAAGAACTGAGCAGTATCAAAACTCAGGTAATTTCAACTTCCTAATTACATTGGCTCAATTGAGTTAGTACAATTGTAAGGGGTTGAGAAGGGAAACAGAAACCTGGCAAATGAGATAATATTTTTCTCAGTTTCATGATTTTCAGTGTTTCTATCAGAACAAACAAAAGGTAACATGTCTTCAGCCAGATAGAAATGCAGAAGAATATCCCATCACATTTTTCTATACCTGACCTACACATTGTTCTACATCTTCCTAAAGTTAAGCAGCAACCATAGATACTTCAGAGATTTTTTTTCAGATAGAACATTCCCAAAGTCAGCAACTTGTATAACTGGGAGGTGGGCATTTTCAGTATGGACTCCCATTAAAATATTCTAGTGAGGCATATGCCTGAGCTCTATTGACTGCTTACATGTCAGTGAAGGTAAAAAGTTCATTTTTCTTGCAGAAAACCAGTTAATCCTGAAGGCTTCTAAAAAGAGTAACAAGTTGTGACATTCCATAAATGCACCGTTCTGACATGTGGGCACTCCTATTAACTGAAGGTGAATAAACCCAAGATTCTGCACTCATTTTTACTGAAAAGATCAACTGTGAGTTCATTTTTTCAAGAACAGTAGGTACTTCTGGAGTTTTCTTTCTCCCTTAATACAGCTTAGGGAGGAAGAAGAAAAGGTCAAGAGCACTGGTGTAGAAAAGACTACTGCAGCAACCTAAAAAAAAGAGCACTGAAGAATGGGCATGAGAGTAGCCTCAGAATAGGTAAATGCCCTTTATCTGCTCCCAGTTCCTCAGAGGCTGCGCAAAAGGCATTGGGTTTACACTGATTTAGGAGGATGGACTAGATAACCTCTCAACCTTCAGCCTTATTATTTTCCATGAGTCAGCAGAAAGAGAAACTCCCTCAGTTCTTGAGGTTCCAAACTCCCATTTTTCTTTTCAGGTGTCTAAATTATATAAACATGGGAATCTTATCACTAGACATAAACCAGACCCAACATAATTACAACACACATCAGTTATCAGTAGACTCTTGGTCCTGCCTCTATTCACTTCCTTAGTAGTGCAAACATATAAAATATACAATGCAAATCTTGTCATAGAGACAAAAATTTAGGAATAATGACTGTGGTGATTCTACTTTTTGGATTTGATCATTGGTAATTTTGCCAGTTTTTGTCATCAAGGAAAGTCCATTTTGTTCATGCATTACCAATGTAAGCTAAGAGGCTTTCAAGGTATCTAACAACTACTGCAAGCATCTAAAGTGCCATTTATTTCATGCCTAGCTTCATCTTTATTCATCACACAGTACCCTATAATTACACATATTCAGAGACTTTAATAAACAGATTTTTACTGCCACAGTCATCTTCGCCATAAAAAAGATGTCTAACTGTCAGGCTGGCAAGTTTCTCTTTCCTTACAACTGTTTTTATTGCATATTGAAAATGAGATTGTAGGACAGCAAAGACAGGTGAAATGGATTCTTTCTCAACACATACTGAACAGAAGGGTTTGCTCCTTTTTTTTTTTTTTTTTTTTTTTTTGACATTACCAGCTTTCTTCAGGGTTCATTTTCTGATCTTTTATGAAAGTCACTTTTTGATCATTTCTGGCAGTGCCAAACTAGTCTTTGCTGTTTGGTGATGGAAGACAAACTGCTAGTTCCTCGGAGAAGCAAAACAGCAGCACCATAAATTATAAACTTCCTGAAATCAAACATATCCATATTTCTTGTTTCAGCCTTGTCAGACAAGCGAAAGAGATCTTTAACTTTAATTATTTGTAACTGCCTGAAAATCAGCATAAACTGTCCATATGGGAAATTCGACAAAACTGTCAATAATGCCTGTTTTACTGCAAATCTATGCCAAAGAATCTTCTGCTTGTACAAAATTAGACAATGATTTTAATTTTTCATTTAAATTCCCTTCTCAATATCTTGGAAAGAAAGGAATGGGCCTACCATTAGATAAAAAATGTAAGTCAAGGATGTGTGCATGAGAAAAGCACAGACAGCAATGAACTGGCAAGTGTAAAATGATATCCATTACTGAGCTCCCAGGCATGTATTTGACTGAAGCTAGTTTCAGTCAGCTCGCACATTTTTGCACACAATTTATAGTTGAATTACGTGTCACTAGTTTGAGAGTTTAGGCAGATTATGTCTGGCATCTGATTTTCAATAACACGTAGGAAACACTGGAATAATTTACGCTCCCATAGCACCATTATACACTCAGAATAACACAATTTAAACAGTAAAATGTATGAGTTTGCGTCTGGGATGCTGAATAAATTTATTGCATAGCTCTGCAGTTTATTTCTGAAGTAAAACCTAGGCTCTCTTGAAATCAATAGGAATTTTACCACCTGCTTCTGCACAGCCCTGACTTATTCTTATGATGTGGGCTTGCACAGCAGAGGGAAAGAGACAAAAAGGACATCCATAATATTTTTTGTTTCATACTCCTGGCTGAAACAGTCAGAACCTACAGAAGGAGCCTCTATTAGACACTGCCAGTCTAGTTTGGTCCCCTGTGGCTTGGGCTACAAAGGGAGATCCTCTGTGGCTCAGGGAAGCTCCAGCAGCACAGGAGAGGCATTGCCCTCCTGGAAGCAGCTGCTGCAAGGAGCCCTTCAGGATACCAAAAGAGGCAGAAAGGAGGCATTGCCAGACCAGACCGTTCATCCCAGGCATCTTCAAGCCTGGAAGTGGCAGGCTGTAGAGCTTTCCAAGTGGGCTGAGGTTTGTTTCTCACAGCCCAGATTTGGCACCAATTGAGTGTTGTTCCTTGGCAGTGTCCATACTGATTAAGATCACTGAAGCAAACAGGGAAAACAGCTCTCATCCCTGAAAGCAGTTTCTGCTCTGCTAGGGTTAAGCAATGCAGAGAAGATGGATCTCGTGTAGTTTCCTTTGGGAATTACCAGTACAGCTGCCTGAGTCCTGTTCCTGTTTGTGACTTCTCACCAACACACAGCTAGTATAAATGATTTGGAAATGCTCCTCCTCATGCAATTACAGCCCTTTTAATTTCCATGATACAAGCCCTTCCACACAGAAAGCACTGGAAAAGCTGGGATTACTCAGAAATTTCCCCCAGGAGAAGTCAGCCATGAAAACTAACTCATTTACAAATTTTGCCCAGAACTCTATGTGTTTTCCTCCTAGGACATCTCACATCCACTTTAAAACTATAGAACACATGTAGTTATTCTAACTAGACTATTGTATTCTGAGGAGCTGCTGATCCATGCACTAGTGACTCAGAGCAGGCACAGGCACATGCTGAGCTGTGCCACACTGTGCTACAAATACTTCTTGGCTTTCTGGATTGTGCTACATATCCTGTAAACCTAAACTGAACTGGTTAATCATAATGGAAAAGCTTGATGGCCACTATCACCTGGCACCAGTGATGATGCCACAACCTGTTCTTGTCTTTATCTTGAAAGGAAGCAGCTTATTTTACTTCTAAGAAACTCCTATCAAAATCTGAAGACCTCCATGCCAGTGAATCTCACTCCTGATGGGATGTCTGCACAGTGTACCATGCCCTGGTCAGTCTGAAGCCACATTTGTCTTGAGGTTCCCAGCATCAGGAGGGACTCAAGATTTTATAACTTTCACCTTTGGTGCTGAACAAGCACTCCTGGTGCAAGACAATGTAGAGAAGAGATTTTGACAGCTTTATTTTCTCCTATTACCTAAATACTCCTAGAGGCATATTAAGGAAGCTAATTAATGGTGTTCAGCAGAAGCAAGGATGGGAGGACTTAATCCTAAACACTTCAAAATAGCTGACTTTCAGATTCATCCAAGGGTATGCAAAGAGCAGGCTGATGTCATCACAAGACCAATGATTTTTGAAGTCTTGGAAATCTGGACAGGTCCCAATGGACTGGAACCATGCAAATATTTTCCCAGTTTTCAAGAAGGCCAGAAGGGACAGCCCTGGAAACTACAGGCCTGTCAGTCTCGTTTCAGTGACTGGTAAAATTATAGACAATATTCTGGGAGCTACTGAAGAGACAGGCACAGATCTCTCTCTCTGGTGACCAATGACAGGACCTGAGGGAATGGCCTGAAGTTGTGTCAGGGGAGTTTTAAGCTGGAGATTAGGAAAAAGCTCTTCACCCAGAGGGAGACTGGGCACTGGAACAGGTTCCCCAGGGAAGTGGTCACAGCACTGAACCTGACAGAGTTCAAGAAGGTTTTGGAAATACTCTCAGACTGTGATTTTTGGGGTTGTCCTGCACAGGGCCAGGAGCTGACTTGATGACTCTTCCAACCCAGGATAGTCTATAATATTTCATTATTCTATGAAAGAAGCCTTTGCTTGTGGAGGAGCACATACAGAATCCTCTGTATTCACTGAAGTTGTCACTTGCAATGTGGAAGAGAAATAGCTGTGAGCTTATAATAAGAAGGGAAAAATCAGAGAAAATACATCAGCACCTGCAAAATTAGCAGCAGATATGCTGCTATATAAACATACATTTTAGAATCATAAAATATCCTGAATTAGAAGATACCAACTTGACTTCCTGGAAATCTGATGTTAGCCCTAGCTGCAGCTCAGTTTAGTATGTTGCATTTAAAGTGCTTCCCTTGTATTTGTAAAGGTTGTCTGAGTACCCAGTTCAGAAAACACCCTGAAATATCTTGAGGAGAAAAGTTCTTGATTTCTCAGCCGGGCAGCTGAAATTCAGGCATTTGTAAATGAGCTTCCTGTGTTGTGCCATCCCTCCAGTTGCTGCAGGCTGTGATCTGGGAGCTGGCAGGATAGTGCAGCTGGCAGAGCTCCTGCTCCCTGAGCATGGGAGCGAGCAAGGCACACACTGACAGCTTCAACACCTGCTAACTGGGAACAGAGCTCGCTGCAGTGATGCAATATCCATCCTATCACTAGCAAAAATACCCACACCTATATCTGCGATAAAGCTGAAGTCTTGGGTTTCCTGTAGTCAGTTTTCTGGTGACAGCCAATGCTGCTTATCATCCCTGTACACCTCATGCCCTAAAAGTTCTCTGAACAGCAGTGGATATGAACTGCAAAGTCTCTTTTGCAAACACACTGTGAATAACTTGCTGAAGACCTTATTAAAGAATATTTCCTGTGGTGAGAGAGGTACCAATTTGGAGAAATCTGCTTTGCCATAATAGGTTCTCAGAGCTGCTATAAAGCAGAGTCTAAGATTATTGGTTTAAAACATATAGAGATTAATTTATTACCACCTGTTTTTTATTTAAGCTTTTGGCAGAAAAGTGCTAATGCACGAACTCCTATTTTTGTCAAAAAAGCCTGAGCAACACATAACACTTCTCAGAAAATAGGCCCATACACAACTCCTGACTATAAAAACAGTGAGGAACAGCAGGCAGTTGGCCTTAGTTTATTCTTCAATAGATTGTATCTGGGAATAAATGGATTTTCAAAAAGCAGGAGTTTCAGGAAGCTTAAAAGTCTTAAAGCAGGCTTTTCTATTTTCCATCTTAAACACAGCACTGCATTCCTGCTCAAAAACTTGTTAGCACAGCTGAGAAAACATGCTTGATAAAAAGGCATAACTCATCAACTCTAAAGATGGGATCAGATCTTAACATATGGAACTGAATTAAGAAAAAAAAGCTTCCAAAAATATTTGTGGGCGACACTGACTTTCTGTTCCTAATCTTTCAAGGCTTATCATGAATCTCTTCTTTCTTGCTTATTTGCAGGTCTTTCAGTAAATACCTCTTTCCACTATTCGGTGGTCTAAGCTAAGCTCCATATTATTTGATATAATTTCCTCCTATTATTCGACACAATTTCCCCTTATTATTCACCTAGTTTTTATTCTTTCAGTTCCACTTTGTGCTTGCATTTTTAAATGTCCTTAGGACTTCTTGTGGGTTTATTCTTCCAGGCTGGTCACACCTTGAAATGTTAGGTCTGAGAGTTCAATGTGCCTGTGATCATTCTTTTCTAAGACAAGATGATTCTTCTTATCCTCCCAACTTGCCCACAGATGCAGAACATCGTGGGTCTTTTCTTAGTCCCCTTCAGAGGAGAGGCAAAACAGGGTCCTTCTTTCTTCAAAGAGAAAGTCGAGCTAACAGATACTGCTTGTGTTTCTTCAGATACTCTGCTTCTCCTGATGTGAAGAGCATCCCAGCAGGCCCCAAGTCCTTGTCATTTTTCTTATAGTCTCTCCTGTTGGTAAATCTTCCCTTGTTTCAGCACTAAGGGAAGAAACATGTTCACAGATGGTCAGAGGAAAAAAAAAAAAAACAAACCACAGTAGGATTAAATCTACTGCTTCTTACTTAATTATTTTAAGATTTGAGCAGTTGGTGCTGCAAGAAATCAGCCACATGACCTCTTGCCTCCAAAAGATCTCTTGCTTCCAAAAGAGTTTCCGCTTGAGTGCTGAGCACAACTTCATCTTCAAGCAGGAGTCTCACTTGTCAGGTTTCAGAGGAATAAAATACTTTAAAAGTCTGCTTTCTGCCTCCTAGACTGTCAGGTAACAGCATTTTGCAGAGGTAGGTGCAGAAACAAGCAAAACAAGCAGACATTGAGTGGCTTTGTACTGAGCTGTTGTGAAAGAACAAACAGCTTTTTCTGAACAGACTTCCTAATCTATTAGTCTCTCTCGCCACACACAGACACACATGAGAAATACCTGTAGGCTGCCATG
The DNA here is from genome assembly GCF_965231275.1 of Zosterops lateralis. Classification (NCBI taxonomy): domain Eukaryota; kingdom Metazoa; phylum Chordata; class Aves; order Passeriformes; family Zosteropidae; genus Zosterops; species Zosterops lateralis. The sequence goes on along the minus strand of NC_139766.1, from coordinate 46,989,323 downwards.
ACTCCTGGTAACACAAGGCAAACATATTTATGCTTAGACTGTTGGACAGTGTGTTATGTAATGTGACATCATACACATGCCTGGGAGAGGAGTTTAGAGCAAGGAACATTTTGTTATTGTTCAGTTGAAGTGGCAGAGCAGAGAGATCAGTGGAGCAATGCAGCTGGATGTAGCTGCAGAGGTTACTGGTGACCCCTGTGACTGGTCACTCAGGCAAATTCCTGCAGCACTCAGAGAGGGACAGCCACCACATCTCATGCAATGCATAGCAGGAAGCATTTTATTACAATGACAATGCAACTCTTCTGCTTCCATCACATACATCACTGGCTGTTTTTACATAGATATACATGTTCTCTTCCTTGCATTCTATTTAACTTCTCCATTAATATCAACCTGGAGACTTCTGATTCATAGACACTTATATTCCATGTCCAGAAGAAGTCTTAAAGCTGTAACTTTGTTATGTCCAATATTAAACCACTGACATAAAATTAACCAGTCCAAAAGTCCTATGCAGCATCTCAAACCAAACTTTTAAGTCAGTAGGAAACTGCAAAAGACCAAGAGTTGAGAACATTATTGTGCTCGGAAAGGGCAGGAAAAGTTAAAAGTGGAAGAGGAGCTCAGGGCACAGGCCAGAAAATACATATTCTTATTTTAAAGCCATTCCCACCTTAGGCATACTGAGATATATGTTACTTAATATAGTGTCATGTGGATGGATGCACACCTAACTCCTTCCAAACTCTGCATCCTCTTGCTAGGTGGCTACTTGTCATTAAAGACAAACAAAACACATTAGCAGTTATTACAGTCATGATCTACTAAGTGAGGTAAGGTTCTGGGATGTTCTGCTGCCTTTGAAGTTGTCACAGTGTCACCCCTGACACTTCACCTAATGTCCTTAGGTACCTTTCCTAATGGCACAACTGTCTAATTTTATCCAGAGAGCACTGAGGAAAAGGTTTCATGACTTTGTCTCGCATCAGCTGCTTTCTATCTAGCATGATGTAGGCCTTCTCTTACTTGAGAACTCCTGGAGAAAGTTGAACCAGAAATATTTATAATTCTAAAACTCTCCAGACTTCAGGGCTGGTTTTGCTGGGTTCAGGACACTGGGGTTTAGGCAGCCCAAGCAGGGGAATGAAACCATCACCATACTTACTGAGGAGTGTGTTTTACATCATCTCCAAAATTGAGGAATATGAAACTGACAGGAGAGGGAAATCCATGGTGTTAAAAAATAGAGTATTCATGTGCATTTGAAAAGCCAAAAAACAGCTAAGCTGATGCTTTCCCCTCTTCATCTGTAATTCCTATTGTTTATGGACTATTTAAATTTAATTTTTTAAATCTTGCAACCTTATGAACACAGCTAAATCTAAAGTCAGTCTCTGGAAACTTTACTAGCATCTAAATGCTTCTGAATCTCAAGAGACTTCCACATAAAAAATTTAATCCATGTCCCCATATTTTTATTTTCCTGAAAGTGAGGCTGGTATTTTTCACTGTGATAGATACCAAAAATTGTCTTTGAGAGAAAGCTTGTTCAGTGGTTAAAAGTGTGGCCTAGACTCTGGAAACCTGCACTGGCATTTGTATTCTGCTCTAATACGGGTGATCCTTATGATGTTGGGCTATTAATTTGATTGTTTCTTGGCCCATTTTCCCTTCTCTAAACTGAAGAAAAGAATATTTCCATGCTTCATAGAAGAGTTATGAGCATAAATTAATTCATATTTATGAGGTACTAAAGGGATTCTGATGAGTACCATAAAAAGGCTGACATAAACAAAACCCTCTCTGTGTTCTGCATTTCCCCTGATATAGCTGTTTTTCTCTACTTCTTAAAGCAAGGACTTTTTTTCCAGAGTAATATTTTTTACTTGTGACATTTCTTGATTTTACTTTGGAACAATAAGTACTTGTACATTGCAGTTCCAGCAATTATTTTTATGCATGATATGCTATATATGAAACTTTCAGTGTCCTTTATAGCCAAAAAGAATGAAATAGTTTCTTCTAAGGTTTATTTTTAAAGCCTGTGAAAAAGCACCAGACTTGCAGCTGACAAGGCAGAAGCATAGCACCTTTACACATAAAGCAGAGGGAGGATGGGAAGCAGACAGAAGAGCATCATTTATGATTATCATTCAGTCCTCAGGAGGGCTGATTCATGGATGAGACTGCAGAATAAAACCCATATAAACTCTGCTTTCTTACTCCATTGGCACAACAGAGGTTTGTAAGGTGTCACTCAAGTTATTTTCAAGTTTGGGTGACGATCAAAAATAAACAAATCAGGCTGATGTCTCTCAAAAGAAAGCAGAGGAGCGTATTTTCCTGTTCTTGATAGGTAAGCTTGTACAACTTTATTGGCATAAAACCCAGGAAACTTTTAACAGAATTTATCTCTGCTGAGAATTTTAACACTAAATTCGTGAAGGAAATCATGTATACAAGTTTCTTTTGTTGACTGAATGTACTTATTTCTCTATGTATATTTACAATGACACCCAAACATTATGTAGAAATGAGCCACGCAGTGCGATTCTAAAATTCACATAGGAAATAAAACCTTTTGAAACAGTCAGGGAAAGAAATGCTTTGACTAGTCTTAAAAGCATCTTTGAGAGGTTGAGAAAAGAAAGCAATTCAAAATCTTTTCCTGTGCTCGAGCAGTATTAGGAATAATAGGAAGCAGTGTGACACCATTCAGACAAGCCGACTGTTTAAGTAAGCTCCTAGTCAGGGGAATTCAGTCAGCCCTCCAATTATCCTTCCCTCTGAAAGTCATTGAGCTGGATGATAAAAGAGCCGTAGAAGAAGGAAGAATTTTAAGCCACATACTGCCACTTGCAGGTCAAAGTGTCCATGACAGCTACATAAGGCAAGGATAGAAGCACACAAATCCATAGCCGTGTTATAACGGCTTCAGTGAGACATTTGGTAGAGGAGCTCTGGATGAATTCATTTGACATCCTTGAGAGAGAGCAAGTTTGAACAAAGTTAGCTTTGTCACCAAGGAGGAAGTTCTTAGCAGCAGGCATGTACCTGAAAGTAACCGAGGTTGCATCTTCAGGTGACTGGCAGCACAGCAGGATGTCCTGGTTTTCCCAACATAGACACAAGAGTCCAGAAACATCAGCATGATCAGCAAGTGCTCTTGGATGATGGAAACAACCAATGACACAGCAAATGGTCAGCTTGGGACTGTACCAGGGTGAGTCCTGGGCCTGGGGAAAGGCACACGTACTTTTAAACCATCTAAATCTCTCCTCAGGGTTTCTCTGGATCTTGATGCATCCATGCTGCCCTGGGACAGGCTACACTACACAGAGAGCAGCATTCCCTGTAGGGTGGCTCTGCTGGCAAGGGGTTGTGCCCTTCTCTTCCTCTTTGCTGAAGGAGAAGTGTAGATTTGATCATTTACATTTCTGTGGCCATGAGCTACTTTCCTGTAAAAAAAAGATGTTTGTGAGGCTACTCATGCCAAGGGCTTGACTCCTCACCTGGAGAAAAAAAACAAACAACAAAACAGTTCAGGCTGTGGAATTCTCCAGACACCACATACAGAGGGATCAAGGGAGAGCCAAGAGTCAGGAGGGGAAGGAGGGCAGTAGACCCACCATTCCCTGCACACCATGGTTCCTGGAGCCTCGGAGGCAGGTAGAAAAGCTGGAAGGCAGCACAGTCAGAGTGACACTAGTTCCACTTGGCACGCTAGTTCCACTAGTTCCACAAGTGTGTTCCACTTGGCATGCTCCCCAGTCTGAGGTCCAGTAGAATTCCACCTCTGGTGGCACTTTAAAGCTGCTGTCTGCATTTGAGCAGCACCCCCCTCTGGGGCTCCTGTGCTCTGCAAGTTTTGAAAAATGAAATACAGCAATGTTGGCCTCTGGGTCTACATCTCAATTTATATTTGAGGGAAAGGGGATTCACAGAATTTCTGTTGACCTTGGAGAATGCAGGGAGTGGAGAAAAATGAGTTTAATACATGTGTAAGCGGTGGCCCTCATCTCACAGCAGAGATACATTCCTGCTGACATTTAAAATGAATGATTTTCAAGGACACTGGAATTTCATCCTAAATATCATATTCTGGCACATCCCTATTGTGCCTGCATGATATCATCACAATAAATTCCTAGCCACAATTTGGGCTGATATAAAAAGTAAAAGTAGCTAGAAGTGAGAGATGATGAAAATACTAATTATTTTCCAGTCAGGAGAGTGATGGAGCACTTACTTCAGCCAGAGAAGACAACCTGGGATTTGTGCTCTGGCTCATACGCTGCTGGACTCTGACCTGCTCAGACAAGTGGGAAAGAGAATTCTTTTGATCTTATTGGAAAGGTGACTGAACCTTCCTGGTTTTGGGTTTTAGGTGCAAGGTCAGTTTATTGAACTATTTCCATGAAGTATTATGAATAGATGAGAAGCTTCCCTGAGAAGGGAAGATTAAATAATGGTATTGACTAAATTAAGTGGAAGTAAGAAAAATGCAGTGGAATTAAGGGAACATACTCCTCGATGTAAAATTCAATTGCTCCATTTTAGTAGTAGATTACAAATATTTCACTCATTGACAGATAATAATCATAGAAGCTAAGCTCAAAGTAATTATTTACTATTTTCAGATCTTTACATTTTTGCAATCGTTGTAATTAAGTATGTTCTTTTAAGTGTTCTATAGCAGCTATAAATTTGCATATCCCATGTATTTGTATAGGACACTCCATGACAAATTCTGGTATAAATTTGTTAATTTATAGCATGAGTTAAAATTCTGCTGAAAAGTCTGAAATTATTTTAAAAAAGAAAATGTGCAACAAGTACATGCATATGAAATTAACTTGGGGATTCAAAGCATTGTGCATCTCCAGATTTATCTTGTTTGTTTATTATGACTGTAGTACAGCATTTAAATGTTAAATTTTGGCAAGTCTATATTAGAACAAGTACAGCAGCATCCTAGGAAAATTAACAGTGTATTAATATTCTATATTTGGGCACTTCATCATTTTCTACCTTTAGACTTTCCAGAAAAAATACAAACTTGATGTCTAACTGGAATAAATGTATTAAATTATTTTTTAAGAAGTCTTGCAAGAGTCGAGGAAAATGATACTTGAATTTAAAAATCTGTATGTTTTCAAGCTAACCTCACTTCTACTTCCAGGTCGGTCAGCTCCTCAAAGGTATAGACACCTGTCACTCAGGCAGTTAAGGAGAGATATGCCACATCCTCATCATTTCTCTTGAAGTGCTACATGTAACTCTCCAGTTAAGAGGGACACAGGCATCACAAACTCACTACAAAGTTCCACTGAGCTTCAGCTGCTCTCAGGTCTCTCAGACCGTGTCTGGTTTGATGTCACAGGCATCAGAGAACTGTGTCTGATTTCAGTGACCAAAGGGTGTGGGAAAATCTCAAGAGTCAATTAAACCAAACCTTGTTCTCTAATCTGACCATAAATTTGCTGTCCTAGAGCATGGCATTCTCTAGAACCTACATATGATGAAATAGCTTTCCACTTGCTTTGTCTTATAAGTTAGTTCCTTCCCATATCTTCTGGTTTAGGGCCTATATATTGAGTGGCTTTAATACTGACCCTAGAAATGAATCAAAAAAAAAATCATTCCAAGAAAAAAAAAAAAAAAAAAAAAAAAAAAAAAAAAAAAAAAAAATCAAGGATTTTGATTCCTACAATAAAAAAGCTATTGAGGAAATTTTAGGATAATTAGAAAAGCTCTAAACACCTGGAATTCTTCTGTCAGGTCCATTGGTTACTTATATAAATAAAAGCACAACTGAATCAGAGGAGGCTTCCTTCTGGTTTTGGGCAGCAGTTATCACACTTTTGTGGAAAGTGTACTGTAGGCACCTCAGACTGTGCCCTGTCCCATTTTATACATGCTCAGGTCACACTCTCAGTTGCACATCCCACAAAGAGTCCATTGTTAACCTTGATGGGCACTGTGCAGAGTTCATCCCCACACTTTCTTCTCCTTCCATGCCATCCACTCCTCATCTGTAGCTTGGCACGCTGCATTATGTGTGTTACAATTCTGTTTCAGTGGCCCAACACTCTGAGGGCCAGAAAAGCCAGAGGTTCTTTTTGTGAGTTTAAGTTTCACAGAATTTTTGTGCCATGAGGGGAGAGCCTGCTACTGACTAAAGAGTCTGAAGTAAATGTGTTCTGCCCAAAGTAATTTCTTTATTAGACAGGTTTTGGCAGAAGCCTTTCCTGAAGGCCTAGGACACACTGCTGTAAAAATAAGCTGAACTCCCAGAAATATTGATGTTTCTTCATTCATGTTCAAGTCACAGCTGTCACATAGCCTTCTTTGGACATCAGTACTGATCTATCCCAGCTCAAGATACTTGTCTGGGACATGAAAGAGATGAAAACTTGGACCCAGGATTCCTCTATTTCAGGAAAAGGCTGGAGCTTGGGACTCTGAGTTACCTGATTCTAGTGAAATGTTACCTGCCTGTGGAGAGGATAGCTGAGAAATGGGAAAAAGATAAGGGACACAATAGCTCTCAGAACTAGAAGCTAGGACAAGGCCAGCATGAGGATGAGGGAGAGAAACTGAGATCATGAGAAAAGAGGAACTAAATGCTACAAGGCGATACAACTGTTGCAATATGCTGATATAACATGAAGTAAACTATTGTGTAGTCACTACCAATCAGGAGCTTGGCTTTTGCAATATGTATGAGCTAATTAAGCAAAGTATATAACTTAAGACTGTACTTGAATAAACTGAGTTCTGCTGATGACCATATGGTGTCGCGTCTCCCTTCTCCAACACCTGCCCATGGCAGGGGGCTTGGAACTAGATGATCTTTAAGATCCCTTATAACCCAGACCCTATGACTCTAACTTTTATGAATGATATGCAATTTCATAGGCACCATTTAAAGATAAAAATATAGTGGTGTAGTGTGCAAGTGACAAATACACATAAAAGCCCTATTAGCCAAGAGAGAAAGGATGAAATTTTAGGTTTTTCACAGGTAACAGAAAGAACTGTTTGAGGCAAATATATTATGTTATTGTATAGAAAAGAACTAGTTCTTCACTTGGACTTGGCTGGAATGGCTAGAATTATGTAGCTGCATTTATTAAAGAATAAGAGTCATGAAAGGAGGAAACTTATTAGGTGTTTGGAGGCCAAGAAGTAGCTTCATTCTTTTATGTATTTATGTATGTAGCTTCATTCTTGTATGTAGTTTAGTTATCTACTTCTTGGACATTTTGAGTTAATTTTTACTTTGAAGACCACTAAGGAAAATACCTAAGGTGTAATTTTAAATGTTAAGAAAACTAAGGTGAAATGATCAAACACCTCAATTTAGCATAGAGGTTGCTACAAAAAAAAAAAAAAAAAAAAAAAAAAAAAAAAAAAAAAAAAAAAAAAAAAAAAAAAAAAAAGCATTAAATCTATCTGGACTTTTTCAGACTTATGAAGAGCCCCTTGGGTACAGCTCCACCATCCTCCTCCAGGTTTGAGATTATGGCCCCTCAAAGCCTCAAAGCCAGTTTTGCACCAGTCCTGCTTCATTTGATCTCTGCTGAGGCTCAGCTAATATGCCTGGCAGACAGACCTGAGCTGCTCTGCACAGGTTTGCATCTCGTTTATGAGTCATGGGTTTTACAACTGCAATGGAGAGCTGAGTGTGCTGGTACTAAATCCAGTTAGGTACTCAGCACCTCCTCTCTCAGACACTGTTTTTGAGGCCCCAAATGTTTAGCTCCTTAAAGAACAGGACAATGTCCCATTTATTTGTTCCTCTAGTTTTAAACCCTGTATTAATGCCGTACCTGTTACTTAGCCAGCCAAATAAGACCGTGACTATTTTAAGTCAATGGTGCAGAAGCCTGGGGTTTAATATTTCATATAAATTCTGGCACCACTCAATTTTCTCAACGACACGTTCTCAGAGTTAACTGAAATTCCAAGGGGGAAAAAAGTCTTCCCATACATTAATGGGTTACGGAAAATGCTGGTTCTGCCTTTGACAAAGTTTTAACCAGATGTATAATTCTTCTCATTAGCAAACTGAAGAGGTATGCATTTTCTGTTACTGATGCAAATGTAACATTTGCATGGATCAGTAAATACTTTTCCACTGCAATGTAAATAGGCTTGACAGTTTGAATCTGCCACAAATTTCAGGGATAATTATGCAAATGTCATATAATACCAAAGGAAAACAGTCTTAAAATATTCATGTGGGAATATTTGTTATTATAGCAAGATACATAGTATTCAAAGTGTACTGACCAACAAATGTCTGTGACAGCTCTATTCTGCATGAGCAGTAAGGAATGATCACTGCCATCCTTCATACTTGTGGTCACAATAATTATTAGAAATCATTCTTGTTAATCTGCCTCCAGGGGTATGGCTGTGTAGTCCACCCACAAGAGATCCAACAGCTATGGACAGTATGCACTGCCATACAGACTGCCAGAATGGGCCACTATGTCCAGACCACTGTATGCCAAAGAGGGTTGCCTTTAGGACATGCTCGCTCTCTTAACCTGAAGGAAGAGGCATTCTCTGTGACAAAAGCATTTTTCTTTTACTGGGCCTCTCAGAGTTCTTGGGAAAATTCTCACCTCATTTGTATGTTTGCAGAATAGCAGCAATTAGCTATCTTCAAAGGAATTCCATATATAAAGTTTCAGTATGGAGGGTGATGAAATCCACTCAGTCCAGTATTAGAATTGTAACATTTTTGCCATTGTAACAGTAGGCCTTTAGAATCACTCTTTCAGAAGTTCATATCTTACATGACCACCAGGTCTAGACTGGCACTGGGCACAGCATTAACCACTTCTGCCTCTGCACTATTGGGAAACCCAGCGTCTTAGTTGGCAATATCTGGGGACACACAAGGATTCTGCTCTGGCTTTTGTGACAAGTGACCCTTGGCAGAATGAAAGATTTCTGGCATTTTGACAATTTAAAAAGTAGCTTCTTAACTATGCACCGTCAGTTGTTGGCTCCTCTCCAGTGTTTAAAGGACCTGGATCTTTCCTAACAAGGTCACAGTGCGGCCTGTTTCAGGGAGATCCCACTCTGAGTTCATCTGGAATACCTACTAGAGATGTGGAAGCCTAGGAGATGGTAATAACCCCGCTGAATACAAGCAGAATAATTTTCACTGAGGTCTGTGGAAACAAAAGCAAAAATATACCTGTAATTCCTTTTCTAACCCTTTCATACCAGTGTGATCAGGATTCAAGGTTTTTAGATTAACCCATGATTGATGATAAGAAGGCTGGGCTCTACACCAGGCTGTGACCACAAAGAAAGTGGCTATAAAATGAGTGATGTGAATGAAACTCCTGTAAGCCCTTAGACTGCAAAATCAGAGATCAGAAAGAAGAAAGTGGATTGACAAATAGAGACCCTTGTCTCAGAAAGTTTCCTGCAATCCTCCTCTTTTATCTAAATTGGTCTTCACCAGGTCAAAGTTTGTCAAAGGTTGTCACACTAGGGAAAGAGCAATAGAATATCATATAAATTGTATAATCTTTACTGCATTCATCCTGTTAATGATTATCTCCCTGCCAGCTGATGTCAGCAGCAAATTAAACTACAGATGAAATCTCTAATTTCTGATCTGATCTCACCATTCTCTCTTTATTTCATAGTGTTACAATAGTACAGACTATTCCTGAGATGAACTTCCTGCACTTCTGTTAAAGTTTTTATAACTGCATTTAAATTTTGTAAGACTAACCTGTATTACCAATAATAATGATCTTTAACACAAGGTTATCTAAGAAACAGGACATATTCTGACTGAGTCAAACATCACTGCATCCTTTCAGCCTAGAATACATCTTGGTTTACATAGTACAGAAAAATTTACTTGATGGTATGATTATATATCTTACCTTCTACTGTACAGAAAATATCCTTCTGCATCTGTATTTATTGTGCTGTAAGTGTCTAAGGAACCTAACAATAAGCCTTAGCATGGCAAAAACTGTACAAATTCAAAGCTCTGCCTCCAGAAGATTTTCTTGCTACCCATTTGGATTCAGGTTAACATCTCCCTCAGCTGATCTAGTGTAAGAGAGGGGGTAGTATTCAAGAGGAACACAACATACAGACAAGGGCAATGGGTTATTCTGATCTCTTGAAGGAGTCTCTGTTTTACTAAAGGAGCACATTCAGAGCTACTCCAAAGCCATACTAAATAATCAGCATCTCAGTTTTGTTGGCAAGAAGCAAAAAGCCTCTGTACCCCTGTGGTATCCACCTCTGTTCAGGTATCATCCTCCCCTTTGGATAGTGACCCACACCAGCAAAGAGTCTCCTCAGCCCCTTCTCACCCATACAAAAAAGCTCAGCCCAGATTCTCAGGGAAGCACCTAATTCAACTCTTAGGCAGGCAGCAGAGGTCAAATAAGTACCCTTAGGACCATGCAGGATCTGTTTTCCTCTTCTTTCTTCAGCTACTGCATTTGGGTGTCAGAATCATAGCCCCCAGAGAGCTGTTTTGAAAGAAATAATCCATGTAGTCCTTTCTTCCTGCACATACCAAGAGTTTAACAATTCCCTCTTCTCCAGGTCGTGTTTCTAACATGGTGTGTGCAGTATAGTTCCCTCGAAGATGTCCTCCACACATAAAATTCAAGAGGTCCTACTGCACCTGTGCAGCTTTTCTTCCCATGGCCCTGAGCTCTTAATATACCCTAGAGATTAACAAGTGTTTTCCTCTGCAGAACAGATGTCTCCAGTTATGTAGTGTATTCACAGAAGCTCTGCAGTAGCTGTGTCTTCCACATGCTTTCAACATCCTTGCAACTTCCAAGGCTCCCTGATGAGCCACTGTTCCTGTGAGCCAATCCAGCCACTTCTGCAGCCCAAGAGAAACTGCTGTGAATTCACAGACTTTCAGCTTCACTGAAAGGAAAAGCAGAGCTGGGTACCAGATCTGGGAAGTCAGTTTCTCAACTGCTGTATCCAACTCTTTTTACTGTCCTACAGAATCAAAGCCAAAGCACACTTCATGCCAATTTCTAGATCTACAAAGATCACAAGGCTACAAAGAAAGAATCCTGAATTCTTACTCTCACTCTGACACATCTGTCCTGACTGCATTGTTATGCAGTAATCAAGTAGTTAAATTGAAACATATTCATGTTTTAATGAATGCAGCCTAAATAATAATAATAATAATAATAATAATATACAGCAATGGTTAACTAATACGGCCTATTAGCTAGGTGTCTCTGACCACCACATTATTCCGAACTGGCTTGAGTGTCCCTATGCAGCTGTGTCCAACCCACCATAAATTACCACTAAAGTAGGAGTGCTGGTTCCCAAGTCATGGTGTCATAAGGAGTTGAATCCCTTTGCTACGCTGTTCCATATATGCAATAATCATGCTATAACTATGATACATTTTTCAAACAGTTATCTAAGTAATTTGCATATCGTGTCTTTTACTATCCTTGCTTTTTCTTATCTTTAGTGCATGTATCATCTTAATTTAGATCTTGGCAGGTGCTGTGAGGCTAAAGGTAGTCCGAGTTTCTTAAGGGAATCTCTTGCTAAGCACATTTCTACTTACAACTTCATTTTTACCTTCCTTGTTTTGAAGGCATTGCTGCTGATCAGAGTAATCAGCATTTTGGCAAAGCTTCTCATTTTATTGCTCCTCAAATACAGTCCATATTCAAGACCTCTTAGCACTGTTAGAAATGTTGAATTTCACCTGCATTGCCAATGCCATACTATAACGCACACCAGCCATTTCAATACTCTGCAGACACAAAAGCCCTTTTTTTCACCTCTTGAGTGTACTACCTTGCCTTTGAGGCCATGACCAGCCTCACATCAGATCCTCATCCACAACCCTACCTGTTGGGGCCCTATTTAGGGTCAAGTTGGGCTTCTCCTTTATTCTCTTCTTCAAGCTCTGCCATAGCCTTTCATAGACCCTCGAACTCTGGACTGACTTCCCAGGTAGACCCTAGCCCTGCCTCACCACCATTAGCACCCAGGTGGTGTCCTGGTGCTCTCAGAAATCTCCCTTTTAAGGGTGGGGACTTTCCTCAAAGGATGATAAGTTTTTGGTCCCATAACCAGGAAGTCTATGACGTTCCCTTTGAGGAATGACATCTTCTTCCTTGACATCAAAACCAGCCTACTCTGAAGTCCAAAACTGTAGCAAAGAAAATAATTAGGGTTTGAGGAGAAACTGCTAGTCCTGAAGTGTGCTAAATATTTGTTCCATGGCCATGCAAAGTTTTGCAAACCTTCCACTAGAGATGGAGTCGGGACCAAGATTTCAACCTTAAATCCAAGATGCTTCCAGGGTGAAGAAATGTTTCCAGGAATATTTAACATGTAGTCAAACTCCAAGGCTATGCTCTGTTTTATTGTATAATATAACATTTTAATGCTTTGTCTGCAGTTGACACTACTTAGGAATATGGAGCTCTCATTGGCTTGCTTGTTTTTAAGTACCTTTCATAAAAGTACCTAATCTCATCACAAGCTTTCATACTCTGAGCTGTAAGACGCCAGTAATGGTGTGATATCTCATGATGCTGACACATACATACTATGGAAAGACATAGCAATCCAAAAGTCACATCACTGCACCAATTTTACAAATGGCTCGAAGGATGTTAACTCCTCTGTTTATAATGTTAATGGGAGCTCTTATACCCTTCTTTTTGACAGAGAGTTATCCAGTGAAGGATATTGGAATGAGATTATATACTAATCCAGTAACTTTCTGATCATGGAAACTGATGCCTTGTACCATCTGTCTTGTACCCAGGCACAGTAAAACCAGGAAAATATCTTATGGGAATACTGGATTTAATTTTTGTTAAGAGGTCACAGTATTCAAGTCTCCTGAATTGTGAATGTTTTTCTAATAACTGTCAATAAAGTTATGGCAAACGGATTCTTTTTGTACTGAAATTTCAGGAATATGAAAAATAAGCACTGTTATAGCCACCATTAACATGACTTTGGGAAAAAAATGGCATGTCAAGTCATTTCCTTCTGCTCATTGCTCAGGCTACAATCTCATTCAGTATCCTAATAGCTGGTCAGTTTGAACATGAGTCTTTCTTGATTTGACATCCTTATTCTCCCAGCAGAAAATTAATCTACTTACAATGTTTCTGATTTGCTAACCCAGAGGAACAGCATGCTTTGCCAGCTTGGAACCCAGCATTTCATGTCAGGGCAAGCTGTACTTCTTGCTGTGTTGTCTGATAAAAAAAGCCTGCAGGCTTTTCCGATTAACTACTCCCTAACAAATGAGGGTAATCATTGTATAGCCCACCAGTCAGAAACTGCCACTAAAGGCAATACTTTAGCCCTGGGCATGGGCAAATGCTTCTAAGAATCTCCACTAAACAACTCGCCTCTGCAAGTGATCCCTCCTGAAAGCTCATGCAAGAAGCATCAACACTGCCCACTGAAAAACACACAAAATAAGACAAAATTAAGACTTTGACAAAAAGTACTGTACAGGTATATTGTTGAATAGGACTCAGAGACTGGACACGGGCAGTCATGGCATAATAGAATTGAGGAAAACAGCTTCAGATGACATAAGAAAGCAACTGAGTAAGTGTATATCTCTGCAGTGAGAACAGTGAGCAGAGTCAGCAAAGTGTCAACAGGAAGCTCATAGTCCTACGCTAGATAGTGCAGCACTTCTCTTAGATAGCAGCAAAATAAGTACTGAGGCTCTAAACAGCTAAACTTTGGGTGCCTATGTATAGCCTTGTAAACAATCACTGTGCACATCAAGTTTTTGAGAACAATTGACTAGGGTCCTTTTTCATTACAAAGAAATAACTTACAGGCACAAGAAGTGGCACAGTTCAAGTTACGTAGTAATGAAATTTTGGAATCTGGCTCTAAAAACAGCTACGTAAAAAGGAATACCATAGATCAATTAATGCAAAAGTATATTTGGGAACCAGAATGACTGAGTGCACCTTAAGTGTTAGCACCATTAAACACCTAAATTCAGAATGGGATGGCAGGGAAACCTAAATCATTCTGTTCGTACGAGAACATGAGTTACAGGAGAGGTCACATAGATGCATTAAGAGCCTGTCTTTTTAGCCTGTTGGGGTTTTTATTTAAGGGAAAAAAAAACCACTGAAGGATGTACCTAAAGCACATAGTTATCAGGCACGTGCTGGGCAATCTCCCAAACAAGACAGCATTTGAAACTTGGGGCCTGGCTCCTACAACTTTGAGGTTATTTAGGTGAAGGCCACTTTTCAAAATCTTTCTGTGGTAATAAATATTGATATCAGTCTTTTTTTTATATTAGTTCCCTTTTCCATATGTGAGAACACTAATGCTCTTTCTATGCAATTTGACAACCATTAAAGCCACTCCTGATGAAAGAATAAAGTCCAACTAGATGTAATATGATAGAACCATTTCTAGCATTTCAAAATGCACTGCTGAATCCTGAGCAAACTATTAACTGGAAGACTAATTGCAAGAGTATAGTACAGAAATCCCCTTGAAAATGAATATGCAGTTTCCATTCAAGCAATGTGCTGCACTTAGAGTCATCAGCTGTGGCTACCTATACTCAAAATACTGCAAATCTAGCCCAAGTCTAAAACACTTGACACTATTTGTGTATCCAGACACATTGATTAGGGTTCCCTCACTGCCACCTTCACAGAGCTGCTAACTCATTTGTTCTGTACTTCTGGGCAGCAGAAGAGAACAGAAGAGTTAATTCCATTCATACTCAGGGCAGCATGGATGGGAGGGAGCACAGCCTGGCTTTTCCACCCCAGTCTGAGTGGTTGGCCAACAGTGGAGTGGATTATCTTCACAGTGAAGCTAGTGTGAAGAAAGAGAAAATATACTAAATTAGGAGGAAATAATTTTATTCTCCACACCTGTTCTTCATTGGTATGAAAGTGAAACATCTGTTCCTATTTATAAATTAGTAATGAAGCTGCCACAGAATAAGACAATGGAAGCTTGTCCTCATGAGAATAGCAAAAGTACCTTTGTAAGATAGGCAGCTCACAAAAGCAGCATGGGTTTCCACATTCTGGAACAGGAAGGTAAATCATAATCTGATATAAAAATCCCTCAGAGCTATATTTCCAACACTGCTGGATTACTTAACTTGCAACTTTTGGAATTTGATTATATAAGGTGTAGAAATAATCACAAAGCTCTGGGGACAGGCATAAACACAGGTCTGGTCCTGGCTGCTCTTACATTGATGGGAGATGGACAAGAGAGGCTGCACATGGAAGAGGAAATTGAATCAGAAGTGTTATACATCTGTCATAAAGTAATGCAGGTGCCAAAAATAAACTAACTAGAACCAACCAGATTTTTTCATTAACTGCCCAACCAGGGAAATATTTTTACATATATCCATCCTACACAGCATATATATAGAAATCTTAGCAATCAGGCCTCACCTTAGAAAGCAAGTTCCTTTAGCCATCACCTCCTTTGACCACCCTCTTCTCAGGGCTTTTATTCAGAGCAGTTGAGGTCATTTCCTCTGCTCTCTGGTCATTGCCTGACTTCACCTCTTTCTTTCTGTAAATCTCAGCAGATCAAGGGATTTAGAACTGTATTTAAGATACTAGTTCATGCTGTTCCCAGGCGGAAGGCAGCTTTAGTGATTTGCTGAATAGAAGCACTTTCTTTCCCTTGCTACAATGATTTCTGACACTAATAAAGCTGTGAATCTGTGCTGGAAAACACCTGAGAGAGTGAATTTTATAAATTTTTCCCTCATAAAAAGCACTGATGCATGAGGGGCTTTACTGACAACAAAAGAGGAACACAAATGCTTCGAGAAGACATTATATTTAGTGTTGCTGAAACAAATCAGAGGCAGTAGAAACAATGGTCTGTATGAATGGAGTTAATTCCCAGGCACTTGATTAGCAAAGAGCATGAGCAGATAGTATCCCTTACTGGGACAGACAGTACCCCATTTAGCTAATCAGAGGGGCTGGGGTATAGGGCTGAATGTAGGATCAGCACTGCTTGGAAGAGCTGCTCTAATCCATGCTACACTGGGTTCTCTGCCCTGGGCGAGGCTGCAGGATTAGTGCTAAATTTTATTTTCTAGAGAAATGATGGAGCCCTGCATTTACAGTCATCAGGTAAAAGGCACACAGCCACAGGGAGAATTTGCTTGGACGCCACTGCTGGTCATGTGCATGACCTGAAGCAACATAACAATTCCCCTTTTCTTCAGGACTTTTTCAGTATATCTCAGGAGACAAAAAGTCCTGAGTCTTACTATGCTGCAGGAAAGGGCTGGCACAAGGTGAATGCAGACACCTAGCTAAATATGGCAATGGCAGTAATCCAAATTATCAGAGAAGCATAACCAGAGTATTTCTGTTAAAATGAGGCAGCAAGCCTGCAAGCCTAGATCTAGTCATGGGCACAACACTGTGTTTCATAGGATTCCAGGAGTGCTAAGCTGCAGCATGTAATGCATACAAGGTTTCAAGATAACCCTGAAAAGCATGTACTGATTTTTCTTTCAATTATTTACATTTTCTTGTAAATTAAATTAAAATTTAATTGTTTTGGTGGTTTGAGGTTTTGGTTTAGGTTGGGGATTTTTTTTAGTTTTGTTTCATTTTTTGTTTGTTGCAGGGGTCATTATTTATTTTTTATTTTTCTGAAGATTCAGTGCTGAATTGGATGCTTGAGTTCACCAGGAAGCACTGGAAAAACAGGGCTGCTTGTTAAAATGGTTCATGTGAATCTGGGAGTCTCAGATGAGTGTGTGCCAAAATAGTGCCACAGGACAACAGGGAACAGCTTGAGCAGCATGTTAAACTCCAGTGAGTCTGCCTGAAGGCAAGGCTCTGAACTCTGCTTTCTCTGCAGTACTAAATGTGCAGCTGTCTCTTAGAGGAAGATAAGAAAACCAAACTCCATCTTGGCTAAGCAGAAAAAGGCCTTTCTACTTCTCTATCTAGAACATTGAGAGGTTTTTATCTAGTATAGATAAAACAGTACTATTAAAATGCTTCACACGTCAGACGTATTCCTTTGCAATCTAGGTGAAATATCCCCAGAATATCAGCAATTCAGATTCCGGCACTGGGACAATGGACAATTGGAACATTAAGGAGGAAGGACTAGGTGATGGAAATAGACTTCAGTGTTCTTTTACATTAACGGCTTTATTACAAACACAGTTTTGTTTTGAGCCACTTCATAAGTTGTAATTAGCTTTAGTTTCTTTTGCCATTTTTCCCTCCTATGCTCCTTGTGTAAGGATTTGACCATCACTGTCAGTAACAGAGATATTACAGACCAAAATACATGAAAAGAAGAGGGTGGCATAGCTTTAGGAAGAAAACAGCTGACCCTCCAGCTGGAGTAGACGGACTCAGATCTTGTACAGAGATGCTTTTATAGTCAACTTGATGTTGACTAAAAACAATTTTTAAAAATTTAGAAAATTGTTACAGTTTTGTCTCTAAGCTAGGTTTTTGTTGACATGTACCACTGTAGTAGTGTAACTTCCTCAAAAAACTTCTTTCCATTCTAAAAGTCATGTTAAAGGTAAAGGTGTGAGAAGGATTTCAATAGATTGCACTTTGCTTTATTGTTATCCTAAATATATGCTTCAGAAAC
Source organism: Zosterops lateralis (assembly GCF_965231275.1). NCBI lineage: Eukaryota > Metazoa > Chordata > Aves > Passeriformes > Zosteropidae > Zosterops > Zosterops lateralis. The sequence goes on along the minus strand of NC_139766.1, from coordinate 46,971,641 downwards.
AACCTTCTAATCTTGGGAAAGTAAGATATGGTCATTGTGAAACTATGCTGAACAGTTTGTCCTTTGACTTTTTAATCTTTAGACTGATTCTTCAATATTGAAAAACATTGTTGACTGCATAGATATGAGTTCTGATAATTCAGTTGGTGATTGCTTTGTCTGAGAGTCCAAGAAGTGCTCTTCTCGGCTGAGCAGACATTTTAATAGAGTTGTTTAGTTTACTTTAATAGAACTTCATTTGAAGTCATGTCATAATGAGGAGGAAGCCAACAGAATGAGAGCCTGTCAAGTAATATGAATTACTTGTAATCTGAACTACAGATGTTGGATTACAAATAATCACAATGAATAGAACATACCTACCTGCCTACCTGCATGGCCATGCTTCTCTAAGTGTCCTTACACTTCATTTCATACTCCCCCTTTCATTTTTCAGTGACATACTTTTGTCTGGTATCTAAAACCAGCAGATACAGTCTCTGGGCAAGGACCAAGCGTCTGCTCTGTCTAAAACCATTAAGCTGCTCTTGAATGTACGTACATAAACAGGAAAAAGTTCTGTGAGGAAGAAGCATCAAACATTCTATGTCTAAATGTTGCCCTTAGATCTAGTAATAAATGGAGGCCTGCAATTCTCTACTCTACTTCTTTGTCTGTCTGCAGTGAGTAGAAATGGTATTATTGACTTCAGAAAGAACCAGAAACAGCCTAAAAACAGCATATAAAAACTGTTATGTGTTTGTAAAAGACATTAGGACAGAGGCTGAAAAGTTGGCATTTTTATTCACATATATCATGGATATAAATTATGGACATGTATCCATAATTTCTATTATTTTGACATATCATTTCTGTCTCTTGGTTGTTTTTTTGGGGGGGGGGTTTGTGATTTGTACTGCTAGATCTTGGAAGGAAGTTCTCTATAGTAAAGGTAGGTTCCTGTTAAACTCTATCTTTGGCATTTGAGGAAAAGGAAAATAAAAAAGTAAATTAAAATAAGAAAGGAAAGAAGGCTCTGCAGGAAATACCTGGCTGTACATCCTGTAGTTTATCCTGTAAAACACCAACATTTAAACTTCTCCATGGACAGCAGAGGCAGAAATCCTACAAAATTAAAAGTAAATTGGTGCACATGATCCAATCTCATTTGGCATCTGATTATCAGTGGAGAAGGTCTTGGACAAGAGGTTAAAAATCTCAGATAGAATCCAGATAGCCCAAGACACTAATAGGTTATCTCTCCAATGGTAAGCATCCTTTCTTAATTTGGTTTTGGATACAAAGGATGCAACTCCTTAATTGGTTTTAGAAAGAAGATTAAATACTCATCATCTGTAAGATCTCAAATTCTTGTGTTTCTTTGATTTTCCTTGTGCCAGTTTTTCTTCAGTGCAATCTTCACCAAGAGGTAATTTTTTCTGGTCTGTTTATTTACGTCCTTGGCAACATTTTCTGCTGCACATAAGCTCAAAATAATCTGTTTTATACCTGAAGAGTAAAGATGTCCTCATCTTTGTGTAGGAACACCTATTATTTTGAATGCTGCTGGTTGTAATAAAAATTAATTTAAATATGATGACTTCCTGTTGGCTAAAAAATATACTCCCAGATCAGCTTGGGTTTGTTAAAACAGAATATATTCTGTTTATTTATTTCTGAAAATATATTTAATAATATTCTTTCTGTGTGAAAGCCTTTGGCTGATTTTTGCTCTGAAGGACTGCTTTTTGTGTGTGAGGAGCGATTTAGGAATTTGCCTGGGAATCCGATCTCTGTCTCCTGCTCTACCCAACCACAGCACATGTTGCTGGTGGGTGTGGGGTGGTAAGGACTGATGAAAACAGAGCTAGTCCGAGAGAGAGAGAGACATATTGTATGGGGCAAAACAGGGCAAAACAGATGAGGCAAATGTAGTGAAGTCCCAAAGACATAGCTTGTTCTATTTCCATTTTGTATTCAAAGAGATTCATCTGGGAGGGAGGAAGACAAGAGAGTCATATCTATAATTGTTGACTTTCTTTCATCCTCCAATCGCTTGATTAATTTTAAAATGCCTTAATACAACCGCAATCCTGTTTGCAAAGGGGGGAAAAAAAGGATTTTTTTTATATAATAGTAAATGAAATAGTTTATGCAACTGCAATTTTTTCTTTTTCATCAGCTTCAATACCCTGGCCAAGAAAATGAAACAGGTAACAGACTTGGAAGTAACCTAAATACATGTTGACAAACAATTGCCCTGAGATTACATCTTCAACCAAGCAAAAATGTTAAACTGTTGTATCTTTTCACTTACTTGGTTTCATTTAGGAGACTTTCCTAGTGCTGGAAATCACACACTCAATTATTTATCTGCAACTTGGAATAACTTCTGGTGCAGCTTCAGCAGCAAAGGATCACATGAATTTATAGAGCAGAAGAGAGCAGAAATCTGCTGTTCTGCTTCTCAGTGGCTGGGATAAGATGCTTGATAACAGCATCTATGGCCCTTCTCTATGAATGTCACTATGAATGAGATATAGTGAGAATAACATGAAAGGTTCCTTCTAATTTGTGCCAAGTTTACTACATATGAAAGTCCTATGAGTTTCCTTGCCATTATATGATGGCATAGTCAAGCTATCTTAACCTAAGCTACACGTTATTTTTACACTCTTATTATATACTCTTGCTCTTTTTCAGATTCTCAAATAGTTTGCTACTGACTATTAGGGAATTGCCCCCAGTGCATACAGTTGCAAGAGTGAAAGATTCAGTCTCTAAATCTCTTTTAGTGATTAAAAGGATGATTGAGTCTCCCATTCTGCCTTGCCAGTTAGTTTGATGACTTATTTTATTTCCACTGTATCTTTTCTAGTAAGATGAGAAACCCACAATTCACTTGAAAACGTGTTCAACTGAAAATTCTGTTTTCCACAGTAACCTCCATTCCCTGCTCACTGAAGCCAGTATCAGCCTTGGATTTAATACTGACTGTTCCATGCTGAGCAGACACCACTGCTGGGCTGACTGATGGTTCGTTTTCACTCCTTTGGCCTCTGAACTTCCCCTGAGTTTCAAAGAAGAAAGCACATACAAGTAAGTTTGCCCTGAAGGTTAACTGTTTCAGGCTGGGTCCAGTCAAGGTAGGAAGGAAATTTTACACGTCTCCTCCATAAAAATGCTTTCCTTCTTGTGCTCTCCTTTCTAGACATAAGAAACAGATCAATACAAGTGCATAGTGAGTGACACAGCTGTGCTTGAGGGCAGAGGTGGAATCTCAAGGAACAGCAGCTCTTAACAGGTAGATTAAAAGTAGTGTTTTGAATTGCAAGTGGAAAGAGGAGGTCTTGTAAGACATCACCCTCACTCACAAAACAAGGTGAAGTTTTCATTCTAGAGGACAAAATGCCCCCAAAAGTTCAGCAAGGAATTCCACACTGATTTTCTAAAATGCAGTATTTCATTTTCCTGTGGATCTGTTGGTATGCCAATGTATCCTGGAAGTTACACCATAATAGCTTGTTTCTCACTTTTGTTTAGGAATTCGTTAAACAAGATACATGTTGAGTGATTTGGAAAAATTGTCTGTACAAGTTAAATCATATTTTGTTGATACAGTAGAATTTTCCTCAGGCATGTTTTTCAAGACACTGGAAGGTGAGGAGTGCATAGCCATAAACTGTAACTATTTTAATGGATAATGTTGACAAGAGAAAGGGTACAAAAATGTAAAAATAATAAAACATGGTAGAATTGGAAAGTTGGAACTGTATTCACCAGGATCCATACTGTTCTGGTTTTGTATTAAAGGCTAATGATTAGAACAGAAGACCACAAGGAATGTCATCTTGATAGCAATGAGGTGGAAGATGAAGTTATGTAATAGAATACAATAAGATGTCATCAAACCATATAATCATGATTAAATTACAGAGGAACTTCTTACAAGGGCATGTAGGGACAGGATAAGAGGTAATGGCTTTAAACTGGCAGAGTAGGCTCAGATTAGATATTAGAAATTCTTCACTGTGAGGTTGGTGAGACATGCCCCATTCCTGGAATTGTTCAAGGCCGGGTTGGATGGGGCTTTGAGCAACCTGATCTAGTGGAAAATGTCCCTGGTCATGGCAGGAAGGTTGGGATTATTCCTTTAGGTCCCTTCTAACCCAAGCCATTCTATGATTTTATGGTAAACGTTCATTTGATAAGATACCAGATATGACATCTTATCATGAACATGATATGATAGAGCAAATCAGATGAATGTAATTTGACTTGCTTTATTTACATAAATAGTATAAGAGATGGCATTCACATTTCAAGGCATAGAATCTACATCCAGGAATTTGAAACATGAAGAAGAGAGGAAAGAAACAAAGCCTCTGCCAACAGAAACTCATAGTACTTCGCTGAGAACAGACTTTGAGGTAACTCCTCTCAACCTCAACTCTAGTGATAAATACCTCTAGCTCCGATCTGCTTGGGGAATACAGCAGAATTCGGAATAAGTTGTGGGCCTGCACTGCACTTCAGCTGGTGTGTTACAGACAGAATTTGTCAGGCTGCAGCAGGAAATAATGCAGTCCTCCCAAGGCACTGCATCCAACAATATTCCACAAACTGAGTCTAGATTTTAAAGATCTTTATGGGAAAACAATTATGGCTAAACAATTCTTTCTCAAGTCAGTTCAAAACATTTGCACTTTGAAACAACTGAAACCTGACAGAACTTGTTTTGGAGTTAAAAACTGTCTCAGAAAAGATTGTGAGTGGAACAAGTACCACTGCAAGCAAGTAATTACTAAGACTTGTGAACTCTAGGGGATTAATGATTACTAGAGGATTCAAAGCCAAAAGACAGAGACAAAATCACTCATTACAGACACAGTAAAACACTAGACAAGGGAATAATTTCTGACAATGTTTGTTTCTGACCTGGTGGAACAACACTCTAACCAGTTTCATATTTCTCAAATTAATGTCCTAAAAAAAATTTTGGTAGGGGGCCACAGGGGAGAAATCTACAAGTGCAGCTGTGCCAGAAAGCAGTCACGACAGCAGATTGCTTCATGTCTTCTGAATTTGCAATGAAAAATCGGAGGAGTGTTATTTTACATAAAGAGAGACAAATTCCTCCTGATGGAGGCAGAAAGGATCCATTTATTATTCCAAAATCTTTCAGCAAGCACAGCTCAGAGAGCAGAAGGGAATCAGAGGTGCTTAAACTCTGCTGCCCTCATGTTGCCTTAAAGTCCCTGGACACAGGGAGACAAAGAGCTCCCAGTAAGTGTTTCATGTTATTCCAGGGATGACTTGGCTCAGAGGAGTTTCATTTGTTCAGAGTTGAAGTGGAGTTTTTTACATTCGGGGTTTTTTTCCTTCCCTTTTTTAAATTATTTTTTTTAATATATTTCATTTCTTTTCATGTCTTTGATGCTTTCCAGAGAAGCTCTTTTCTCATTGTCAGCTTCAATTAAATATATCCTGGGAGTATCTGACATCTCCCTGCAGGCCTGGAGCAGGCCTTTCCTAGTGTTGATCCTGGCTGTTACTTGCAGAAATTTTATTCCGCTTTTAATACTTCAAATCAGAAATTGCATTGGAAATGAATGGCTGACAATTTGTGGATAAAAATTAGCATTCATTACATTCCTGGTAGTAGTTGTCTGAAAAGTTATCTGGGTGTTGTTCCTACAAGCATCTACATGTTCATACCAGCAATGTCATGGCAGACCTGGGTGATTCCATACCCCCTTCATTTTAGGTGTGCAAAGGGTCAGGGTTAAGCTAAAAGCTTTGCTTTTGGGAGCTCTGCCCTCCTGCATTGCTCCTGTGTAGAGGAATTAACAGTTTGGGCCCTGTTTATCCTGGACGCGGTCACTGGCAGCAGGGAGGCTTGTTAGCACTGCTGGCTGGCTGCAGGAGTGTCAGTAACACATGTTTTGGATGTGGGAGGAGTAAACCTGCTCATAGCTACCCATACCAGAAAGATATCTAGTTTTGGCTGCAACTAGGTTGAAATCTCAGTTATTACAATGAAAAGATCAATGCTAAAACTTGTGTATAACTACACTACTGCACTTGACTGACAGCTTGTAATGGACTTTACTAGTATTTTCTAGCTCTTCCTGAAAGAGGTAATTGTTATCAGTGAAGAAATCTTCAAGTGTCTTCAAAACTACAGTAAGTAACTTGCTCTACAGTCTGTAAATTCAAACAGCATTTTTCATCTTCAGGTTAAAAATGTGACAGAAAAGCTCATGGCTTAGGAAAATAAAAAACAGGAGTGATGTAAAAGCCATGTCTAAAACCAAGACATATTTACTATCTCATCGCTTATGTCCTGCTTTGGCTAAAGATATCTTCTTTAAAATCTATTGTAACTTTTTCCCTTGTCCTGCCCAATCAGAACAAAATAAAAGATGAAATAGTTTTAAATGTTAAGACTATGATCTTCAGTGCTGGCCCTGCTGCTAGAAGTTGAATTCTTACTCAATCCATTAAAGGGCACTCGTTTCCCATGTCATATCTAGTTTTGATCACAGCAGAGAAATGGGAAACAATAAAAACAGGGATAATATGAAACAGATTTTTAGCTTTCTGCTTCATTTTTTTTTTTTTTTTGCGTCAATCTCTCACTTTTGAAAACACGTAAAAGTTACTGTGATGATCTGCAAAAAAGAAGCAAAATGTTTTATTTCTCTGTTCCTGTAGGAAACCCTTGCCTTTAAAACAAGTTGATATATAAATAGCAGTGTGCTGATGCAAACTGGGTGGCTAAAGTTCCCTGTGGTGACTGACAGTATTTAGAAGTGTGGCTTATGAATAGATCCATTTCTAAACAGACTGGGTGAAATTCCCCAGCTTAGTGTATCTCACTTGAAGCATGTGTTAACTGATTCTAAAACCTCAGTCAATCTATTCTGGTGAAACTTCATACATCTGAAAAAAAGGGAAGGGAAGGGAAGGGAAGGGAAGGGAAGGGAAGGGAAGGGAAGGGAAGGGAAGGGAAGGGAAGGGAAGGGAAGGGAAGAAGAGAGCAAGGCTAAGTAGTCAGAGAGTTGTAACTGATGTAAAAAGTGATAATAATCCATCTCCTAATAAACTAAATCAGTAGGCATAAAGCCAAACTGATGTGCCCAATTGAAAAATCTACTCAAGTGGACTACATAAATCTAGAAATAGGGTTGAGACATGCAGGGACTGGCCTTTCTATTCTACACTACGTTCCTTTAGTCCAGTTTCAAACAAGGTCAAGACTACCACCGTGCTCAGTTTCATACTGCATTAGCAACATCTTGCTTGCAGGCTTAGCAATGCACAATAAGTTCCCTCAAGCAGAATCAGGCTCGATTCAATTAATTTGCTTCAATGAAGTGCCACATTGTGATGACAAGCAATAAATGGTAAATTAGATCTTTAGTGCATAAATCATATTTAGAAGTGTCCCTCACAGCAAGGGTTCACAGGCGGCACTGTAATTGTGCTGACCAACAAAGCAATGCTATCCCAGGCTACCAGCTTGGTTATGGTCAATCTCCTGGAAAACTGGCCCTGTGAGGGGGAGAGGAATTAGACAACTCTTAAACTTTGAAGCAGTGATCAAAATTTATTGTTCCACTGTGCATTCATCTGTCTGTGACTGCCTTGAGTTACTCGGCAAAGGTAAATGAGGCCAGAAAAGAGGGGAAACAGCTGAAAGATATATGTGATTTTTGCAAGTTTTGAGATGTCATTTCACAAACTATAGGGTGGAAATTCAAGGAAATCTTTGTTAGTAAGAGGAAGGGGAAAAAAACCAAACCCAAACCTCAAAAACCTAAACAAGACATAGCAGAGGCAAAAAAGGAAGAGGTAGTGGTGAAGGTTGAAGGTTTGGAGCAGTTACACCTCTATCTGCAAACTCCTTCTGAAAGCTGCTGACAGAGCTTTGGCATCTGATCATCTCCTGACTGCTGATTAACATAGCCCTGTTTTATATTTAACTCAGCCCAGAACAGGAGGGGCTGGGGGGTGGGGTTGCGCTGCTTATAAGGGGAGCAAGGCAGAAACAATGTTCTTCTGTGTCAGTTCGCTCTGTCTCCCAGCCCAGCTGCACTTCTTTTGATCATTCACGTTTCCTTCAAATGCATGTTGCCTTTAATTAATTGAGTGTCTCGTGGAAAGCGAGGTGAGGGAGACAAGCAGAGAACAGCTATAGCTACACAATTAAAATCCTAACCAAGACTGCTGAGTTTACTGAATGCAAGTGCTGAAGTGACTAATAAGCTTTTTTGTGCTTAATGATTTGCTCTGAGAACAGACCTAGGAGCAGAGATGGAGGGCATGGATTTTGAGGATAAGAAGTCCAAGAGGTACTGCATGAAGACAAAGCATGTGGCTATCATCTGTGGAGTCGTGGTTGTTGTAGGACTTGCTGTGGGGCTTGGTGTGGGGTTGAGCAGACCTAAACCTCCAAAGGCAACAGAGCAACCAACAACAGATCAGACGACAACAACAGAACAGCCTCCTCCCCCAGCGGATTTGGGTCCCTGTCCTTCCAAGAATGATGAGACTGGAGATTGGAGAGATTTTAGGCTGCCCACTTATGTCAAGCCTGTCCACTACGATCTAGAAATCCAGCCTGAGATGGAGAAGGACATTTACAGTGGGACAGTCAATATATCTATTGCTTTGGAAAAACCAACCAGCTCCCTGTGGCTTCACTTGCGAGAGACCAAGGTTACAGAAATGCCCACACTCCGGAAATCTTCAGGACAGCAGATTGCTCTGAGTGACTGCTTTGAGTATACACCACAAGAATACATTGTGATGAAGGCAGCAACAGAGCTCCCTGTCACTGATGAAAGTGATCCCTATGTGCTCACCATGAGGTTTCAAGGCTGGCTGAATGGTTCACTGGTTGGGTTTTATAGGACCACCTATACTGAGAACGGACAGATCAAGTAAAGCAGTTTTATTTATTAAACTTTATTCTCTACTTTTACTTGCTTAGGCCTGCTCTATTCCTGTTTCAGCTTTTCAGTCTTTCACCAACTTGCTGATATTTCTGGGCTGTTCTTTAGTTTTCTCATTCCCTAAGGAAGATGCTGTATTCAAAACCCTTTGGCTTCTGACTAGTGAATGTGGGCTGGATATAGGAGGGGTTTGTTGTGATGATGATGATGATGATGATGATGATGAAAAACCTTTTCAAACTCTACTCGTCTGAGCTTACATTTGAACTAAATGGCTCCCTCAAAGGGCTGGAGGGATCAAGGCCTGTTTTCATCTCTATAGTACAATAAATAGCATACAACTATCACCACTCTCTCCTGTTATCTCCAAGGTAACAGTTTTGGTGTAAAATGTTCTTCTGAGAGTTTTCCTGATAGCATACCTCCTTGATGTTGTAAGCCTGAGGAATATTCAAACCAGAATTTCCCTGTCTCTCTTGCAGCTGCTTTAAATTATACATAGGAAAGTCTAAACAATTAGGGTTATCCTTTACTTTTTTATTGCGCTCCATCTCTTCCTTATTAATATATTAACAGTTATTGAAAGATTACCAGTTCAGCTAATATATTCCACTGCCAGGTTTGTACTGCTTCAAGGTGGAAGCTTGAAAAAGCCATTGCCCACTACTCAAAGGCTTCTCTTCAGAGTTTGGAGTGAAGAGGCACCCCTTTTCTGATATTTACATTTCTGAAGTGACTTATTCCAGCCTTTACAGCTGGAAGACAAACTTGGCTAGACTTTTACAAGGCCCTGTAGCAGGAACATGGAGACAAACACTGATGTGCTTTCATGGCATTTCTTTGCCCTCCTCGGACAATAGTGTCATGAGAGAGAGTCTCGTCAGCTCCATTCAACCACTGACAGAAGTAGCAGCAGTGTCAGGCACCAGCAGCAGCAGATCCAAGAGGTAGAGGATAAAGCAAGCACTGATTTTTCCTGTGAAGAAATCATGCAGGGAACAGCTCCAACTCCAGGCAGCTCTTTTCCTCTTGTTTTCCTCCATCTATGACCTCAGCATTTCTCTGACTTAAAAGGTGCTTTGGTTTCATACTTTGAACATCTGACATCTCCACAGCAGTTTTAAATGCAACCTCCTAGCATTGCTCTAAATTGAGGTGTGTTACTTCCTTTTCTTTGGTGAAGGATATCTAGATTTTAAATGTATAGCCCCAGGTCTGTCATGACCCCAGAAGACACAGGTCTTCTGAGTTGTAGAGTGGGAGAGTTGAGTGGCTGTCCCTTAAATCCAAACAATATAGGTAGACAAGAGCCAAACCTCTGATACCAGGAAAAAAGGAGAACTTTAAAACTAAAGAAAGCATAAAATGTGAGCTCACTTTGACTGTTCCTGCTTCTTGAATTGGATGCTGGAAACTACAAGGATGATCCTAGCCAGCAGTCTGAAAACTCTCAATGCAGAAAGGAACTTGAGGGTGTGAGTTTGTTAGGCTTGAGAAGGGCCTTAATAAGAACAAGTGAATGGTAAATTCTGAAATATTTTTCATGTGATTGATTTTGGGCAGATTGTTTGTGGGGGTGGCAGAGGTGATGTATGTGATAGTGGTAAGTAGAACTTTGAAAGTAAAGCAACCACCAGCCAAGTTGCTGCTATGCAGCAGAGGGTAGAGGATAAGGTGGGGTGAGGAAAGACAGTGGGGGAAGGGTTTAATTACTTATTAAAAATGCATTTTCCCTCAGATTTCTCCTTAAAAACAATGCTGACTGGAATTAGCATTTTTATTTTGCCTTTGCCTGTGATAGACACCACCCTTGGAAAATTTCAACCCAAATAGTTCTGTTCTTGTCATGTTGCAAGTAAATACAAATCAGATCAGGTAACAGCAATGATCAAACAAGTCTGTTAACAGTGGATGTTAAAGAAAGGGGGCAGAGGTGAAAAGGAGATCCAACATGTAATTAAACTCTGTTATCCCTTCTGTGCAGTGTTAGAAGCAGTGGGACCTTTCGAGAGACTTAATAGTGACAAGGTATGGTTTCCTTTTTTTAGGAATTCTCTCCTTGTCTGTAAGAGAACAAGAGGCTGGTACGTGGCTAACAGGGATGTATTTAGGATTTTATTGAATAGACAAGGGAAATTTTTTCTTCTGTGTACAAAAGTAACACTGCTGATTTTCTTCCTCAAGGAGACAGTTTTCCAAGAAGAAGCAACGAGTCAGAATTTTAAGAAAGACTAGGAGAAAAATGCTTTAATTAGTTCAGGGAGGAAGAGTTTGACACTAACGCCTTGTACTTCGGGGGGGGGGGGGGTAAAAGGAAAATTCATCATGGTTCTAAATGCATCACTGTGTTATTTTGAGAACAGCTGGATGCAGTGTCAGCCAGATCTTGCCTTCTTATTATTATGATGTTTACAACTGTCAGCTCTAGTTCATATTTAAAAGTCTAGACATCAACTTCAAGAACAGAAGCCACCAAGCTGAAGCCACCAAGAAGTGAAGAAAATCTTATCTAAAAACTACATTATGCCATTTGAAAGTGAATGACAACATTTCATGTTTCTATTGCCACTTCTATGCATGCCACAGCCTGGAGTTCTCATCATCTAGCCTGTAGGAAGGGTACTGCTGAGGTTTTTCACTCTTAGTGTCTGTCTGCTTCCACAAACATATGAGGATAGATGGATTATCACTTTATAAATCGACAGATATATCACCTTATCAGTCTGTAGGAACAAGACATAAATGTGTCAAAATATAGAGCAAATTTTTTTAACCAATAGCTGTGAAGCATTTCCCTGGAGGCTTGGCATTAACTTTATTGTGAAATAGCTCTCAAATCCTATGAAAAGTAGAGAGTGACAGCAAAGAATGTACCAAGCAAAAGAAACTCTATTGAGTCTGAAAGGTGAATGTTCATTATGCTTTCTGCCCATGAACCTTTGAGCTACTATTCTGAGGAACATGAATGGAGAGAACCCAGACATATTACCTGTGTCAGGCTTGTAAATGACCCTTGCTGCTACAAGTTCCTAATGACCAGTTTAGTATTTAACCGTCACAGGAAAATGCCAAGGGCAACAGAAACATTGAAAAATTGGTTGTCAAATGAGCTTGTAGGATTGCTGCAGACCTGTAATTTATGATGTACACTTTTAATTACTTTTCAGAAAGAAAAACTACCTTAATATAGTTGGAGCAGCTGTAGAAGTGCTGTCAGAAAATGCTTGACATTCCAGATTAATTGAAGGAGCATTTGTGATCCCTTTCACCATCAATCACTGGAGAATATGCTCTGCCACTGTGTGGGTCATTAATGGGGGAGCCTGATGTCACTGAGAGAAGCAAGCACAATATGAACACTCACAACCTTCACCTTCTGTTTTCACATGACCCCTATTGTCCTGCTCCTCCAGCTGGTTGCACATAACTGAGATGACTTTCTGACCCCCCTCAACACAGCTTGCATAGCATCAGTTACGTACTAGGATGTTCACCTGAACTTTCCATGCTTTCTCCAGGAGTTTCACTAATAGAGTCAGGGGACCACAGGAGCACCAGGAGAAAACTGTATGTGGTAAATGCAGAAAAAGAAACACACAAGTCTTTTGAGATTTATTGGCATTTACAAAATTTCAAGGTGTCGCTTCAGCAGATGTTCAAGACCTAATCCTAACATATGCTGTAGTGGGTAAACAACTCTTGGAGTGATTTATTCCTTTTATTCCTTTTAGGTGATATCCTCAATTCTTTATTTTAAGTGCATAAATCAATGGGAAAGCTCAGCAGGAGGGTCAGCAAAGTTTTCACTATGCATGAGAGGACATGCCTCTCTTATTGCCTGGCTTCTAAAAATATTTGATGATAAGCAAGTTGCATCAGCTTTTTGTTCTAAAACCTAGAGAATGTTGATGATAGACTGATTATGCAATGTCAACTCATGCATTTCTGATGTAACCTACTTTTGTGAATGGATAAATATGTATAAATATTTGTAGTTGAATTTAGTTTGTGAAACCATTAAAAAAAATGCTTGGAAATTGCAGACAAGATTTCAAAGCTATATAATGAAGTCTTGCCAATGTGTTGTTTCAGGAGCATTGCAGCTACTGATCATGAGCCAACAGATGCCCGGAAATCCTTTCCCTGCTTTGATGAGCCAAACAAAAAGGCAACTTACAACATATCCATCATCCATCAAAACGAATACCAAGCGCTTTCCAACATGCCGGTACAGGTATGTATTTCCCAACTGCTGCCTAAGTGGAACAGTTCTGTAGACCCACTGAAAGGTAGTGTGGGTTGCCAGGTTCTTGCATGTTCACAGGCTCTACCACTCAGGCACTGTAAAACTCATGGTTGGTAAATATTCCATGAACAGAAGTGGTTGGCTGGTCCGAGCATGAAGTGGTCCACCAGCACACAACATGGCAGCACAGAGTCAAATCCAATGCAAAAATGAAACAGATCTTTTGTTATTAGCCAGCTGGCCTTCTGTTCAGACATTCTAGGTGAGCATCCTCTGCTAACTATAAATAGATATTGGCAGGTTCTTCACTCAAACTGGATAGGCTTGGAGAATGACTACTCTGAAAGGCAGCTGCTTCCCAGACAGGAAGTCTAAAATAATCACTAAAACTGCATAATGGTCCAGAATAAGAATCTGCTGATCACAATTTAATGGTAAAGAATCCTGCTAATCAGAAAGACTAGGATTATTCTTTTTAATAATGGAGGATCTGAAACACCATCTGTCAGCTAATGGGTGTGGACATTTGTCATTCTGCCATGTCTCTAACTTCCTAAATAATCCATTTCTAGACATAATGTGTCAAATTCCCAATTTTGCATTAAATTCAATGGCATCAATTATCTACCTCTGGGCATTTTGGAAGAAGACTGTCTTTCAGATGAGAGAGTTTCTACTGAATAGTTCAATTGAATGTGTAATCTATTGTATAATTTCTACTAATAAGTTCTGAAGTGCCAAGTTAAAAAAAAAAAAAAAAAAAAAAAAAAAAAAAAAAAAGTAGCTTCCAGCCTCCAGGCTGTTGGCATTTGAATTTTTCCAATCACTCCCCCACTCAGAAAACAAAGGTCTGATTTTATTTAGAGTCCCCCAGACTTATTCTCCTAGCAATGCAGCTGAGATATCTATTACCAGCTGGTACAGATGCATCATACCCTTTGCGCATTTAAAGCTCTGACCCATTGTTATTAAAAATATTTCTATGATACCTAGAAGGTCACCAGGCACTTTAATGAACAACAGATAAAAGGAGATTGCTGTACCTTTCCTCACAGACCTCAGATAAGTGAGAGTACGACAAGGAAGTAAGGGGACAACACCGTATGTTATCAAGGTTTATTGCGTTTTGAGATTTACTTTACACCTTGACATGTGGACCTTGCCTCTATTATGGACCTACAATAATAAGCTTGCCAAGGGCTAACTACTGCTTCTTAATTGATTTGCTAAAATACAAGTACAGATAAGAAAATGTAGATTGTGCTGAATTCATATTGATGTTTGACTAAGGGATTATAGCAGGGCACTTCTTCATCTGGTCAAGGTCAGTAACTCTGGTCTTAGTAGTGAAAGAACTTTGGGAAACATCTTTTCCACAGATGGAAATGTAAGAGTTTGTAAATGCAAGGCACGTCATATGTGACATGTCCTGTAGTAGTTTGGGTGGTGTGGAGCTTTATAGTCAGCATGGCAAAATCAGATCAGCAGAATCAGAATCTTGTACATTTCATTTGCATTTTTCACTGGAGTTGAATTTCTTCAATTTTTTTTCCACTCAAGTCCTGACTTTGTTGAAATAACAAAAGATATCCAAATAGAGCCAAAATGGGTAAAATAATGGAAAATTAGATTGTGAATACCTTTTCAAAAAGGGTTATGAATATATTTGTGACTAGATGTTTTTGCTCATGGAATCATATTACCTGTAACATTAGGGTGCTTTATTTATATTGTGTTTATAACAAACAAATCTCACGAATCACTGTATTTCTATAAGGCTAATGTCTTTTATATGCTTTTGGCTCTTGTTCTATTTAAGTTAACCATCCAGTCAGAAGCATAAAAATTTTCAGACTACAGCAGATAAGGAATAGAAGAAATATGTGTTTAGAATAAAATCGTAGAATAAGCTGAGCTGTAAGGGACCCATCAAGATCATCAAGTCCAACTCCTGGCCCTGTGCAGGACACCCCAAGAGTCACATCATATCGCTGAGAGCATTGTCCAGATGCTTCTGGAATTTTGTCAGGCTTGGTGCTGTGACTACTTTCCTGGCAAGCCTGTTCCAGTTCCCAACCACCCTCTGGGTGAAAAACCTTTTTTTAAAATCAAACCTAAACCTCCCCTGACTCAACTTCACGCCATTTCCTTGAGTCCTGTCACTGGTCATGGGAAAGAAGAGCTCAGTGTCTACCCCTTCCTATTAAGTGTTGTCAGCAAACTTAGAGGAAAAACCGTCTGGGAAAATCAGGAATGTTTTTAAATTGATTTGCAAAATAAAAACTAGGATCAGCACTAAATTTTATGTATATTTGGGCAACCTGCAAATTAGCAGTGCTCATTTGTATTTGAATTAGGTTGGGATAGATTCATTAGACTGGTCTATATCCCAGGTAGCATCCCTGCACCAAGACTTAAATACATGGTGCATGTATTTAAGAGAGGGGAGAATTCAGTCTCTGCTGTGTCCAAAGTGATTTTTTCAATGCATCTATTTAAAGAACAAAACACAACATTACATCAGAAAACTCCTGTTGGCAAAATTTCTGTTCATGTGAATGATTTCAAACACCTGATGAAAATTAGAGCAAGGTAACTATTTACTGCCAGCAAAGTAAACTTATTTACTGCCAGAAAAGCAAAGTACAATTTCATGTAATGCAGAAGAAAAGTACCTTGTCTGTTCTCATGCCTTCAGCAATGAAATTCCAGAAGAGGTGGATCTGGAGAGGTGCTTTGTTCCTTCTATGCAGTTGCAGCCTTCATACAAATATTTTATTCTTATGCATCTGTTTGCAATTTCAAAAATCAATTTGATTATTTTTGCATTTCTGCAGGAAACTGTACAGATTAACAATGTCTGGAGCCGAACAACTTTTCAGAAGTCAGTCCCCATGAGCACTTACTTGGTATGCTTTGCGGTGCACCAGTTTGACTGGGTTGAGAGAAAATCTGAGAGTGGAATACCTGTAAGTCCTTCTGCAGCCTGAACGTGGTTCAGATATACCTTGATTTGCTTTTTTTCTTAACAATCTTTTTATACAAACAGGGACATAGTTTTCCCTTTCCTGTAGATTATTTTATGAATTCCCTTTCCTGTAGCCTATTTTATCAGATGAGGTGTTCACAGTGGTCCCTCTGACCTTGACTACATAGAGTGTTTCGCAGTCCTTCCCTGTCTCCCATCTTTGTGAGATCCCAGTTAGCATATGAGTAAGGAAGAGGAACATATTTTCCAAACTCATCCCTGAGTCGAGGCCCAGTGACTGAAGGAATGTACGTGTTAGGGCATACAGGAGAGTCACAGGCCATGAATACAAATACTTTATAGTTTTCTGTGGGTTAAAAAGAGTGAATTGCACTTGATGTTATTGCAGCCATTGACACATAGAATTACAGTGCTATATGCCATTATGTACTGGCTTGCTTTATTTTACAACAGTGGCAACAGGCAACTACTCAGTGTAAGTTCTGTAAAAATAAGTATAGAAGTGATAGTGTCTGCCTAAACTGGTGGATATTTGGTAGATCCCTTAATGAAGTGAATAGGTTTGAATCTGAATCTATTAAATTAAAATAGCTCCTTCATTTAGATACAACAAACAGGCAATCCATTTCTTGCTTAGATTCAAATCTCCTGAAGGTGTAGCTGATCAGGCCTAAAGAGATTGACAAGACACTATACTGAATCACAAACTGAAATCCAAAATACAACTTGCCTCTCAACGGAAACTCCTCATTTAGCCTAAACCTAGTTTGGGATACTCAACCTGCTTTTAATTGTTTCTTGGTTTAGATCTTTTTCTCATCTGATACAGAGAATGACCCCTAGGGTTGTATGCTCTTGCTTTTTCCTCTTTCTTTCGCCTCATGTAACACAGGGCCTTGTCATTCACATGAGCTGGCAGTGGTTTCCTCATTTTCTGGAGACAATGTCACGAATGGACAGGGAATCTAGAATCAACCCCTAGCCAGGTTACTGTTCCCTTAGCAAGTTAGCTCTTCCCTAGTTTCTTTAACTGAGAAAGCTCATCAAATCCTTCCCTACTGAAGGCTGTTCACTGATGTTAAAATCTGTCTTGTAGAAATCGCCAAAGTTCTGATTCAGCTCTTAGCAAAGACCCTGTCACAGCACTATGCTGAGGCCTCCCTCTGTGCTCTCGGTAGTGTCATGGTTTATGCTTGTATTATTACTTGACAAATAACTAAAGCTAAATTACACTTAGACAAGCAAATGGAGCCTAGTTTGAGATACAGACGTAATATTCTCAGTTCTCTGCTGTTTGGCTAAGCAATTCACAGGAGTGCATTTTTACAGCACCCAGTCACACAATTTTGTTAACCAATTGCCATTCAGCATAGCTGATCCACTCATTATCAGGGACAGGACTTTGACTACTCGGTCTCAATAGATACTCTCTAGAGTTCAGTTCCTTTAAAAATCAGAATTTGTCTAGATTTTTGTGCAGAACATGGTGCAGTAAGGAAAAAATGTACTGAAGAAGTGCGTAACACTGTTTTCTATGTGCAGAAGTTAAACATTCACTACTTGCCCATGCCACACTCCAGAGTATGGCCCTGAGGTCACTATTTGTTTTTTTTCCCAAGCAAAACAGTATAGCCCACAATGTTCCTGAATGGTTGTAGCTTTTCTAAATAGAAGGGAGTGTTCACTGAAACATGGTAATTAAAGTGTGTGTGTGTGTGTGTGTGTGTGTGTGTGTGTGTGTGTGTGTGTAGAAGCAGGGGTATTCATGTCAGTACAGAGGTTGCCTGAAGAAACATCTTCTAATTCAGGTCTAAGTTACTACATATTTTATTAAGTGATCACTAAACAATGTCTGAGGACTTGCCTGCACTAGAAAACTTGGGGTTTAATTGAGGTTAAAATCATAGCTTTCCTTTCTCTTAACATGGACATATTTTTACCAATATCAAATACATGCATAAGATCCATCCCTAAAAGTTATCTTTTCCCCAGGGAAACCAGACTATCTTTAGGGTTTTTAATCATATATAAAAAAAGATATTTTTCTAACCTTTCCAAGGCTTCATGTCCAAGAACTTAGAAGACCAGCTGAATAATGAGGTAATTAGATTCACCAACTACTGTAGAGAACATTCTATAGTTTTCTGTGTAGATTTCTATTAATAATTCCCTCATTCAACAGAAAGTATCCACTTGATCCATAAATTACGTTCATAAACAATGGCAAGACCATTCAGCTCACGACATAGTAAATAATTTAAAAACTCTGCCATTCATTCTGAAAGCCCTAACAAAGACATTCATGAAATCAGTGGTGGGAAATATGCCTACAGCTGGAAACAATGCTCCTGAGCTGATTACCTGTCAGGTACCAAATGTCTGGTTTGGAAAATCGCAGAGGAGATTATACAAATGAAACCCAAAGTCAGTTCTAGTGCAGGCTGAGGGTTTTGGAAACCATTAATATGTATCAGCCAGGGGACTGAAGACTGCTAAATGGGGTAAAGAGCTTACAGAAATGGAAATTGCAGCTTGTAATTGCAAACTGACCCTGGGGGAAATCCCCTGGCTGGAATGGATTCCCGATTAAATTTCATAAGCTTTTTTTTTGCTTTTGTTATTGGTTGTTTGTGGTGGGTTTGTTTTTTGTTGGTTTTTTTTTGGATTTTTTCAGCTTTATTTTTGACCACTTTCTCATCCTCCCCTCTCATTGCAGGAAGTGTAATTTATGGTATTGAAATCAATGTGTAGTCAGGCTCCAAAAGAGTTCTTGGAACAGACCAGCTCCTTTGCTCAGCTTGGGCCCTAAACTCCTGGCTGTAAGACAGCACTGAAGGAGTAAACAAGCCACACCAGGGTAGTCAGATGAATGTGTCCCATTCATAAGAGTCATGGAGCTGGTATAAACTAGAAAAAAAAAATAGAAAACTAAAACTAGAAACTTTACTCCATATAGAAATCTCTTATCCACACTGGAGATTTTCAGGGGCGTGGAAGAGAATAGCCTGCATACAGTTCCAGCAGGCTTTGGGACAAAGAGATTGAGGGAAAGACTCCCAAAAGACTCCATGAATTCTGAACTCAAACTTTGCCTTCACAATGTGAAGATAACTTCTCAAAAGGTTTTTTCAAGTTGCAGGCCTCCTCATCATGGGTATAGGTGCCATAAAGATTCTAGTCCTCCAGAGCTTGACAGCAATAGCCAAAGCAGTCCCAGGCACCAGACTTCAGGGATAGAAAGGCCAACATTCAACACATCACTTTTGCATTCATATATACAGGAGGAGCACAGAAATGTTCCCTCATCACACACAGGGCTACCAAAAGTGCCAGTTTTCCTAGACTTGCCTGGTCATAAAAGAGAGAATTGATTTTTGCCTATGATTACCTGGGGCAGCCCAAAAGGCACCAAAGCTGTGACTGAGTGGCTGTGTGACCCAAAGTCCTGGTCAAACAGCCACTCAACTTGTATAGACTAGCATGTCTGGGAAGGGTAACAGATCTAGTAAGTGCACTGTCTTTAGGAGGTTTGAGATCTTCAAACATACAAGGACAAGAGGAAACTATGATGATAGTACATAGGAAAGGTATGAACTTATAAATTAAGGTGCTATGGGCTTCAGACACATTTCAATACAGCTCCTGAAGATTGATCTGATGGGATCAGTCAAGATCAGTGAACTGCTCAGACCAAGGAGGTCCCCTTTGACTGTGCTTGCCCACGTTTCCTTCTTGAGAAAACCAGGCCATGGGGAAGTAGGGGCTGGTATGCAACAAGGCCCTGCTCCAGGCTTGGCCAAGGTGAGCTTCTGGACATGGGTCTTGCCTGTTTTACGATTCAGTCAAACAGTGGAAAGTGTGCACATGTTGACTTGGTCTCTCATATGTCCAACACTTTAAAAACTTTGTTGAAGAAACGTGATAGGGTGAACACCTGATTTCGGTGTTCAGGCCAGTCTCAGAGAAAACCTGCAGTGTTATTGATATGCATGCTAAATGCCTTTTCAGTGCTTGACACTTGATTCCTTTTAACTGAAATCTTTTCTAATTGTCTCTCTTTATTTTACAGCTGAGAGTTTACGCCCAGCCACAGCAAATACACACGGCAGAATATGCAGCAAATGTCACAAAAATTGCATTCGACTTCTTTGAAAAGTACTTTAATTTGAGCTACTCTCTTCCAAAACTGGGTGATTATTGGCATTTACATTTTTAATTTGTTAATTCAGTGTCATGGTTGTGTTGTTCCTACAGATCTCTGTGCTTTGGTGGAAAGCAGCATGAAAGCATTTTGTTACTAACTGCTGATACTATGTCAGGATGTTTTAAAACTGTACCAGTGTAGTTCAAGATGTTTCTGAATGTCATGATGGATGAGTTATCTCAGTCACTGTTTAGTTACCAGTTCTCAGTTCTCACAGTTCAGTTTCCTGAACTGAAGAACTGGTCCTGGCATGTTTATTTTAAAGCGTCTTGTGGAAAACCAAGACAAGCATTGGTGTCATCTGCCAAGGACCATCATGAGTTAAAACAGAGCCAGAAGTTTCAGAAAAATATGTACCACTTCCATGTGAACTTCTGGACAAAATTCAGCAGTGAGATAAGTGAAGACATAAACTGCCAGAGAGTATGTCATATTATTTATTAACCTTAGTGCAAAGTGGGTGTGTATCCACTTCTTAGAAAGATGAATGTGGTCCAGCATATAATTTTTAGTTTCTACTGCTGAGCTAAAGATCTGAGACTAAATAAAAGTGGACACACTCTCAAATTTTGCCCATGGTTACAAAACAAGCAAAGAGAAGGTAGTGCATTTGGGCATCCTTTAGATTGGAATATCTGGACTCTGGATCTGATTCATGCAGTTTTACATGCACAATAATCAAGCTGGAAATACAATCAGAGTTTTGGAAATTCTCCCTCCTAAGACCTTCAAAGAGGTAATTCAGTTAGGTTCATGAACTTGAAAGGATGGAAAAATACTAGCTGCAAACAAGTTAAGACAATATGGGGGGGGGGGGGGGGCAAATCCTCAAAACTTTGAAGACAATTAATAATGCTGTGCAAACCTTTTGTTGGATATTTGTACCTGTACCTATCAGGCTGACCTATATTACTTTAACAAAAGACTTTTACCTCCTCCTCACAAAACAACACCTGAGTTTACTGTAAATATGTTTGCATTTCAATGACAACTGGATTAGAGAAACCAGTACAATATGTTGTTCTTTCACACATTGGTCCCCAGTAATAATAGGTACTATATCTCACCTGTGCTTTATATTCAAACTTTCACTGTCATGAAAGCCTGATGACTTTGCCACGGCAGCATCTGGATAAAGGTCTGTCTGTGTGACAGGATGGACTGGTATCTTCAGGTCAGCAGTGTCACAGGATAGATACTTTTGTAGATTCTATACTGGTTTTCCCAAAATATCTATTTGTTGGATCACTAACCTTGACTTGCCATGTTGTTCCCTCATTATTAGAAGTTATCCAGGTCAAACCTGATGAATCAGATGTTTCTGCATAATTGTTTGTTTAAATGGTGTATTTCACATTGATTTATGTCTTCTGGCATTACCTCTCTCCTTATCTCCTCATTTTGGCTGTCATTGAAGCCCTTGCCAAACTATCAGCTTTGATTCTGTAATCAAGATGTTTAAAATAAGTAATTCCTATCTTCTGTTGGAGTGGGGTGAGGGGTTTTCATTCTATTCAGTTTTAAACCCATCTGTACTTTTTCACTAACCCACATAGAAAGCCTGTGGTCATTATTTGCAGAAGAAAATGCCAGTTCAATTGAGTCTGCAATTCTCATTTAAAGCTGTATTGATTACTGACCATAAATTAGTGACCCCCACAAATTGCCAGGCATAGAAACAGATGTTGTTCACTGCATGGGGGATTTACTTCAGTTAACATGTCAATAAATATTTTTAATACAACAGTGTGACAAACAATGTCATGCCTCATTATTCTACAAATAGTTTCAGGAGGTTTACTGGCTACAGCACATCCCCAGACAATAGTATTAATTTCTGGAGCCAAAATTAAGTAATGTATGATATGCACATTCCCAGGAGATGGCATAGCATCACCTCCCAGGACAGATCCTCAGCAAGTGCAACTGATTCTACCTCTGCTAATCTCAGCAGAGCCAGGGCACTTGCTATCAGCTGCTTTAGGCCAGTTCTCTTCTTGAACACAGATCACAGCCCCTCAGTCCACAGTAGTAAGCTAGAATCACAAATGGTAAGCAAAACAGACTGTAAATACACAGAGAGTGCTCAAGCTAATTGATTTAAAAGATACAGTGGTAATCGTTGTCTCTTTCTTTTAATGCAGATAAAATAGCTATTCCAGATTTTGGGACAGGTGCTATGGAGAACTGGGGGCTGATTACATACCGAGAAACAAACCTGCTGTATGATCCTCAGGAGTCAGCCACATCCAACAAACAGAGAGTAGCTGCTGTGATTGCTCATGAGCTCGTTCATCAGGTATATTTTAGTACTTGACTCACTTTTACAGTGTTTCAAATATATAGTCACTACATTTTAATCTTGAAAATATTGTCATTAACTTCATCTCAGGATCTTCGATATGTGCTCAACACCTGACTGTAAAATATGTTAAAACAGATCCCCATTAGAGCTTCAAGATACCATGACTAGTGCCTTGGAATTTTTCTCAGGAAGTTAGATGCTTGAGCCCAGATTGTCAGTCAGTTTATTAAAATCTCTCTAAAATGTCTTAGAGAAACTAATTTACATGTGTGTGCAGATGTCTCTTTTGGGCCAGGAAACAGGGACAGTTATACACTGTGGAGGCTGTCTGAAAACATCTCCTTAAAAGCATAAATCATCAATTCAAGAGGAAGAAACTAAAAATATTTCCAGTGGCACATGAATCATTAGCAATCTCCCGAGTAATTTTATAATAAAAGTGATGTTTTAACACAAGGCAAAGCCTTCATTCCTATTTAAACCCTAGAATTACAATAATTTTCATCTGGCAGCAGGAAAAAAGTAAGCAAAATAATGTTCTATATGCAGATGTGAGATACTGAAATATACATGTACTATTTATCTAAACCTACTTCTTTATGTTCATAATTGTAGTGGTTTGGAAATATTGTAACCATGGACTGGTGGGATGACTTGTGGTTAAATGAAGGATTTGCCAGTTATTTTGAGTTCCTGGGAGCAAATGAAGCAGAACCAGAATGGCAAATGGTAATTATTTCTACCTAGTGGTGTGTTGGTGGGGCTGGGAGGAACATTTTGGAGGGAGTAAAATTTAGACAAGGATGATGAAGACTTAAAGTATATTTATAGAAAACTAACATAGTGTGGTGGAACATAAAGAAAAAAGTTGGTTTAAGTTTTTCACCTACCTATGTTATGGTCTGAAACTAGTCAAGGTAAACTTTATGAAGTTTTAGTCTGGAGGGAAGAGTCATTCCTTTTAAACAAGTGAATCAAGTGTTGGG
Source organism: Zosterops lateralis (assembly GCF_965231275.1). Taxonomy (NCBI): domain Eukaryota; kingdom Metazoa; phylum Chordata; class Aves; order Passeriformes; family Zosteropidae; genus Zosterops; species Zosterops lateralis. The sequence goes on along the minus strand of NC_139766.1, from coordinate 46,947,972 downwards.
TTATTATGGCAAAAAACACCTAGGTGTGTTCTGGACAGAGACTTAACAGTTTTGCAGGGTTGCTTAAAGGTCTAATTCTGAAAGATGGAGATATTCCTGTATTTATTTAGTTGGGCTGTACTCTTTTCATGGGACTTAAGATCATTATTTGATCTGGTAAGGGTTGGGAACCTGGGCCTGTCTCCACAGCTTGGGCTATTATCAAGGAAAATACTGGATTCCCATTCAGCTTCTGCCAGCATTCTAAGTGTCATTTCAAATCCTCTAACTCAGACAATCTCTATTCTGTACAGTGCAAAAATAGGTAGTGACAGTGTGCTAACAGTGCCAACTCCAGATGCTTTAAGGGTGTTGCAAAGAAGTTAGCCTTAAATATGCATTATACTCTGTACAAATATAGGGAGTTTTCTTGCTCCTTCCTTCCTCTCCTCCCAAATAGATGTGATGGCACATAGCATGCATATTTTCCCCAGCTGTCCAGGTGTAACAAGGTTCTGGATGCTAAGACATATACAACATATGCCAGTGGAAGGGAGCAGAATAGGTTTTGCATAGGTCGAACCTATTGAAATCTACTATCTTCTGAGCCTAATGACTTTAGAAGCAGGCAGTGCCTACTTGCTGCTTTCCCTGCCTCTCTCCCTGTGGAGATGCTAAGAACAAAATAATTTCCTGGATCACTATTACACTTTAAAGTAGATCTGTGGTCCTAACTATGTAAAAAATTTTCTAATTATTGAGTTTAAAATTTAAAAGACCTTTTTTTATCTGGATTCTATGTTCATCTAAGATCTAAGATATTTCAATGTTATCCTAGTGAATATTAGAAGAGGAAAGCTAAATTGAATTTTAGTCTTTTTTTGGTCAATATTGATTAGGAAATAAGGGGATTTTGACTGCTGGCTACTTAATATTTTTTTAAAAAATTCAAATCAATGTAAGAAAATATTATAAGCCTTGGGATGAGGAACACTACTTCCTTCTTCCCTCCCTCTCTTCCTACCCAAGTCCTCTTTTGTGAGAGGAGACCATAATGCTTTGTAAATATTGTCACACTTCTGAAATTGGTAACACAGGCTACTCTTTCTGCCTACTGGGGGCGAGGGAGGGCAGGACGGGTGTGTCTGTGTTATGATACACACAGGAAAACAGGATCTGTGGAAGGCAGTTTATCTTAGTTAAGGAAAAATTGTATCCTTCCTCTCTCAGATGTAAAGCAAGAGTTTGCAAGTCCTTCTTTAGAGGGCATGAAATTTTGTTCTATTTCAAATTGCCTAGAGAAGTTGATGTTCAAGCTACTTCTTTGAGAAGTAGGCATATACTCCTGCCTTTGTTTCTATTGTAATGTCTTCTCTTTCTCAGCTTGAACAGGTTTTAATTGATGATGTGCTTCCTGTACTGAAGGATGACTCTTTGCTGTCTTCCCATCCAATTGTAGTCGATGTGTCATCTCCAGCCGAAATCACCTCTGTTTTTGATGGGATATCCTACAGTAAGGTAGGATATTCTCCTGTTGTGACTTTGCATGCAAACAAAGTGGCAACTTTGGAGAGGAGATAAAAGTCAGGGGTGCTCATAATCAGGACTCCTAATTTCACCTGGACTGTGTCTGTGCAGGTCTTTGTTCTGAGACATTTCCAGATCCTGTCAGTGACGATGCAGTTAAAAGCAGCTGTGAGAGGAGCACTGCAGCCAAAGCCTTGCCAGCCACTGACACTATGCAGGCCTGCTCACAGCATGCAGTAATGCAGGCAAAGCACAGTGTCACCAGCCTCTGCCACAGGAGTGTTGGGCTTAAAATTAAACTAAACCTGGTACTAAGCACATCCCTCTCCCATCACCTCATGCTGATGCAGCCCAGTTATGTCAAGTGTCATAATCTAACACGAGGGCAGAGGAGGCAGGGCAGATGTCCAGGTATCCTTTCTGTCACTTCTCCATCACACTTGTAGGCCAGTATAACTTCTGGTTTGAGGAAGCAAGCCAGGGAACAAAGCAGTGAAAACAGGAAAGTGACTTTATCTCAAGTTGCTTACAGTATCCCAGCCACCAAAAAAACCTCAGCAAAGATGGGTTACACCAGCCTCTACTGGCATTGGCCTAAAGTGGGAGATAAGTTAGCTCACATTCCACTGAAAGTTGTGGAGCTCAGGAGTGCATTGGAGTACAGTAGTCTGCAGCCCAGGAGGTGGTAGCAGACACTCCATTAAGTATTTGACAAGATTTTTACTAATCCCATCCCAGTCAGTGGCAGTGAGGACCTGTGCCTGTAAAGACTCCTTAAGGAGCTAGCTGGAGGAATACTTTGGGTCTGCCTGAGCAGAGAAACACTGGAATGCTGGAGTCATCCAAGTCAAAGTCATCAAAGCTGGAGTCTCTGTTGTGTCCAGGGCACACAGAGGCCTTTGGGAGCCCACGCCTCTGGTGGTACTTGCTGTGATGGGCAGCAGACCAGAGCTCAGCACTTGTGGGAAATTGCTGTGAGGTCCAGAGCCTGTGGGACACCAGCAGCCATGCTGAGGATCATCACTTTGAAGACCCAGCCTAGGGGGCTGAGGCCAGCTCATCTCCCTCCATATTTTATGTAGCCAAAGCCACTTTGTCCTTAGACAAGCCTTAGACATGGAACAAAGCAGGTGTCCCTTCTTGTCTAACCAGGGAGTCTCTTGGCTCAAGGGCCCCAGCAACACTGCTCCCTCCAGTTGTTTTCTGCAGTGCATCAAGAGAAGAGCCCAAAGAAGCACAGGAGAAAACACTCTTGTCACTCCTGTACTCAACCAGCTATTTCCCATGCTGCTTCTGAACCTGATACACCATATTTTTATTGGCAGCTTCTTGTATGACTCTTGTCAGTGTCCCCTATCTGATGCCATAACATGCTTCCATTAAACACACAAAATCCATCAATAGTAAATACTGCTTGTTGCTTCCCCTCCAAGCTCCCATTATCAGCTAAACATCAAGTATATATTGCATTGACTTTAGCTTTAGCTGTGCTACAGTCTGTAACTGTAGATACTGCTTTTATTAGCTAGACTTGATCCATCCATTTCCATCAGTTTTCTGTTTTCAATTGTTAAATCCTCTATCCAACAATACAACCAGTATTTATTGCATCATAAATGCCTCACAGTCAAACCATAAACCATGTAAAAACCTGCATTGTGTAACACTGTTTTTAAATCAAACTAACAAAAGTCACGAAATATACAGAGCTAAATCAAATACTCTGGATCAAAATGTATTTTAGTGGTGAGCTAAGCAAGAGACATACTTTTGCAGGCTCTGTAAAAACAATGGAGAAAAAAATCCTAGCTTTTACTCATCTCTTTGTGCCTAGATAATTGCTACATGAACTCATTTTTTAAAGCAAAAACACTTGAGGACTTGTGCATTGTTTGGGAACAGTTTGCTTGGGATATAATTTGGCTTGGGTTATAATTTGGCTTGAAAGAGAAAGTCTTTGCGTAGATTTAGCTCAAATTACTGTTGGTATTTATATATAAATGCGTGACAAAATTAGCTTGTTTCTTTTTGGCTTTATTTTGGCTTCTCTTTTGCATTTTTCTTTTAAAAACAATCTTCTCATGATAATATTCATCACTAAACAAATAAAGCATAATTTGGAATGCTCTCTGTTAGTCTTACCAGAACAACCAGAGAGCTTATCCAATCCTAAGACCCTAATGAAGTGCCTAAGGGTCTATGGAGTGATTGCAGCGTATTCTGTATGAGATCCTCTAACTGCTGTGTGATTGGTAGGGCATTATATGACTAGGAAAGCTCTACTAGAGTAGAGCTGGAGAATAAACAATTAATGTACATAATTGTTTTAATCTGCTTTTTAAAAGTATTTGCATATCGTCTCTTTCCTGGTTGAATCCTCTCTCTTATTTTGAAAGGTTTTATTAAAGTAACAATGATTTTTTTTGAAATAAGTTCTGTTAGAAATTTGCTCTTGGACCCCCACATTTTTGGAACTTCCCAGCTACAGAAGTTTAGGATTCATCTTCCACATTTCTGCCACAAAATTCATGTCCCGTATTTGGCAATTACTATGAAATTATGTGGGTGTTGATAAAAGACTCCTCCCTATACCCCCATCAGAGAATGTCAGCTAGTCAAATTAAGGTCACTTTTCCTGAGCCTCCCAAAATAGTTGTAAGAAAGGAAAGTTATTAAAATACTGGCGTTCCTCTAATCAGTGATTTTTGTTAGGATGAGTTTTTCCTCAAGCACACTCCATCATGGACTACAGAGGAATTACAAGAGATGGGGGAAGAGACTGAAAAACAATAGTAGAAGGTGCAAGTGACTAACTGTGCATTACAATTTACAGCAAAAGAAGTCTCCACTGTTACCAAACACATGTAGAAGTGTGTATTTCTACTTTGGCTTTTAGTATAAATGGCAGGGGATGGTTTATGAGAGGTGAAATCAGATAAGAAGTGGCTGAGAGACAAAGCTGAGGAACTGAGGTTCCCTAGTGCACGCTCATGGCCTTAGGATCACTCTTGATCATTAAGCAGCCTTATGATTACCACTAATGGATATTCATTCTAAAGGTACTGAACTGGTTTTGAACATATTCCATGGCAAACACATCAGAATTCTGTATTGGAAAACAGTAATCTGCTGACCACCTTGACTCTCCAACGATAGCCTGGAAAGCAGTTTGAGGCATATCTGTTCAAACAGTCCCTCTGGCATGACTCATCTAGTCATTATTCTCAGGCATATAAATAGAGGAAAAAGGTTTTACTGAGAATTCAGATAATATTCTTGTTTTCATGGGGCAACTGGGTTTTAAAATTGTTCATAGCATTAGGCTCTCAACTGCCCCTTGATTTAGCTCAGAAAATGAAAACATGCTAATCCTAAAATTGTATTTTGCATCTTAGATTGAGTTTGCAGTCCTTTTCTTTTTCCTCATCATTTTGTGTACACTCTGTTTTTTGTTCCACACGGCTCTTCTACTTTTCTCTCCTGTCTTTCTCTGGTTTCTTTCTTCTTTCAAAGTCCTAATTGTTTGGGGGTTTTTTGGTGACACTCAAGTTAGTAACTTCTCTGGTCCCAATTTTACCCCGCTTCAGAGGCCAGAGCTCTTACAGTAAATCTCATTTCTTATCTTGAGATACATACTCAAACTGTAAAGCCTCAGACTTGCAGCATTTTTAAAATTCCCTTCCTGTTTTGTGTTCTTCTGAAGTCACTGCCTCTCTCAAGCTGTTCCTCTGACAGGTAGTCCCGAGCTGCCTTCACCCATCCTGTTCAACACAAAACAGGGAGCCCTGCTCACACAAACTAGTAGAGTGGCAGGACAGTAACCTGCAGCAGCAGGGCTCAGGAGCTGAACACAGAAACAAGTGTCTAATTACAACTAAGGACTGATTCTCACATCCAGATTTAAGCTCCACCAGGTAGGCATGCCATCCCACAAAGGCAGTAGAAAATCCACTTCCTTAGTCTGATTTTTATTTTTGCCTTATAAAATACTTATATAATACTTATAAAATACCTGTAATACTTATATATTATAAAATACTTATAACATTCCCATGTTGCCTTTTAGATGAATGGTAATCACTGTTAGAGCAGTATGGATTGACCTTCTCCCCTTTCTCTTTGTCTTCAGGGTGCATCGATCCTCAGAATGATTCAAGACTGGATTACACCAGAGCTCTTCCAGAAAGGCTGTCAGGTAAAGGTGGCACCAAAACCCACCAGACATACAGCCCACCTTCATGTGACAGTAGAAAAGCCATTATTCAGAAAGTGAATATCAGAAATCCTGGTATTGGTAGCAAAAGTATTTAGAGCATTTCAGTACTTAGTGGACAACATGTAGGTGAGGAAGTTCCATTCTCCCACAGAAGGAGGAATGTGAACTGCATAAAGATTTGATAGCCAGACCGAGAGGACCTAAATTCCAGACAGCTTTTAATGGAAAAACTTCCTCTACCCCACTGTTATCCTATTGTCAGCTGGAATCCCCTCATTCTGCTGTAAAGTGTGTCTGCAGCTTCCTATGGCCAGGATGCTGCAACCCACACAAGGCTGCTAGGTAGGGACACTCTTAGAGGCATAGGCTCATCGGTGCCCTGATGCAGGGACACCCAGCCCTAGAAATTCAAGGTGATAGGGAGAAGAAAAGGGATATATCGCACAGTTCATAGTCCTTTCTTGTGGACAAAAAACGTGGTGCTACAAAATGACAAAATGGGAGAAAGGAGCCATACCAGAAGGAGAAATGTCTATCCTTTATTGTGAACAGATATTGGTAATGAGTTATAGTGCAGGCTTACCACATTTGTTCTTACTTCTCTCTCTCGTGAAGAGCACATTTATGGGCTGCTACAAGATAGTTGTATTTTCCTGTATTTTGCTTTTCATATATTCAATCAGAAGAGCTACTCAAGATGGGAAAATACAGTCACCTTGTCCCCAAAAGCCTGACCCTCCCTTCTGCTCAGAGCCTTCAAGAGCACTAACATAGGCAGCTGTGGCCAACAGCGAAACAAACAGCACCATCTACTGACTGAATACCACCAAGAGGAGGTGGCGGGGTAGGAAAACACCCGCCAAGCAGCCAGGGAAGACACAGGATGGGAATAAGGTTTAGGCGTTGCAAACCCTTCGCTGAGCACCATTACTCTTTGTAACAATCATTTTGAACAAAACTTAGAGGTGACTTGAATTTCCTACTTCCACTCTGAGTCCAGAGAGTAGTGAAATCTCATGAAATATCTTTCTCCTGCTAAATAACCTCTTACATTAGCCAGAAATTTGCAACAGGGTATAATGGTGCCCATTTAAACAAAACACAAAGAACTGTTCAAGTACAATTTTATTTCTCACTAACAAGCCACCTGAAAATGCTGACTTTTGGTGTTAATTTGATGCACTGGACAGCAAAGGAATTTCATCCACTGAATACTGATCCATTTAATCTCCCACTCACAGTACTGCCACCCATGTGTGGATACTCTGTGCAACTGAGAGGTACTCTCTGTATCCTTGTACAACTGAATATGTGTATTGTTTTCATAGGAAAAGAAGAAATACTGGTAGTATTTTCACAATCTTCCATATCTCTCTAGGCGTATTTGAAGAAATACCATTTCCAGAATGCTAAGACAGAACAATTTTGGGAAGCTTTGGAAGAGGTATGTTTTGCATCCACTCAAACCCTTGCTAATAAATGTTTCATATCTCACCCACTGATTCCAGTTTCTCAAACTTCTAATATTCTGTAGCTCATGGAGATGAGTCAATGGGAGATCATAAGCTAGGAAACAACCTGCTACTGAAACATTCCCCCTGCAACTCAAAGTCATTTCATTCATGAAAACATCTCTCATCCACCATACACATTCACCCTGTACTGTCTCTTTTCTCTATCCAGATTCAGGTGTTTGAAACCTCTCGGTAGTATCAATTCCCAAGTAATTTTGATGCTTATCTTCCTCTCTAGCTTCTGAGTCCCCGCTGGGTCATCATCTGTGCCACCATTTTCTGATCTTTCCTGTTCCTTGAGGCTGGCCTATTTTTTTTTTTTTTCTATCTATCTATCTCATTACCCCCCATTACACTTGCATACTGCCAGGTTCTTCCCTGATATTATTTCCTTCTCTTCCAGCCCTGTGGACATGCACACAGTCTAAATTGTGCTTTTGTGTCTCGTTTCTAGTTCTGGTCTTCTCCTTGGTCCCAGACTTCTTCCTACTCAGCAGAACTTCCTCCTTTCTCTCTCTAGGGCTTTGCATATTCACATCATCTCCCTAATCTGGAGAAGGAAACATTTGAAGTGACCCTAGCTTGCTTCCCTCACAGGTGGCACCCTGGAGAGGTAGTGACAGCTTTCTCCAGCTCCAGTTCCTAGGACAGATGTTCAGGATTCACAGAATGAATCAAATTTTACATTGGTGCAGCTGCTGGTGGTTAATACTGGCTCTTCCTTCACACTCAAAACAGGACACACTGCAAGGAGGCATCTGGCTTTAAAAATGCCCCATGTCCTTTCTGTCCTGTTCAGTTCTTCTGTTAGAAAAAAAGGAGAGATCTTAGAGCGTGCAAGGGGCCTCAAAGGTTCCTCAGTATTTCATGTCCATGTTACTGGCCAGTCTCCTGCCTACATAATTTCTTTTGTGGGTGTTCAAGTTTCCAAATAATTTCTTCAATGGCAGGCACCATAAAAGGATTTACAGAGGATTTTTTTTTCTGAACATGCTCTTTCCTCTGCCCCTTTCTGCTCTTCCTTTTCTTAATACCAGAGATACTTTCTTTCCTCTTAGGATTGAATTTCCATTTTCAGTGCAACCTTCTTCTGTCATTCATAGGCAAGTAATAAACCTGTGAAGGAAGTCATGGACACATGGACTAGGCAGATGGGCTACCCTGTTTTGAAGATGGGAGATAATTCAGTATTCACACAGGAACGTTTTCTTTTGGATCCCAGTGCAAATGCTTCTTATCCTCCTTCTGATCTTGGGTAAGTTCCTACTGCAAATGTTGATTCAAACTGGGTAGCAACTAAGTAAAATGTACCTCATTAAATACATTTACAAAAACATAAAAATTAAAAAAACCAAGCCAAATGAAAAAAAACCCAAGCAAACAAAAATCACAAATAAACAAACAAAACCCAAAAAACCTACATGGGTTTTCTCTTGGGAAATACAATACCTCTCTAAATTCTATTATAGTAAGCTCCATAAAAGAACTAGTAAAACTAGAAGTATATAAATCTGTTAAGATATTTTGTTTAGGAGATACAAAACAATAAATCTCTCTTCCTGGAGGTAGGAGGAGATACCATAATTTTTTTATTATTATTATTTTCTGGAAGTTAGTGCCCATTTACTTAACCCAGGGTTATAAAGATGACATATGTTTTCCCATAGCATTTGTTCACCGAGGGGAAGTCTCCCTAGGATGAACTACAATATACTAATATGGAACAGCAGGTGACTGCTCAAAAGGGCTTAATAGTTTTAGCAGCCCTATGCAGGTGGCTGACGTTACTCTCACAGCATGCTCTGCTGTCCCACATCTCTGATTGCCTGGTTAGGCTGATAGTCTTCGTCAGGCTATGCTGTGGCTCCATTCCTGCCCAAATTTCTCACCTTTGTCCTGGGCATGACCTGGACTGAGGAATCTGCACAGATATACAAGGAGCTGAGGAGGAAGAATTAAGGTTGCATTTGGCTCCCAGTGGTTTATAATGAAGGAATTAGTGTTGTCTTGGAGAAGAAAAATAGGCTGGGAAAGGCAAGAGGTCCTATTAACTGTATCAAAGTGGCTGCTTAAACTCTTTCAATTTTTCAATCTGTAAAAAAACTTTTTTAATACTTAACCTTTTATTTCAAGTCAGTATTGCGAAGATTAACTAGTGTCTGCACAAAGCCCTAGACACATCAACATTACTGATACCAATTATTGACATATAATCATCTTTTACTAAATTAATTGCTTTGTATCCTGCTAGAATATTGCTTGACATATTATTTAGTAAATGTATATGTTCAAAAGCACAAGTCGGCTTAAGAAAACAAGACGTAAGATTTAAAATAAACAAACAAACCAAGATATATTGGATGAGGGGTTTTTACCATTTGGCTTCAAATGTAATTTGATTTTCTTTCCCATTAAATAATTTCAGTTATAAATGGAATATACCAGTCAAATGGAAACTTGGTGGTTCATCAAATTATACTTTCTACAACGCATCAGATTCTAGAGGTAAACATCTTCTCTTTTAAGGATAATGAATGGATAAAATTTTTCAATATTATTTACAAAAACCAGACCACAGAATGAACTCTTTTACTTTCCAGTTTTCAGATCAGGGTGCTAGCACACAGTTTGGTTGTAGTGCAGTTACTAGTAATTTCAGTGATAAGATTACTATTTCCCCTGTACAAACATTATGTCAATTTAGGCTCAGTTTCAGTATAGTGCTTAAATACAGTATACTGTTTAAATACAGTCCTATTGAAGAAAATTCAAATCTATGCATACTCTTAATTATAATGCACTAAAATTAGTTTGGCTTAGATATGGCCATTGTCCAGTCCAAGAAAAGAGAAGTGGGAGGCTGATGAATGGTTCTGTGGCACAATAAACTGGCAACTTCATCTCAATTAAAGAAAAATAACTTCAAATGATTAACCACCTTTTCTAATGCTGATTTCAGAACTGAAAAAATTCTTACCTGTTTTTTTTAATAATTGTTCTATTATGCATTCAAAACTGAATTTCTTGTTCTACACCTCCAGTGGACAAAAATGTGGGGAAAAATTACTGACTTTTTTCAGATTTTAAATTACATCCCATTTAATTTCAGCTCATCATTTCTTGTACTTGTTTGTTACTTATTTTAAATGCAATTTGTCTTTTGTTCTGGTTGCTTTTAGTACCCACATAAAAGCAAACAGAAAAATATCTTGTGTCATGATATAAGTTAGAAGTTAACAAAAAGAAATTTTCTTTCTCTGATTTCCACACGATATGAGGGCTGCAAGGGGCTATTAACTTCACAAAGCCTGCAAAGTCTTGATTAGGTGTTTACTTCTACATACACAAAATTTGTCTTGTGAGACGAACACCAACTGTAGGGAAAATAAATCCCTTTAGAAATGCTTTGTATGTATCATCCAAACAGAAACATGCTTTTAGCTACAACCACAGATTGAAGACCACTGTTTTCAATGGAAAATAGAAAAATTTTCATAAGCAGCATCACCAACTAGACCAGGCCAAGCTTCTGAGAAAGGAACATTTTTCAAGTATTCATTTTAAATGGGAAAATCCTTAAACATGAGTGCTTGCATGAAGTCGCAGCCTATTTTGTAAATTCTTTATCAATAGCTACAAAAATAAAATCAAAGAAGAGTACAGGAAAGAAAATTTAAATTTAATTGAAACAAACTGAAAAATGAAACTAATACAGGATAAAATATGAGAACTTTGATAGTGCACGTAAGGTTGAAAAATGTTTAAAAAAAAATATTTGGAAGAACTGCTTCTTTGAAATTTTTTACTTCTTACAATGACACTAAATCTCACCATCCTCACCCTATTCACAATGCTCTCCATTTCAAATTTAACAAACTAGCTAGCCCAAGTAATTACCACAATTCATTGTTCTAAGACAAGTGCTGCCACTCATCAAAATCTGGAGTAACTAAGTTTTACTCAGAGCCATTTAGAAATAAAGAAATTAAATTAAGGGTTTGACTTTATTTTAGTATCCATTAAAACCAAATAATACTTTTGTAGTCAAGAAATCTCCAGTGAGTTCTGCATGATATAAGGTGCACAAACTGATTACTGTCTGTTTGTTGTGTAGGAATTACCATAGAAGCTTCTGGTACTTTTCTGAATGTGAATCCAGAACACATTGGATTCTTTCGGGTGAATTATGATAGTCAAAACTGGGCCGATTTAAGCAGCCTTCTGCTCCAAAACCACACAGTGAGTGTTGTAATGTCTAACCTGTCTGGTGGGTCTCTTATAAGAGGTCTGCAAAGGCTGGGGTTTTTCTGCAAATAATCTGTCTATTTTTGATCCCTATTTTCTTCTTTTCACACAGAATTTTTCAACTGCTGATCGCGCAGGGATTTTGGATGACGCTTTTTCTTTAGCAAGGTAAACTAATTCTCTGCAGAGATTTCAACACAAGTTTTTCACTTTCTGTTACCGTCCTGGGTGGCCTAGAATTCATGCAACCCAGGTGGTTGGAAGAAATTTTCTGACTTTAGTACAAGCTTTAATTCTTCGTTGTTTTATCTTGTCCTCCAAAAGAGGTGCATTTAAGGGGTGCATTACCATTGCAATCAAGAGAAATGCTCCCTTTCAGTACCATGGCAAGAAAAAAGCAGGTTTTAATTGCACAGGTCTTAGAAAGGGGTGTTTTCTCCATATAATTAACAATAATAAAACACTCCAGAAGAAGTTAGGTATCCAGAAAAGCAGAGGCATGCCTAAAATGCATACCAAGGCATTGAGGAGCTACCACCTCAGCTAGTACTTTGTTTAGAAGCTTGATTGGAAACTTCTAGATCTTGTGCCCAGCCATGCTGACACAGATAAATTTTAGGTGATCTGTAACAGCTCCTAAGTCTAAGTCTTCTCAGCCTTTCAAGATGTCTCCAACCAGCAATTCCTTTCTCTTTTGTGATATTATTGTTGCCAGTTAAGGGCTGCCCACTTCTAGGCACACTGGGCTGCTGCAAAAAGCAGTCTTCTCACAATGACACTCCTATGGTTAGGCATTGATCAACAGTGATCCTCAGTTATCTCTTTGGAAAATATCTTCCAAGTTATAGTCCCAACTACTTTCTCCTTCACAAACTTTACTATTTCAGGCCTTCTAAAGTGAATAGTAAATCTAATATCTTTGAAGCAGCAAGTTCCTCAAATTCATTAAAATAACAGAAGTTATGTTTTCTCCTCCCACAGACCTGGACTTGTGAATTACTCTGTTCCTCTGGAACTCACAAAATACCTAAGAAGTGAAACAGAATATTTACCTTGGAATAGAGCTGTATCAGCTGTAACTTACCTTGCAAACATGTTTGAAGATGATAAAGATGTCTATCCCCTGTTTCAGGTGATGAAGCAAAATAAAAGCCCATCAGCTTGAGACCACTGAATCTGATAATTCAGAATCTCTAACAAGAATAATACTGAAGTTCAAGTGATTTTCAGTGTTGCTGAACTATTAACATTTACTTTTCGTTACTGTTCTCTTAAAAAAAACCCTCTAAAACACTGCTCAGTAGTGGTATCTGAATTACTTGGATTCTGCATTCAGGATCATGCACTTGGAGAAAAGAAATTATGCCTAATTATTCTTATAATCTGTCACCATAAGGCATGTTACAGGTATTTATTAGTCAAGGCTGTCCTGCATTCAATAAAAAAAGTATGTATGGGCAGCAAAATCTCAGACACCTGTCCTCAGCACCAAGGATGGCTATATCTCTATGTGGCAGTGAGTAGGTTTGTTAGTCAACCTAAAATACTGAACATGATATAATGGTCTGAAGTAAGTATGTGCTGAACTCTCTATTATCTCTGGAAACCAGTTGTGGCAGTGTGTCCTTGCTGCACCCCAGCCTTCCTTTGGGAGCACAGACAAGGCTGGAGAGAAGCAGGTTGGCTTTGTCCTATCAGTATTGCAAGTATTCAGACTTTGCATGCTGTGGGGATCTAGAAAGACTGTGCCTGTACCTGCTCATGTTACTTTTCATTCAAGAGATGCTAGTTCTGAGAAAAAATGAAGGAGAATAAATTATGAAATTAAATGTATTATTATTTAAAGAAATCTACACACGTAACCAACACCCCTTTTCTACCTCAGAGATATTTTAGTGATCTGGTAAAACCCACTGTGGATCGACTGCGCTGGGAAGACACTGGAGACCATTTGCAGAGGTGGACAATCTTTATTTTTTTCCTTCTCGTGTTATTGATGGATTCAAAGAATACTTAGCAGTAAAAAAACATCTCTCTCCCTCTCTCTCTCTCTCTCTCTCTCTCTTTCCAAGGCTTCTTCGTGCAACTGTTCTAGACTTTGCCTGCAGTATGGATGACCCAGAATCTTTGGGCAATGCTTCTCAACTCTTCAATAGATGGTTACAAGGAGAAACGTGAGTGCTCACATCTTTTGTGGAGAACACAGCATGTGACTGGATCACTGATCTCAAGTAGGAAAGGGGGAAGAATATTTGAAGTATTGTTCAATAGGGGGATGTATTGTTTCTTTATTTTAGTATTCCTGCAAATCTCCGACTCACAGTATATCGCTATGGAATGCAGAACTCAGGCAATGAGACATCATGGAATCACATGTTCGAGAAATACCAAAACACTTCATTAGCCCAAGAAAAAGAAAAGTTGCTATATGGACTGGCATCAGTGAGGAACATCACCCTTTTGGACAGGTGATTTACACACACAGATTTCTCTCTTCCTACAAAAGCAACAAGCTGCTGTTTGTTCATTCCCCTCTACCTCTCTTCTGTGTTGTCATTTTGGTCAAATTACAGCATGAGGAATGCAACACATTTTCAAGACCAGTTATCTAACATGCCCCTCTGAGATTGTACTACAGCAGGAAAAAAGCCTTGTTCTTTTAGTCAAAAGATATTGAAGACATTGTAGTTGCTGCACACAATCAACAGCCCTCAGGTCTTCCAACAGAGCATTCACCCTGTGCAATTTTAGTTGCTTAATAGTTAAGCATCAGGAGTATCTATTTCCTCTTTAATCAGTGAAGAGAGGCCGGACCTACAAAGCACTGCTTATGCCATACCAGGAAAGGGGTTTAAAGTCAATGGAAAGAATTGCTTTTGGTTGTTGTCAGTCACCCTCCATTGGCTCCAATTTGCTTATCCTAAACGTCTACCTTCTAACTAGCTAAAATTAGGCAAACAGCCTTGAGCAATTGTTATTAAGAGTCCTATGAAGGCATCCACACTTGCAATGCTCCCTGAGGTGCTGTGCAGAAGTGCTCAAGCTAGAACCAAAAATGTTGAATTCATGCTGCCATGGTAATGATGAGGAGCCTGGATACTGCCCCAGACTGGTCCAGCAGACTGTCAGGCTGGGCAAGTATCTCACCAGGCTGCCGCCCTGCATAGGCACACCAGCTACTTTAGGCTTATCTGATAAATTTGCATGTTGTTGTATCATGTAGCTTTCATGCAAACAAACATCTACACTAGAGCCATTCACCACTGTATTGGAGCCCTGTCTAAATATCATAACATGGAACAGCCTCGGCTTGAAAGAGTTCCAGGTTTAAAGGAGGTGAAACAAGGAAGTATAGGAGATTCAGGAAGTGTAAATATAAGAGTTAGAGTAATTGAAATAATGGTAGGAAGCAGCTACCTTCCTAAATTCTTGTGACCACAACAGCCATAATCTAAAGCCATTAAATACTTAATGGCTGACATGATTAAGACATGAATTAATTAGTTAGATCAGCCTATATTTGCAGAAAATAAAAAAATCCCTCCTAAAGCAGGGAAAGCTTGTCTCTTAATTTGCTGGGAAAAAGAAGACAATCCTTAATCCCAAGAAACAACAGTTTCTGCAGCTGCTGCTGTGAATCCATGACCATGCTATTCACCTCTCTGCAAACATGCTTGCTTCACCCCATCAGTCAAAACCATTTGTGCTATAACTGGAAGTATAACTGCAGCACTTGCAGGCATGCTCTGCCCAAATTAATTTTAATTTTGTATGGATAAAAGTTTCCAAACAAACAACATAGATGTCAACCTAAGCAAGTCACTTGTGCATGTATTCATGGTCCCTGTAAGATTTTTTAAGTCTGACTACTAATTTTTTTGGTGCTTGGCTGAACAGGCTGAACTACTAACTGATCCAGTCTTGTTTTCTCTACTGCATTAAAATACAGGAATAATAAGGAGGTTTGGCTATTTTCAAGTAGAGACATAAACTCTACCTACTTTGCTAAAGAGATTCCTAACTAAGATTTCTTTCAATGCAATTATCTCTTGACAGAGTTACATTTTACATCTGTGTACTTTACCTTTAAAAATCTGTAGGAAAAAATAATATTCCTGTTTGGAAATGGCTCTCATCAATTCCTGTGGCATTTCTCTTAGATATCTGAAATACATTTACAACACCAGCCTCATCAAAAGCCAAGATGTGTTCACGGTCCTGAGATACATCTCATATAACACCTATGGGAAAACAATGGCCTGGGACTGGATACGACTGAACTGGCAGTACTTAGTTGACAGGTACTCTAATGAACTCATGGAAAACTACATCCACCTGTAAATCTTGTTATATGCTATGTTTTTCTGTGTTTTCATTGTACAGCTATAATCATTGACCTTTAAAAAATGAAAACTGAAAGCTTATTCAACACAATTGTATCTATTTGCTGTGGAAAATGTACTTTGTTGCTAACTTGAAAACCATTCTTTCCCTAAATGATCATTCTCAGTAAATGGTGAACAAAGTTTTTATCAAGGCCACAGAAATCTGATTATTGCATGGAAATTAGTGAATCAAGTCCCCACTCTTGCAACTGATTTCATACCAAGAAAACAGAGAATAAAATTGGGGTTTTTAAAAATTTTATTCTAATGGTAACAGCAAGCAGCAGACATACAGATGAACAGTGGAAATAATAGCAAGCTTTTTAGCTTTTCTTCTCAGTATTTGAGTGACTTCTCTCTCTTTCCATCTCCTTTCTAAGTGCTTGGTGAGGGCACAGAAGGAAGGTACACTCTGGACAGAGTTTTTGTATTGCTGAGCAGCAATATTCCTAACTTCCATCCTGAGACAATCAGTAATTACTTTAAAAAAATTATTCCACTGTAAGAGACCACTCCATTAGTAAACATATTTAAGAACAACTCAGATATTATGTAGAAGTGCTATTTTTCAACTATTTACAAAAATGCTGAAATTTGAGTGTATCTTCTTTATTGTAACACAATTAGAAGTTTAAACTTCAGATAATTATGCTTTTGCATCAAACATCATTGATTAAATTGTTTTTCTAGATTCACTATAAATGACAGAACCCTCGGTCGAATAGTAACTATTACCCAAAACTTCAACACTGAGCTCCAGCTTTGGCAGGTATGGTGACATCCATTCTCCTGGGTTTAAGTCAATATATTTAAGAATCTTCTCGCCTGGAAACTTAGTTTTTGTCCTCTAAATGCTTAAAGCGACAGGAGTTAACTGTAAAACTATTCCAGTGCTATTAACATGAGCTTATAGATCTCTCCCAGTCAGAATTACCCCTGACTGTCTTTGTAAAAAGCTGCTTGCCCAATAGCAGCATTATTTACTTCACATCAATTATTTTTCTCTTTTCCAGATGGAAAATTTCTTTGAAAAATATCCTAATGCTGGGGCAGGAGAAATGTCCAGGAGTCAATCACTGGAGCAAGTGAAGAGCAACATTAAATGGCTAAAAGAAAACAAGGAGGAAGTACATACATGGCTGAAAAAAGAGCTGCAAAGTCTTACTTTGTGAAAAAGACCAGGCACTCAGATCTTCAATGTTTAGCAATGTGGATTTCTCACCTAGGTACCTTAGAAAACTAAGACCTAATATTTTTTTTTCTGCAAGCACTCAGGAGACCACTGCCAGAGCAATGTTTGGTAGTTGCTTAGCAGGAATAGCTTTATATGTTGAGCTGAATTTACCTGAACAAACAGGACAAAGGTTTAAAGTCACTCAAAGCAGAAGTGATGGCAGAACATCACCAGTTGATGATCACTCTGGTCTCTCCCCTTACGCACACCACTCTGCAAAGCTACTTCTTGGTTCTCACAGAAGTATATCTAGTACACTCAGGGATTCCTTTCCAAGCGCACCTCATAGGAGCTTTCTCCTGAAGGAAAGGGAATTAAACTGTAGTTTTGACATTATCTGAAAATCATCTCCCTATATTTATAGCTGTCAAAATTCTACATCTGGGATTTAGGTTTGCTTTCTGATACTACAAAAAGGCCAGTTAAGCTTTCCTCTCAATTGATTTTTTGAAGTTTAACTACCAGTACACAAAGGATCAATATTATCAATTTCTTTTTCAATGTTATTATTGGGATTCTGTAGCTTAGGGTAGGGGTTGTCTTGGTTACTTTTGTCTTATTTTTAAATCTTAAAAAAAAAAAAAACAAAAAAAAAAACAAACAAACAAAAAAAAAAAAAAAAAAAAAAAAAAAAAAAAAAAAAAAAAAAAAAAAAACAACAAACACCACCAAAAGAGAGAGAACTTGTGGCAGCCAATACTGCAAACAAGACATGCTTTACTTATTGTTTCTCTTCTTACAGAAAAATAAAATTTAAAAATCTACATGAAATCTCAGTCTCTTTCTAATGAAGTGATGAAACTTCCTGGGTTATAGAAAAACAGCTGTTGCATAGCTCAGCTGTGCTATAGATAATAGCTTCAGTGGCTTCTGAGTAGGGAGAAATCTATTAACTCCTCTGAGAAAAGACAATAAAAATGGCAAATGCACCCAGAGGGATCAGATGAGTCCCACAGCTGCAATTGAGTCTATTTCAGGAACACAGACAGCAAAGAAAGAATTCTCAGTCCCGAGTCTGCCCTTTTGATGCTGGAGAAAGCATCAGGGCTACTCTGCCTGTCTCTCCCAAGCTAGAAGCTGGGGGGCTTTGGAGTTTGGATTTTCATGTGATGTGTCCTGACACTGGACAAGCAGCAAATGTGAGCATCTCCTTGCCTTCTCCCTGGTCTCCTGAGCAGAGACCATAACCAGCTAGAGCCAATGTCTGTCCATATGTCCTGGGAGCAGGATCACAGAGCACCTGGGAGATTTCATGCACAGCTGTCAGGAAACTGCAGTTGGATCAGAGGACAGAAGCATGGAAAAGCATTTCTCTCACCTTCATCCTGCAATGCTATTCAAAGGGAAGAGGAGATGACTGTAAGGTACAGAAATTTCATTACAGGCTATGTGCTTGCCTCTGGGCCTTGGTACAGCATGGAGGACTCCAGAACAACTTATATAGTCCCAGATGGAAACACCTTACCTCACTTCCACACTTCATTCAAGGCTGGTACTGTTTTGGGCATCTCTCTAGACACCCAAATAGCTGTGACAAGCTCAGACAAATCCGGTGACAAAGTGAGTTGTCCTGTTGTGCTGGTTTGGGCTGGGATAGAGTTAATTTTCTTCACAATAGCTGGTGTGGGCTATGCATTTCATTTGTGCTGGAAACAATATTTATAAAACAGAGATGTTTTCATTACTGCTGAGCACTGCTTACAGTGTCAGGGCCTTTTCTGTCTCTCACACCCTCCCACCAACAAGGAAACTGAGTGTGCATAAACTGGGAGGGGGCACAGCTGAGACAGCTGATCCCAACTCACCCATAAGGTATTCCATACCATACTGCATCATGCTTAGCATACAGAGATGGAGGGAATAAGAAGGAAGGGATGGGCTTTGTGTTCCCAAGTAACCATTATGTGTATGGAGTTCTGCTTTCATAGAGATGACTGAACACCTGCCAGCTAATGGGAGGTGGTGAAGGAATTTCTTGTTTTGCTTTACTTACATCCACAGATTTTGCTTTAATTATTAAACTATCTTTATCTCAACCTATGAGTTTTCTTGCTTTTATGCTCCCATTTCTCCAAGAAAGAGTGAGTGAGTGGCTGTGTGAGGTTGAGATGCCAGCTGGGGTTAAAACACAAGACTTGTCAAAGGAAAATGTCAGTCATTTGCCTCCTGCAAAAAAAAACATGGCAGAATTTTGACCAAAAGTAGTTACAACTTGCTAGAGACACCAGCTGCTTTTCAAGGTGAGGAGGTGGCAAAGGGCCAGGCAGTTCCTTCCAGTTTTTCTTGTTGCTCAGATTCTCACACGCAGAACAGTGAAAGTGAAGCAGCTGCCCACACCCAAAACTACCAGTAGCAGACAGGGAGGAGATGGTCCTTGGGCTGTTGCCAGCTCAGTACAACATATGACAATCACCTTCACCATTTTATACTTTTGATGAACTGAAGGCGTGGAAGACAAACAAAAACTCTTTTGGTTTCAAGGTCACAAACAGGTTTGGTAGCATCACACAGTAATGCCATCAGAATATTGTATCACTGTGACTATCCACAGTACAATCATCTCTGAAAAATTTTCTGTGCACAGTATGTTTTGATTGAAGTTTTTTAATTTCAGCTGGCCATGTTGTGCAACATTGCAAAACCAATATGAGGATACCCAAGCACACAGCTCAGTTGTTTCCCCTTTCAAAGATAATTTAATGAAATTTTGGCAAAAGAACTGATATTATTATTCATACATTTCTGCCACAAGTTGCTGTAGAAAGAGAAGTATGACTATGATGGTTAGGAAGTTACTTTAAGATATTTTTATCCCTTGCTACATGTAGCCCCTACTACCACCAAGTGGGACTGGGCTGGCCAACTTTGTCAGCTACAGTAGTAGGCTTTCATCAAGGAAAACACATGAAGTATTGAAGATTTTCTATGATGCTGGAAAGCTATAGTGAAAGTAGCCTTAATCTGAATCACACAGACAATATCACTGTTTCAGACAAGACACTTATTGGTAGCATTGTGTATCATGTAGTAGAAAGAATAAAAAGGTCAGAGAGAGAAGAGAAACATCACCGAAGCAAAGAGAGAAAGAGAAGACAAGAACAAGCCTGAAAAACTACTGAGCTCACGGTTCTGGGTGAATGGGGGAGAGAAGGAGATTTAAAGAGTGAACCAAGCAGTTGCCACCTGTCATTTGATTCTCATTCTGTTCAGGAAGTTGTGACCAATTGCAGCTTTGTGCCTGAGCCACACTGGATCAGAGAGAGTTTTGACTAGTGCTTGGATACTTTTGATGTTACAGAAAGGTTAGCTGGATTTCTACACTGATCTTAAGTGGGTAGAGGAACATGGAAGAAAGTCCAAAAGCCCCAGAAGGCAGCTGCTTTTATGATAGGGTAAAGGTTCTGTCAATTTTAAATAATGTTCTCTAGATTATGCAGTGCTCTTGCTACCTTTAAATGGCTTATGGAGAATGTACTGTATGGCATGTGCCTCTTTCAGACTGTTTGTCCAAGACGGATAACAAATCTGGTACATGCTAAATCTTTCAGTCAGGAACTGGTGCATTTATAAATGGTCTGTGATAAGCTTAAGAATGCCAATCTGAAACTGAATCCAAAGAAATGTGAACTGTTTTAAAAAGAGATAATTTTCCCTCGGTCATTCGATCAGCAAGGAAGGAATTTCTACTGATAAAGCTGAGTGAGGGAGTGCAGAACCAGCCAGCCCCTTGGATCCACACAGCTTTTTGAGACTCTGCTGTTCCTATTGTACCCCACCAAAAGCTATTGCAAGCAGTGAGGCAGAGAAACGTCCTGAGTAATTGAAGTGCAATGTGGTGGAGTTAGAGAGGCCACTTACAACCTTTGCAGTGTTGCCTTACACCAGCTCTGCAAATCTGTCTCATATCAGCTACAGCTGTGCGTCCTATAGAGCCTGAGCACATGGGCCCCAGGAGGCTGTAAGCCTGATAGGGGCATGAAAATGCTTTATCTTGATAATTCAGGTAAAGAAACAACTAAAGACATTGTATTACTGCACAGAGAAAAAAACAGCACCAATGGGAATACCAAGGCGTCTACAACTCCCCAGCTGAGCTAGTTTCTAAACCAGCAGTTAAGATCACTATGAGTATGCAGACATAAAAAAAAGACCCCCATCTTAAACACATGATATGTCTGTTGAAATAGAATGTGACTGGGAAGTATCCCTCTGGTCTTCCCAGGATAACCAGTACCATTTCTTTGCATTTTGTGTGATGGCATCTTCCAGCAGCTTTTGGAACTCAAGGTGAAAGGGGAAAATGCTAGCCTGTGCTGGGCACAGGAGTGCCTAGGAAAATAGGGTCTGAAGGACAGGAACTTATCCTGTTGCTAACAACACTACCATACTGCTAGATTAAAACTTTGTCTTGTGTTATATGTACCCAATTATGAAGATTAGTTGAACAAGGTTGAGTTCACTTTCCCAAGTGTTTACACAGAATCCAATATTCCATTAGAAGTCAGTTGTTCTGGAGGTATTTCCACTTCACATCCACATCTAGGGCAGTTGAATGTATGACTGTATGTGGAAAACTGGTACATAAAAATACAGGTATATGAGACTAAGGAAATATTCTCTAGCTCATGGGGACTACAGTGATTCACAAGGCTGCCCAGACACCCGATATTTTCCAAGATATGCTTCAGAAAAAAAAACCCTACACATATATTTATAAAGCATCTGAAACATATATGGTTGAGGTAAGTCTGAGAGTTATTGGCTCCCCAGTGTACTTTCCAAAGAATCATGAGGGAAGAGCAAGTCCTGAAAAATATGACCACAATATAGTGTGAAAGAAAATGACACAACTTCTGTTGCTGCAGATACATCTGTTGTGCTTGCAACAACACCTAAAATCTAAAAAGCATCATTAATAAGTAGCACTCACTAGCTGTTTCAGTAATCTATCACTTGCAGAAAACCATTCCATATCAACCCTCACTTCTTCACAAATTGATATCCAGAGGCTGCTACCAAACTGACACCTGCTTGCTTGTTTAATGATGCTGAAACAATATGGGTGGATTGTTTCAAGAACCAAGCAGCCAGGGAAAGGAAGATATCCAGGTATGAGAGAGGACTGGAGCCTAATTCTTCAAAAGGAAGGCTGGAGGTACATGGTCATTATTTTAGTTTAAAAAAAGCAAAAGTTAACTTGAAATAGATGTTGCAGTCATAAATGTTATATCCACCACACAACCTTCACCCGGCTTAAACCATCAAGGGTCATTTTCCTTTGGAGATGGATGAGATGGCCAAGTGTCTTCTAAATATCCTTCCCAATATTTTCTTTAACTGTTTGCAGTGGATGAGGGACTGGTCATTGATATGATTTCTTCCAATGAGTGCAAGGCCAGAGGTGGGTAAGGAGATTCTGCCATTCCAAAGCTCCCATTCTGTTTTGCCTACTGCCAAATGCATTTGTACACCACAAGCCAGCAAGGAAGCCTCTCCAACCAGGAACTGCAAACCCCTGAGGTACAGAGCTGATATCTGTAGCAGCTCTGCAACTTAGGTCTTTCTCAAAGAGGGAACCTGAAACAAAAAAAAAAAAAAAAAAAAAAAAACTGCAGGATGCACACTCTGAAGGGTTGCTAACATAATTATTAGCCAGAGCAAAAGTTGAGGAACCTCATGCCGAAAAAGGCATTAAACTGTCGGTCACGTTCTCATAAGCCAAAGGCGTTACTGTGACAGCCTAAGAGAAGATTTCCCAGGTGTCTGGTGGGCAGCCAAAAACTGATTGGATTCATTTATTTTAGCAAATAGTCACTTTCAGCAAACTGAAATTATGGCCCACCCAGGTTCCTTAAGCAAATTCAGCTGGAGAAAACACTACGGACCTGAAGTTACATAAACCCTGATGAAAAGTCATCATCCCACTTTTTCTTGGGCTGCAGCACTTGCAAAGAAAGCAAACAGATCAAGGCTCACTTCTGCCTCCTCCAAAGAAATGCACATGAACTCTTCCACACAACTCTACCGGTCTTTCAAATTTTCCCATGGTTCTTAAATAATAGCCAGAATCAAAAGTAATTAGTAACTTCCTAGTTTGTTGCTTCACATAAGCACCTGAGAACACAGGATTGCCAGACATTTCTATTAGTATTTTATTACAGAGTATTTTTAAGTAAAGAGGGAGGCCCTCAAAAGAGGCTGCTAATAAGCTCAGATCTGTATCAGTAGGCCCTAAGTAATTAGAATTGTAGAAGAGCACTGTTCTGCAGTACAGTGGTTTGAGTAATAACCTGAAAGGTCAGATGTGGTTTAAAATTCTCTCCAGCAGAAACAATGATTCATGGTCTTCCACTTCCTGCACAAGATCTCCAACTACTGCATGCAAGAGGCATTCCTCTCCTCCAGTGCTCTTGTAAATGCAACCCTTATTTTATCATACCACCTCAAGGACTCCAAACCAAAATGCTTAGTCATGTGCAAGGGAATATTTCTATGTCAGGAGAGAAAAGAATTCATCTTTCCATTTCTTTACAAGAAAACAAAATTTTCTTCAAGCTGCATAGACACACGCTCTTTCTCCCTAGTTCAGGAGAAAAACAAACAAAAATGTGCTCCTCTACTGAATGCTTCAAAATAACATGACTGTTGGCTTCACAGACAAGTTGTTCAACTCCCTGGCCCAAGTGCAACAGAGGAAAGAGAAGTTCCACGCATGAAAGACAAGCAGCGCCAACTAAGAGGGGAACCAGAGCAACCAACCCCTCAAGTATCACCTTAGCCACAAAACAGAAGCACACAATTGAGCAATTCGAGAAGGGCTGATGCAAGCTGGGGCTGGTTTTAATGAACATCGAGTCAGTCACCAAGTATTACAAAAAAAGAACAGCCAGCAGCAGAACCAACAACACATAATTAACACTGAAACACCACAACCAAGGGCAAGGTCAGCCATGGCTAAAATCAGACTGTAGGAGGGGGAAATCAGGTACAACGCCAAAGGGCACATCTTAGCTGGCACTAGCGTGGCCCAGTCAGAAAGTCAGGGCTAGGCCAAAGACAGACAGACTAGGGACCCCAGACAGACTCCTCCTCATGTCCCCTACTCACAGCTGCAGACGCAACAGCTAGGAGAAAACTGGGCAGAGCAAGACAGGTTTGACCACCTTTGCATTTTGAAGGAATGGAGAACTCATTCAGGCAGAACTACTCATTCCACTCTAATGGATGGGTGGGTTTACTTAGGAAATAAAGACATTTTTGGGGTGCCTTCTGGGCTGCCAAAGTGAACATGAAACAGTGTGCAGGACAGGGAAACAGAGAAGAAGTTAAGTTACCAAAGAAAGTTGACTCCCATGTCCTAGTGACACACACACAGCTTGTGTTTTACTTATTTAAACTCTCCTGGCCTAAGGGCTAGCAGTTCTGCAGAAAATACTCAAGAGTTCTTTACAAAAGATCGAAGGTATTTTCATTCTTTAGTCAGGATTCCTTTCATAGGAGATTAATGCAATCTGTCCAAGACAAATCAGATGGGGAAGATTTGGGACAGGAAAAAAAGCAAGCATCAGAAAACATACTAGTGAAGTATCATTAAGTTTTTACTATGGGAAATATATTATCCCAAAAACATATGTTAAAGCAAAACATAAATTTCCGACTATAATTTTAGGAGTTATTGCTCAAATATTTCTTAAAATGCAATACAAAAACTTTGATCTATTTGCTGTGTTCACTAGAAAAAGAATGTGTATTGGTGGTCTGGGAAATATGGTTTGTCCTTGCATTGGATTGTAATAGCTAGAGTGATTTTATGGTTAAACAAATCTTTAGCAATGGAAATAAACAGGATAATCATGAAGATGCATCATGGTGATGAACTTCTTTTCCTCTTGTTAAAGAAAAAAAAAAAAAAAAAAAAAAAACAAAACAAAAAAAAAAAAACTACTTTATGGGAGATAGTGGACGTGCAGGGAATTTTTCCCCCCTCTTTTCATTTCTTCACAGTGTATTAAGAGCAGCCTCTAGTGACAGTTGGTAGACATTACACGCAATTATACTGGCTTTAACACTGCGTGCAGAAACAGAAACACCTCCTTAACTATTCATAATACATCTTCAAAAAATAAACAAAATAGCCTCAAC
The DNA here is from genome assembly GCF_965231275.1 of Zosterops lateralis. NCBI lineage: Eukaryota > Metazoa > Chordata > Aves > Passeriformes > Zosteropidae > Zosterops > Zosterops lateralis. The sequence goes on along the minus strand of NC_139766.1, from coordinate 46,922,730 downwards.
CTGGTCTTAGAGACCAGTCACTAGACACACAGAGGCTTCTAATTAACACTGCATAAAACTACTTAACCTAGAATAAGTGGTAATCATAAAGGCTAAAACTTATAGGTATACAAAAAATCAACAACCAACCCATATAATAAGCTTCCATGTCACTTTTTAAGGTTACATTTAACTATTTTAATTATAAAATAGCCTGGGTTGGACGGGGCCATTAAGATGATCTAGTTCAACCCCCTTCCTGCAGACAGAGACCTTCCACTAGACCAGGTTGCTCAAAGGTTCTTGAACACTTGCAGGGATGGGATACTCATAGCTGCTCTGGACAGACTGTGCCAGTGCCTCACCACACTTGCAATAAAGAAATTCTTCTTAATATCCAATTTAAACCTACCCTCCTTCTGTTAAAGCCATTCCTCCTTGTCCTATCCCTACGTGCCCTTGTATAATGTTCCTGTCCATCTCTCTTGTAGGCTTCCCCCTAGAGTCTCCTACTGGAAGACTGCTATAAGGTCTCCCCAGAGCCTTCTCTTCTCCAGGCTCCAACCCTTTCAAACTGTCTTTACAGGACAGGTGCTCCCATCCTCTGACATCTTTGTAACCCTACACCAGTTTTGGTCCAACAGGTCCGCATCCTTCACAGGGGGGCCGAGAGCTGAACACCATGTTCTGGTGTGGTCTCATGAGAGCAGAGCAGAAGGGGAGAATCCTCTCCCTCACCCTGATGGCCACACTGCTTCGGATGCAGCCCAGGACACAGTTTGGCTTCCTGGGATGCAAATGCACATTCCTTGGTTATGTTTAGCTTCTCATCCACCAACATCCCCAAGTCCTTCTCCTCAGGCCTGCTCTCAATCCATTCTCTATTCAGGCTGTATTTGTGCTTGGGATTGCCCTGACCCAGGTGCAGGACCTTGGCACCTGTCCTTGCTGAATTTCATGATGTTCACCCAAGACCACCTCTCAAGCCTGTCAAGGTCCCACTGCATGGCATCCCTTCCCTCCAGTGTGTTGACCACACCACACAGCTTAGTGTTATTGGCAAACTGCCTGAGAGTGCACTCAATCCCACTGTCCATGCTGCCAACAAAGATGTTAAACAGCACTGGTCCCAATACCAACTCTGAGGAATGCCATATGTCATTAGAAATTGCTGAAAATGCAAGTTATGTTTCAAAAAGCAGTGGGCATTGCCATGATGAACCAAAAGGCCAAATACTCAGAACACAAGACAGTCACAATGAACTTGCATACACATCTTTGTACAGAAGGTGTGCTGGATTCTGGCATGATGGCTGTTTTACCTCAAGCAGTCCTTTGCAACTAAAAAAAAAAAAGCTTCCTAGCAAAACCAGGCATGCATAATTTGCAACAATCATAAATGCCCATAAAATCCCGATCATCATTCTGAGCTAGGTATTTTTTTAGCTTTTTTCACTGAAAACAACTGAGACATTAAGAAGATATTTCATTTTCTTGCAAACTTGTCTGTCTTTTTGGATGTACACACACAAACACACACACTCGCTCTTTAAGGGACTGTGGAAACAAACACCTGTGATTGTGTGGGGTGCCCATGCTCAGCAAAATGCTGAGGGGTCATGGCAGGACCCAAACAAGCTCTGGCTGCCTGAGGTGTGGCTGGGAATGGCAAAGCCAGGCAGTGTCTCCTCACTGTTCTGCCAGTAGCCCACAACAATGCCCTTAGCATTTCCAAAACAGGCTTATGTTTGTTTTTTTAATCCATTGCTTTGGGGAGTCATATATTCTTTTGTTCCTCACTGAAAAGAAGTTAGGAAATATTTGTTTAAGAACCCTGAGCACCTGCCTTAAAGTCATTTCTTCATTTACAGAAGGACTCATCTACTACTGCCTGTGCCGGCTGCTGTCCTACAGACATGGCTCTGCCCAGAACTCTGGAGAATTGCTACAGCCAATCAAGCTTTGCTTATAGAAAATGAACCCAGGTTCACAGTCATGATAGTGTCTGTAGCCTCAGCATTTCTGCAACACTTCTGCAGCATTACAAAGGGAGGCTGGAGAGCCAGGGAGAGTTCAGGAATGTTGTCCCAGGCAGGACAGCAGCAAGGCATCAGTCACCTGTCCTCTCAGCACTGACACAAGCAGCGCAGCCAGCCCATCTCTCTCAGCCAGGCAGCCTGGAAGGAGAAGCAGCCAGAGCGATGGGCTCCCTCTCATGGCTGGCTCCCCGTGGGCTATGGAGAACAAACCCTTGCAGCCAGCGGTGGGGCAGTGCTCACCCTGGCGGGCACCAGGGTTAGAACACCATGTCCCGGTATTGAGGCGTGTCTGCTGCCTCCCGTGATGGGGTGGCCTTGCTCTTAGGCAGTCTGAGGGCGCTGAGGCCTCTTTCAGACTCTCATCTCACACCAGTTGAACTGCTGGTTCACTGTTTTGAAGTATAAAGCAGAGTATAAAGCAGGAGAGGCCCTGTCACTGGGCAACAGCTGAGTGGGGTTCTGTGGCCTGGCACCCCCCCAGCACCTGGGGTGGCTCTGGCTTCACCTTCCACCCCTAAGGTAACCAATTTGAGGGAGATAGATCTCTCTTAGGGGCCCAGGAGCCTGCCAAGCGTTTCTGCCTCCACGTCGCAGGCAGAGCCATGGGCGGGAGAAGGAGAGGCCCTGCCCTGGGTGACCCGCAGCGCGCACTGCCCCGCCATGGGCCGCGCCCAAACCTCGGGCAGGTCGAGCCCCCTCAGAGCCGGGAGGGGAGGGCAGGGCTGGGTGGCCGGCTCTCCTTACAGCCACTCATCGGACGCTAATCCAATCACCCCGCTAATGAAATCAGGCTGTGCCGCTAATGAAATCACTCTGCGGCAGCCAGCAGGGCTTCATTCACAGCGTGGCTGCTCTCAGTGTTGGGTGGGCGGTGCGGGTGGGCACCCTCTGCTCAGAGCCTCTCTGCTCCAGGCCTCTGCCGCAGTGGGCAGAAGGGAATAGGATGGCTCTGAACAAACCAGCAGTTTCTGGTTTTATTTCCCTGCGAGCGTGGGTTTGTCCTGGGAGGGGGGACAGTCTCGGCGAGGCTCCTCAGGTGCCACAGGCCTCCCCGGCCCATGTGGCACAGGATGCTCAGGAGGGTGGCTGGTGTCTGCAGCGCTTGTGGCCACCCCACAGCCAGCCTGGGATAATGCTGCTAATGAATGTCTCCCACAAATTAGCAGAGAGGCATCCCAGCACCCTGGCCATGGCCTCTCTGGAATTTATCCTGAGGATTTATCAAAGTGAGAAAGGGCAACCTTTTCCTTATGAAATTCTTTGCTTTGGTGCTATCATGCCAAACAGGCTAGAAAGGGATAAAAATAATGCTAATACTGTTTCCTTTAAATGTCTTTTTTTTTTTTTTTTTTTTCTCCTCAGGAGATTTTTGAAGATACCCCAAAATATGCCATATTAACGTTTCTTTTTTACATTAAAAGCTGCTGGATGCAGGGGAACAAATTAAAGCACCCAGATCATATTTGGAGCAAGATCTACCTTAAATAGAATGGGGAGTTTTTTTGTTGTTTTTTTTCAAGCAACTTGGAGCTGAAAGAAATTGAGGAGATGGTGATAACAGTATTGTTTGTATGAAAGTTATTCATAGCATTCGGCAAACTAGTGTGCTCCTCGAAAGGTCTGCTAGTTAATTGGTGTGTTGTTTAAGGGGAGATTTTAATGGTGTAGGAGGCATAAGCCTTTGTAAATAATATTATCTTAAATGCAGAAGGCCTTATCGTGTATTCCTTGCTCAGGCAAGTCTCCTCTTGAGATCATCTGGAGTTTTGTGTAAGATGTGCAGAATCAAGCCCGTAACGACCCAGCTGCTTAATCGAGTGGTACAGGGAAACACATTCAAGCAGTTTTCAGGCACATCTGTTAGACATCAGTACTGCCGTGATCTCACTAGAGGGAGCAATTTATTTTGAAATATTAGTCAATATTAGCTCAGCGCTTAGCTGGGCCACCAGTGGGTCAAAATTAAGAAGACTTTTCTCAAGCAAATACACATTTTAAGATACAAAGACAAACAAGGGGAATAGAGAAATGAAAAGACAGTGATAGTTAAAAATCCCAGCTTCTGAAACAATGAGTTGTAAACAGAAGAAGGATTTTGTACGACATATGGAGATGATTTTTATAATGTTTTTCCTGCTGAAAAATCTACAGTAGAGGTTCTGTTCCTGTTTCCAGTAGAAATTCCTGTTTTCAGGAATTACAGATCATTTTGGTTGGCTCCTGATGTGAGATTTTAAAACATGGATAAGCTATTCCCCTTTTTTATCATAGGCTGTAAGAGGAAATAAATTCCCAGATGCATCGAGATTCTGAGAAAGCATTGCTAGCACTCAGACTCTGTCAACATTTCCATCTAAAACTATTATTGAATGTAGAGTCATAAACACCTTTTAGTAAACATTTATTTAGTGCGTGACAAGATCTCCCCTCTAAAGGGGTGGGGGATGGTGTTGTTCCAAAAAACCTAGGGGTTTAAAACATTTTTAATTATATCTTTAAAGGCTGTGTTCTAAATCTGTCATGGTTCAATACTGTCCTTATTCAAATTCTATATTGGGGTAAGTTTGTTCTGGACTCATACAGTGCCTGGCACAGTAAGGTTCTCAGAGACCCAAGGCACTGCAGCGAAAGCAAATAATACAGATTTAATACTGACTGTGTTTATGCAGTCTGACCCTGACTACTGCTTCGCTCCTGGGTCCTGCTGTCTGGCTCATCTACCTCTTGACTCTGTGTTGGGGTGAAATGTGGGAATGTGATCCCTCTGCTTTGCCCCCTGCCCAGTCCAGAGGGAGGAAGGGGGGTATGTGAATGGGCAGGGAGCCAGAGCCACCTCCCTGAGGTGAGGTAACGCCGCTGTCCCACAGGCAAGGCACAGCCACCGGGATGTAATCCCTCCTCAGAAAGCCCAAATGATCAGCTTGTGCATCTGTGTGGGCAGAAGCTGGGTCTTTGTTTCGTGTGCTCAGCAGTCTCTGTATGCAAGATCACCGATTCTGTTTGCTCTGGTGGGTTTTGGATACAGCCTTTAAAAGCCCTAAACTTGCCATCTGGTCCACTAAAGAGGAGCCGTCTTTCTACGGAGCACCAACTGTGTGATACAATTTGCAGGATGAGAGCTGAAAAGTTGTGTGCAAGTGAAATAACATCACTGCCACCTCCCAGATGTATTAGACTGAAATTATTGTTATGAGCAGAAATTACAAGCATCATGGTTAGTTGGAGATGGTGTTGGCTTTGTGCCTTATTGAAACAAAAATTGGTTGTTATTTTCCAGATCTGACACACACAAAGGACTGCTTACACCCTGACCCTCGCTGCGTTTCGGGAGGCTGGATGGAGATATGAGCTCCAGGCTCCCCCAGGCTCTGGCCGCTAGCTGCTACAGAGAGCACAACGGTGTGCTTGGGGAAGCCGTGCTGGCCATACAGCAGGATCTGCCTGGATCTAGGTGCCATTTATCACAGGGTAAAAAACTGATCCCAAGGAAGGGAAGAGGAAAAGGAGGGCTGTGCAGTTTTAATCTCTATAACGACCTGCAAGAAAAGCCTCGCTTTTACTACTGCTGACATTTTGCTGTTGAGAAAAAAAATCAAATCTCAATTTTCAGTGGAAAATTTTAAAAGAATGGTAAGTGCAAGTGAGTGCAGATGTAAGGCTACCTTCAAACATGATTGCATAGTGGAAGAAAATAACTTTCTATAATTTTGATATCCACTAATCCACAAGGTTGGGGTTTACTTGTTACAGACTGAAGTTTTCTGGTAATGCTTTATGTAAAAACATCCAGTCCCGTTTATTCTACTTGTTTTAGTCTACAGGTGAGTAGAGATTTAGTTGATGTGCTGTCAGGCAAGGGGGAAGCAAAATCTGACAGACCAACAGAACATGACTAATAACTAGTTCATACAGAAAGTCTTTTAGTTAACATTGATGTAACTCCTTTGCTAAGAGAGCAGGCAAAAATCTGCTTGGTTCTTTCAGCAAAGCACTGAAGCACAAACCTAACCTTAACTATGTGAATATCACTGAGCTTTTATAGGTATAAGTAGTGCTAAAAATTTCAAAATATTTGCATATTCATTTAATTGCTGAGGGATCACCCACTGCTTAAAGAAAATTTCCAGAAAGAAAATTCTGAATATTTAAGGGAGATGTTAAAATATTAAACAAACATGGGTACAAATTGCCTTCACATGCCTGCCTTCCAGTTTACAATCATTTCTGGTGGCAGCTGCCAATGTATAAATATATCTATATATATATATACAAACAAATATTTCTGTTTTCTTAGAATTATCACAGCATCTATCTTTATTGCATTGCATCAGTTAGTACTGATGTAATTGAATGGTAAGTAGCACATAGGAGAGCATGTAATAACTAAAAATTCCTTTAGAAGCTTAGCTCAACTGAGGCAGCAGCACTAGCCTGGATTCTGGAATGCTTAATTTCTATTGAAAATCCTGAGCGGCTTAAAACCCAAGCTAAAGAAGTATGTAAAGTGCACTAAAGTGTACATAATACTTTAATATTCAATAAATCCATAATATTTAGTTGTCTGTTTCATAAGAAACTTCTTTATGGACCAAGGCTCCTTTGGACTAGCAGCAGGGTTAACAGGACCAAGTTAATCTTAACAAATTTATCATTTTTTTTTGTTTCCCATTAAAATGTGTTGCCAGATTAATTGAGATTCTTAGCATTACAGGCATTTTAGGAAAATTTCAGAGGGCTCTGTATTGCTATTATTTTTAAATTTTTGGTTTTACATGTAAAGCCAAACATGTTGTGTGTAAAAAAATAAATAAATAGAGATGTTGGGGGTTTTTTTGCAATCCTCAAGCACAATTTTTTTCCTTTCCCACATTTGGTTGGAGGAAGGGGGGTTAAGCTGCTGCATCCACCAAACTACACCTAGTTCACTTGAGCAGATTGCTGTACAAAAGCCACAAAGGCATCCAGTAATCAGTTCTTTGGAGGAAAGTGGATTCATCTATTTTTGCTGCAAGGAAAGTTGTTCTTTGCAAAAAGCCCTTTGCCCTTTGCCATCTGAATTAGCAGTACACTGCTGTTAGTCTAAGTGGATTAAAAAAAGGTAAAGACTCCTGGTCCATGAAAGCCTGCTCTATAGCTAGATTTCATACAAGTGTAACTGTGTTGGTTGTGTGAGAGACCTGGTGAGGGGGAAACACAAGGGGGGGTCCTTTTAACTTCATCTACAGCTCCTGGTATCAATGCACTTACAGTGGCAGGAAGGTGCTTGCCATTCATTCCTTTTCCTGGTGAAGAATAACAACATCGGTATGGGGTCTTTATGTTGGTATAATGGCAGTCACGATATGGGGCAGAGGGGAACGGCTGTGTTTGTGCTCTTACGCCCAAGTGGTGGAAGAGACACAGCTCCTGTGCACAGACACAGCCAAAATAATGCACTTCCCAAGGAAGGCAACAGTGCTGTTCTGCAGCTATAAAGCACTGGGCTTAAGAATTTTGCTTGTGAGCATGTCAAGGAGCTTGGCATGCTGACTAGATAAATGTTTAAAAATAAGTCTAGTGCCCAGGCTGACAAGCTTGTGCCTTTTTGAATATTAATCTGAAGAAGAAAATGGATTTATCTGGAAGTCTGTTTCATTTGACTGAGGCTCTCATCAGGGATGTAATACGTACTTGCCATTTTCATTACTCACCTGAATATTTTTGGTATCTTAAAACAGGGAAGATAAAGAGAGTTGTATTCTATTAATCACTCTTCTCTTTGTTCTCAAGCTACCTCTGTTCCTTCTATCCTTCTTCCAATCATACCTCTCTTGCCAAATCTTTGGAAAAAAGGTAATCGCTGCTGTATTCTTTCGGGGACTCTAGCACTTACTGGTACAACATGTAATTCTTGTGTCTAATTTGCATTTTTGTCATCTGACTAGGAGCCAGTTTAAAAAAAAATCACATTAAAATGGAATTTTATAAATAACAGATGTGAGCTTTTTTTTTTTTTTGTGAAAAATATTTGGGTTTTAAAATGTTCAAAGTTTTTAAGGAAAAAAAATATAATTCTGTTTGCTTATTTTGATTTTCCTTCTTTTTTTTTTTTTTTTTTTTTTTTTTTTTTTTTTTTTTTTTTTTTTTCTGTATTTTCCTGAGCTTAGAGGGCAAATAAAATTTTCTCAGGCAAGATAAAGAGGAAGAGTATTGTCTTTGGTTTTATCATGGTGAAGGAAGTACAGAGAGGGTAAAGTCAAGAATTTTCCACAAAATTGGGATACCAGAGAGGTTACACTGTGTGCTTCAGGTACTCACCATTACATGGTCCAAATTCCACTGGCATTATTCACCAGTAACATGTCTAGCAATTATTTTCAATCGACAAAATGGGGTTTTAAGAAGGATTTTGAAGAAAATCGTGTAGTTTGATGTTATCTCAGGGCCTACACTTTTGATAGCCTCCTCTTCTGTGTGAGTATCTGGAGGGCACTGATTACAAATATTCTCAAACTCCTCCCTTCTCTAGCCATCATAACAATGAGTTGTAATCTCCATGCATAGGAATAACACTGCTCATGTATAGAGATATAAGCTACTAACAGCCAGTGCTGACTCCTGGCAGAGCCACGGTGTTCCCTCAGGTCTTCATCCCAGGGCCTACTGCAGCTCCATGCCAGGCATGGGAAGTATTGCACAGCAAGGTCCTAATGTGACATGGGCTGGGGACATCTCTGGGACACATATGTGCACAGTGTGAGTCTAAAGAGCTGTCAGTCCTAAAACATGTAGGCACCCTCCTCAAGCTGAAGGCTGCATGCTGGTACTGCTCTTTGGCCCTCTGTTCCCACCCATTAGTAAATGTCCAGCTTCTCATCTGTGTAGAAAAACCCTGTTTTCTTCTCCTGGGATAAGAGGAGAAAGACAGAAGCTGCCCAGTTTGCCACACAGAGGGAAGAGAATGGGATGGGCTAGAACTGGGTTCCTGTGTGCAAAAATCCTGGGGATAGAATAATGTCATTCCCAGAACAACTGATACTGACAGTCCCACTTCCTCTCCAGCCACAGCTGCTGCCACCTCAGCCCTAAGCTGTTCCTGGGTGAAAACAGCAGCCTGGCTTTTCATGGCTGTGGCAGAGGTGATACAGGCAACGGGGCCCACTCAGGCTGAGCTCTTCCCCATCATGCTCTTCACCATGCTGGTGGAAAATCTCCTCTAACCAAAATCACTATCGTTGCCTTCATTATCTGTGCTGATTGCCCACTACTCACAGTTACAAACTCCAGAGTGGATATGACCCATCACAGTTCTTCCTAATGCCACAGTGCCCTTGTCTGTGCTGTATCGGGCTGTCATGGTCTTGGGCTGTAAGTGTTCGGATTCAAACAATGTTTAGTTCCCCACCATCTCTACCAAGGAAGTGCTCAGCCCTCCCTAAATTTCAGCCTGGCCTGGATAAATGAATTCTTCTGTCAAGTTCTGCTTTAATAAACGTGGTGATTCCAGCTGTCACTTGACCACAAACTCTCTTTAAGATCTTCCAAGCTGGCCAAGGAAAAGCTTGCCCAGCCCAGTGGAGCCTGTGCTGGATAGCTGGGGTTCAGAAGGACAGCCTGCGGGTCTGTTTGACAGATGCCTGGGTGGTTCCAGGGAGTGAAGCAAGCAGCAGCCCTGCACCCTGTCTCATCAGTGCAGGGAGCCAGCTGGGGTGTACTGTGGCAGCTTGGCTTTGTAACACATGATGCATGTTTCCTGCAGCAGCCACAGTTTGATGCAAGCTGCAGGGGAACCACAAGAGTAAGCTTCAGATAATTTAGCTGCCCAGTTCTAAGAAGTCTTTCTAGAGTACATCCAAACTAGAATTTCAGAAATTTGGCTGATAATGTTTAGGAAAGGTAAGGGCATGTTCCTCACACCAGCATAACCTTTTCACCAAATTACCATCTTTTTCCTAAGCATATATAAGCCATTGCTTTGCAGCAAGATGGGAGTGTTTTTCTCTCTTTGGAAAATGAGCCAAATGATAGATTAATTTCATTATCTCTGGAAACGCTGGATGAGCCATTTGTGTTGAATTTTTAACCAAAAGATACATAAATCAGCAACCAAAGATAGACAATGAATGTTTTTCGTATGAAGAAAAGTATGGAAAAATATTAAGTGTCTAAAATAGTAATTTACATGAGGCAATGTTACATTCTAATGGACACATTGTAGTGATGTGTTTCTCAATTACAGCAGTTACTAATGCAGGCATCTGTGTCACACCTTTTGCTAAGCACTTCTTCAAGGAACATATTTCACAAATAATGTGTTAAAGATTATCTCATTTTTCTTAATGCACTAGCAGTGAATTTAAATATGTTTCATAAGGGGATATTCCCCCAGCTGCTGAGATCCCATTATCCAAAGAACCTCCTGTGTGCTGTCTTCCTCTCCCCTACACATGCAAATTAAGCTGTTCCTATCCTGTTCCCATCTTTCCCTTGCACCTATGGCTGCAAATAACCAACTGAGTTGCAGGCAAAAATATCAGTGGCTGCTCTGATAGCTTGAAGTTGTCTAAGAGAATAAAGTCTGGTCTGGGTCTTCATGATGAACCAGCAACATCCTCCCCCTCAAGGGTCTTCAAAGCAGGTACAACCAGCAGTGTCCTAGGAATGCAGTTTCCATGCAGCACCTCTTTTTGGTACAGCATCTAGTCTACTAAACATGATCCCATAAGATTCACAGCTCATTGGAGAAAAAAAAAACTTCTCCCAGAATCTTCACAAACAGATCCCTGGAAGTGTCAAGGGTCTGGATCAATGCCTAAAGAAGTAGAATCTTTCTGTGAATGAGAAATCATTGTTTCCTTTTGCATATAGATGCATTGAGGTGAGGAGCTTAAGCAACATACCCAGAGTTACAAAGCAACCAAGTGGTAGAGCAGAAACCAACATCTGGCATCCTGACCCCTATTTGTCTCTAGTTTCTATTCTCTCTTTCACTGATGCTTTCGAATCTGTAGTTAGCATTGCTGTAATGCATTTAGAAATGAATACAAATAAGTATTTTTTTCTAGTGGGCAATAAAGATGAGTTGATTTTGCACAGTTGTAAAATTATGTTACATATAAAGGATTCTTTATTTTATAATAGCTATTAGAATGTTTGTTTGTGGGATTTTCTTGGGCTGGAAACTTCAGATGGAGCATTGCTTTGAGCTAATCATTTAGCAAAGGACAAAGATACTTTAGATTGCTGACTCGTCCTATAGTTAATGGTTCTCTCAGGCTTTTCTCTGTCAAATGTGGCAACTATGACATCAAATGTTATCTCTGTAAACACATGCCAACTCAAAATAGCACATGGGGGGGGGAGAAGGACAAAGGGTTCCTTATCCTATATTTTAGTGAAGATTATGGTCACCAGCACAGAAAAAAAAATAGACTTCGGTTCACCTACACTTTACAAAATTTAATTTTCAAAAATAAATGACTGATGTAGCAAACCATTTCACTTTCAAATTAGCCACATTCGGGGCTCATGCTCTCAGTGCATGAAGTATAGAATTCTTACTTTTGGGATGTCAGAATTTGAGTTATGATAGATCACCTGCAGAGGGACACTATAGGCATGAGGATAGCTACAGCTATTAGGGACCTTTTTCTAAAGATTTCCCAAGGCAGTAGGCTGGCACTTCAGACAACCAGACTGTTTTGTTGATCTGCCACTGATCTGCCATGTGACCTTGAGCAAGTCTTTTCACTTTCCTCTGGCTCTGTTTCTCCTCCTACAATTTGCCTTATCTATTTAAATGGCAGCCTTTCTGAGCAGGGAATTTCTCACCTTGTGCTAGCTAGTAGTGCTTAGCTGAATGTGAACCCTTCTTCCTTGGGAATGTTGTATTGCAAAGCCAGCAAGTAGCTACCAATTAAAAGCACTAGTATAAAATATTAATAAGCTATTTTTCCAATGGGGATGTTAGTACAGTCAGAGAAACAGTGATCCCCTATTCTCCACTACTTCACTTCTCCTGCTCTTCATATCTGGAAGCTGAAGCAACTAATGCTGCCACTTTACAGTCAAAGTTTTTGAAGGCAAGCCTCAAAACCATGAAGATGTGGGGTGTAGCGGTGTGAAGCAGAGCTAGTCAAGCTGTGGCTGCTGAGCTGCACTTGGCTTAGGAGCAAGTCAAATCCACTCCCATGCTGGGTTTTTATCAAGGAGGATGAGAGGTGCTCCTAATCCTGGCTGTGAGTGAAAGTGAGCTTGCAGAGCTGCCAAGACTCTGGCTACAGTGCTGGACCTCAGCCACCCTTGCTGACAGCCCGGGTTTGGCAGGGTGTGCTGTCCCAGGGGCTGGGTACTTCTGGTAACAGCCAGCTCCTGGGCTCACAGGCGGCACAGCCATGCTGAGCCACACAGACCAAAGTCTGCAATGCTCTGTCCCTTTAACCTGCACACACAGTGTGGAGCAGCAGAGGACAGGTCACCCAGGTGGGTCACAGCCCACCTTGACCTCTGTGCCTGAGGAGGTGGTTTAGAGGCAGCTGAATGACATGACTGCTCAGCAGCAAAAAAGCCACAGCCTGCCCTAGTTTTTTTTCCAGTGTGGATAATTGTCACTGGCGCTGTCTCATAATGAAACACATCATGAATAAAAACAGGTACAGAGTGCAGAGGCCTACTTTAGGGTCCTGGGCTATGGTGCACCTTTCCAGAATTTGGAAGCAAGATCCTCACATATGTCACATATTTACATGTGTGACACCTGTTCCTGAACAATGAAAAAAAAAAAAAACCCACCCTAAATAGACTTTTTTTTTTCATTTTTCATAGCTTATTATCCCTAGACATCTTCAAGCAAGTAATCTGTACAGCCTTTGGAGCCATATCCCACCAGACTTTTGGTTAGGGTCTTTGACTTATAGACCAATAGTGTGGGAAAGCTCTGTCTTCTCCCAGAATCAATGGCATTAAAGCCTGTTTGGAGTAGAGAGGTTTTCTGGGTCTGAACCATAACTTTTGGAGGAAAGGTGTTTTTTGTTTGTGTTAATTGATATGTACTGCAGCCTATGTTGACTTTGGCAAAGCAGTTTATTATCCAACTATGAGTTGTTTGTAAATTTGTCCAGAAATATCTAATATATTTTACAAGCTAGGGGCAAGTTGTCAGTCTGCAACACACCCACAGTAGGGCAGTTTCCTTGGCATTCTTCCCATAAATTAGACAAAAGTCCAGACTATCTAAAACAGCAATTCACTTCAGAGAACAGGATTGCTTAACACAGGTCTGAGGAGAAATGTTCCTGCCTGACACATCTGCACAATTCAGGAAGCTGAGGCTTTCTCCCAAAAGGTTTGTGTGATACATGCTCATCAGCATCACAGCATCCTTTTCTAAGCCAAATACTTTCCCCCTCCATCTGCAGTCTGGGGAGAGTAAGCATAGGGGAATGAAGCCTGTGCCTTTCTCTCTCACACACACAGCAAATCCCAGAGCTTTCTGCCTGGAATTCCCCTGAGTCAGTAAACAGCTGGATTTGTATCCCAGTCAGGAGGCAGCTCTCAGAGGAACATCTGGCTCCAGTCTCTATCTTGTCTGCTGTTCCTTCACACATCTACTTCCTTAAAAAGAGCTTACTGGGGTGAGCAGGAGGGAAAACTGGCTCCAGGTCCTTTTGGCTACTTAAAGAGGACCACCCTGTTGCACTGTCAAACAAAAGTTATATATTTCCTACAAAAAAATAACAGTTAAATAAGGGAGACAATTAGATGTAGTTGCCTATTGCAGTGCAGTTCCAACATCTTTGGGATGACTCGGAAGTTTATATGTGCAAGAACGCTGACTGCTGCTCGCCTTCTCTTCAGTTTGATCCAGGCTGTTAGAGAAAAGGTTCTGCACAGAATGGAGTGAGTGAAACTTTTGGATGCTTGGGGGAATTGTGTTAAATATCAAGCCGAGATGTCAGTCTACCCAGACTTCCAGATGACATCCTTGTTTTGCAAATTGCCCCAAAAAAGTCTAGTGGCAATATTTTTAGAGGCTCATATTGCTTAGTGTGAATGACAGTGGTTGAGTGTCTTCTCTGAAAATTTCCAAATAAGCACAAGCATAATGAGAAAAGAGAAGAACAAAGACCACTGCTGTGGGGCAACAGATTTGAGGGAAAAAATTGTGATTTTGTGGTCAGTCAAACAGGGAATGTGCTGATGGTTCCATAAGATTTTCTAATGGAAAAGTCATAAGCTGCAAATAGTTAAATCAGAGTCTCTGTTTCTCAGCAAACATCTTAAATTACACATTAAAAAATCTCTTAAACACTTTAGCTTAAGAGTGGCCCTGTCTAGCTCTAGATCCTTTGTCTTTTGGGAATTTTGCAGCAGACCACCCACTGGGAAAATGAAAAGCTGGCATCTCTACCATTGTGGCACTTTTTCTGGAGACGAGCCCCTAAATGCTTTGCGTTTTTCCTTGGGAAGACCAAATGAAAAGGTCTGACTTGGTCAACTTGATTTGACAAAGGAGAGAGGTATAAATCACTCATGGCATAGTACCTAAACTATTAGGTACTCTATTTACGTGTATTTGGACCAAATGTCCAGCTTCACCACACTACTTACATGTAATGTAATCAGCTCACACTTGTCTACAGTTTCACAGAGAGACATGCTGTATGCTGTAGATGCCTTGTGTCAGATGATGAACTAGTTGTACTAATTATTATAAATCTGTCCCAGCCTATTAAAGGCTTTCCTTAATGATATTGCAGTGAGGTGGCTGCTTCATTCTGAGTCAGTTTTTCCTGTAGCTATGCCTGTCTTTTTGATTGAAACCTTTTGTGGTTCCTTAGTGAAGGTAGTCAATTTCCAGTTTATAGGCAAACAAGCCGCTTTATCTCCAGATAATTTTATGAAGATTATGTTTTTCACGAGAATGAAAGGTATGGGGTTGGAACACTAATCTTATGCATTAAAAAACAGTAACAATGACAACAACAAAAACTAAAAGTAAAATTAATTTTTTTAAAAATACAAAAAATAATGTGTGCATTATGCACAGGAAGTACCCATTTTTAGATAGAAATTAGGAATTTAATTTTTTGTCCATATGCTGAAATGCTCTTCCTTACCAAATTAGCTAAACATTTCACAAACACCAATGCACTTTTATCTTTACACTGTATGGAGGACTAGAGCAACTACTATTGTTGCTCTAGTAAGGCAATTGTTACTCAAAGGGCAGCTGAAAAAGAATGCCTGCATGGCATATGAAGTACATGAGACCTTCTGGGTGCCCATCTCCTTTGGCAGACATCAAGGACCTTATGAGAACACATTGTAATTCCCTCTAAGCTTGCTTGCATGACTGGTTTCCTTCCTGCGGTTGAATTCATAGGCATATTCAACATGGTTTTGGCTGCTTAAAGCATTACACCCCTCTAGATGACCAGGATATGCACTTGGATCTGAACGTCTTGAAGCATCCCAGATCCTTCAGTATAAACACCATCTTAGTGGCTTGACCTTGTCCATGTGTCTGAAACATGAACTCATGCTGGTGTCCTGCATTTCACTGAGTTCAGCATATGTACAGCCTATTTGCAACCTAGTTAGCTAGGCTCAGCTTCAGAACCTGCCAAATTTTAGGATGGGCCAGTAACTCTGTAGGCAAAGGACCCTCTGTGTAGAAGGGTCCAGGAGGAAGGGTGTGTCTGTCTGACCCTCTTTGCTAAAGGCAAAAGATAGGGTCATTCCACAGTCCCACAGTACCCAGCAATTGTCTCACCCTCTTGGTGCTGGGGGCTCAAACCTAACTCAGCCACCAGCACCCTTGGAGTTTTACTGTTTGCTCACAGAGGTAGTTGGTAAGAAGAGTTCTCTTCCAGAAGGAGACCTCCCATCCATAAACACTTCACAGGGGAATATGGGAGAGTGAGAAGCAGCTGAAAGAGGGGTTACTACTGTGCCTCCAGTCAACAGCAACTGTCGTGGACTCTTGGCTGCAGTCTAAAACATCAAGAGCCCTTGGGGTACTGTATGTCCAACACCAGTTACTATGCCAGGTTGCATGGCAGCAGTTTAATCACAGAGGCCATGGAGCCAGGATTGCATATCTAATGTCACGCCTTTAAGAGTTCAGCAGTGTGGGGCTATAGCGATGTGTGTCAACAAGTGTCGGATACTGTCTTGGGTTTCTTGCCAAGATATGAAAAACTGCTTTTTGTGATTTTATACTTTCCACTCATTTGGCTAAAGTCCACATTTCTAGCCTCAGATCACACATCTCCTCATGGATGGTTGGAGGTTTTTCTTTGTACCTCTGGGAGACCTCAGTGCACTGAGAAAAAATCCTTGAGCAGGTACCTTCTCGAGCACCCTGCAGCTGGAAAAAATGGCAGGACAGGACTGGAGCATTATTTCTTGAGGCCTGTTCTAGGCTCTGCTTTTCCCTTTGTAACAGTCTGACATTCATAATCCTCTGGGGTAATCAGGATGGGCGTTCTGCCCACAACACTCCACATGCTCTGGTATATACATGTAAACTAAATTTTGCAGTGAAATTTATCAGAGGCCATGAAGAATAACAAAGAATAAATTATGAGTATCTTCATTACCTTCATAGAATCTACATTAAGACTACCAGTTTAGCTGTCCCATTTTCTGTCTGTGGGCTTATCTCAATTAGATTTCTTTTAAGAAAGTGAAAATGTGCCACTAATATAAATCAGTAAAACAAAATTGCTTGATTACATCACCAAAGAATTAGATTCAGAATTATCACTCTTGTAACATACCACCCCTGAGCTGATCTAGAGAGCGTACTAATGACATTACACTGGTTTCAGTGGCATTTTATTCAATGGAGGTTTCTTCTTGTGACAGTCACTGTACAGGACATCTCACAGGAACCAAAAATAGGTTCACTATTCTTCTTCTCAAGATGTTTCATCTTTACTTCTTATTCATTCCTTGGCTTCATTTCTCCAGACAGAAAAGATAAGTAAGGGAACCACTCTGTGACTTCTAATGCAATGTGTTTCTAACATATATCTACATGGTGTCTGCTCATGCCTGCAACCTCCACACAGGGTCAGCATGGTCTTCATAGCCTGGGCAGCATGGCCTCTTCTTTGCCTCACAAAAAGCCTGCACAGAGTTCCTTTAGAGGATTTTCTCCATTTTTAATTCATCTATTTCCCTAAACATGAGACATACTCTAGTTCCAAACAGCTGATTGTTTTCTCTGGCCAGAGATTACGTATTTTCTGGTTGTGAATATTTTTATTCTAAGCGCTGTAGAACCTCCCATTATTCGCCTTGCCCAGCCATGCAAGATTAAATGAGCCTGTCTAAGGCCATAAATAGGGAACCTGTTCCCAGTCCTTCCCCTCCAGCCTTGAGCCTGGCCCTGATTCAGCATGGTCTGCGGGAACATGCTCCATCCCTGCTTTCTTCCAGTATGGGTTGAGACATTCTCATCCTGTTCAAATGCCATGAGAAGCCGATGGGATTTATGTATATGCATACATGACCCATTGGATCAACAAGCGCATCACAGCTTCAGCTCCTTCCAGCACAAGGAGGAAAACACTGCACTGAGTGGGGTCAGTGAAATATTATGTGGTAGGCCCATAATATTTCCATGTAAACAATGCTTGCTTGGGTCCCCAAGCTCTGTTATTTATGTCTCCAGAATTGCCAACTCTACCAGAGGGAATTTGAGTAGTCTCAAATAGCAGTGCCTGGCCATCACAAGAATTAAGTACTCCATTGTCCTGGAAAGAATTGTTAGAGCTGTGCTCCAGTTTCAGAAGCCTTTCTGTTCAGAAGACAGAAAAATGCAGTATGTGCCCTAGATAATTCAAAGGAAACACTCCCTAAGTTCCTGAACACCTACAACTGTCACTTAATGAGCAATGAGACCACTCTTAAAGGTAATTAATATCCCTTTTTGTTGTGGAAAAAAAAAACAAAAAACAAAAAACAAACCCAACAACAATAACAAAACCTAAAAACAAACACCTCTGTCAGTAGAAGCCAATGTTTCTGCTCTGCATCAGGCAGTGAAGTTTTAAACAGGTGCAGGGTCCAGGACTAAAAAAATGACCTGTGCTATAAAACATCTCTACCCAAGTCCTTTACTTACTGAGCTATAGCTGTTGACATGTGAGAATGGCTGTCGCCCTGATCGTGTCACACCGACATTATTTGTCGAGGATGTTGCCGGTCACCCACTGATTACAAGCTAAAGTCTGTGACCTCCTGGCTCAGCCAGCAGTTACAAGTACATCAAGTAGGACAAAGGTGTCCCTTAACATCCAAATAAACCATGAGAATAAAGCCCAACTGCCTGTTGGTGTTAACAAAACACATGGAGTATTTTTATCTCTGGAAAGCTATTTCCTATTTGTAATACTACTTGAAACCCCTTCCAAGTTTTCATTTGATGTTTCTCACATTCATATATTTTATGTATCTTATTTTCATTTTCCAAACATGTTTACTAAAAAATGTTCTCAGGGTGATGGGCCTTGTGGTAGGAATTTCTGTTTTGGGAAAAGAATGCCAGAGTTGGAGGTTTTTGCCAGAAGGATGTGAAAGCTGAAGGAAATAACAATGACTGGGGCTAGAGATTTGTCATAGGGAGTTAGAATGTGAAAATTTACAATCTGGCCATGAGAGAGTCCAGGCTAAAGCCATGAATTTATAGAAAGCATTGCCAAAAGCTGGATACTATTATTTTACTCAAACTCTGGTTTATTTTGCATGAAAAAAAAATTAGAAAAAAAATTGAGAAATGCCAGAGACTTTGGCTCTGCATGTAGAAGAAAGAAGGCAGAAAAGCCACCTCTGTCTCCACTGCTCTTCCCATCCCAGCTGAGGAGTGGGAAGCATGCATGACCTTCCCTGGAGAAATCATGGGAATTCAACCACCCCAAACCTCATAGGGAGAGTTTCTGCTTGCTCAGGAACTGCCCTTGCACTGAGCACTGCCAGCTCAGGCTCTGCTGACTTCAAAGGAGCACCAAATGGGCTGGGACCCACTCACACCAGACACGTTGTCCCCCAACCTAGCAAGAAATTCCTTCATTCCTTAGTTCTGCATCCACCAACGCAGATGCAAGAGTTTGTGGCTCAGAAGGTTGAAAACTGCATCAGCACAGGCTTGTAGATTCATGCTCCTCTCCAGATAATGCAGCCTTGAAAGTGCCCATCAAGGTTTTACATAAAGGAAAGGCTTTATAATCCTTTATGCTTTCATTGTCCTAGTGACGTTAATTGTTGGTGGGGTTGATTGTGGTTTTTTTTTAATTGAATGAAACAAAAGAGTTCTCTTCACTTTTATCTTAAAACTATGAGGTCTGGATCTGCTGGAAAATTACTTGTGAGACTTCTGGATCTCTTACTTGCACAGAAGTAGACACTTATATTTATTGCTTTACATATGGCCACAATCCAGCAAATCACTCAGGCATGTGAATGACTTTAGCATGGAAGTAGTCCCCCATGAGGCAGCGGGACTACCACCGCACTAAATATACGTATCAAGTGATGAGCTCGGCTCCACCCTCGTGTTTTCCCGAGTGCTGCCACTTCTCCACATCCACACCCAGCAGGCCAGGGGGCTTGTTCCTCGGGTTCCTTTCCAATTGCATAAATCTCAGTTGCAGATTTGAACTGTGGGCTGCATTGATGGCTCCATGCCCGTCGATCCTTGCCCCGTCTGCCCACCGAGGTTATGCAGTACTGCGCTCCAATCAGATTAGATATTCTTCCTCTTTTCCCTTTAATCCCGAGAAAACTCCATGACGGATTGGCAGGGGGGAAGCCTTGTTGAGTTTTATAGAGCCTTGCTGCAATGTACGAGTAGCTCTTCTTATCACAGGCCCAGAGACACAGACCCCTGGAAGGGCGGGAGCAGCAGGGACAGCTGCAGGCCGCCCCACCTAGGCTGGCCCGGGGGGTGGGGGCTCCTGCCGCCCTGGAGGCTTGAGGGCCGGGCCTGTCCCGCTGCTTTTTCTCCTCTCCCTACTTTGGAGGGAGCGAGGCGGCCCCAGCCCCCCGACGGTGCCGCCCTCTGTGGTCTCCTGTGGGGCTTCGCTCCCCTCAGGGGGACTGCCTTCAGTGAGGCTGCATCCCAGGCCGTGCGGACCCAGGGCTAGGACTGCAGACAGCCAGGGGGATTTGGGGGAAGAGACAGACAGATTTGGGGGAAGAGAAAAGTGGGGAGAGGAGGGAAGGCCAAATACTGCGTAGCAACGGTAAGACGTGAAGCTGCCGAGCACTAAGTGCATACCAGGATTTATAGGTGGACTTTACGGGACGTTTTACTACAACCTGGGAGATGATTCATTTTTATACATCGGCTGTTACACTGCGGGGCCGCTCCGGCCGGTTAATGTTCAACGCGGGCCGGGCTCAGCGGTGGGGACAAGCCCACGGCCGGGGAAGGAGCTGCGGCATCGGCCCCGCCACGGCCCCTCAGCCCCTGGATCCGCACGGGGAAAACTCAAAAAAAGGTCAAAAGGCAGGAGAGACTGAAAGGTGCCCCGCCATTCCGATCAGGCGTGGGTTTCCCCGTGCATGGGGAGTCCCAAGAGCCAAAGGCTCTGGAGCGTTTCCTCTCATCTGCGGGCGGCGGCTGCAGAGCCCAGCCCGCACAGCACTCTGTGTGTCTGTGTATCTGTGTAAAATATGCACAGTGGATCCCCGTGTGTGTGTTACACGTGGGTGTGTGCACAGGAGCGAACCTGAGACGCTTCCCCGCTGCATCCCGGCTTGGTAGGGAGGCACGCTGGGCTGGGGCCGGTCTCTCCTCACTCTTGCACACTCTTTTCACACTTGAGCACTCACACGGGGCTCACAGGGCTCCTTCCTCAGCGCCGTGCGGCGCGGCCCGGCCAGGGGGCTGGCTCCAAAGGGCGCTCAGGTCTTTGTCACTGCCCTAAAGGCACTCGCTCGCGGCCTCCTGCTCCCGGGTGGGCTACTGGGCACTTGGTGCCTTTCTTTTAATCCTTTTTTTTTTTTTTTTTTTTTTTTTTCCTCCTGGTTTCGGGTTGGCCATCAGCAGCGTCCATACCACGCTCCCGACGGGAGGCTCCAGCCTGCAAATTGCCCCTCTCGCCCCAAAACCTGAGGGATCCTGAGCAGAGCC
Source organism: Zosterops lateralis (assembly GCF_965231275.1). Classification (NCBI taxonomy): domain Eukaryota; kingdom Metazoa; phylum Chordata; class Aves; order Passeriformes; family Zosteropidae; genus Zosterops; species Zosterops lateralis. The sequence goes on along the minus strand of NC_139766.1, from coordinate 46,901,589 downwards.
TTCCGAGCTGCCCCCTCCCCGCGTGGGGCCCGGCCCAGGCTCCTGCCAGAGCGGTGCCGCGGGAGGTGCTGTCCCCACCCAGGGCACGCTGCCTCCCTCCCGTGGGGCTGAGGCCCCTTGAGCTCCCCCGCTGCCACCGCCGGGGCTGAGGGCAGGGGCTGCTGGCGGCCGTGCGAGGTGGCGGGGCCGGGGTCGGGCCAGCGGCCCCCCCGCGCAGGCACAGCCCGCCCTCCGAGCTGGCAGGCTCGGCTCGGCTCGGCTCGGCTCGGCTCGGCTCGGCATCGTTTGCCCTGCCCCGCCTGGCTCCGGGACGGCGGCGCTGCCCCTGCACCTCGGGGCGGGCGGGGGGCGGTCACAGCCGCAGGGGAGAAAGCGGAGAACCAGCCACCCTCGTCCCCGAAATCACGGACCGACCGGAGGGATGTTCCTCGAGCACCGCCAGAGGGCTGGGCTCCCTGCGAGGGGGCGCGGAGCACCGGCTCCCTTCTCCCCGCTCCAGCCTGCCTGCCAAAACTGGGGCCGAGGTCCCGAAAAGCGGCCTCAATTGGTTGTTTTTGTTGAGTTGTTTTTATTTTTTTTTTTATTATTTTTTTTCATCGAAAACCCTCAACAAAACACTCACACAAAAATTAAAAAAAAAAAAAAAAAGTAAAACACTCAACACCCCAAGCAAGAGAAAATATTCCCTTGCCGCTTAAAATTTGCACGTTAGAGTTTATTTTATTTCTCCTCTCTTAGAAGAAGTAGATGCAGGAGACCGGAGAATTTAATTCCAAAAGGGGGTTCGCATTTAAAAAAAACTTCAGATTTAGCAATCAATTAGTCCAGCATTGTATGGAGCTCCGAAGGTGTAAATCCTTCCAAGTTTCTGGATTATTGACTGTTACGCTCTATCGGGTGCCTAATATCCGGACCTACATGTATAATACGCGTACCAAAGCAGACATTTAGCAAGGTAAATTATATGTCCCGAAAAAAAAAAAAAAAAGCGTGTTAGCCCCAGTGCCCTGGGCTGGTTCGCTGTCCTCCCTCCTTGTCTTAATCCGGCATGAGAGACCCTGCCACGCCACTTGCACACCCCCCACCAGCCCCGTCCGCAGCGCTGGGGAAAGCGGGCTGCAAACCTGCAATCCTGCAAACATGCAAACCTACAGACCTGCAAACGTATAAACCTGCAAACCTGCAAACCAGCAAACTTACAAACCTACAAACCAGCAAACCTGCAAACCTACAAACCAGCAAACATGCAAACCTGCAATCCTACAAACCTGCAAACATGCAAACCTACAAACCAGCAAACATGTAAACCTGCAAACCTACAAACCAGCAAACATGCAAACCTACAAACCAGCAAACATGTAAACCTGCAAACCTACAAACCAGCAAACATGCAAACCTGCAATCCTACAAACCAGCAAACATGCAAACCTACAAACCAGCAAACATGTAAACCTGCAAACCTACAAACCAGCAAACATGTAAACCTGCAAACCTACAAACCAGCAAACATGCAAACCTGCAATCCTACAAACCAGCAAACATGCAAACCTACAAACCAGCAAACATGTAAACCTGCAAACCTACAAACCAGCAAACATGTAAACCTGCAAACCTACAAACCAGCAAACATGCAAACCTGCAATCCTACAAACCTGCAATCCTGCAAACCTGTAAACCTGCAAACCTACAAACCAGCAAACATGCAAACATGCAAACCTGAAAACCTACAAACCAGCAAACCTACAAACCTACAACGCAAACCTACAAACTTGCAAACATGCAAACATGCAAACCTGCAAACCAACCTTCAAACCTGCCCCCGCTCCACAACGGAGCGTTATTGAAAGAAAGAAAAAAAAAAAATGCCCCCAAAACGCGGCTTTATTGAAGAAAATAAACCCCAACAACAAATTCTTCCCCCGAGCTCAGATGTCAACTGTTTTCCCAAGGAAGTTATTTCCCTCCAAAAATGCTAAATGTCTAAGAGAGAGGGAAAAAAAATTAATTTATTTTATAGGTAGCAACAACTGTACAGGTATGTAAAGATCGGTATCTCGCTGCTTTGGCAAAGTATCCGCAGATGAGCGCGCACGTTCTGAAAACAAAGCAAGGAGAGGACAACGGGAAACCCACAGGAGATACATCCATATCTGCGCCTCATTTTGACCTTTGCGAGGCGAGGCGCTCCGATCTTACGGCCGAGGACTGGCCCGCGCCGGCGGCCGGGGTTCAGAGTGCGGGAAAACAAAGGGACGGAGCGGGGCCGGGACGCGCCAGCGCGGGGAGAGGAGCCCGGGCAGCCCCGGGCCCGGCTGGAAGGGGCGCGCTCCCATCGGGAGGCTGTGGGACTGTGGATTGGGATGTAGATTGGGATGTGGATTGGGATGTGGATTGGGATGTGGATTGGGATGCAGACGGCGCTGGCCGCTCGCACGCCCGGCGCGGGGGGTTGAGCAGCGGGCGGCCCCAATCGGCCTTTCCGAGGGGCGACAGGGATGCCAGGGGGTGTGAGCCCCTTGTTTAACCACTCTCCGCCCCGCTTGTGCAAATAGATATTTTGCAAATTCCTCGTTTCGTTGTGGTTTTTTTCCTCCCCCTCTTTGCGGCCTCCATTGTTCCAGGTTCACGCTGCCACCGCCGATAAGGAGAAGGAAAGCCCCCGGAAAAAGAAAAAAAAAAAAAAAAAAAAAAGAAAAAAAAAAAAAGAAAGAAAAAAAAAAGAAAAAAAAGCCCCACCACGACCCAAGATTTTGATTTACGACCTAATCAAAACATTATATCTTTGGTCAAGTGGCGCAGAAAAATGATGACCCTCAAGGCTTCAGCTAGGGGGAGAAAGAAATTCAGATTACTCTCGGAGTGATTTATGTCCTCTCTGAGCGGTCACGTTGATTTTTCATCGTTTGAGCCATTACACAGTGAAGTGAAAAACTCTGATCCATTTTTTTTGGGTCCTGAATCGGTATATATTATTCATCTAAATGCATATGCATATACTATGTATTATATATCTCCATGTACACACAGATTCTACAAATATATACCGACATTTTATATGTATATATATATTTATATTTATAAGAGAGGACTATAAATAACCAAAGCCACCGAGAAGAAAGGAGAGCCGAAAAAAAAGCGTGTAAAATACCGTGCCGACAACCGCAGCGCTCCGCTCGCTCATTCCCAAGCCCGTCCCGCCGAGAGGCTTTGGGCAGAAAAACCTCCCTCGTTTCTGCGGCTCCTCGATCCCCGAGGGGGCTCCTGGCCTGGCAGCCCTTCGCCTCAAACCTTCCAACGAGGAAGAGAAGAAGAAGGAGGAGAAAGGGGACATTTTTGGCAGCTCACCCGGGTGAGGTGTTGACACGGTGCGGGAAAAGCGAGGGGAGCGGAGTTGGGTCGGGGAGCAGACGAGGCCGGACAAGGAAAGAAATGACTCCCGCCTCCCCTCCCTGTCCCAAACACCGAGGTTCTGTCTCTCCACCGACCCCCCTGGTAAGAACACACAGAGGAAAAGAAAACAGCAAAACGCGTATAATAATAAAATAATTATAAAATAATTTTTAAATCCCCAACCTCACAACAAAATAAGAGAGACCAAAAAAAAAAAAAATAAAAGTGTGATGAGGAAGAAAAAAAGGGAGAAAGAAAATAAAGGGTGTTAAAAGAAAATTAAAAAATGAGGGAGGGGGGAAGTGGAGGTTAGGGTTAGCACGCTGCAAATGGAGCCAGGGGAGAGTACCCTGATTTGGTGGAGGGGAAGCATTTTCCTGGTGGGAAAGCGCAGGGTGCTGACCTCTCCCCTGTCCCTCTGCTCTCTGCTCCTCTTCCCTTCTCACCGCTGGGGGGGCAGGAACCCCCTCCCCGTGTCCGCCCACCCCGGGGCTGCCTCTGCCGCTCCTCCCGACCTCACAAAGGCGCGCAAGGAGCGCGCAAAGGCCGCTCAAGGACTGAGCTCGTTCTCACCGCGTAGAGTTTCCTCCCTGCCGTCCCCCGCGCCCCTCGCCTGTTTACGCGCCTGCGGAATTTCTTGGTGTCTCGATATTCCCGCCGGATCCTGCGGCTGCCCACCCTCGGGGCAGCCCCTCCTCGCCCGCCCGGGGTGTGAGCCGATGGGAGGGCCGAGCAGCAATTCATCTTGATTTGTTTCAATTGTCTGGCGACGGCAAAGTTATAATCCTGTATAATTTCACGAACAAGCAGGTTGAGAATGAATGGGTCAATATTATTTAAAACAAAACACACGAGAGCACGACCTTTCCCTTCAACGACGTGTTGCAGCACGAAGTCGCAGGAAACTCGGGCTAACCTCTCACCCCCCGCGCTCCACGGGGCTGCGCTTATTTGGGCTGCTCTTTGTTTCTCTCCGTGTCTGAAAGGGGGATTTGGAAATAGAAATGTAATATCGCATGAAGGATCTCCCCGCTAAAGGGAGAGAAGGTGGGCGCGGGGAGCGGCAAAAGGGACAGATTATTTTGAACAGGAGCAGTTTGTTTTTAAATCTCCCCCCACCCTTTTTTTTTTTTTTTTTTTTTTTTTTTTTTTTTTTTTTTTTTTTTTTTTTTTTTTCCTCCACTCCTTTTTCTTTAATGTAATAAAAGCTTCCTTCACAGCAGGACAAATTTACGCTCGAGATACAGCAACTTTGTGGCTGGCAGTTCTCGAGTCCAGCGATGTCAAATAATCCGTTTTCTCGGGGAAATAAAAGGACCCAAGAGGTACAATTCATGTTTCTCGAGTATGCAACGTTAGCGCGAGGAATTTTTTTTTTTAATGCGAAAAAAAGCGCGCCAGCATTTATTTGCATTGCAAAAGTACTACCCCGAGTTGCCAGACAGCGAGATCCAGTGTCAACTATCAGTCAATCAGTGCAGACTAGTTGCTGCTGCGCAGTTGGCTCAGTAAATAAAAAATCCAGACAAAACTGTATGCTGTATATTTTACTCCCATGAAATAAAACACATTTTTTTTTTCATGTTTGCTGAAAAGTAAAACAATAATATTGTACGAAATGTTATACACAGGGCATGTTTTACATTGCAATATCAGAAACATCATTGCATCCACCAGAGGTACTATTCTAAAACTGATATTCACACAATTTTTTTTTTAATAATTATATGTTAGAAACATACAGTGTCGCATTTAGTATATACATTCCCTTGCTCGCAAGCGAAAAAATCCTAATCGCTTCTGTGTAACATGCTTTATTTTAAAGCCTAACCTTTTAAAAACACTGTTGTGATATTACTAACAACTGCTTTTATAAAATTAATTTGACATTTCGATATATATACATCCTTTCAGTCATTTTTATGTTAACAATGCTAAACTTAAAAAATAACAAGCTTATAGTAACATTAAAATGTCATATCATATCCAGTCAAACATTTGTCCATATATATATATATATATATGTCCTTGTAACTGTTGAAATACTCTTAGTGAAAGAAAGATCTCAGAATCTGTAGGAGGTCCTTTGAAAACAAAGGAACTATCTTATTTCAGTGGTTTCCTCTTTTTTTTTTTTTTTTCTCCTCCTCTCTCTTTCTCTCTCTCTCTCTTCCTCTCTGCCTCTGATTTTTCCTCCTTTCTCTTTCTCTCTAGTGCCCATTACTTTCTAGTGAATTTCTCAGTCTCTGCAGGAACTGGGGAGGGATTCCCAGGCAGTTTTCTACTCGGATGCTTCAGACGGGTCTGTCCACCGCGTACTGGCAAGCGCTCAGGTTGGAAGCAGGGTTCTGCACACTGGCATAGCCAAAACTGGAGTGCTGCTTGGCTTTAAGTCTCAGACTTGCCAAGCTCGAGTTACACGTGTCCCTATAAACATACGGAGGTGTTGGAGGAGCATAAGGACAGGCTGGCGTTGGCACTGCAGAATTCAGGGAGGGATTGCTCAAGTTGTTCAAGTTATTCAGGCTGTTGAGGCTGGAGCCGGGCACCCCGGTGACTGCAGAAGGTACCATGCTTGAAGACATACTCATGGAGGATATGGAGTTTGGAGGGGAGAACATGCTCTGAGAAGACAGAGGGTTGACATTCATGGAGTTGAAAAAAGGAAAGCTCTTGGTGGAGAGGGAGGCGGAGGTCAGGCCCTTGGCTGCCCAGTTGTTGTACGAGTAGCCGGGGTACATGTCATCGTAGGGCTGCATGAGGCCATTAAACTGCGGACCGAAGCCGTTTTTGCAAAGCTCGGCTTGCTGGTTCCTTTCTCTCTTTCTCCATTTGGCTCTGCGGTTCTTGAACCAAACCTTTGGAAACGGGGGGAGAGGGAGGGAGGGAGATGCAAGTTAGTCAAGAAGCACCACAACCACCGCAGCCCTTTGCAGTTCTCGGGGCAACAGCCGAGCCTGTCCGTGTAGAAGTTTTATATAAAAATACATATATGAAGGTATATCTCCATGTATGGGTTCACCTCCTCCTCTGTGGAGCCCTGCAGCTGCCGGGACAGCCGAGCATCCTCGGGGCCGCCCGGCTTTAGCCAGGCAGATTGGTGGCCGCATCATTCCACCCTCCCCACGGCCCCCACTGCCCCATCCAAGACCCCCGCAGCCCTCCACAGAATTTGTGATGCTCTAATTCGTGCCACAGAGACCAACGCTTCCTTCTCATTCTGTCCCTTCTACTGCCTCCCTCTCTCCTTGGGTTTTTTTACCCCCTTCTCTCTTGGCTTTTTCTGTACTGAAGCCATCCAGGAAAAAAATACAAAAGTGAGAGTAAAACGCCTGGAAACACGAGGAATATTTAAGGCGTTGGTACGGGAAAGGAGGGGGAAGCCAGCAACTAATAAATCCTTGCTTCAGTTTGTTAAAGCTACAAGTTCCTCTAGCGTGAAAGCTTCCAGAACCGAAAGCCACTTTCTAAACAAACTTGTTCGACTGCTCTTTGGAGGGGTTGGGGGGAGGAATAGGGGGGGAAAAAAAGAAGAAAAAAAAAAAAAAAGAAGGAAAAAAATTTCACCATTCAACAACGTGCTAAATGAGATCTAAGGGATCTAAGACAATGGGTAAACCGTGCCCTTTCCCAATCCACATCTGGGTGTCTGCCCCGTCGGGCAGCCGCCAGCAGCCGCCTTACGGTGTGTATTGAAACCACCCTGGGGTGTTTGCGGTAACCCCCACCCGGCCGGGGCACCGCGGGGGCACCGCGGGGCCGGGCCCGTCTGGAGGCACCGCGCGGGCCGATACAAAACCTTCCCCGAAATCCGCACCGCCACCTACAGCGCTCCGGGAGGACACCGGGCCCCGCTCCCAGCACCAACACCGCCGGCCCGGGGCTCAGAGCCGCTCCCTCTCGCTGCCGCCCCCGCTTCTCACTGTCTCGCTTTCCTCAAGCCACCTCGGGGAGAGGATTTATGTGGGATTTCCGAAAATCTGAAGGTTCGGCCCTTTTAGAGGTTTCTTTTTTTGCGTGCGTGCTTTGGGGTTTGTTGTTTTTCATTATTTCCCCCCCCCCCCCCCAGCGCGGCGTTTTGCAGGCGAGCAGGATCCGGCCGCGGTATCTCTGCAGCGCCGCGATGGTCCCATAAATCTCACAGGGGGGTAGAGGGTGGAGAGAGGCGCTCGTCGAATTGTGAAACCCAAAGAAATAGAAAACGCGAGGAAGGGCACACTGGGAGTGCCTCGGAGTGAAGCAAAAGCTCTTGTGTATTTTACATCTTTTTCTCATTAGAGACAGCGCAGGTTGCAGCCTGTTCCAAGTTGCTTTCTTGGCTAATGTTTTCATTAGCGTTTCGATCAAAAGGAGAGGGACGCGTTGCACGGTGAGGCCGAAACGTGCAGCAAACCATATTTCAGAGACACACAGAGAGATTCCAATCCGTTTCGCTTTGACAGAAACGTCCCGCTCTGCCCGCCTTTTGTGCAAAGGCTCTGAAGTTTACGTACAAGCCGAAATCGAAAGCAGCTGCTAATATTTCAATATTTCAGCCCTCCTTCCTTTTCCCAACCCGCGCTGACCCCCGCTGCTCCCAGCCGGGAGGGGACTTACCCTAACCCTGGCCTCGGTGAGGTTGGTCCAGACGGCGATCTCCTCCCGGGTGGACATGTCCGGGTAGCGATTGCGCTGGAAGGTGGCCTCCAGCTCCTGCAGCTGCTGGCTGGTGAAGTGAGTCCGCTGCCGCCGCTGCCTCTTCTTCTTGGAGGGGTCCTCGGGCCCCGCGTCCTCATTCTTGCTCTGCTGGCTCTTGTCCTTCTCTGTAAGTGGGGGGAACAAAAAAAGAAAAAACAAGGCGGAAAACGAGGGCGCCTCAGCCTCCTCAGTCTCCTCTCCAGCGGCTGGGGGAAAAGCGTGTCCCCAGCGCTGCCGGATCCCGCGGCCCGGCCCGGACGCTGTAATGATTAACCCGCGCCCCGCACGGCGGACACCCACGGGCGGCTCCTCCCGGCGGAGCGGCCACCGCCGGCGTAGCGGGATGGAGCCGCCTCTCCGTGAGCCGGCTCTCTGCCTCTGTGCATCCCTGTTATTCTCCCGTCTGCACACACGTAATTCGTTTGATTTGCTGACCTACACCCGTGTTATTCGCCCGCCTGTAACGATATTAATTGTCCGTATATAGCCCTATTTGTCTGTCTGTATCGACAGTGAACTCCTACGTTATTTGCCGATCCGAATCCATGTAACTCGCCTACCATTACACATGCCACTCGCCTGTCCTTACATATGTCATTCTCTCCCTGTACACCGATACACAGACACGCGGAAAGCCACGGGACGCCTCCCGGCTCGGGTGCGGGGCGCTCCGGGCAGAAGGGGCGGCGGCGCATCGCGGTCCGCGGGGCTGCAGCCGGGCCGGAGCGGGACAGGGCGGCGGGGCGCCCTTTGGGCCGGGGTCCCCTGCCTCTCACCCCCGCTTACCTGCGGCCTCGGGGCTGGAGGTGTCGGAGATGGTGTGCACCTCCAGCCGGTGCTTGGCGGACTCCAGGGAGGAGCGCGCCTGCCCCGGCGCCAGCGCCGTCGCCATGGCCAGCGCGGGCTGGTGGTGATGGCAGGATGATGAAGAGGAGGAAGAGGAGGAAGGTGAGGAGGAGCACAGCTTATTCCCGGCTCCCAGGCGCTCCAGGCTTAACGGGTCCTTCATGCAGTTCATCGGCAAAAGGACGCCAAAGTCTACGTGCGCGCCTGGGGGGTCGATAGGAGAAGGTGTGCGTGTGTCTGTAGGTGTCGGTACGTGTAGGAGGCTCTGCGGAGCAGCCCCGCTCTCCGGGGGTCAGGGCCTAGAGCCGGGGCGGCACGGCGAGCCTCCGAGGCCCCGCCGCCCCGACGGGAGAGAGGGCGAGTCCGGTCCTGGAAAAGCCGTCACGGCGACACGGCGGCTCCCCGGCCGGCGGCCCCCGGCCCTCCGCGGGGCTCCGCGGGGCGGGGGCGGCGAGGCGCGGCGGCGCTCCGCGGGGCGCTCCTCTCCGCCGCCCGCGCATGGACCCGCGCCGCGGCCGGCCCCGCACCGCATCAGCTCAGCCGCTTCCCTCTTGGCCTGACATCTTAAACCGGCGGCGGCCTTCCCCGCGCCGCACGTCACCCACCCCGCCCCGCACCGCCCCCGCACCGCCCCTTCCCCGCCCCTCTCCCGGTGATGGGCGACCCGCCCCCCCAAAACCTCCGCCCGGTGTCCCCCGCGGGGCTACCCGAGCCTGGAAAGCCCGGCCTCGCCGCCGGCTCACGGGGCGCCCCGTCGGAAAGGCTCCGAGCTCGTCCGCTCCGCGCCTCGCCCGTTCCCCACCCCGGGGGTGAGGAGCCAGAGTATGGCCAGTATCGCCTCGGTATTGCCAGAGTCGCTGTGGTAAGGTACAGGAAAGCCCCATTCCCATCACAGGGAAGGGGTGGAAAATAAGCAGGACGGGGAGGGCCAGACGGCGGAGCCTGTGCTGGTAACAGCGACAATTAAACACAAACGACACCAACCTCCCCTCTGCCGCACAGCTGTGGAAAGCTTCACACCGCGCTCAGAGACCCCCGAGTTCTCCTAGTCGGCTTTCTGCTCTTCCTCTGCCCGCACCGAAGGCAGAGTAAAACCTTTTCCTTGGTTCTGCTATTGTCGCCCCTTCCCTGCAGCCGCGTTCCCAAAAGCTAGCCCCCCAAGGAGCCTTTTCCACCCTGGTTTTACAACTCACTCGCACAGTAACCCGCGGGACCATTCCTCCCTCTCGGCGTGGGCCCGGAGCCACCGGGGCAACCCCCGAATCCGCGCCCACGCGAGTCCTTCACAGCCTTCGGCCAAATCCCACGCCGGGCGCCAGCACACGAACCTCTCAAACCCTTCTCCGAGCTTTGGGGACAGGGTTTGACCCCTCTCCCGGGCACCGGCAATAGGGGGACGGGCTACACTGTTCCGCCTTGTCCACTTACAGCGCCGGAATGAGGCTGCTGTGGAGCCGGGTCTCGCAGGAAGCAGGTGCGGGGCTTTTTCACGCGTGTCTAAGGCGGGGGCAGGTTGCCCTCCCATGCTGGCCAGGCCCTCCTAGGGCAGAGGAGTCTCACACGGCCGACACTGCCCCAGGGGAGCTGTGGCCGCCTCAGGGATGGGGATTCCGAAGGAAGCCGGGAGCGGGAAACGCAGATTTGCGTCTTTATCTTCAGTTTATCTGGCTGGTCACTGGTATTGAATAAATTACCGAAAGCTTCCCCTCGCTGTGGCCCTGCACATCCACATCCCAGCGCCCAAACTTTTCTGTGTCCCGTCCCCATCCCGTCCGCCCACACCCCACCCCCGCCTCCCTCCAGGGTCCTCCTTGGTCGCTGATTCCCCTTCGAGGTTCGTATCCTCCATCGCAATCTTAGTTATCACTAAATTATACATATTACTTTCGCAGCCTGTTAGTAAAGAAGGTTAAATTAATTTACATTCTGCTCATTATCTGGTGTTTAAATGACGTGTTTTTATCCCTGAGATTTGGCAAAGAATCTCTTTCCTCAGACCCCACAGCGTTTCGATGGAGACAATGCTCTTACATTTGTAGTGGATTTTAATCTGATAAGACTCTAATTTGCTTAAGTCTTTTAAATAGGGGGTTTAAAATGATTCTAGCCGTTTTCTTATTGAATTTCCTCTAATTCCCCCAAGATCATAAAGTATATGTGTAAAGTAAATATTTCCTCCCTTTGCACTGGCAGCAGATGACCTATAACTAAGTCAATATGATTCCACCTCCATTCTGCACAATTTGTTTACCAATCCTATCCCAGTTTCTTCTTAACCTCTCGCTACCTCTGTGGTCCCGCACCGAGATCCGCCCCCCGGCCTTTCCCCGTGGCGTGGCCGTGCCAAGACCGCGGCCAGGGGCTGCCCCAGCCGGGACAAACGGGAGCGGCCTCGGCTCTCAGTGAGGGGCACCTGGGAGGGGTGAAAAACAAGTGTGCAAAGCCATGGGGAAGGGGAGCCACAGGGAGAGGTGATAGGGAGGTGTCTCCCTCTTCCCCTTCCCTTTTTTTTCTTTTCAGAAGGAGCAATGCATCCCTGCTTTGGATGACACCCATCACCTTTTTTTTTTTTTTTTCATTCATTTATTTTCAGTCATTTTTGGGGCAATGCTGGCTTCTTCCACCACGACTCGAAGCGAAAAGTCGCTCACTCGTGCGGGGCGCAAAGTGCTTGTCTTGTCAGGCGCTTTATGCCCTTGCAGGGCGGGTGCCGGTGCCCGCCAGCCTCAGCCTCGCTGTCTGGGACATCCGACGGGGGCAGGCGCGTTCCCCCGAGGGACGGGGAGAGAAGGAGCAGGGCCTGGCCACCGAACCGCCCTCTCACATCTTCCCAAGCTCCAGCCCCGCGTCCCGCAGCCACAGGCGGGACAGAGCCTCCAGCCGCTCCCGCGCCCCCCAAAAGGAGCGCACAACACTCCCTTTTGCAGCCCAAAGGGAGAGGCTGTCGGCATTTACGTGCCTTTGATTAAAACTCCCCCACCCCGGGCAGGAGGGGAGATACCACACAGCATTAGTTGTCATGGTGACCATAAATCACGTAAATCCAAAAATACCCACCTATAATCTGAGATGAAGCTTTTATTTCCCAAGTGAAATAATATTTTAAAAGCTGTCAGCCAACCGAAAAACAACCTAATTGTAGTCACCCAGGTAATATATTACTGGTAAAGGTTTCAATTAAAATGTCAGGTGTTTTAAATTTTTTTTTTCTTTATTTTTATTTTTTTTTTCTGGTGGAAGTTGCCATCGCCTCTCGGGTTGGGGTCCTGGCCACGGAGCCGTCCCTGCCAGCTCACTGTCCTCGCCTGCTGCCTTTGGCCGCCATCACCAAAGAAAACACCAAAACTATTTCGGGAATTGCTCTCTCTCCTTTTTGCCCTGAGCTACAGGGCCTGTCGGGAACGCGCCCCGGTGGAGCGGGGGACAATCCTCCGCCTGCGAAAAATGGGGAATAGGGGATGCTCCTCACTCCGCTTCAGCTCTTTAATTTCATGGGAGTTTTTGGTGTGATTTTTTTCCGCTGTTTGTTTGGTTGGGGTGGTTTTTGGGGTTTTTTCCCTGTTTGTTTGTTTGGGGTGGTTTTTGTGTGCGTGCTGCGTGCGTGTGAAGGTTTTTTTTTTTTTTTTTTTTTTTTTTTTTTTTTTTTTTTTTTAGTTTGTTTCTCCACGCTGTGTTTTGAGCTCAGCCGGGATGCCCGGCCCCGAGGGCCGAGAGCAGGAGCGGGAGCTGAGCGGCTCTGCTGGGGCTGCCGGAGGGTGGCCAGACCTACTGCGGGTATTTATTTTCCCACTTTTCCTTTATCTCCTCACGAGATCTTTGTTTCTAGGCGTAATACTCCCCTAAATGGGTAAATTGGTTCTTATGTAGAGCCTCCAACCAGTCCTGTTGTCTTTTACCTTTGGCTTGTTGTCTTTCGCCTATCTCGGATTACCGGGTATTCTCCTCGATGAAGAGCCATTAATTACCCATTCAGTCAATATTAGGAAGACTACAGAGCTTTTTACGTAGGATTAAGAAGACATCAGATTGTTCCGTTAGTATATTCCTACTCACGAATAAGCTTTCGTTATACATTTAGTTTTCCCTGGAGTGAGGCTAACAACCGCTGCATATATTATTCTCAGACGGCAATCGCGGATGGGGGAAAATTCTCTAAAGGAAGCGCAATAAATAACTTTTAATTTTGCGCTTGGCGGGGGGTGCGGGACGGGGCGCGCACCTTGTGCGGTGCCGCGCAGGGACAGCGCACCAGCGACCTGGACACAAAACATCCCGGCTCCAGGGCTCGGGTCACAATTCCGGGGACAAATTTGGCCACGCTGTGTGGAGGGGAGGGTGCCCAGCGACGGCAGCGACTCTGCGGCTCCGCCTCGGCCCCCCCGCGCTCCCTCCCTCCCTCCCTCCCTCTGTCCCTCCCGCGGAGGGAGAGGCTGCGCGCCCACCCCGTCCCAGCGCTCAAAAAAGGCACCGGCGACCTTTGCTTTGCACGCTACAGTGTCTTCAGCCGGGCTGAATGGAAAGCTGAATCAGCGTTAGTTTTTTAATTTTTTTTTTTTTTTTTTGAAAATAATGTTCAGTTACAGAATATTCAGACCAATTTTTTCCTTTTTTTTTTTTTTTTTTTTTTTTTTTTTTTTTTTTTTTTTTTTTTTTTTTTTTGATAGGGGTGAAACAATCAATTTGGAATGCCGAATGGTGATACATAAGACGGAATGTAATTTCAACGTTTGATGCTGGACGCTGCTTGTTTTAGCAATGCCCAGATTATCGATTACAGGGAAGGATTCCTTTAAGCAGAATTCACAGACCTAAGAAATCGTATAGATTACATAGATATATATACGCGCACACACAAAAAGCTTAAGCATCCTTTCGCCCCTGCATAAAAATGATTCAAACAAACCCACCACTGACAACCATTTACAACTGCAGAAGCGTGTGCCGAGCTGAAGTTTTCCTAATTTTGTGGGACTGGTCACCGAGCAGCAATTTTTTCCTGTCTCTCTGAAGAAACCTGACACCCGCCGGGTTGTGCTTGACACTCCAGGCTGCAATAATATTTTCATACTTTCCCATTTTCCTTTCCTCGTTTGTTCTGGGACAGCCCTCCCCCTGCGCGCCCCATTCCCCGCGGGAACCCGGCACGCCGTGTTGTTTTGGAGGGTCTCCTACTGAATTTCGTTTCCTCCTTTCGCACAACCATCGATTCGACAAAACGCTCGCATGTTTTGCTGTTACTGCCAGCGGTTCTAGTTAGCGATCATTCTCCTATGAGGAGAAATCACCTCCCCGCCCTGGTAATTGCCAAAGCTGAAATGTGACACAGGGGGGTCCCCAATCTCCCCCGCTCCTTCCCTGCCGCCCCAAGGATCAGACTTTTTGCAAACTAAATCCCCAAAGCATGACGTCCTCACGGTTAGGTAAGACGAAAAATCAATGAAAAATCAAGCAAATCAAAGCCAAGACCCAACAAACCGCTCCGGTATCAGCGGAAAACACCCGTGATTTCTACAGTTTACAGCAAGTCGCCCGAGCAGCTCAGGGCGCCTCGGGACTTGCACAGAGGCAGGGACTTCATCCCCTCATCTACAGGGATATATTCCTCTATCTGCAGAGATACATCCGTATCCGAGGTCGCCGCTCTCCCCTTCTCCGTAAATGGGAACGTTTTAATGGTCAGGGAACACCGCGTTGCTTCCCTGTGTGTTTTAATTAATGGCATTTAAGGTGTTTAGATAGCAATTTCCCCTACGGCCCGGCGAGCAAAAAACACAGCGGCTGGTACGGTAACGAGGCAGGAAATTTTGCGTGTACTACAATAATCCAGGTTCATAATTGATGTTTAAGAAAATAACCATTTGTTTTTCGGCAGAGGAAGTTAAAGTTACCGTGTCAGGGAGCATATGTGGATATTACTTTTTATAAATACTTAGTCGAATGAAGCTGACTTGGAAGGGCTCATAAATTTATTATATCAGAAAGGTCCCCGCTTTCCCATTAGATCGTGCTAAGGGCTTTGATTAAGACCACCTGTTCATCGGGAAGAAAAGGCAGGGGAGGCTAAAAAGGCCTTTCTTATTTGCAAACCATATATAAAGCAATGTCACCCTTCCTTTCCACATTATTTAACACTTATTACTGGCCGAGGGGAGAAGTGCCAGACTCCGGCAAAGCCTATTTGTGCACAATTTAATATCGCGTATGTTTCCGGGATTAAAAATTATCGGTTGGTAATACTTTGGCGTTTGGAATTACCCCGGATTCTGCTCGCTAACCTTCCTTTAGCCCAAGCGTTTCTTCTTCTAGGGGTTTTGATGTCCAGCTAGTAAATCCCGTTTAAAGTCCCCGGGGGCGGGTGGACTCGAGAAGGGGACGTGGCCTCTCCTGAAATCATTGGATGTTATTTGAGAAATAGCGAGCTGTTTGGCCAAAAAGGGTTAATACAGTATTCTTACAAGGAAGTGTTTAACCACGAGACCAGGAATACGTGCATTATTAATTCACTCTAGTTTCCTGTATTATTAATTCAGGTTAATGTATTTTATTTAAACAAAATTACGTTTATCTTGGATTAAACAGTCTCTCGAAATACGGAGCGCTTGTTTTCTTCTTTGTAATGTGTTTGCATTGCTGTTTTTCTTTACCGCCTGTCAGACCCCCTGAAAAGGGCAGGGGAAGAGAGACAGGAGTGTCTGTGCTGTGCTGTGCTGTGCTGCACACGGGGCACTGCGGGGGCGCCTTCCTCTGGGGGCAGGAGAGGGCTGGCGGCTTGTTTACGGCCGCGGGGGTGGTGTCAAAAAATAGAAAACAAAAATAAACACGAGAGCGACGCTGCGGGTTGTCTAAACGGGCGCGCTGACAGCGATGCTTTTTTTGGGGGGGGGGACGCGCGCTGGCGGCGGGAGCAGGTGCGCGGCCGCGGGGGGTGCGCGCATTCCCTTTCCCGTCCGCTCCCCTCTCCTCTCCTCCCGCCAAGGGCCGCGCAGCTCCCGGCGCAGGCGGCGCCCGGCGCGGACAGCAGAGGGCGCGCTGGGGCCGCGCAGCCCGGCCTGACCCGCAGCGCGCCCGCGGAGCGACCACCGCGCCTCCCCGGCCCCGGGGACCGACACAATGCTAACGCCGACGCTGCGCGCCCCTTCGCGGACAGCGCACCGCTTCCCCGCGCCCGGCCCGCCCCGCTGCGCGCCCGCGCACCGCTCCGCACGGCAGGGCGGTGTGTCTCTTACCTAGCTGAACGCAGGCGGAGACAAGTTTGCGGCAGTTGGACTCCATCACCCGTTATCTGCAAAAAGATGAAGGCACGGGAGTTTTAAAACTATTATTTCGGGACTGAAAAATGCACGAAAAAACCCGAAACACGGCCGCGCCGGGAGTTACGTCGCAAGGACGCGGGGCTGGATCCACCTTTCTCCAGCGATACCAACAGTGTCCCCCCTCCTCGCCTCAGGCTCGGCTCCCACCTAAATCACACCACAGGACGGGCACAAACACCCGCAGCTCTTCCCCAGCTTCGTCCTCCCTGCACCTCGAGTTATTTGGGGACGCGTAGGAGAGTCCCCTGAGCTGGTGGCCGTGCTCAGGGCGGGACAGGCCCAGGCGGTGGCAGAGGTGCTGTAGGGCAGGGGGGACCAGCAGGCGCTCCCCCAGCGCGGCGGAAGTTGCGCGGCAGCGGCTGCGCCCCCAGCGCTCCCCCGGCCGCCTCCCTCTGTCTGAGAGGTCGGGCGGTAAAATCACAGGATTAGTGCCTGATTGAGATGTCTGTTCGTGAGATATTACAAAATTCATTATCACAGCTCTCTACTAACTCGATATGAAGTAACACAGATGGGATTTTATTAGTCCAGGCTTCAAATGTTTGCTTATGATAATTTCGGGGGGAAAATTTGCATGTCACCATCATTTCGGTAATCTTTCTTCTTCTTCTTCTTCTTCGCTTCTTTTTTTAATGTCTGGACCGGGCGCATTATTAGCTGGTGGTTAGAAATCCGGCAGCCTGGAGCCGAGGCTGGTTTGGGATGAGCAGTGCCAGACTCAGCTCCCACCGAGAAGAGCCCGAGGCCTCAGCTCTGCCACTCTCCACCGGGCAGGCAGGATGGGGCCGTAGAAAAATGGGGAAAATAATAATAATAATAATAAAAAAATAATAATAATAATTAAAAAAATTAAGAAAAGGAGAGGGGAAAGGAAACAGGAAGGTGCGGTTATCAGGATTCTTCGTGGTCGTGTCGTGACACGGCGATTTATATTCCCAGATGAACGAGGCCAGGGAGGAACTCCGCTCCCTCCAGCCGCCGGGCCTAGCACACGAGCGGTGCCTAAATTAATCGGGAAGGCGGCTAAGAGAACCTTAATTCTTCGCCGATAGTCCTTATTTCGGGATCGGTCTCGGTCAAGATCAGTCCTGGGTGAGAAATGCCCTCCCCGGGCCTGGCCCTGATTTATCTCCCCCGTGGGGACACACGGCTCCCCCACGCACAGGCACCGGCACCGAGGGGAAGTTTTCCCTCTCTACTGAAACGCCAGTCTCCTCGGAGAAAAGTGCCTTTCTCGGACGGATTATTATTATTATTATTATTATTCCTTCCTCGCCCGTATTACTCCTTCCCTTTCTCCTCTCCATATCCTCTCAATTCTTGTCGCAAGGCACATCTCAGCACGGGGGCCAAGGGGAGCGTTTTCCCATTGTCTCCAGCCCGGCGACTCAAACGAAAGCAACTCCACTTGCGTTTTCCACTTCCCTTTATCCGAGTGCCCAGATTTAAACACCTCAGCCCCAGCAAATACACCAGCGGTGCGACCTTGCCTTTCTCCCCGGCTGGGCCCTTCAGCAGCAACCTGCTGGGAGCCACTGCTGGGCAGGAAAGCGGACTCACACGGGAATATTATTATTATTATTATTATTATTATTATTATTATTATTCCTTATAGGTATCTATCACTGTTCTTTCGGGGGGAAAAAAAATAATCCACGACCCCCCAAAAAAGCTGTAGTCGCCTGGCAAGGGTCTCAGCAGGGCCCGAAAGGCTGTGGGCCGTGATTTTGGCGGGACGCTTTCCGCCCAGAGGCCCGCGGCCGCTGCTCCCGAACGAGCGGGGGTTCCGTGCGGGGCCTACCCCTCCCCGCCGCTCTCCCGCTGCCCGTGCCGGCGTGTCCCGGCCGCAGAGCCCTCAGCCAGACCCGCCCGCATCGCTCTGGGGGGCCCGAGCCCGCCCGGCGCCGCTGCCGCCCCCAGCCCGGCTCCGGTTCCTCGGCGCCCGCCCCGCCGGGGCAGCGGGACCAGCGGGACCCCGGAGAGGGAACAGCGGCGCTGCTCCCCCGCCGACAGCCCCGAGCCGCCCGGGCGGGCACCGGCAACCAGAGCCCGCAGGACCCTGCTGGTCCCGCTGCTCGTCCCGGGTGCGCGCAGCCCCTGCCCGGTCCGTGTCCCCCCGCCCGTCCCGCGGACACCCCCCGAGCCCCTGGCACTCACCGGGGCCGGTCGCGCTGCCCGCCCCGCTGCTCTGGCTGCCGGTGCCTGTGGCTGGCGGGGGCGGCGGGGCCGCGGCGGGCTCCTGCGCTGGCTGCGGGGCCGCGGAGCCGCCGCCGGTTCCCTCCTTCCCTCCTTCCCTCCTTCCCCGGCCCTCCGCGCCCCCGCCCCGCCCCGCCCGCCTCCCCGGGCCTGACGTCACTCGGGCCCTCCGAGCGCTCCCGGGGCCGGGCCGGGCCGGGCGGGCGGCTCCGCGCCTCTCCGCGCCTCTCCGCGCCTCTCCGCGGGCACGGGCGCGGCGGCGGCGGTGGCAGCCCCGTCCGCCGAGGGGGCAGGGGGCAGGAGGAAGGACAAAAGCCGGCGGAGGCGGCGCGGCGGCGGGCTAGGTAGCCAGAGGAAAACCGAGGTGAGCGAGGACGGCCGTGGCCTCTCGGCGCCCGCGCAGGGTGCGCCCTGCTCCGCCCGGCTGGGGAGGGGGGCACGAGTTACTGTGGCCGGGCCGGTGGCTGTCCTTGCACCAGGTGTGAAGAGGGATCGGCAACCTATTGGGAGAGGTCTCGGTTTCCTGTTTTAACCCACTTTTTTTTTCTTTTATTTTTTTTTTTTTCCAAATTTTTCTTACTTCTTACATATATATATATATTTGTGGGTGGTTGTTTTTTTTTTTTTTTTTCTTCTTTTTCTTTTTTAATGCGGGGTGTTCTTGTTGGTGCCTGTATCAGTAGCGCCGTGCCGGGATAGCAGAGACCCTGCCGCTCCTCTCTGTTAGTCGCCCTGCATAATTTACGCACGATAGCGACAAAACGCTACACTCCCTCCCTTTTCCCCCAAAGGACACCGAGCTGCCTCCAGGGGGAAATTTATTTTCGATTTTGCGGCGTTTTCCGTGTTTAAGAAAATACCGAAGCCGGATTTCTCTGTTCAGCTCAAACTAAAGCGATCGCTTTTTTTCTCGCAGCATTCCCGCGGCTTTGTTTTATAGAGGAACCACGCGAAAAATAAAGCAGGCGCTTTACTAAATCGGAGGCTACACCTGATCTCTTTGTGGCTATTTTAAAAATTCTTTCAGCTTGGAGCGAATTTTAGTTATTTATAGCCGTGGGCAGGGGGCTCGGCAGGGAAAAGAGAACCCTCGGAAGAGGCCAAGTTTTCCGTGGGTCGTTAAGTCAGCCCAGGCTCAGAAAAGCCCTTTGATTGAGACGCCGCAGCCAAGCGGAGGAGGGGGTGACTTTCTCTCACCAGAAATGAAATCGTGTAGGGGAAAGAAATCTAGGGGAGAAATAAATCAGTTAACCGCGTCCTCTGCTACCTGCGTTTCTATCCCCCGGGAGAGCTCTGCCAGGTAAATCCAGCTTCTCCGCGCATCCGAAGAAAGAGTGGGAGTGAGAGGGACTCTCAGCTCGCACCTCTCACTTTTGTTCACCCAGGAGAAGCAAACTGCTTGTGCATCTTCCCCACACCGCTGTCCCCGCTGTGTGTGGGGCAGGGAAGGCTGGGACCCCCGCCCTGCCCTGCCCTTCATCGACCGGCCGCAGTCCCGTCCGCCCCGGAGAGGCTGAAGTGAGCAGCTGGTGGGAAATGCAAATGGCTCCTGGAGAAACATAAGATACTGGATGATTTTCATTCCCTCCTCGAGTGTGTGGAAGGAGCTGGACATACGTTTCACGCTCCTAATCCTTCTTTTACATTTTTAGTCATACTCCTATTAAACAACTAATTAATGCCTAGAATCACCAGGGAATACATTAGACATGCTGCCGTGGAAGAGGGGTTCCAGGGTGTCTGGAAACTATGGAGCCGACTTAATACGAGGATTTCAATTTTTTTTTTTTTTCTTTCCCTTCTGTCAAAGCAATAAATGTAATAATAGATTTCAGGGCGAGCAAAGGGCGCGACGGCTGTATTTATAGTCTATCTCCTCCCTTTCTCCAGCGCAGTGAGAACAGCTTTAAAACCCCCGAGGAGGCTGCGGAGCCATTTCTCGCAGGGTGAGGGGGGTTTGCAGCTGCCCCGGCCCGGCTGGGACGAGAAGAGAGGGGCGGAGAGCCCTCTGTCCTGGCCCACGGCAGGCAAAGCAGCTTTCCGAACCGCTCGAGAGGAGAGTCGGAGTTATTTATCGCCCCAAGAGAGGGAAAAGCTGTTTTCTCCAAACCTATGGCGACTATCCGTTTGCGGGCACCTGGCGCGCCAGCCGGGCTCCCGACTGTGCCGGGAGGCTTTTCCTTGGCTCATCCCGGAGCGCAGAGCGGCTGAGGGAAAGGAGAGCTCGCTCAGCTTCCCCCGCTGCCCAGGGACGAAGGGAGAAAGGAAGGAAAAAAAATTAAAAAAAAAAAAAAAAAAAAGGGAAAAAAACCCTCCCCCAAACAAAAAAACCCCCAAAACCCAAACAACCAAACCAGCCAAAACCTCTCCCAAACAAAAAAACCCCCCAAAACCCAAACAACCAAACCAGCCAACATAAAAACCCGCAAAGCGTTTGTAGCGGTGCCCGAGTGCAGAGCGCAGCCGTTTTTGGGGCAGCCCCCAGCAGTGCCTGCTGCAGGCCGCCAGCGCTGCGGAACCGGCGGAAAAGGGAGTTAGTTATTCATCCTCCGAAGTGTGCGATGGATGGGGCAATTCACGAGCATTTACTTTCTTCATTCCCGGATTATGATCTCAGCCCTCGCAAGCAAACCCTCCTGTCTCCCCCCCAGCCTCTCCTCCCACCTCTCTGAGCTCCTTATCTGTCAGCAAACGAGTATGTAAATACCTATAGCTGGCTATGTTTAACACACTCAAACATTATTGATTTGTTGGGCTGCTCGAATATTTTCTTCCTGTCCAGATCTGGTTTCGAATTGCTCATTCAGGCTGTTCGTTCCGATGCTACAATACAGTAATTGTTAAAAAATTAAGCATTTCAAATGGACCCATTGATTTGCATATAAATTAAAATTATTACGCCTCGCGAATTCCAGCGTTTTATAATCATTTCGAAATTAGCGCTTAACCACTTGATCTGAAAGAAAATATAAATGTCTGTATTGACTTCCTAATGAATTGCCTAATTAAAACGTCCCGAGGACGTCGTTCGTTAGCAGGGCTGTTAAATCGGGCCGCATTAGATGGAGGGATGACGGTGCAAAGCAACCTCTGTTAACACACAGTAACATAATCAGCGATTCCCATATTTATTTTCCTTTTCTTTGATCCCTTACCCCTCTTCTATTATTTATTTTTTAAAAAATTATTTATTTACACATTCTCTCTCTCCTTCTCTTTTTTTTTAAATTTTTATTATTATTTGGTTTTTTAATAATGAAGTAAAATAAGAAGAAGGGCAAATATGTGACTCTGTGCTCCGAGCTTGCGGTCGCCGCTCTCGGTTCGCCTTTTCCCGGCAGCGACCGTAGAGCAATCACAGCCGTCCCGCCAAAGAGATGCTAACACGGCACTTACCTTCGTCATGAAACTGGGGAGAAAAACGTAGCTCTTCTCCTAGGAGAGGCACTGCAAAGGAATGCGAGAAGTTCAGGAAAAAAAAAAAAAAAAAAAAAAAAAAAAAAAAAAAAAAAAAAAAAAAAAAAAAAAAAAAAAAAAGGAAGAAAGAAAAAAAGAAAGAAAAAAAAAGACCGGCGGTGCGAAAATCTGTAGCCTCGGGGGCTAGCCAGCAACCCCTTTCATTTCAAGCACTTATTGATTTGCTGTTGTCATCTTTGGCGACGCAGAAGGACACTTGAAAGAATTTCTGATAGGGCTCTGATCTGAGAAACGAGGTGACCTGACCAAGCTCTCACCAAATTCTTAATTACCACATCAACCGCCTTAAAAATAAAATTTAAAAAAAAAATAATAAGAAAAGGAGAAAAAAAGGCGGGGGAGGGAGTGGAGAAGAGCGGCGGGGGGGGCGGGGAGGGGGGGATATTTGACAGCACCAGAGTTTGCTTATCCGAACTTTCTTTACCACTCAAGTTTAAGAAACTCTCCGCGTCTCCTGCTCCCGCCGCTGCACCCAGATGATCCCATCCCATCCCCTTCCTCCTCACCCCTGCTCCCCGCAGGCCCAGCTCTCTCTCCAGCGCAGCGCTTCAGCCGCGGGGCGCTGCGGAGGGACCAGCGGAGTGAAACCACGCTCCCTCCCGCCTCCCAAGGCTGAGCGCATCCCCCAAGGCCACTTTCTTTCACCCAGACCCAAAGCAGCTCTGGGGAGCAGCCCTCCGTGGGCCAGGGAGGCAAGCCTGGGAAAGGAGCTGCTAAAGAAAACACTTCAGATGCAGAAGATCTCAGAGGAGAAGGGGAGAGAGGTCAAGACAAGGGGTGTGTGTGTGTGTGCATATGCGTGTGTTACACTCGGCCAGACATACGAGCCTGCGACTTGTCTGCAGCCAGCTGCTAGAGTGTCATCAAAACTACATGTATACACTCCAAGCAGGGGAGCGAAAAGGAAAATTTCAGATGAGGAAATCAATATGAAAAACATATTGTCGAAGGCACTATGAGGCAAATAGTCTTTGGTGTTGCTTGTACACAGGCATACAATGCTGACAGATGACAGCATGCTCTTGGCTGAAGAGACATACACTGCCTTTGTCCCACATGGTGTACACACACATGCACGTTTCTTCTTCCTACTCTGGCTGCCGTTTCTGCAGGACAAAAAAGCAAAACCCATCCTTTATATGCATCATTTTCCCCCACCCCCTTTCCTCTTTCTGTTTCCCCCCTCGCCCCCATCCCTCCCCTGTGTGGTTGTTCTTTATTTTAGTATCAGAAAGCTGAGGGCTGGGATTAGCAGCTATTTTGGCATCTGGTTCTGTCCACCCCACAGCAGTGGCCGGACCCAGGCTGTGAAAGCCCAGGCTGTTGCTTAGCATTTTGTACCCTTGTTAGCTTTGGAGGGGCATTGTCCTTTCCAAGCAAATGCCAGTCCCAGCAGATCACATCTGGCCATCAAGTAAGGCTGATGACATCCCTCTTTTCTGTGTCCCCCTCTCCCGTTTCCAGTGGGTCACCTGCTGGGGTATGGCAACCAGGACTATATAATTATACCTGAGTCTTACACTCTCTATTGAGCCTCAGCTCCTCAAAATTCTGGTTTATAGGATGGCACTAGCCATCAGTAGAAGTTAGACAGCCTAGCATTAATTTTCAAGCCTCAGTCATTTGGCTTCAGTCAAATGTGGCTGAATGCTATGGCTTCAGTCATTTGTGACAGAAATTTTCGGCTCAGAGCTTGCTCACATCCTGCATCCAGTACAGTGTACTTAACATGTCTGTCTTCTCCCTATATGCCTGACACTTTGCAATACTGCCATGGAACTTCCTTTTCAGCAGTGTCATGTTGCAGCAAAGGGAATGAATGAAACCACCCCTTGTTATCTTACAGGAGCTGGATTCAAATTTGAAAGATTTGGAAGCTTAGTTGACAAACCCTAGAAGAGGTGCCACTTGGATTTCTTTTTGACACGACTCTCTATGTTGCTTTGAAAATCTTTCCCAAAGCTTATGAAAACCCAGGATCTCTGCATAGTTTCTTAATTTATTTTCATCCATACTTGGTAAAATTAGACCTTCTGGTAAGTGCTGCAGGTGTAGGCTGAAGAGGATGTCACATTTTTCAGAAAACAGGTACTACACTACAACAGTGCTGCCAGTGTTGGAGTGTCACGGTCTCCTTGCCACTTTCATCTGGAAAGCAAGCAAGGTGTCACACCTCCTGTCTGTCACAGCACAGAGGGACCCATCCCTCAGGCCACGAGTGCTGGCAGTGTTTGTGCTCACCCTCTTCAGGGAGCCTCTGTCATGTTCATCAAGTGACTGCTTCTCCTGTGTCTCACTTGCCTTTGCTGTTGCCAGTCCATCTCTCAAGCTGCAAAATGCTCCCCTTAAAATCTGTGATTTCTAGCTGTGGCCTTTGAGTGTTTCTGAAGGACAAGGGGGAGAAACGATGCCAGAATGACCCTAAATTATCTGTATATTGTGGTTTTGTTACAAAACAGTGCTCTTTCCTCCTTTGGGTGCAACACAGTTGTGATGAAGCTTATTGAAGCAGATGAAGTAAATGTGCATTACTTGGACTTTGCTCTCCTCTCACACATGATTTCATGATCATTCAGTGTGATGATGTGCAATCGATCCATTCCTGGGTCTTGCTATCTTTGCTGAGCTACATGTGGCTGAAAAGGTAGATGCACACTGAAAATACTGTCGGTGTCTGATCTCACATCATTCCTTACAGCAAACCTTTCTGCCTCCTTTCTGCCTTCTCTGGGCTGTCCCTGCCCTGGTGTGGGTCCCCCACAGCCTCAGTCCCTCCCCACAATTGCCCCCTCTCACCATGGAAGGCCCCGAAGTGCATCTTCTGTCCTGGCTGATGGGGTTTTTTTGGTAAGAATATTTGGGAAGGGGTATTATGTGCGCTTTGAAGTTCTGATATGAGTTTTTGGGATGTACAGTCAGGTTTTGGTAGGTGGCAGGACTGTTGCACTACCTGGCCTTTGGAGATGGCTGGAGCTGGCTGGGACAGCCCCTGGGGGGCTGCTGTGCCTCCTCACCCGTGCCTGGCACAGGTACAAACCCACCTAGGAGTGCAAGGGATCCCAAACCCCCATCCCTGCTGGCAGTGGGGCGAGGAGAAGGAGGCCAAAATCCCACATCGCTCTTGTGTTGGAGAGGGCACCTGTCACTGCCTTCCTCTATGGCATCAGGTGCCCATAGTCAAAACAAGCTTCAGTGCCTGGGGAGATACTGAAAGCAAAGGAAACAGAGCTTAACAGCAGCCCAGCTGTTTAATTGGGACAGCCTGGGAAGGCCTGTTGCTCCAGCCCTGATGCCCCTGACCCAGCAGGACGGACTTGCTGCCCCAGTGCCAGCTCCTCAGCAGCAGCCCAGGGTGGTGCTGGGTGGTCAGAATGGCCGCTCAGGCTGTGCTCAAGCTTTTGGAAAGTCTCCACGCTTTAGGAAGGTTAAAGTATTAAGTGGCATTTGGGAAAATCGCTTGAGGAAGGGCAAAGGTGGCAGCACCCGGTGGGTTGTTCTCTGTCTGGGAGCGTGGCCAAGCTCTCTTACTGTAATACACTGTGTCCAAGTGCTGGCTCCTTATTAGACACTGCATTTAAAAAGTATTTCACTTGGAGATATAGTGCTAAATTTTCTTCATCAGCTGAGGGCTGCTTCCCTACTTTATTTTTATTTTCCCTTTCCCTAATTTTATATGGAGCTATTCTGACCTCCTCCATCAGGGAAGATGTTGAATGCTTTCAGGAAAATATTTGTTCTGATGGAATTTATGATGTGATCTGTTGTTCAAATTTATGGTTAGCTTGATGTGGCAGGTTAAGTAAAAAGGCTCTAGATGACGTTGTGGCAATCATGAAAAGCCATATTTTTAAGCATTTTTAGACACAGCTTACCAAAAAGTATTTGGAAGGAGAACGTGGATATAATAAAATAAAGAATAGAGTTGGAAATACTGCCAAGTTAAAAAACCCCACAAAGTCCAACACCTAAGCTAAAAGATAGTTTATAGCTACACTATAGGAGTGTCTTAATATTCCCCAGGTAGAAGAAACACTCACTTTGAAGTCAAACTTGACAAGAAAAAGGAAAATATTCTTAGTATTGATTTGGGGGAAAATTTTGATTTTGGGAATGAATGTATTCAAATCACTACAGCAGACAAGAAAGCAGAAGAGGAGAGCTTGCTGGCTTCTCCCCTACATTTCTCTGCTTTCAGGAATCTTGTTTACCAGAAGAGCAGCGTGTCTGCTGGTTCTGCCGCTGTTGTACCACCCCGCTGAACACAGAGGCAGCTTGGTGCAGTGACAGGGAACCTTCTTCCCAGCTGCTTTCACTGGTGGTGTCAACAGGATTTCCTGAGGAGAGCATGCCACATAAGCCAGTTCTCCAGTCAGCTGGATCATCCCTTCACCTTTGACTCTAACTAGGGATTTTCCATGAACCCTCATGGAGCACGTTTGTGGAGTTGCTCATGGTATCTACAGCCATTGATCTCGTGACTGAACTCTCTACACACCTGCTTATCTCACTTTTTTCCTGTCTGCTCTCTACTGGCCTAATTCTGCAAATTTTTATCATCCTTGGCAGGGTTTACTCGTGCCACTGTTTCTTGGGATAAGAGTTGTGCTGCCTTTCTCTGTTTAGTTTCATGCTATTTAAAATAATGTATTCCCCATGTAAACTTTAGGGAGGAAAAACAGAGACCTTTTAAATTTGGCAGACTGGTGGAGACTGAAGGAGACCTTTCTGCAGCTGATTTATCTGTCTCTGGCTGCTACTGAGTACCTATAGCACATTTTGGTTATTGTTTTCCCTCCTGATTTCTGAGACCAAACATTTTCACACAGCCTATTTGTCTTTAACTGATTTTTCTTTTTGCCTTAGAGCACTGGGAACACAAGGGGCCATGAAAACTTTGTGGCAATTACGTTCCTGTGAAAGCA
This sequence comes from Zosterops lateralis, assembly GCF_965231275.1. Lineage (NCBI taxonomy): Eukaryota > Metazoa > Chordata > Aves > Passeriformes > Zosteropidae > Zosterops > Zosterops lateralis. Next base: position 46,874,768 of record NC_139766.1, on the reverse strand, counting down.
AAACCCAAATCAAAGTAGGGAAGCTCAGAAAACACTGCATTATATGATCAGCCTGCAAGTTATTTCTGTCTTCTCAGATTTTAAAAGCTACTGAGTATACCTGTGATTACGAGTGAGCTGCAGGTCAACAAAAATTGCTGTTAGTGCTTTCATTATAATCTCAATTGTTGGGAGTTTACTTAGCACAAACATTTGCTTTGTGGTGAAAGTATGGCATGTAAGCCTTTTGATCTGCAAGCAGTAACAAAAAAAAAAAATCCAACAAAAAAAACAACCAAATTTTTTGCTTTGTTTTCATTCCCTCCAAACACACTTTATAAACTGTGTTACAGCATGAGCAATCTGATGTTTGAGCTATAAAACATGGCAAGAATATAGATGACATTAGCCACTCCCCCTTTGCTTGGTTTGGGAGAAAAATCTTTTTAAAAGGCACGATAAGATCTTTTTTGAGTGTGCTCAGTAGCAGACTGCACTCCTCTGCAAAAAGATGAGAAGCCCGAAATAAGGGCTTTGCCTCATATTTAGGCCTTTGAGTGATAGGCAGAGACACTCCCTCTGCAGCTCTGAGAACTGCAAGATGGCAGAGAAAGATTAAAAATACAGTGAGCATGAAGATTTTAAGATTCTTGAGTTCACACAGGGCAAGGGACTAGTGAAAAGTCCTGAGCTCATTTTATTTTTGTCTTTTTTTTTTTTTTTTTTTTTTTTTTTAGTTCTAAAGGCTCCTCTTCTCCCACAGAGAAAGAAAGCAGCCTGCTTGTTGCTTCTCTAAGCTTTTCCAAAGAAATCAGCAATGCAGCGCTGAACAGCTGGGCTCCTTCTTGGCACTTCAGAGACAGGGGGGTGAGAGAAAAAGATTTCCAGATACTTAAGCAGGAGTTGCAGCTGCTGTTATGGCAGAAGTTTTCCTGCGAACAAGCAGGTAAAGGAGTTTACTAGTGCCTGGTCAGGCTGAAGTTTCACAACGGGCACAGAGTCACTGCCTGCCACACTCCATCCCTGCCTGGTACCTGGAAAGGCCAGTCAATGTCAGTTCACACGGAGGGAGGCTGCAGTTCCCCAGACGGTGTCAAATGACAGCCTGTTTCTTTAGAAAACCTGTCTGTGGGTTTTCCTCATCTGCTGAAGCACGATGAAACACAAGACGTTTCACTTTTTGGGCTGTTTGTCACGCCTGCTGAGCTGTGCTACAAGCAATAAGTAATCCCGTATTTGCAGGTGAGATGATAATACAAAAGGAAGGTGTTTTCACATTATTTAAGCCTTCCTGAAGGGTGCTTTTTTTTTGTCCTTGGAAGGATGAACTACAGAGTTGATTGTGATCTTCCCATTCAATCACTCTACCAGAGGACCTACTTTTTTGAGACTTTTTCCTTGTTTCTCTGCTCTCTCTCTCCCACATCAGCTTTCCAGAGTTTTGGTTTTGCACATTTACTCCAGGTTTCCATTTTGGAAATGTTTACATACAATTTATACAAGGATTAGAGTTCAGCCTTATGTATTTTCCCAGTGATACAGAAAACTCACTCCAAAGCATAACCTTACCTTGGCCCATATGCTACATATTACTGGCAAAGAGGCTTTTTTTTAAACATCTAAATTTTCAGGAGAGAAAAAAATTATCTTTCTCTTCTTTTAATAGGTTACAGGCTTATTAAAGTCTGATTTTTTCCTAGAATGTTTCTACCACACGGAAAAGTGCTGCCTTCCCAGATAAAATTTAGCATTGTTACAGGCAATCAAAAATATTGCTCTCATGACAGGCAGTGTAAGGAAAACACAGAGTAGCAATCAACAGCACCATTTCCATAACTGCTAACACCTGTTAACTCCAGCCAGGTGTTGGCACTTTAAATACCAGCACTGGGAGGACTATTTTTGCTGGGGTTGAAGGCTTCTTTGTCTTGGGGAGCTGAAGACTTAGAGAATCTTTGCTCCATCCCAAGAATTCATTATGGAGGGAGTGTTGGTTTCAGCAATTCCATCCTCTTTCCTTCTACACCACCTGCTTCTCCCTTTTCTGTCCTGGAAGTTAGTGTATGTATATATATTTACTAGAAAAATCCGATACTCCTGGGTCTTTTGATGGATTTGATGTTTGCTGGAGATTTTTTCTCTTCCACTGAGGTACTGTTTAGTTCAGACTTCTAAATAATTCCTGATAATGAACAGAACTGGGGTTCAGATTCATATCCAGAAAAAGTCTTTAAAACGAAGTAATTCAGGTCAAGAAGGTATGCTGTGAATAACTTAAATCCACAGACCTCATGTTTTAGCCTAAATTCTCTGTTTCTTGGGTGGCTTCATTGTGTGGGTGGTCAAGTTAGTTTATATCTTCTAGAAACTGCATTGTACAAACGGGAGGGAACCAGCCTGTCCTTGCTGGTGGAATGCTAACTGTTTTCTCACTGGCCAATATAACAGAATGGGAGTTAGGAAGTGCGCACATGCTTGAGGCTTGGACTAGGCTGACCTATGGTCAAGAGGATTTTAAGTGTGGTTGATAAAAGCCTGTGGACTGGTCTTACTAGCAAATGCTTTGACTAAGCATAAAGCTTCTGCTTTTCTATGGTTCTACGCTTTCCTCTGGTCCTAGATTTGGCAATTGCTCTGTATATGTGAGATACTGTGTTTCCTGGTTTGAGCTATCCTTTCCTTAGTTCTTTACTCAGCATAAGGTTTTCAAGGGAAGGTGGGGACTGAGAGTGTTTGGATGTCTGTTTTTACTCATTGGTACAACTCATTGCCCTTGTGAGTTGGTTTTTTTTTTTTTTTTTTTTTTTTTTGTTTGTTTTTTTTTTTTTTTTTCCCTTTTCTTTCCTCCTCCTTTCTGGCTTTGTTATCGGTTTCTTTGATAGCGTACTGAGTGTATTTAGCTTGCTACATTTCTGACTTATTAGTGTTAATACATTGAATATGTGTAAGTGTGTTCAAAAGAGAATTCTGCCTCACTTTTATAAGCAAGTAACAGAAAAAATTAGTTAGCTTTATCTTTATCTTTCTTGTTTTATCACAATTTTAAATACATCAAACTCTTCACTGTTCCCTTGTTAAAGGTTAGACAGTCCCAGTTTTAGCAGTAACATAAGAGATGCTGTTTCTTGGCAATGTAAAGCTGAATTCCCTGTATCAGGGAACTTTGTATTAGCAGGTTAGTATTTAAAAGATTATTAACAAACCTTGGATTTCTACATCATTGAACAGTCATATTATACAAAACCTTCTGTTTCAATTATGTAAAAATGTTTTTTTTTTTTTTGAGATTAAAGTATGTCTGTGTGTTTTTGCTGAATGGAAGAAACTGGCTGTACTAATTTAATACACACTGTTTGAAAATAATTGTTTTTTGTGTGTAGACTAAGAATACCCGTTGAGTATCAGGAGGTTGCTGCATCTTTGAGGCTTGTTAAATGTACTTATAATGTAGATATTAGTACGTACTCTTCAGTTTTGTAAAAAGTCTGACCTGAGGGGAAGGAGGGAGTGTAATAAGAGTAGGTTAAGAAGTGTCAAAATTAGTGCTCAGGTGCTTAACTTCTGATATATCTGGTACAATTTGTAGATGTGCTAAATGCTTGGTGTTCTTATTAGTGTCAATGAAATGAAGATACTGTGGAGTGAAAGGGTTATAAAACTTACTCTTCCTGATCATCTGATTATGATAACAATGCTACGTTTAGTTCATCCTGGCTGATTGTTACATGGGAAGGTGTTGAAGTAAGAGTCTAATATTTTCTCCTATCTGCAAATAGAAATACCACATGTTTTTAGTAGTCTGCAGCTGTGAACCCTGTAACTGAGGAAGAACACAAATTATTCAATTGTAAATGCATAAGAACAGTAATTAGAATGCTGTTTCATTTTTTCCCACCTTATTCTTCACTCCTCCTCCCCAGCACACACTTACCTTTTGTCCTTGGTCATAGGATTGCTGTTAGGAAGAATAAATGGGATTTTTTTGGTTTATGACCTGGCAGCATACTGACTTCTCTATTGTTTGAAATCTTAGATGGTTTCTGGTGCACCAAGGCTATTTTAAGACTGAGATGCTTTGGTGCAAATAGAAGCTGTCAACTGTTCAGCAGAACCAGGATACTTTCAGCTCCCCAGCTGAAGGCTGCCATATACTTTCAGCATGTCCTTGTCTGTCTGAAAAAGTTCACAGCTGGTTAGCTGAATGATGTGACGACCTTTTGTCTTTCCTTATGCAGCTGGTGCTAACTAGTGACTCAATAGTGGAAGAGATTAAGAATTATGAGATTCAAGAACTAACAAAATGTTAATTTAAGCCCCACAAAAAGGCTAGATCTAGATATTTCTGTAAATTGCAATCCAAAACCAGAAGAAGAACTTCTCCTCTCCTTCCTTCTCTGAATTGAAATTCTCTTTTGGTATCAAATTAAAAGTACAACAGTGAAGTGGCCTCTTTCTTAATCTCCATAGTGTTTAAATATTTGATTGGATACTGTTTTAGAGATAGTGTTCTTTGTTTAGAAAATGTTCTACTTCTCCTGAAAGGCAAGCTTTTTTGTACAGACTCAAAGAGGATTCCTAAAATTGTTAGTTGTCTGTGAAATGTCTTTTTTTTTTTGGGTGGGGGGGGGGAGTGTGTGATGTCTCAAGTAACATACTGATGGATATTGTATTCCTGCTGAGTATTTTCTGTCATTTTTCAAGTTTGTTTTAAAATTAAGCATCTGCTAGAAAGTAATGGTAGTTAAGGACTTAGTTTCTTGGCCAGGACAAAGTTAGTTTCCTTTTGTTATTAGTTCTATGTCATCACAGAAAGTAGACTAATGTTATTTTGAGTTTGTCTTACTACTTTTTTTTTCTAGACATATTGGTCTGAATAGCTCAACATAACAAATTATTCTATGTGCTTTAGTTTCAAATTTTTCACATAGAATCCAAGTTTTAGCATCAGGATTCAATTAAATGATAGTTTGATTTGACTGAAAAATTAATGGTCCGGAACTGAAACCTCATAGTATTTTTTTTAAAGTTCTTATTTTCAGTACTCCTGTTTTGAATAAAAGTTTGGACTCAGCCCAGTAACATAAAGCTACATGTTCTCTCATCAGCTAAACATACGTAATGATTAAATTTATTAGTGATTGTTTTCTCATTGCTTCTTTTGGCTGCATAGGTATCTTTCTGCATTCATAAAATTAATTCTCTGGCCATAAGTGGCACTATAATGACTTGCTGTGAGAAGTTCCTTGCTACTGTCTGTTGTCCTTTTCAGGAAATAATAATTTGCCAAGTACAAATCATATTCAATAATTATATGTCATCTTCAATGACAGCTTGAACATTCAACTCCTGTTTACGCTTGAATTGAACGTATTGATTTTTCATTTTAATGATAAACAGATTGGCATGTAATACATTTGACAATACATCTGCTTAAAATGTGTTAAGATTGCTGAATGGAAAAAAAGGGTTTGCAGTGCAGGCTAGTGGAGGTACTCAAGCTGAAAATAAAATGAGGATGCATACTACTCTAGGTAATTCCCAACAAAAGAGGGTAGTCCCTTTAATCTGATGTCAGAGCAGGTATGTTTATAATTGTCTTTTCTGATTTGATTTTAATCTGTCTTCTAGCCAGGAGAGATTCTGCAGCCAAGAATAATGGGAATATTAAAAAAAAAAAAAAATATTGTGGTTTTACTTGAAAAATGTTCCTGGGTTTGAATTTTGATTTTTTTTTTTTCTTATAAAATATACTAGAAATAAAATGGGAATTTGGCCTAACTACAGAGTTTAAGCTGTTGTTACCTCTGCATTCAGTGCTAAATAGTTTAATCTTTGGTATTCTCTACATCTGTTCATATGTATCTTAATGTATTAGAAGAATATGTACTGACTATATTAAAATCACCACCTACTAAACTGTTGCTTTTGGATAAAGATGAAAGTTTCCAGGAATACTCCAATTTTGCTGATTGTAATGATTTACTTTACCCCCTCCAGCTTCTTTAAAATTTTAACATACCTTAAATTTGAGTTCTTAAAATATTTCTGTGGAGTTGCATCTAAAACTGAGTTCTTGACTTCATTATATGCTATCTAAATGCTATGTAAAAGCCTGTTATCAAGCTTTAGTTTTAGTAGGCACTGTGATGTAAATACTTGCTTCCAAGTACAGTATTCCTGTCAGACACCAGGTATGACATAAAAATGTGGAAAAATATATATACACACACATGTGTACACTCAAAAGCAAGTGATTGGTGAATGTTTGAAATGCTGTGGATAGAGCTGATTTAGCCAGAAAATGACTGACATCTTTTGACAAAAAACCCCACACAAACTGTAACGGTGGAATTGGTTGTGAATGCAGCAGAGTCTCAAGTGAAAATATATGGGAAGAATGGCTAAGTATTTCTAATAAAAACCTTACTGTTTGTAGTTTGCAAAGCTTTGGATAATCTTGATGTTTGGACTTCTGTGCTTCCTGTCACAAAACATCTTGAAGCTCCTCTTGATCAGTGAGGCCATCATGTGTTCTGTCCTGAGCATAAAGATGCTCCATAGTGATTTTTAAGGCTATTTCTTTCTTCAGACTTTCTTAATTTGACACTCGAAGACAAGTGGTTCATAGTCCTGTGCCACAGAAGAATGTAATTTTTATTTTTAAATAAACCATGAACAGTTTCAGAGTAACAGCAGTTATTTTGCTGCTCAGAGTGGAATGAGCCTGAATAGTTTTGTCTTTACTGAGCCTTTCCTAGGCTGTCTTTGGGGGTGTGTGTTTTGTGTTCAGGCTTGGTTTTTAACATGAAGGTCATGCAATGATTCCTCTAAGGGTACCATATTTCTGTGGTTAATTTGCTTCTGATGCTTATTCTATTTGAACACCATGCTCTTTACTTTGTGACTTACTAATACTTTTCTGTACTTCCATGTTTTCTTTGATCTCACTTCCTTGTGTTTTCAGAATGCTGCTTTTATAAGTCCTGCTGTATTTAACCACACAAAGGATAAATCCATATTCAGGTTGTGTGGTCTTTGAGCATGGCCTGTCATGACTTTACTTGCATTTCTGAAGGATCACTGAATATAACTCTACAGATTCACTATGTTCCTGTGTTTTATTCAGCTGCTACAGAGTAGAAGTGAAGTACCCACACCTTGTCTGGAAAAAAAAAAAAGTAATTTGAGTATTGATTAATTGTGGTCAGTTAATGGAGAAAGTGTAGAGGATACTTCAAGAAATGTATAGATCTACATACAGACTGTTGCTTTTGCAACAGGAAGGCATGTTTTAATTAAAGAAGGAACTCACACCTTAAAAAATGCAGCTGTTAAAGAAAAGTATAAAGAAGCAAGGAGCTGCTCATTTGGCATGATTATATGCAGTGGTGGTGTTTTTCTCCCAAATAAATGTGCCTTTTTTGCCAGTCAGGTGTCTGAGTTGGGATGGGGAGGATAAAGAAGACAAACTTTCAGGCATATAAGCCTTTCTTCATGGTTGATTAGATACAGTACACAATTACTACAGGTCCTGTAGGCACACAGGTCTGGTGCAGTACACTTGCACAGCACTGGGATGGGCTTTTTCATGTAAAATGTGCATTTAAGTGTATAAAACAACTGAGATGGTATCTTAAATTTGTTCTTAGTAAAATATGTCAGCTTATCTTAATTTTCTCATTAGTGAGATATATGATAAATTACTGGAGACTTAGCTGCTGTGGAATTATTTATGTTAACTGATACAGCACAATAATGTGATGATGAAAAGGACCTGGGAGAGGAAGAGGGAAAGCAGAACTTGGACAGCTATCTACTGAAATGAAAGGAATCTTGACTGCCCACTAGGTTTTAAGTGGTTCTCAATTGTAAAAGAGGCATTTTGATTAAATTTTACTAAAAATTAACACACGCCTCGCCTCCCAAAAGAACCTCAAACAAAGCCCTCAAAACCCCCCCAAACAACCTACGATAGCAAAACCTGGGGCTGTGTCATCACTTGACTTTACTTTTGGCAGTTTAGTCACTGTTTTGGCTTGGATTTGCATCTAGTTCTGAATAGCAATATTCAGATTTCAAATAGGGTTTCATATATTTTTTCTTCTGTAACAGCATGCTGATTCCTGAAAAAGGCTAGGAGCTCTTTGAGTCAGTGCCTGGCTGCTGATACACAGCTCATCAAGGCAGAGATCTAAATGCCAACTGTGAATAGTAAAGAGTCTGTACATTCTATTAAAATACCTTTGCTAGCTACAAATAAAAGGGTAGGAGATGAGCCACCTGGCGATGTCCCAAGTACATCTCAGGTCATGGAAGCCTCCTGGCAGAGACAGAAGGACAGAGAACTCATGTCATATGTGATTGTTTTTGAGGTGAGGCTTGAGGTATGTGTACGTTATAATTTGAGGGGAGTGTTGCTGTTTAGGGCACAGCTCCAGAAACAGTGGAAAAAGATAATTTGGTTTATGACTTGTGTTTGGCATGTAGCAATGAGCAGGAATATTCTTGGCAGACCCCCTGCTCCTCTTCAGAACCACAAAAATAATAGAAATGGGCTGTTGTAAAAGGAGAGATGGATGTCTGCAAAGGGCACTTGAAAATGGCAAAAGTTAAACAACACCAGATAGTTGAGCTGAGCTTTCCCTTCTTCTGGTCTCCTGATGATTTTAATATGATTTGGTTGTTACTTGAGTTGTTCCTATAGTCAGATTACATGTGGGTATTTTTAATTATCCTTGCTCTTTATTTGTGGATTTTTTTGGTCACACTTCTGTGCATTTTGTCTCTTCAGTTATGTTGTAAACCCTGAACGGTGGTGTGTGGGAAAGATTAGCCTTCTCTCCATTATGCCGTGGCTCAAATCTCTGGAAGGTGGCTTTTTGCAGTGTTTAAAACATACAATAGAGCAGGAATGAAGATGACTGTTTTTTGAGTACCCAAGTTCTTCTCAACCACAGCTGCTTCTCTTCCTCCTAGATTTTTAGAGCCAGTGAAACTCTAATCCTTATCTAGTTGGCAGTCTCTTAGGGTACCATACTGCAGAGTAGGCAAACACTTCTTTGTTGTTTAATTTGTGGCTGGGCACAATGAAAGCAAAGTGGTGCCTGTTGCTGTGATGCTGGATTGGAGAGCTGCTGGGCACTGGTGCATTTGAAATATGAGTCCAAACGTTGCTGCTTGTATCTTTTTCTGCTTAAAGATGCCTGCCCATGTGTCTTTTTGCTCCCACTGCCTAATTCAGCAGCTGTGAGCTGCAGGCAGTAGCACATGTGCATTGGCTAAAATAACCAGCCAGCCTCTCCCTTTGCTCTTGCCAGAGTCTCATGTTGTTGAAAAGAGTTTTTAGGATCAGATCCGGCTTCTCAATTTACATTATTCCTTTGCCCAAGCCCAGCAGGAAGGCCTCATAAGGGTGGCCTGTCTTCTTATTCTTTTCTAGATCAAGTTTTAAAAAATAGTAATTTAGGGAATTTAGTACAGTAGCTAAATGGTTCTTATTTTAACTTTAAAGTAGTATTGCATATCAGGAAAATGCCTCTTAGAAACAGGCTTTAGGGAGTTTTTGTAGGGTCTTTTTCTAAGAGCTCATTTATGTTTTTATTCTTTTAAACATGTTAAAATACTATTTGAGCTTTTACATGCCTTTCACTTTACTGTAGGAAGCAAGGGCTTTTGTTCTTCAGTTGCCCAGTGCAGACTTACAGGGCAGGTAGGTGAAAATGCAGATTGCTTGTTATTCTCTTGAAATTGATCCCATGTAGGTAAATGATATGAATATGAACTTTATAAATGCAAATATCATCTTTTTAGGGAGAGAGCCTGGACCCTATGCCCAGAGGAGAGCTCTCCTCTGTCTGTGAGCCCTTGCTTGTATAGTCTGGTCCAAACATTCTTATACTAAGATTCATCCTGAATCAGATTTTTATTATTGAATTATAAGACCCTGAAAACTGGTTTTATAATGAATATGTTTAAAGGCCATCAAATTTAGGACCAGCCACAGCTATAATTTTATAGGCATTAGGCATCTGAAATAACTTTGTCTGAAGATTACACCAGGATTTGTCACCCGTTTTCTAGGAAATACTTGAACTGTATTTTATGCACACAAAAAGACTTACCTCATAAGATAAGGAGCTCTGTGATCTACATTCCAGTATTCAACAACACTTTTAAGTGCTTTTTTCATTCTCATAATAGAGCTGTCATAAACTATGTATTTTAAACATATCGAACTAAATTAGTGAAAAAAATCTACGTGGACTCTTGCATATTTGAAGTGGAAAATGTCCCATAAGGTTAGGTCAGCTTTTTACAAGCCCCAAGAGTCTTGTAGCTTTGCTTATTATTTAAATAGTTGCCTTAAATTACATTTTCATATAAGAATGCTTGATGTGTGAGAGATTCCCTGGGGCTGCATCTTGCACTCTGGGAGGAAACAAATGAAGAGTTGCTGTTTCATCAAACAGGCAAAACACTTGCAATATGTTTGGGTGCAGTGGAAGAAATTCTCCTGACAGGCTGGAATGAAGGCAAGGCCTGTAAGGAGCTTGTATTCCAGCAAAAGGATGTGTGTCCAATTCCTGCATCAGCCAGCTGCTGATGTGCACTCCCTTGACATAAGGAACAGCAATGCATCACTGTCAGAATGTCACGCTGGCTTTTAGGGGTCAATTCTATGTTGCTTGGATGTCTTGTAGTGACCGAAGTTCTGTCATGTAGAGCAGTAAAAGCTTTTTTTCTTTTCAAATTTGACTTCACTCAGCGCTAGATGTCCTGTTTCTGAGGGTTAATCTATTTTCTCTACGATGTGGACGATGTCATTTGCAGAAAAGAGGTTGAAACTCTTCCCATTGGTTGCTGTAGATGATTTAGAATGGAGAGCATGTTACCTGCCACAGATCTGTGAGCATGAACTCAGTAATGTGACTGAGTCAGCTAAACAATCTCATTAGACTGCATCCTCAAGTAGTGTCAGGAATCAATGTCTTAAGTAGCTCAGAGAATCACAGTGTGGCTGAGGCAGAGTGGCTGTGGTTGTACCACCACTGAGTGTGACAGACTGTGCACTAAATGTAGGCCCAAATATTTCTGGCTGTGGTGGGATGTTCTGTATCTATTTTCAGACAGATGGTCTTACTACAGACTTAATTAACAAGTGTCATTGCATGAACCTTACTTTCTGTGCAAAGTTCAGTTCATTGTGTGTGTGCTGTGGGGGACTTGACAGGGGGAAAGGTATGGGGTAATCAGTGCATGCCCAAATTTCACTTTATTTTCACTTCTCTTGAGTTGGGAAATTGGGATGACATAGGTGGTTTAAAAAACCTCAATCATTAAGGTTACTGTAGAGTTAAATAGTGGTTGCAGAGATTTCCTCTGATCTGGAAAGGCTGCTGTTACAGCAAGGAATATTGAGGGGAAAACTCATTAGTTGAATATTTAAGTGAAGTGTGAGTTGAACCACACATAAATTTAGCAGTGTAAATTATTGTAGTGATAACATAATCCACTGAAGAGATGGACATTACCATCATTCTGTTGGTGATTAATCACTTACCAAATTAGGGAGAAATTGTTAGGAGAGTTAGTTATATTGCAACTTCTCCCAGCAAAGCAAATATGAAGTGGCTGAAGTAGTTACCTACCTGTCTGTGGGAGGTAAGTATGTGAGTAGAAAGGAGGGAGGAAATTAGTGACTCTTAATAGGTGGTGTATATTCAGTGTATACACTGAACATAAAAAGCTCTGCAGCTAAAAACTCCCTTATTAATTTTTCTCCCTTTTTAACAATAAAAATGTTAATGACCTTGTAATACTTCCTGTATCAAGTTCGTTCAAAAAATTCCATTTATTTAAAAGCTAAAATTTGTATCTTTAGTTATTTTTTTACATGCACATTTTAGGAGTTTGTGTCTGCTCAAATCTTGGAGTTCCTTACCCTTTATGACTTTACCAGTTTAATAGGTTTCAGATGTAAATAATCTGTGTTGACTATTTGGGTGATGAATTGTTTCACACCTGCTTTCCCCAGGACTTTTTTTTTTTTTTTTTTTTTTTTTTTTTTTTTTTTTTTTTTTTTTTTTGTGGGTGGAATTATCTGGGGAAAACTTCAGGTGAAGTTGAAACCTGAACAGCAAGTTTCAAATAAAAATGATGGGAAATTCTTGCAAAGGTGGTAGAAGTGCAATCAAGGTTGCAGTTAGATACGTGAGAGCTTTTTGAAAATGATGTGTGGTTGGTCACTTCAGAAAAATATATATCCAGAGAGGCACATAGATTCAAGTACAGAAAGCATAGAGCATATCTCAAATAATGGATGGGCTTCATTTATCACCTTTATGAAGTCATGCTAATTAGTAAATATGGAAGCAGGATGCTGCTGGTGGAGGTAACATTATGTCTAACTTACTCTACTAAAAACCCAGAATGTGAATCATATTTATAGAGGATTCCAAGAAAGGTACATATTGGATTGTCCAGATGTTTGAGTTCATGGTCTGTTATTTATCTGTTGTAGGCTCAAATGATGAATAATGGGGATACTACAGACCAGCTGTCCTGGAGGTGCTCTTAGTATCAACTCTAATGAGCATTTTCTTGTGTGCGGTCTGGCAGCTATCAATTCCAAGCCTAGAGTCTGCTAAATGCCTGAAATAAAGCCAGCAAACCACTGTGAGCAGCAGGGAGGTGGGAGCAATCTTAAAACCTCCTGCACCTGCCACATGTGCCCAGTCAGTGCAGATCTGAGCATGAAAATCTTGCTGGATACCTGTGGGAGGGCTAGACACACTTGTGCTCCTGCTGCACATTATTACATCTGTCAACATATCATATCTATTGCTAGATTTACATGGCGTTACTGACAAAACATACTCTGTTTGTTCTGCCTGTCAAAGGCCTCCTATTTATTATTATTGTTCCTTTTTTTTCCTTTTTCCCTCCTAGACTGTAGACAAGATGGGCAGACAGGTCTTTAGCTCAGCTACCTGGTAGTGTGAAGTAGCTGTAATGTTGCCTTAACTCATGGCTGGAAGACTCCTCTGTTGACAGAAGGTCACCAGGATGGCACTTTTGCTGCCTGGAAAGGCTTCTGCTTTCCTGTTCAGTGAAAGCACCCTTTCCTGAGCAAAAGTGAGTAGGCTGTAACATTTCAATGTGCTGGGAACTCCTGGCTGCCAGAAGTGGACTCTGAGTCCATATGAAGCTAGGTGTGAACTATTGTGCATGGGACTAGCCCAGGGATAAAGGAAAGAAAATGTGAAGGTGATATAAAACTATTGCTGCTTCGACTTTTCTCCTCTGAGGAGGCACAATAAAAAGACAGCTTAGAGTTGAGGCCAAGCTCTCTCCACGAGGATTTTGCCATATAATTTCATATGTTGTGGATGAGTGGGAAGTGATATAAAAGAGGGTTAGAGTGGGGGGCCTTTATCAACTCCTCAGTATACCTAGTTCAGACACATAAGGTATTAATTGATTTCTATTATTTATTCTTTTATTATTTGCTTCCTGATTTTTAGATAGTCTATCGCACCTATCTGATCCAAAGGAATGTAGTATTTAAAAAGAAGCGTACTAATATAAGGCAGAGGAAGCCTTCAGATACCCCATGCAGAGAGGTGATGCTGGCTGCTGAATGAACAGTAAAGGCAAAACTTCTCTGAAAAGATCATCTGGGGTGGGTACACTGGCTGAGTTGAGCAGTGATATGGTTTGTGGTGCTGAGATTAGCATTGCCTATCAGTACTTGTAAAACTGCAGTGCTGCTCTGAAGCATTTGTCCCTCATGAGAAGGTTAGCAGCTTTGGATGTGAGGCTGCCTTTGGGGCTTTGTGTACCAGCAGCCCCCTTTCTGACAAGCTGCTTCTCAGCACTTCCCAAGATAAGCATGAATTTTGACAACTCATGCTCTAACACTGCTGTGCGAGGCTTTAAATGATCAAGTTTAGTGAATGTGGATTTTATTGTCCCACTGTTGGCAAGAAGTAGCTATTGAGGCTTCATGGAAGATAAAACTTTCAAATGCTGATGTACATGTCCCTTGCAGGATGTAAACTTTTTCTGGATATTGTAGGCATTTTGGACCTGTCTTTTGATAATAACCCAAATATTCAGCATCAATATTGCCAATCTTGAGTTAAAATTTCTACTTCCAGCTTTATGGCAGCTACTCTTTTAGTATTGTTGGATGAGAGGTTGCGGAGATGGAATCAACCAGAAGAGCCAATGGTTGTGGGGGAAAGGTTTTATACAAAAGACAAAAATAATCTTGGAAGGTATTAGTTCATTTGTCCCTGTTGAAAAAGAAAAGATTTAGTTCAGCATTCTTTGTCATCAAAGGAAGTAATTCCAATAACTTTGAGAATTTAATATATAGATTTTTGTGTCTGGTTTAATTTTAAATATAAAAATTTGTGCCAGGTGTTCTGTGGGGTTTTGCCAAAAGTCTTAAACAAATGAAAACCAAATGAACTTGGGAGATTAGTGGTTTGTGCCTGAGCGGGAATTTTGAGTGGCAAAAATCGGCAAGTTCAGCTCTTGCAGGAGCTGTGGGCAGCTCTGTAAGCACTGTAAAACGACTATTATAAACCTGAGCAAAGTGAGAGCTCTGTAAATGCACGCAGGCTGTCTGAGGATCTTGGACAGATGTTTCAGATGTTAAAACAGGATAGGCTTTGCCCATCCAAACAATCTGTCACTGTGCGTGTGTTCAATAGGCAAATAAGAGGGAACGCCAGCTTTTTTCATGTAAATCTCCAGGGATTTTCCTCTAGGCTTCAGAGCTCTGGCAAAAAGCTGTCTGCAAGAATAATTAAACGGGGTAGGGGGGGTGGAACCATACAAAATTTAAACAAAATATCCAGTGCACAAGCACAGCATATGTGTCTTTGAATTCAACATATCAGTGCTTACAATTAGAAAAAAATATAAATCTATCCTATTAAAAATTCCTTATAGAATGAAGTATCTTGAGGCTGTCTAAAGGAGCACATAGTTTTGTACTGGGAATTGGTCTCTATCCAGTATGCTTTACGTGTATTTGTTGAAGGATACAATACACTTGTATTATTGCACCGATTTCATTGTTGGATGATTTCCCCTTTGGCATACTAGTGGCAGTTTTTCATTGGTTATTCATTTATATTATTGATTAACACCTACTGGACCAATTTATTAGTCCCACTGAATCAATTTTAAGTATCAGGGTTTTCTAATGAAGAAATATCCTTTACAGAATACTAACATCACGCTTGTAAAACATTCATTGGTTTCATTTATTTTACTGTGTATAGCATAAACCATACATCAACAAGGAGATGTTCTTTTGTTGCGGGTCTCCAATTTTGCAAGTCTTCTGACTTTTTTTTGGTACGGAAATGTTACCTGGAGCACAAGTGAAATCTATTCTGTGAGACTTGTGGGGCTCTTCTTGTTTATCATGGAACTATTAGCAGTCCTTCAAGGAAAAGAATTTTCCCTGTTCTGGTCTACCTGCACATGTGATCTTGCTGCTTGTGTTTGGGGAAAATGTGGAGATTGCTTCCCTTGTTTGTATCTCAGGGGTATGGACTGAAGTGGTTAAAATGAGACAGTTCTCTCTTTCTTCTGGAGTAACTTAAGAAGAGAATGATTCAAGTACATGGCATGGTGAGATAATTCTTCAGGAAAGCTCTTGGGTCAAGGCATTGTAACTCTGACATAAAAGTACAAACTGTACCTTCAGAAACCCCTTATGGGGTGATAATACTAAGCACTCTGGTTTAGAATCGTGTGTTCCCTATTGTTCTTGGGGAAATATCTTTGCACATTACTAGGTACATATGTATATGTATTTTTTTTTAGTGTTTGTGTTGTCAAAAACCTCATTACATGTGCCAAAATTAATGATTAAAGGCCTAAAACCCGAATTATAGTGAAATTCTACCAGCCTCCAAAGTTTAGATTACGTTGTTCAGTATATCTATTGGCAACCTTGGCCTGTTCCTGGTTCCAGTGAGGAGCCATCTAGGCTTTTTTCCTTGTTGTAGATAAAAATTGTTTTACTCATAAATTTCTACCTTTGCTGTAGCTTATGATTGACATACTCGTGATGACTGACAGTGTGTGCTTACAAGATTTTTTGCATGATGCCTGGGGCAGGCCTAAGTATATGGGTTCAGAAAAAAGGTATGAATAAGGCTAGTGTTCTGAACTTCAGCTGTTCACCTCCAGAATGGAGTAATACTAGAAACTGTCACTCTGCATTAAAAAAAATGTACTGCTCTCAGACCTTTCTGATCTGAAGTGTCTTAAACAGATAAACAAAATATTAAGTGTAACATATTAAAAGAAATAACCAGCTAGGGAAATAGCAATTAAGACAGAAAAAAAATAATTGTGGAGTTTTTATACTCTAATCCCTCAGTAGTTCCTAGATCTCCTTCCAGTAGACCATTTTGGAATGGTACTTGTACTTTACCAAGGGCACATATCTGGTGAGAGTTTGCAGTAGGGCTGTGATTGAAGACGCAAACAGATGTAGGGCAGTAACGTGGCTGTGGCAGATGAGTAGGTGATGAATCAGGAGAGCTTTGCATAGTACAAAGGATAAACGTTGTCAGTGCACGTTGTCCTGTTTCTTTTCTTTAAAGACACCTCATTTGGGATGTGCTCTTTTCACCGAATGAAATGTAATGACTGTCTTCTGACTTGGTAACTACTTTGAAACTGGGTGAAGCATAGGCTGCAATTATGAATTAGTATTTACTGAAGCTGAGCATGCAGTTTGTGGTGGTATATTGCTTTGAAGTCCAACAGTTCATACTTCCCACATTTCATGGGGTCAAAAATGAATATTTTAATAACTGAAAGTGTGCCAGAAAAGTCACATGAACTTGAATTTGAATTTTATTTCTCAATGTTTTGTTTAGACGCCACATGTAGTGCAATGAGATTTGCAAAGCTGGAAACTTTTATGCTAGGATATTCCCTAACCCTCATATTTAATCTCTTCAGAAACATCATTTCTTGCTCTCTGTGGGGTCCAAACAGAGCTTAGGGAAACCCGAGGCCTTGGACTAGGGAGGAAAAGGGCTGAATTAATAAATGTCCATAGACTGTGGAAAGAATTTGATGCTGACTAGGATTTTCCTCTTGGGCCTCCTTCTGCAGTGAGAAACTGCATTTCACGGGGTATTTGCAGAAAGCTCCATCAGGACAGCTCCACAGAGTTACACGGTCTGGAGAGCTATGAGAGGAACAAATGTTAAGCCTGGTATGGAGTGGAGGGACTCCATGGAGATAGTGTCTGCTGTGCTTTCTAGCAGTCAGTGGATTATTTCATTATAAAAAAAAGAGATTGATACATCCCGGTCATCTCTCTGGAATATACTCTTTGGTTATTTTCTTCCTCTTCTGCCTTTAGCATTTCCCCCTCTGTTCCCGCCATGGGAGTTGCGTGTGTGTGCAGAAGAAATGCAGGAAGGTTGCATGGTGGACACAATATTCTGTTTTCATGGGTTTTAGTGGAAAGCCCTAAGAAACTAAGGGTATGGGTTCTCATGACTGCAATGATTCATGGTCTCAGTAAGGGAGTTTAAGCCCAGGCTTTTAATGGGCAAATTAGTTTTTATGTGCTAGTGACTATATAATTATTTGGATTTACTAATGTTTTGGAGCTTACATAAGATAACCTTCTAGTTTCTTTCTGCTCACTTGATCTCCCTCTGCTTGTGGGAAAGGGTGCTCAGAATGAATATACAATCTGTGGAATAAATTTTCATTTGATTTTAATTATTTGCTGTGTATATTCCCAATGCGTTTTGTGGGACCCCAAACAGACTGGATGGCAGGTCAATTACAGGATGTCTATCCACAAGTGCTGTTGAAACTGGCTTAAAGCATGGCTTTGTTGGGAATAACTTGCCCTTGTGCTGTCACTGAGCCATTTGTAGCATCCTGTCTAGGTTTCTGGAGTGCCTGGAATTGTAAAACGCATACAACGTGTATGTAATATTTTGACTTTTGACAAAGGTAACTCCCAGAGACGAGGTAGCTCTGACTGGGCTGGGCTAAAATTGCGTGACAGAACCCTTTAATGCCTGTTTACCTGAAAAAGAGCAACTTGGAGCTGCAGATTTAGTTTGTGATTTAACAATCCTTCCTGCCAGATCTCTGCTAATACTAATTAGGGCTGGATCAGTGTGAGCTCTCAGTTGTGCTGTGTTGAGCCAGGCGCAGCACAAGCTGTGCTGTTGCTACCAGCCCAATGCCAGCTGCAGTAGCACAGACGATACCTGATCCAGCATAAAGGGAAGAGTGGTGTAGACAGATGACACCTGATCTCGCCCAGTCTGCTGGGCCAGCTACTCCTTGAATGTTTTTAACAAATCTGAAATGACCAAGCAATTTTTCACTGGCTCTGCAGTCAGTGTCATGGCTTCAGTGCTCCTGATACAGCAGTGAGCATCTTAAAGCAATATTCTTCATCTTGCAAAACAATACCTATGTTATCTCAGTAAACATCTGCCTGTGCCCTAAGGAGCTTGGTGAATATACCTTTTAGATGGGAGATCAAACCCCACAAATTCTAGTTCTGTTTGGACTTTATTATTGCTTACTTGTCAGACAGTTTTGTGCCAGATACCTTTTCCTGTAAATGCTTAAGAGTTTAATACAGTTTTGGTGCCTTCAGTGAGTGCTTTACTTATCAGACAAATACATGTTAGCTGTTGGCATCTGGATCCTAAGCCAAAGAAAGTTTTCATGGTAAGAAGGTAAAGACCCCAGACATCAGCTATTTTAATTTAATTTGGATTCAGTTGGAGTCTAAGCGTAAGTAATATCCTCTTAAGGGTTATGCACAAATTCCATTGAAAGTTGGACTGAGATCTAAAGTAGGAGGAGGACATTTTTGATATATATTACTATTATCTTGGTTTTACATCTGTTTTACAAAAAAGTTTGTGATGTCTAGTAAATGACAATTTCTCTGTGTGTGTGTCTGTAAGCCAGTTTGGGGACTCTGGTGTTTCTTTTTGAGGTGCAGTTCTGTGTTAATAATATAGGAGAAGTGTGGCTTGTCTTCTCATAGCACTAAAAGTGAGATAATCCCTGTGTAAGGAATCAGTAAGTATGGTCTGCTTAATCTAGTCCCAGTGTGAAACTGTTGACATTTGTTCTTTTTTTTCTATCATTATGTGACTGGGCCTGTTTTGTGCTGGATTAGGCACAAATCTCCTATGCAGCACATTTGGCATGTTACTAGTAGTTTAACTTCATTAATAATGTATGAAGGAAATGTAATCCATGACAAGGAAGGAAAGAAAAGTATTTTTACAGCTACCAAATCCTCAGGAATGGGTAATTATTCAAGATTTGATGTTATAGTTTACAACTGAGCTCCTTCCACAGAATAAAAAAATATACATACATACAAATATAGTAGCACTATAGGAAATGTGCTCCTTCCTATCTGAGGTTTTATGTACTATTTTAGAATGCATCCAATGAAGAGAGAAATGCAGATTGCAAAAAGAATGTGCTTACATCTTACATGTTGTAAGCAGCAATGTGTTTTGATCTCGGCGAAAACAGACTCAGACAATATAGCAATCTTTTTAAGGGGTGGAGTGGGGGGGAAGGAATGAGCAGCTACTCACTGAGTTATGTTGACCTTGCATAAGAAAGAAGATTAATTCCTTGTATCTGTCAGCTACAGAGCATAGAGACCATATCAGTCTATGGGCTGCTTCAAACAAATTTTCTTATTTAGAAATTCAATAGCATACTTGGTATTTCCTCTCACCTGCAAAGGAGTCCTAAACAGCCTCAATATTTGAGGTGGCTGAAAAGTCACAGTGTGCTGCACAGAGCCTAAACCAGCCCCAAAGCAGCAGTCACTTGCAACTACTTTTGTGTTCTGCACTCCTGTCACATTTGTGCTATCAGAGCAACAGCTGGGGAGACTTTTTCAACAAAGATGAGTGTCAGATAATCCTGATGAGATTCCACATCCAACATCTTTTGTAATTATGTCACATTCAGCTGTAATGGAATAATTCAAGCTGAAAGGACAAGCTTTGATCCTTTCTTAAACCTTTCCCTGTGGACTGGCTATCTAAAAGATTTAAAGATATTTCTGTTACAAGATCTAGTGTTTCCTCAGAGAAGTCATGTTTCTGAAGCAATGAGATCTGGAAGAGCAATATTATTTTCCAAATACATTTCTAGGAGCATTTTTGCAAAATAAAGATGTCAATAAGACAATGCCCTTCTATAACCAACAAAGAAGTTAGGATTTATTTTAATATTCTTTAAGTCATTTATGTGCAGAGAAAATGGGCTTTATTTGTTAATGAATCACAGTGGTGCAATCTATAAATATTGGTGTAAAAATATGTTTGTGCTGAAGGAAATACAAATTTGTTTAGGCAAGGATCAAACATATTTGGAATGTCTATTTAGAGAAGTAAATGTTTCTGAAGAGCCACTCTTTACAAATAATTAGTTGACACTCAGATTTTTGAAATAAGATTTAGTGGCCAATTTCCTATTGAATTTCAATACAATTTCAGTACTTTATGCCCCTAGGCTCTTTTGGTGAACTTAATTAACTTGGAAAGGCCTTTGGGTCTACATAAATAAGTTTTTCAATGGAATCTTTCTTATTTCAGGACAATATTTTGTATTCTTTGGTGTTACAGAAAATGGCACTAGCTGTTTTATGTTTCTGAGCAGACTAGTATGGCTATGGATATGGACACTGCTGTAGAAGATCTTTCCCTTGGATCCTTTTGGCCTCAGTTTGGAGGATAGAGTTTGGATCCTTAATTTTTCTGTGTGTCAGATTTATGCCAATGTAAATCCCTTGACTTCAGTGAACGTTTTTCATTTGTTTCCTGGCCTCCACTGGAAAGAGAACTGTTTCTTAAGGTTTTCACACATGGACTACATTAAGGGGTCACATTCAGATGATACTCTTCTGGCATTTCCATCAGCCAGGGGTCAATGAAGTGCTATCTGGGCTAAGGGTATAGGGCTGGGCATGTGTTTAGTCAGCTCCAAATTTCCCATCTGTCAGACATGAGAAATTCAATGTCTTTTCGTGCATGCCTGTTTGCTTAGGGTCTAAGAATCAGTGTGGCAAGGGTCATTTCTGAGGGCCGTGCTGGTGGAGTCCTTTGGTATGCCTCCAAACAACCTGGTGCGTGCCTCACTTCTGTCTGCTGGTGTTTAATGCTCACTCATCTTTATGGTCCTGAATTTGTGAGGCCTAGGATAGAAGCTGACCTCTTCAGAGGTATACAAATGAGAGAAGCCTGCTTTCACACAGTCTCTCCTCCAAGTTTCTGCTACACATGTAGAATGTTATTAATTTTGCCTTAGCTTAAGTTTGGTTAATAAATAAAATCAATAACGAAAGTCCTGGGAGAATATTTTTCTCTCTTTCCCAGGATGTACTTCAGTTTATCTGCAAGCTAATAAATGGTAGTGACTAATGATTGGTATGAGTAAACCTCAAAAGCATCAATTCAGAAAGCAGCCTCGAGTCTGCACATTTACCCAAGTTAGTTGTGTCTCTTGAGTGATCAATCTGGTCTGAAAGCTTGAAGGATTTCTTCCTCCATTTTGCTGGTTGAAAGGAATTGTTCTGTCTTCAGCTCAAGAGAGCAAAATTCTGGGATGTAATACACAAACTTGGTCTTGTGCCTCTAAGGATGGATGCTGAGAAAGCTGAATTTTTAACTCTTTCATACCCACTGTTACTCAAAGGGCCAGTTGCATGCTGCTGTCTAGGGCAGTTAATAACCCTGAAAAAGGAGTGATGTTTCCCCATGGATAAGAAAGTAAGCCTTAGGTTTTTTCCATGTCATTTGAGTCTGTCCTTGACCATAGTGATTTATTCAGTTGTTAAAGAAGGACCTCTAGAATTTGTGAAGAGTGGACAAGGTACTAAAAAACTGAGGAAGAGGACAGTGCTTGCTTTTCTTTTAAAATAGTGAGGGGTTGATGAGAGGAAAGCAGCTGGCATCTTCTAGACTAGTCAGAGAGGGTTTTAATCTTTGGCAAAACTCTGTAACAAATTAATGTATAGTTTGGAAATGTCTAGAAAATAGAGGATGAAGAGCAGGCAGAAATACATCAAGATCAAATTATATCTAACTGATATAACCCCCTTCTATGACAGGGCAAAATTTATGTGGAGAGAGGCAAAGCGATAAATTCCTCTGTATCCTGGATTCAGAAAAGCTTTTAAAGCAGTCTTAGGCAACACTTTTATAATGAATTAAAGACTTGTCTAGGTGAAAATATTGTAAGGTAGGCTCCCAACCAGTTGGGCAATTGTACCATGGAGGAGTTATTTGTACTGAAAATAAAAGGGCCTACCAAAGGGGTCTATTTGGAGCCTGATTATGTTTGAGAATTTCATTGATAATTTGACTTTTTCATTAAAGGCTGTAATGAAGCAAACTGTGGTGAGCTGCAATTGTTTGAGGGTGGGATCAGAATTCAAAATAACTTTAGTTAATTAGAATTTAATTGATCTGAAAAGTATAGGATGAAATTTAGGCAGTTTGAATGATTATTTGGGGGTAGTAACTGCTTGCACAAGTATGAATGAGAAGCAGTGGAGTAAGCAGAGGTTCTGTGGAGAAAAATCCAATGCTTAGTCCCAAGAGAAACATGACTTAGCTGTGTTGCTTTATCGATAAAGATTTGAACAGAACTGTAACAGGAAGGACAACATTTATTTTCCTTCTCTCTTGCCATTGTAAGCTTTCAGCTGGAATGCTATGTCCCATTTTGAACATTATACTTCAAGAGAGACTTCACAGAACAGGAAGGTTGGAAAGAACCACTGGATACTGTTTAGTCAAACCTCCCTACTCAAGCAGGGCTCCCTAGAGCATGTTGCTTAGGATTACATCCAGATGGCTTTTCAATATCTCCAGGGAAGAAGACACCACAACCTCCCTGGGCAATTTGTTCAGTTTTCTGTCACCCTCACAGGAAAGAAGTTCTTCCTCATACTTAAGTGAATTTTCTGTGCATTGGTTTCTGCCCATTGCCTCTTGTACTGTTGCTTGGCAGCACCAAGCAATAGGAAAAGAAACCACCTGGCTTCCCACTCTTGGCACCTTCTTTGCAGATGCTTATAGAAATTAATGAGACTCCCTCTCAATTGTCTTTTTGTGAGGCTGAACAGGCCAAGCTCCCTCAGTCTTTCTGCACAAGTGAGATGCTCCAGTGGTGCTCCAGTCCCTTTTCCCTCTTTGTAGCTCTCTGTGGGTCTTGCTCCAGGTATCTCTGTACTGAGGAGCCCAGACCTGGACACAGCACTCCAGCTGTCGCTCTGTCAGGGTTGAGTAGAGGGACAGGATCACCTCTCTTAATCTTCTAGCAATGCTCTTCCTGATGTACATCAGGATACCATCAGCCTTTGTGGTCACAAGGACACTGCTGGCTCAAGGACAGCTTGTTGTCCCCCAGGACCTCCAGGTCCTTCTCAACAGAACAACTTTCCAGCATGTTGGCCCCTACCCTGTACTGGTGCACCAAGTTCTTACCACGTGTAGGACCCTGAACTGCTTTTGCTGAGTTTCAAAGGGTTCTGTTCTGCCCATCCCTCCAGTGCCATGAGATCCTTCTGAAAGTCTGTGCAGCTCTCTGGGGGTATTGGCCACTCCTCTCATCTTTCTGTCCTCAGCAGGTTTCCAGAGGAGGCACTCTTATCCCTTCATCCAGGTTGATGGATAAGCTAAGCAATACTGGATCCAGTATCAACCCCTGGGGGACACCACTAGTTACAGGCCTTCAACTAGACTATGATGCTGATAAAAATCCTGAGCCCTGCTATTCAGCCAGTTTTCCATCGACCTCACTGTCTACTTTTCCAGCCTGTAGATTTTAGCCTTGCTTATGAGAATATCATGGGAAATGGTGTGAAAAGCCTTTGTGGAACTTCAGGTAGACATTTACTGCTCTCCTCTCTGCTATCCAGCTACTTGCTGCAAGATCAGGGTAATTGGGTCTGAACTGGTTGCAGAGAAAGGAAGGAAAAGCACCTAGCATCTTTGATGTTAGAAGGATGAGACAGACTAAATGGACTGGGATCTTTAACCTGATAAAGGCAGTAGCAGAGGTGGTGACATAACCGTCTGCAAGACTGCTCTAAAACCAGTATAAAAATTTTATCTCTGTGGTGAGTAGAAGTAGTAATGGATTTGAACTTCAGGAAGATGGATTGGTAGTAGATTTGGTGACATTCTCTTGAAAAAATAATTGAAATGTTCAAATAGTTTGTTAGGAGACTCTGGTCTGTTCTTGGAGAACACAGAAAGTAAGTAAATACATATTGAGAATGATTGAAGCATGGCTTATACTATGCCTGAAGCAAGGTACAGAAATTACCTCTTAATGTCCCTTATGACAATATTCAAAAACCTGTGGTCAGATCTCCATGATAAAACACTGTATATGTGTATTAGCAGAAGTATGGTTGGAACTTGGATATTGGTATATCAGTTCCAATGAAACCAATTTGCAAACTTTTCTGGATTGTGCATATGATCACTGAAGAGTCAGTTCTTCAGCCATTGGAGTTAAAGACAGGTTGCTGGGGTGAATTTATGGGGATTTGGTCTTGTAACTTTTAAGCGTGTTGCCCAACCAAAAATCAGTTTAGGCTTAGTAAGAGTGTTCATTAAAGCTTAGGTATCAATCCAATTCCAAGGAGAAATCCAGATTTTTATGTAGTGGATGTTGTTTTACTGAATTGAATATGTGATTGCAGTTTGGCAAAATCAAAGCAAATGTAACCAGCTCAATGCACTGAAGTGTCATTTCTGCAGGAAATTGACAGTTGTGCATGTGGATAGCACAGGGGAGCTGCCTCTGCATATTGGTATTTCCTGTGTTAAATCACTTTGTGTTGGGAGGTAATGTATTGCCTATCAGGAAACTAGCTTGGCTGATTTTACATACTGGAAGGTACAGTATTGGTAAAAATCCAGCCATTCTGAAAGGATAGAGGCTCACTGCTGTCTGTCAGCTAACTGCAGATTACTTCAGGTTAGGGAGCAGAGCTCATAGGATATGTGTGATGCTGCAAAGTGCTGATGAAAGGCAGGAGACTGGTTAAAGGAAAGCAAGCAAGAAAGACACTACTTACTCATTGACAGGCTACAATTTAGCCTGTAGAAGCCTTAAAGGCTGCTGATCTAATTACTGTTTCGGTATCCTGTCTACCTGCTGGGGCTTTGATAAGAGTAAATAAATCTGTTGTAAGTAAATAAGAGTTAATAAATCTGTTATTCTAGTGTATAAACTTTCTCAAGTTGGGAAGGTTTTTGGAAATGTTTAACTGGCAATGGAATTATTCAAATAAGTGGAGTTGCAGGGCTGAGAAATACGCTGGTTAATTTATTTTATTGAGGTAGTTTGTTGCATATATTAATGAAATATAATATTAGGTATCTCAAATACTTAATCTACATTATGAATTAGGATGAAAATAAAATTATCTCAAAGCTCCATCAGATTTAATTATCATCGTATAAAGGTGTTACTGGTACATATATTATGCTGTAGACTGGCTTGCAAGTCATGATGACCAGTGGTGCGAGTGAACTTACCTTTTGTCTTCCCATCTTCCTAATGTCCTATTACTGCATGTCTGGTTCTTATTGCTATGGCAAAAAGATGATCATGACATTGAGGAAAAAAAAACAACAAACCCAACTATCTTTTGTGAAAGCCTAGAAAGATACTGTATGATGTGATTTGGAAATTTTCTCCATTATATGTTTACTAAAAATATTTTTGAATGTGATGGTTAGATTAAGAACATGAGAAATGTAATTTTTTTTTCTTCTTTAGGTGGGTTACCACAGTAATCTGTTTAGCAGAGATGAATTTACATTTTTTTTTTAGTGAAGGTACAGCTTGGAGCTTTTGAAAAATCTAACCATTAGTCTTGTCAGTTTTTTTATATATTGTACATTTGGCTCAAACACTGACACTCGTGCTTAATCACTTGGATGAATAGATCCCACAATATACTCCAGATTATGATGTACAGTGCACTCTTAAGGGCAACATCTCTCTATTAGCGATCGTGTTTTTTTTTACTCTTCAGCATGAAGTCTGGGATTTCTTGAAAATGTAATGCATCTTTAGTAGCAATTTAAATACAGTGAAATTGTGTGATTTCAAGGCACTTGTAAAGGTCTATATGCTACCAAAACTGGACTGTTTGAAAGTAACGAGAACTAGTGATTTCAGAACACTTAATAAGATACTGTGTTTGCATCTTTAGATGCACACAAAATCTACAATTATCATCTGTATCACAATACAATCTGTGAATCCTTAAAAAGAAAAGTGGCAGTTCTAGACATCTACCCTGTTGGGAGTAAAGCCTCTGAACCAAAAGTGTGATACGGTGTAGTGCAGAGAAAGTTTCTATGCAAAATGGGAACTAGCCTCAATGATCTCAGGTGTGTATGGGTAGATGTGAAATTGGCATGTCATGTTAATTAAGTATTAATTTTAAACTTGTTTAGGAATTCCCCTGGAATTTAGTACCCACTGATCTTTTTACATGCATAACGATGGACATGAGCAGTGAACAATTATGCAGTTTACTTTAATAATAAATATTAATAAAATGCAAAGCTATGCTTCAGAAATGTATGTGAAGAATGTAATTTTTTTTCATGAACTGTGAACTACTTTTCGTTTTTGTTTTTCTTTTTACTTGTTTTAGTTTCCCAGGTTTTATAACTAGAATTACTGGAACTTCATTGCCTTCCAAATTTCCATTTGCTTGTGCTCATCTTGTGAGCAAATGATTAATAAAAAAACATTTCAATACGCATGGGCCTGAAGCTACATGTGTTGCTCCTCAGAAAAAAGTGATTAAAAATAAAAAAATGTGGATATTAGTTAAAGCTCTGGGTATAACTGACTAAATAGGGAGGAAGATAGATACCTTAATTATGTGCTATATTTATGCTCGTGTTTGACCTGAAAAACAAACAGTCTAAAAGAGTGAACATGGTTTGTCCAGATTGTGCTGCTATTTCCTATTTCATCTGAGTCTAGGAAACACAGCAGCTTATTTCTGTTTAAATCAGATAAAATTACCTGTAGTTCTACAAGTGGCAAATTTATATCACTACTGTAGCTGTTGATAACTTATGTCAAGTTTTTATTATACCTATGCATGGTTCTTAAATAAGCTGTTTGCTGTGAAGCTTAGCTAACCACTGAGTGACCTTTTGTTCATAATTGTGTGTGCATAATAGAAGAAAGTTCCTCTGTTGCTCTTAAAGTCCACATTTACATAATTTCACATTTCTCAGTGAGAGCTCCATCAGCTTAGTGAGTACAAAATCTCCCTTTTCGCTTCATTCAGTTTAAGTATTTCATGGATATCAAAAATAATGGTGTTAGCCATCAATTTCATTCCTATGGATCATCCTAGATAAAAAACATAAATTACATTTTAAGTTTGTAAAGTCTATGTTACATTAAAGTTTTAGGCGATTACCACAGAATATGCACATAAAAGGTAGCCTTAGATCAAGAACCAGACTATTGACTGAAGGTCCGATTTCTGCTCTTTTTCCTCCCCTCACACAAACCATTTCTCCCCATATGTTAGAAAGCTGAATCCTTCCTTCAAGAAACGGAACTAATCATATTCCTTCCAGCTCTGCTGTATTTTCCTAAAGGCTATCCCTTTTTAGTTTCTCCGAGCTCCTATTCTCAGAGCTGAATGCTTTCTGGAGTGTAGGAATGCCTTTCTAACTTGTCCAGACACTTTTTTCATTTTGTGTTGTTTTTTCCTCCAAGGGTACTTCAGACAGATGTAGAAATGAATCTGCTGTAGGGAAGACTAAACAAATATCCACTGTGTTTTTAGCTTTATATGACCCAAATATGCTTCAGGCCTTCCTCAGTTTTTCATAGCCCTAGATTTTCTTCAAGCTTACCTGCCTATTTTGCTTAGAGTAAAACTGTTAATGTGGTTGAAACTGTACCTCCATTACCACCAGTGTTACCTTCTTCTAAAATGCTGGACACTAACAGCACTGAATGTGCTTTTTTAGTGCATTCAGGGTTGGGGGAGTTTCTGCTCTAGTTTATGCTGACCTCATCCTAATGGTGTGGTCTCCTTCTACTAAGCACTGAACTCTGCATATGCGTAAGGGATCAGAGGTAAGAGCCAGGAGAACAAGACCTTTGTTTCTCATCAAGTAACAGAAGATAAGACACACAAGCAAAATGATGGGAAATATTATTGGTCACTGAATAGGTGGAAAGAATTTAGGGGAAAAGAGCTGTTAACCGAGTGAGAGGAAAATAACATCTTTTATTAATTCTGTAGGTATTATACTTAAAAAGGCAGTCATTGTCGAAGAACATTTCAAAGTCACTTAACTGTAGATTTCAAATAATTTCGTAAGTTGGGGCAAATATAATTTATGGCTAGACTGGGGAATGAAGGCATAAAATTGAAGTGATCGTTTTAGAGCTCTCATTGTAGAGGCCCATTCTCTAGGCTCTGGTTAGAGAAGATGTTGTGCAAGACTGAATTTCACTTTTGTTGTTTTTTTTGCTTCTTACTGATTTGAAATATTGAAATATTTTTAAAAATGTGTTTTCTTGCATAACTGTCCCTGCTTCATATGTGTCAAAAGCCAGAGAGACTTTTTTATGTTTATAAGTACTGGCTTGTACTGTTTAAGCAAGTAACGTTATTTCATCTGCTTGACAAGTAGTGTTTTCATGTTGTTCCTCCTGCCGTTATATTTTTCAGGGTTTAGTATGTTCTTAGGGGAAAAGGAACTAGAAAAAGCTCTCATGTTTTCTTGTCCAAGACAACTGATAGGATTTTACCTCATTCTTTCTTTTTTCCTTGTGATTTCACTTCAATATCTAAGTACAGTCAGGAATGATAAACAATGGGTATGGGTAGACATCTTCTATTTAATTTTCTTTTGTAAAACTGGTTTATTGTTATTACTATTTCAATAATGTAGTATCACGTGTTAACATGGGTTAGTGTGTGGTATTCTTTTTACCTGACGAAGTTCTTGAGAGAAGATCTGTCATTGGCATCGTGTGTCTGCTGCAAATAGCAGACATCAGTATCTGCATTGAAGAGAATTTGCTGAGGGTTGATACAGGATGTTGGGCTGTATTTCTCAGGGTCTGAGCATAAATTTAAGCCTCAATTCTAAGAACAATGTATTTGGCCTATCTTGTTTTTTTTCCTAAATTATATAAAAATTATGGAACAGGTAATAAAATATGTAATCCCTACACAGTCGTGCTGATCTGAAAAGAAATCAGTCATGTGAGTAGTGTTTTTTGTTTTATTAGCATATTGCTTAAAGTGATTATTTTGGATAAAGCAGTGAGAAACAGGTTTTTCCCCCTCTCTTTTTCTCTATTTTGTTAAAGGAGGGTTTAAATGTAACATATTCCTAATAACTTAAAGATATGAATGTTCTTTGTCCTCTCTTTTGATTCTGAGTGACGGTTGCTGTACCACTTGTCCCAAAAAGGAACAGAAAAGATATTTAGAAGAAAAAATATCTGTACTTTTGCTCTTTCTCACTGAGAAGCAAACCTACTGAAATGTCCACATTGATCTAAAAAAAATAAAATGGTGAACTTTAGCTTTTCCTAACCCAGCTACATAGCCCAGTGATTCTACCTGTTTTCCCTGCAGTCTAAAGAAATATTTCACACAGTAGCTTGTCAAAAGGTCTAGGCAGGTAATCTTGCATCTCTGAAATTAAGTTTAAATTGCTAGTGATCATATTTGGTTGCGGTGTTTTTTTTTTTTTTTTTTTTTTTTTTTTTTTTTTTTTTTTTTTTTTCCTCCTCTTACTGTAAAGAAACGTTTATTTGGTGTTTTGTTCCAGGATTGCATTTTGACAGTGGCGTTAGATGGACTGTTTAACATTTTAGCAAGCAGAAGAAAACATGTAGTAATTGCCATATTGGATTGTGCTTGTGGTCTGTCTAATGTACTACCATTTCTCGGATGACCATACCAGATGCTTGAGATGAGGATGGTAGACCCCATAGGAATTAGAGGCTTCTATGAAAATTTCATTCTAATCCCTTCTAATGAGAAACTGAGCTAAAACTGAAGCAGAAGCTTTTAGCCTTTCCAGCAGTCTTCTTAGGTTGGTGACTCTCACTCCTCTAAATATTCTTATCTGTGTCCAGATTTGATTTGCCTTTGGAGAGTAGTGTTTGGGTTTGGGTTTTTTTTTTTTTTAAATTGTGGCAATAAACTGCATGAACAGTGATAAAATCAGATAAATCCTTCTAATGTTTTTGAATGTCCCCTTTCCTCTTGAATCAGTCTTCTTAAATGTATTGCACACCACGTTGTGGTTTGCAAAGTAAATGGCAACATAGATGGTAGCTACTATCTCCATGTTTTTTCACTGAGGGTAGTCAAACTATAGTGATAGTCTGACTGCTGTCTGTATGTACAGTCTGAGAGGCTCGGCACCTCCTCCACACCTGTCCTCTCAAAATCCTGTTTCTTGAGTATTTCAAATTGGGCGCCCCAAATCACTGATTTGCAAACTTCCATTGATTCTGTGACTTTTCTAGTGAGCGTTGGTTTAATCAGGATATAATTTTATTTTAGACTTGGATGCTATATTACAGCTAAAGGAGATATTTTTAATACTTGTTTGGATCAGGCATGGATTGATAAGTGAGCTATATTTTTAGAATGCTTCAAAGTCTATGGCATATGATGAGGTGCTTATTCCCAGGTGAAATCTTAGATTTAGTTGTCTGTAAGGAAGATATTTTATAAAGCAAGTTTGTGTGCTGTCTCTAACCCATCTTTTCTAGGAGTGCATAACCTGCTTTTGCATGTCTGTGATATATCCAGTTGTGCCATATAAAACACAGACTCTAACTGGAGTGATGGAACCTCTCTTGTGAGAAGCAATAGTCTGATTTCAGTTACATCTTTGTAGGTGTGGATTCTTCGCCTGTGTTCTCAAAGATATTACTTAGTATGATTCTGGATGTAGTTGGGACTGTAACTGGAGCAGTTGGCTGCATAATGTTAGAGCATCTGGTGGGTCTTGCTGGAGTCTTCCTGGGACTGGAAATCTCCTCATTTACCTCAAGAAGTCAGATGCCAGAAAATATCTCTATTTGCGAGAACTGTTTGACTGGGATAGGGCTTTGACTGACACCAGTATCAGCTGCATGTGCACACTAGTTGGGAATCTAATGAGTGCGACATAGTGACTTCAGAGGATTGGAGGGAGTTCATTCAAGAGACTGCAAATCTCCGCCACATAGATTGTCTCTAAAGAAAGACATCTGTAAATGCCTTAATTACAGTAATCATCTCTTGAGTTTATCCTAGAGCTCTACATAAAGAAAACTTGACCATGATCATTGAAAATGTAAATGCTATTTGTCACCTACCATTTCCAGTTTTTGGATTACACTTTATTTTTTGTTAAACCCAGGCAGTCTCTGTACATAATTAAACACCACATTCTTTATCCAGGAATTAAATTGAATATGTTGTATAAAGTATTAAAATGGACTGAATTTATTAATTTCAAGACCAGGGTATAGTTTGGTACCATTAAAAACCAAGCTTACTAGGATAAACTCTTTTGATGACTTCATCACTGGAATGGTACTTACAGTGCAGCCTTGGTGCATGAAATCCTGCAACTCTCTTGTGGAAGTATCTGTCTGATTTTCCCCATTTCTGAATTCTTTCCTCTTGGTTATAGTGTCATTGGTTTAAATACATTTTTCATCACAGTCATGGCATTTTATGAAGCCTCGGATTGTATTACACAAGATGTTTCATGGATATGGTTTACAAAAATGTCTCAGTGGTTGCAAGGAAAAGACAGCGAATGACCACAGTGGACACCAATGTAAAATATGTACTTCCACTGGCCTCAGAGTTGGGAGGGGTGGGGGGAGTGTTTCAGTGGTTGTTTTTTTTTTTTTTTTTTTTTTTTTTTTTTTTTTTTTTTTTTTTTTTTTTTTTTTGTGGGTTTTTTTTTTTTTTTTTTGGTAAGGTTTTGGTATAGGAGAGCTTTAGAAAGGGATTTGGAGGGGAAAATTGTGGAGCTTTGAGAACGGATGAATGTAAGTTTCATACAACAAAACACTTCTGTGTCCCTGTAGCATCACAGACAAGTAATGTAGGTAAACGACGTAGAGGAATAAGTTTGGAAAACTGCTTCCTTTTTTTTATTTGTTTGCTTCAAAAATGCACTTGTACATAATCATTTTTTCTACACTGGAAATGCATTTGTGGCTGAATATTAGCAACAATATTGTAGAAAACTGATACAGAGTACTAGTGTAAGGCTATGTAAATACACATTTAAAATGGTGGGAAAAAATCAAAACGACAACCCCCTAAAAAACTTCCCAATGATTTTTCTGCCTTTTTCTGTTTTGAGTAAGGAAGAATAAATATACTGCAAACACTTTACAGGAACTTAACAGCTCCAGCATATTTTAAGAAGCCTTTATTATACTACAGCATTTGAAAACATAAAGGTTAAATAATGGAGAATGCTTAAGCTATCCCAGAAATGTGTGTATGTCTTGTTTAAACAAAAGTGTATCCTGGTTAAATTTGAAGTTGTTTGAGAAGAAGATTAGTGGAGGCAAGCTTTGCTTGGACATCCCATTCATAATTTTCTAGCACTTAAAAATAACTTAGTTGATTTAATCTGTACTAAAAAGAGCTTGTTAAAGCCAGAAAAGTCTTGGCCTTAAGTTTGGGAGCAACCAAAATGGTTACCAGTGTTGTTTTCTCTGTAGATCCTGTTGAAGAGATGAATATTTGTGTTTGTCACAGAGCTGAGTGACTAAAGTTTCCTGGGTTTTGGTGGTTGCCCTAAAAAAAAGGTTTGTTATCTTCAATGGGAACTTTCATTCTTGTATAAAGCTTTAGTATTTGTATACTTCTGGTATGACAGACTATAAAAAATAGTATTTAATCTGCTTTCCATCCTGTATTTTTCCAGTCACTGTAAGATATCAAATATTAGATCTGTGTTCAAAGGTTTTATTTTTGTGCCTTAAGAAATTACTGCATCTACCAGAAGACTTACTTTACTGAAATAATGCTTTGCTGTTAGACAAAATATTTTGTGGGCTTTGGATCTAAACTTCTGGGAAAGCCTTAAGAACTGATG
Source organism: Zosterops lateralis (assembly GCF_965231275.1). NCBI lineage: Eukaryota > Metazoa > Chordata > Aves > Passeriformes > Zosteropidae > Zosterops > Zosterops lateralis. The sequence continues at coordinate 46,841,568 of NC_139766.1, read as the reverse complement.
TATTTTTCTCTTATAAAATAACCACATGGTCCAAAACCAGGAAAAACACCTTTTCTGGATTTTCCTAATACTTTGGGTTCATGTTCACTCTTTAGTTGTTGCCAGAATAACATCATAGTTGCACTGATTATTTTTCAGTTTCACTGCAAAAAAATTTAAAAAGTACCTTAGAAATCATCATGGCAATCCAGGTCTTCCCTAAAGGCTGCACTACTTTGTGACTGCTTGGTCTCTGCACAGAAGTAGAGCAAGCTTTCAACAAGTTTCAGCTGTTGGTATCTCTTCCACTTGGGCAGATGGTGTAGTTGACACAGCTTGGATGCAGATGGAGGTGGGACAGAAAGTGGGAGGGCAGAAAACAAGCTATGGAAAAGAAGACCAATGGTGTGGAGTCCAAAAACACACTAAACTTGTTATGGAGCAAGTACTGAAGTCCCAAAGTGATTCTAGTGGTGTCAGGATACAAACAGGCTGATATAATCATTGGGAAGCATGAAAGAGGATGAGGCTGTCTCCACCTCCCACCTCAGTAGTGAAGACCAAAGGCCTTGTGAATCTACTAAAAATCTTTACTGATTTGCTACTAAACCATTTCTACATGAAATTCTTTCAAGGTCCTCTGTTTTCAAAAGCTTCTGCATGGGTTTGCCAGCATCACTTACAGCCAGGAGTAAATTTGCAGGGGAAATATACTGACAGGGTGGGAGTTCTTCCCAGCCAGGTTAATGATTTCCCAGATTATTGGTTTGAATTATGTTTTAACATAGGCTTGCTTTTCCTGCTAGACACACTATTCCTCTCCTTCTGTAAGCTGCTATAGCTGTTGGACTTTCATGACAGATAAGTACACTTCAGAGTAGAGTTGGACTTGAGTAGACCAGAGACTGTTTGGAGCATATCATGCATTGCACTGTCTCTGATTTGTTGGTTAGAGTGTAAAATTTATACCTGATCTAAACTCACTGTGACAGTGTGGCTCTGCATGCTTGACTACGCAGCCACGGGTGTATGAATTTCTCGTTTTCAGTAAGGCATGGAGCATACACATATTACTGAGAAATGCACTTTAAAATTTTTTTAGTAATCACCTGCAGTATGTGTGGAACACCAAGAGCTGTAGCATGTAATTCTAGAAATCTGCATGCATCTCCAGACATTTCAAAATGCCAGTAGTCTCCAGCATTTGCAACCCTGCTTGATCAGAAACAATAGAAGAGCTGTGCTTGCAACTTTGCCCGTTTCTTTTTTTTCCCCTCTTGCTGGTGGGATACTGTAGATTTTAGTAGTAATGACTTTCATATGAAATAACATTTAAATAATTATAAGAAATTATTTGCAGAAACTGTCTAAAGCTGTAAAGTTAAACCAACAAATGCATTTAGATAAAAACCACTTGTGTTCTATCAAAGGAATTGTCTTTTTCACAGCATACTTGCGGATGACAATTCCTGAATATACAAAAAAACAGCTATTGAAAAAGCAGAGGGCAATCCCTTCTGTGAAGGCTAGTTATAACATAAGATGTGAGGAATGGATATTTTCTACATGGGGCTTCAGAGAGAATACTTAAACATTTACGTGGCTTTCTGGGACACCTGGCTCAGGTTTTTACTTGTGACCAAGAGGCATCAACAAAGAATGCTTATGAAGGCCAGAAAAAACCAAACCCACCTTTTATTCACTCAAGATACTTCACATCAAAGGAAACCATCATTTCTTTCATGCAAATGCTGTGGGGATTGCTTCACCCAGGACTGGAAAGCAGCCAGGCTGCATAGCATGACAGCTACTCAGCAGTCCACAGCAAAGCTACACACCACGAAGGAGCAGGAACGAATTGCTGGTTTTAAATCTGATACACATTTGCAGCAAATGTTCAGAAAGCACTTCGTTTCTGTGTTTTGACCATATCTTCTCTAATGTGCTGTTTCATGAACATTATGGTATAGCCTCAAATCTTCACTTTTTTCCATGTTTAAAGTATTTAAGTAGCATGTCTCTACATAATTAAATGATCTTATAGAACTGTGTGCCTACTCCATCTCTTAATAGCTGCAGAATGACATCCTTGCCTTTGCAACCACTCTATGCTTGTTTACTAGACATTAAATTGTAGCCAAAGGAAGCTAAAGTGTTTCTTGGGTTTGGTGTTTTCTCACAACATCTCTAGCACCTCTTAAAATTTTTTTCTGTCATGTGTGACTTCTCAAGACCTGCACATTGAAGAAAAATTACTGATTTCTTCCAATGTGAAATCTTTCTCTTATTGCAGCCTGCTCAATTTTCAAACACTTAAAATCGACCTTTGTAACTTGTTAATTTCAAAATAACCTTTCTTAGAATTAAAAATTCTCCTGCTGAAAGTATTCTCCATTTTCCCTCAAGCATTTTCCAGCTGGCTTGAGGCCATGGATATTCTGGCTTTCCAAATAGAATAATCTTAATTCCTGTGGGGTCCAGGTCCCACCATGTACCACATGCAGATATAGAAGCATTAAGCATTCTCTACAGAAGATCTTTCCATTGAGCATTAGTGAGCAGACCTGAAATTAGCAAGTGGAGTAGCTATTCCATTTATATCTTATATAAGAAAAAGTGAGCAAGATTTAAGGAATTAATTGAAATGAGACTGTATGAAGTCTCATTCTTTCCTATCAGGAAGAAAACTCTCTTTCAGATGAGAAGTTATTTAATCATGTACTTGCCTCCAGAACCTGAAGTTATATCATCTTGGTTTATTTTTAGACTTCCATTTTTAAATCTCAAACATGATCCCTGCTACAGAGTTGCATTGATGTGTATTTGAATACTTGTGTACAGCAAATAAAAAACCCAAACAACTTCCTGCAGGACAAAGCAGGTGCACACACTTTTTTCCATAGAAATGTTAAAATGCAGGTGACATCCCCTTCATTGTCAGATATCTGCTTCCTTCTTGCCTTTTGAATATCAGAGTATTTACAGAACACAGAAGGAGTAAATTTAGCAGGGTTTATGTAGTGGGTGATTTTTTGTTTGTTTGTTTGTTTTTTTGAGAGAGTGTTAAGGTAATTCTCTTTTCAGAAATGCTGCTTTCAGGTTACAATAAAATCTGGTGGTCAAGATTTCCTTTTTGAGCTGGATACAAGGAAACATGCATGACATAATCTGAATGCGTGGAATATGTACTTGTCATAGAAAATAGTTTAACTAATTGGATGTGCAGGACTGTTTCAGTTATCAGGCATCTACTGTCTGTCATCTCATGAGGCATCTGGATTTTCCAAAGCTATTCTTAGTTATGCTCTGTACACATAAAAATAACTTTTTTAAAGTGTCTCAATGATTTTGGAATACAGCTATATTAAGGCAAGTCCATTCCCTGTGTTTTCAATCACTTTTTTCCCAAAAATGTACTTTAACATTAAAGCTTGTGGTTTTGGCCATGAAATTTTCACAGCAGATAGGCGTAGAGTTATGGGGCAACAGACTGAAAAGGTAACAGGAAAGATCAGTCCTGCAAGGCAGCACATGACTTAGTTTTGGGGTTCTGTGTCATGGGACTATGCAAGAGATGTTTTGAGAGAGGTCAGATGCATCAATAAAAATTATAAACTTGGGTAACTATTGGATGCCAATGGCTAGAATGAAAAGTGTGTAATTCTGAAAACATTGAAGGCACTGGGTTGTGTGGGGCAAAGGTTGTTCTCTTCAACCTCTTTTTTAATTACATCTTTTTTACTTGGTCATGCACTTCACTGTTACCCTTGCTAGGCCTTTGTGTGATTTGGTCTAGCTGCTCTTAGTTTCGCAGGTTTGTATCAGTATGTTTATAACTGGCTTGGATAAAAGACCAATGGTGGCTCCACAAATGGCTGAAGCCATGAAGGTCAGGTTTTTGCTTCTCTTTTGCTGTCTTTATAACAAGAGATTGTAAGGTATACAGTATATTTGTGGGCCTCAGGTAAACTTAAATCTTAACCGATGATACGTTGGAGAAACACTCTGAAAATTAGGAAAAATGCTCACAAAAAGCAGAAGAGAAGCAAAATATTTGGTAGATGTCCAAAATATGTATTTAGAAGTGTAACTCGCCTAAATCAATCTTGATAGGTTTATGCATAGCTATGTTCTTGATTTACTTGAAAAGGAGGATCACAATGCTGCTTTTTCAGTGATGGGTGCTGTATTATCTGATCTCAAATTGATAAAACTTACTGTGTGACCAGCTAGAGATGTTGATAAATCTGAAACTCATGATAAGTTTTCTTTGAAATGCATTATTTTTTGAGGAGAAATTTCTTCAGAGCTGTATTTGCTTACAAGGCTAGAAAAGAAGAAAAAAAACATGCATGCTTGGATGTTTACCCTTTTGCTTATTTCTTGAGAGCACGGTTGTTAGAGGCTTCTATTCTGCAAATAAGGACAGTAGAACAAAGTTTTTGCAGCCTGTCAGAGAAAGAATGGATATGCTAGAAATACACTTGACATCTCTACTCAAACCTTGCAGGGGTGAAAAAGGATCTGGAGAATACTGATTTGCAGTTACTTATGAGCTGTGTCAAGGTTGCCGCAGCATTTTGGTTCACGGAAAGCAGAAGGAAATTGCTCCCGTGCCAGCAATGGAAACACAGCAGGTATTCCTACTCAGCCATGGCTCTATCTCTCTTTTATGTTGTTCTCACGAGAATTGGTCACTTGGCTGGATTTTGGAAGGAAGAACAATACTGGTAATAGCTACAAGAGGGTTTAACAGTGTGCTTCCTTCTTTACTGTTGGCTGTCCATGGTACTTTCATTACTTACAAACTGAGTTAGTCAGACTTCTATAAACATGAATTTTGTGTTGCATTCATTTCCTCTCCTCCCCCTGCCCCCTATTGCATGCATAATCACTGAAAACAAAATGTTTTAGAAAGTATAGAACTAGTATGTGGTGTGTTTTTTTTCCAAGTTGTTTTGCTTGATTTTCCTCTCCCTTAATTTCATTTGAGTCTCTGTCTCCTACATCTTTGATAGGGAGTTCATCAGGTTGCATCCCTTATAGACTATTTTGGTCATGTGCAGTTCAAGGTTGTTGAACTTGCACTGCTTATGCAGATCAGGATGCTTTTCCCTGTAGGAAACATTCTGTTGCAAATGGCTTCTCACAAGAGGCTTGTTAATCTAGTTTCCCAGAAATTTTTTATTCTAAAAATCTGATTTAGAGGGTTGATATGCTTAATATTTTTTTGCCATTATGAATTGTAAGTTAAGTAAAATAATTACCTTTGAAAAACTAGTAACACACCTCTTATGTACAGCTGTTCAGTAGATCAAAGTGCCTTACAGAGATACAGATAGTGAAAGAATATTATGCTCCAGGCAGATTGTGCTGAGCACGGCTCTCTACAAACACTATTGGATTTTACAGGCCACCCCAATCAGCCTGTGTCCATAGCCTGTAAGTTTAGAGAGCTGGACTGTGTTCAGAGGACCAGTGGTTGTTACAGATTTGTGTATTTTTAGCACTCTGTGTCATCCTAATTGATGGACATAGGTTGGCATTATATATTAGGCTTGATTCCTGGGATATATTTGGCCTATTTAACAATGCTATCTTTGGAATATCATCAGCATGCTAATCCTCATTAGTTGTATGAATGGCATATCTTGGTGTCATTTAACTAGATGAATTGATTCTGCCGGCTTTTGCTACTCTACTGTTTTTTTTCTTAAGCTCATGCAGTAGCCATTTAAAGTATAATAAAGCTAAGATTTTTTTCATTGTATTTTCTTATTTTATTTTTGTTTTTAAATCCGTGTTATGAAAAGGGTGAAATTTTGATGGCTTTTTTTTGTCACAACTTTCAATCTGTTCATCTATTATTTCTGCATTTATCTCTCAACATACATCGGTTGCGACTGACTATTCTGTAACTATGGGATTAGTTTGATATCCTGGGCTATAAGGAAAAGGAAACATAATTTCTGCTGCTTGTCAAGGTCATCATTACAATTTGCAATATGGCTTGGCTAAAACAAGTCAGAAGAACCTTATTCTGCTGGTGGCTGAACTGAGCTCTTCAGGGACTTAAGGATGGGCATTGTGGCTTAGATGAAAGCCACCCTTGGGACTTTGTGATATCTTGTAGCCTATTGAGCTGCAGATAGGCAGAATCATAAGTAACAGTATAAGTATTAAATATACCCTGCCTGGTTTTTCAGCAGCTGTAACTTGAGCTCATATCACAGTCTTCTGTTTGTTTGCTAGTAATTTTATAATAATTTGTCAAGTTCAGCTCATGCTCTTGCTGCTCAGTTGATGTTTGGGTAAATGTTCTGCAAATGCCCTCAGAACTTTCTGAATCATTATAATCAATGTGAAGTTTGTTTTGAAGTAGATAGTTATTTCTCTCACTTTACTACTTTGTTTTTTGGGTTATTTACTAAAATCATATGCATAACATTTTATTTAAAATCTTGTAGGATTCCACAGTAAAAGCTGCTTAGTAAACTGCTTACTCTGATTTTCTTAAAAAAAAAATAAAAATGTCCCAGACTGTGAGGTGTGGCAGCTTCTTCAGAGCATCATGTAAGAGGTGTTACAATCAGGTGCATGGGTGGCATATGAGCAATTTACTTGCAGATGTGTGAATAGGTTAATCTGTCACTGATAAGTTTTTTGGGTTTGTTTTTGATTTTTTTTTTTTTGTTTCAATTTACCTGTGCTCTTTTAGCTACATCCTTCAATGTAAATCACTTCAGTGTGGCACTGTTGCTCTCATTGAAGTAAATTGCAAACACAGGTGAACCTAGGATTTAATAGTAAGTCTGTGGAATAATAAGATATTGAGGACAGAACTCTGCTGATTGTGCCTTCACATGGGAGAGGAGTGTAGGAGATTAGCAATCTGATGGGTTCATGGTGATATTGAGTTTAGGGGCTTTTTTCCTTTTTAGGTCTGTGAAAAAGGCAAAGGTGAAACAAGTGAATCTAAAAAAAATATAATATGAAAGTGGATAAAGGTGTGGGTATGATGATATCTATGTTGTATTAGCACCCCAGAACACTCCAACATCTTTGTCTAAAGGAATTATAGACATGATATGCATTTTTTTTCAAAATAACATTTGGATTGCTTTCTTCAGGACCAGATGGAAAGGTAAGATGGGAGAGTGAGATACCATGGTGATGCTAAACAATGGATGAGCAACTTGTGTGGCCAGTAGAAACAGTGTGATCTAATCTACTTGTTAGTGCAACCAAGGAAATACTTGAGAAATTACTTTGAAAAATAAGTGGAAAAAGACATTTAAGGGTGTTGTAGAACAATCTAAGTTGAAAAGGATCTCTGAAAGTCACCTGATCCAATCCTACTCTGAAGCAGAGCCTACTGAGTGTCTTGAAGTGTTTCTCATAGTTGTGCTTACAGCAAGATGCTTAGCGTGCCATTTAAGAGAAAAACAGTGGTTTTAATTTTAGTCATTCCAGAATAAAGGGTAGAAATGGACCTAGTTAATGTAAAGGCTATTAATTTAGGCAGTGTCTAAATTTAATCTGATATCCAACATTCTGGTACCTCAAAGACTGCAAAGTAGTATAAAGTGACATGGTTCCACATAATTTCTCTATTTCAATGTAGCCTTTTAACATTGTATTTTTAATTTTTTAAAATGAAATAGCATTTAAACTGCCTAACGAGGCCAGAGCCAATGGAATGTTTTGAAAGGGAAGAATATGTTTTGGCAATTCTGCTTGATATATGTCAGAATACTTAGAGTCTGATCCAGACTAGAATTGAAACCATATCCCCCTACTACCATGAAGTTATACATTGTTAAGTCTTCTTCCAAAAGCAAAATGTCTCAATCCAATTTTGTTCTCTGTCCTGAGTGCTTAAACAAACTGAGTGGGTTTTGTGTGAAAAATATTTGAAGTGTCTTCTTATTTATGTGGAAAAATAAGTTAGGTTCCTTCCAAGTACAAGTTAATTACAGAGATAACTTTACATGATGTAATTTTTTGGGGGCATCCTAGGAGAAAAGGAGTGGGGAAGAAAGGAGTAACTGTGCTGTTAAAATGCTTGACTTCAGCAACATCAGCTCAAAATGCAAATGAAAGGACATTAGCTTTAATGTCACTTGAAGAAATTAAAGTATATTTGACCTTTTGATCATCAAATAAATGATGCATCCTATCTCCGGGGAAATGTGTTTACAGAATGAAAGGTTTCCAGGGCTGAACATCAAAACAGGCTTGTTCAATGTCTATCTGGAGCAAATCACCTTGTCCTTGGTGATGATTTTATGGCTTCCCCCCCCCCCCCCCATTCGAGAGGCCGTATGCTAGCTTTTGAAATAAAATGTGGGACACTGCCATGTCTGTTGTTGTTGCCAAGTATTTACACTGACCTGCTTCCATCACTTACTCAGAACACGTTTTCAATCTGGTTGAGTACAGTGCAGATGTGAAACAGTTGGATATTCTTAAATATGGTGTGAGTTTTTTTGTTGTTTTTTTTTGAAGACAGTGCCGTGAGGTTCATACAGCCCCTGACACAGAGGGTGAGGAATGAGATGTGCTGGCAGATGAAAGTGAAAGCCAATTGTATTGAGAAGGCGACATCTTGAGTATGAATTCCAAGGTACTGTGGTAGCCCTAAAGAGTTCTGAAGATAATCAGTGAGGCAAGGACTGGGTAAAGGCCAAGGCAAGATATTCAACTGCAAAAATGACTTCCCAACATGTAATGGTCTTATTATCAAAAGGAGTTTTAGTTTGTCTTCCTGTTCTCATGCATCCCTTATGTATGATGAAACAAAAAGAGTTTTGGGGAGAAAACTAGGAAAAGCTTGTGTGGTGAAGTGGTTTTGGTGTTATGAAGGAAGGTCTCTTCCCTTGTCCTGAAGTCCTGCCCTTTTAAAACATGCAAAACCAATGGAGACACATTCCCTGCAAATTATTGAGCCACTTTAGGACAGACATGTAATGAAGAAAAGACTAGAAAATTTTTAAACAATGGATGTTAAAACAAGTTTTAATATTTACCATGTAGCCCAAAACAACCAAGTATGGAGATGCTGTGTCAGTAACAGGCACAGCTACAGTGTGAATTTACAATTGGTATAGATTTAGCAGTGTGGGGAAGATTTATTTCTCATGTTTTCCTATGAGCAATCAAAGATTGATCCCAGGAAGTCTCTGCTATAAACAAAAGTTGAATGTAGGTTTCCCAAATCCTGATCCAGTGCTTAAGTGATAAAAAAATTGAATATTCATACAGATGACATTGAATTTTCCTAACGTAATAATGATTCAAAGGTGCTGTAGGCTGTGTAGGTGGAGGTTTCTTTCCTTTTGGGGTTGCTTTGCAGAAAATGTCTATTATATTGTAAGTTGTAGTTTACTTTTTATGATATTGCATAAGCTAAGGGTGCTACTCCAGTGATTATGCAGTGGAAGCTGTGCTTCTTAGCTTTAAAACACCAGCTCTTCTTCATTATGGAGACCTTCAACCTCCAACCTCAAAGAAAGTCCTGTTGGGACAATGGATTAGTTTACATCTGCTGATGTCTAAATAAAAAATTAGATGTCACAATAGAGGTGGACTAAGAGAATATAGCATATTTCTCTTTAGTCTTTTAATATTTTCAAGAGTCTTTGTTAGCAAGCCTTATTGTGAGTATTCCACTGGTAATACCCATCATCTGAGCTACCCTCTTCCTGATTCCATGGCTTACTCCAAAACAGTCTCTTGTGTATGAAGCTCTCTTCTTAATAAGTACCATCTTTCAAGCTGATGTTGATTGGCATTAGGCCATGTTTGCCTCTCCTGGGCATGTTTCAGTCTCCAATATTTTGTTTTCATTGGGTTTTACTCGCTTTAGCTTTTTCTCACTTTTAAGTTCTTCAATAATTTAAGCTCTCCTGTGATTCTGCCAGCCTTTTTGTACTTAAAACCAAGCTCAATCACTTGGCAGATTTTCCCAAATGCTCAGGTTCTGAAAATACCCCCCTGACTCTGAAGTAAAATATGTCGAGGAGGGACTTTTTCAAGTCACGTTTTATGTTTCATCCCTCAGAGCTACTTTCTGTTACAAGTCAGAATTGCTTCAGGTTGGTTGTTTAAAGAGCTCTGCCTAAGCATTGACTTTCCTTAGAGTAGAGTGAGAGTAAGAATGAATGAAATGTTACGGTAATTTACTTTGCCCCTTTATTCAAAGGGTTAGAACAGCTTTTGATATTCTGCAGGAGATCACAGAATCACAGAATGGTTTGGGTTGGAATTTTAATTTACTAAAATCATCTAGTTCAAACCCCTCTACTGTGGGCAGGGACATCCTCAAGGCCATGTTGCTCAGAGCATCATCCAATATGACATTGAACACTTCTAGGGATGGCATTCAACACTTCTCTGGGAAACCTGTTCCAGTGCCTCACCACCCTCACAGTTAAGGATTTATCTTGTATCTAATCCAAACTAGCTCTCAGTTTAAATCCATTCCCTCTTGTCCTGTCACTACACACCCTTGTAAAATCTGATAGACTTTCTGCAGGTACTGGAGAGCCCACAATTAGCTCACCCCAAAGCCTTTCTTTTCCAGGCTGAACAAACCCAATGCCCTCAGTCTTCTCTTATAGGAGAGATGTTCCATTCCTCTGACCAACTTGATGGCCTCACCTGGACTTGATCCAACAGGTCCCTGTCCTTCCTGTGCTGGGACCTCCAGAGCAAGATGCAGCACTGCCGGTGGGGTCTCACCAGATTGAAGCAGAGGGGCAGGATTACTTCCCTTGACCTGTTGGACAAGTTTGGCTTTCTCAGCTGCAAGTTCACATTCCTGTGCCATGTCCAGCTTCTTCTCCACTAGAACTCCCAAGATGGCAGGACTGCCCTTGACCCATTCATCCCCCAGCCTGTGGTGAAATGTGATTTATTCTGTAGGTGCACAAAGCCAGTAGTGTTCTCTTTTATGTACATGTGTAGTGAGGATGGTTATAATGACTAGAAAAAATTCTTATTTACATCTGTTTCAGTATAGTGAAGTAGGTTGCAACTAATTACGGAGTTTCTGGTGTGGTAAGAATCATCATATAGGAAGAATGCAAACACATGATTTTCAAAGAGGAATTGAATTCCATATGTGTTATGCCCTCTCCTAGCTAGGAATTAATTGCAAATTTAAAAGAGATTTGATTATGTCTGTTTAAAAATTTTAAAAAAATCAGCGACAAACCCCAACTCCCTCCTTCCTCTGCCATGACTAGCCACATTTTTCAATACTGAGGATATTTAAATGATTCTAATTTAAACTTTTCTTTCATTACTTAGCTCGAGTTGAGAGAGTGCTTTGATCAATCTTTGAGTAATATAATTTATTAGAGTTAAGGGAAGAGGATAACCCTCAGATGTCTTCTGTGGTAAAGCACTGATGCTGAAAATGTTAAATGTTTGCAGACTGAGAACATGCTTGGTTGGAAAGGCCAAAAAAGAATAAATAAAATGTGACATGTTTTATTTTGTTATTTATTCCCTAGAAGGAATACAAAACAAAAGTAAAAATAAATCATATCTTATTCAAAACATGGACATGAGTTGTCTGGAATGCACCTCTTTGTGGTAGTATCCTCCCACACCATATATGATGTCAAGACATATGTAGTTAGCTTAAAGGTTGTCAGTACAGCAATTTTGTTAAATCCTTCTAGCTTCTTAATATACACATTGTAAATCCCATGAAGGACACTTGTATATCCTTATTGACACATGTCGGAGGCTGCTGTTCTGCTGCATTCTGTAGGTTTGCAGCTCTGGCTGTACTTTCCATAGGTTGGTACTTGCTGCTTTCCTGAGGTGCTTCATTCAATTCACTCGATTGTGCTATGTTCAAGTGCAGTATAAATCTGAGCACCTATATCCGTAAGTCTTTGGCTGCTGGTGCTGACAGGATAATTAGGAACAAGAGCATTCAGATTTGCATTTCTAATTCATTGTGGGGGTACAAATTAAACTGGTTGAAAACATCGTGTGCAGATGATGTATTGGCTGACAGGGTGAGTTAGAGTGAGGAAAAGAGGCACTATGCAACAAGACAGTATGGACCTGGGGGAAACCCTCTCTCTGAGCTGTGAAAGGAACCCTTGTGGTATAGCTGTCCTTTGAAGAGCATGACCTTCCCACTAAATTCTGGTAAATTGGTAAGAATAGCTGGCCTTCTCTCAGATGCTGCTGAGTATCAGTCAAGCTTACTGAAATGACACACCCTATGAAACAATGTTAGAGCCTGGCTGTTTTACAGAGAAAATAAATGTGCAAAAATGGAAATGCTGAGGTCACTCTGGGAATAGCATATTTTAATGCGCAGTGCTTGAAATTCAGTGCTAGCTTGTGCAAATATAAGCCCTGAGAGATGTTGATAGACTTGTAAGTAAGGTGTTTATTGCTCATCTTTCTTACCACTTTCATTGTTTGCTTGGTGGGGAAACATCACAACAGAGTTACTATCAAGACTTACAGCAATAGCTAATGCTGCTATTGTCTTCTGGGACTGAAGCTATTGGAATGGTGGGCTTCTTAATCATTCCCATATCAGACCTTTTCATGTAGTTGGGTGATTTCTTTGACCTACTTGATTTAGTGCTCATTTACACCAGTTAGTGATTAACTGTAATTTAATTCTGTCCTTTACTAGGTTACCTGACAGGCTGTGGTGTCCTTTCTCTTTGTAAGTCTTAACAGTGGTTTAAACAATTTATGTATACTTAGTTTTTGCTCAGTGTTGAGTTTGCCAAGATGATTTAAGGCACTCCTGATCTTATGCTTCTGTGTAATTTCAAAAGCTGGATCTAGGTTAAGTTCCTAACAATGTTACAAACTTGTTTGAACCACATATCAGCAGAGGATAGGTGCAGGATGGTGTAACAGTGCTAACATCTTCATTTCCACAGGGAGAAGATGTAAAATGTGTGGTAGTGCTATTTACACAAGAAAGAGCTGCATACAAAGGGTAAAGTGATGTTTGAGTGGAAAATGGTAATATGTCATCTACCAGTTGCAAGGGAGGAGAAAGTATAACAAAATGTGGATTAGTTTTAGGTGTAAGTATGACTAAATGGAATATGTTTTGAAGTCTTATGGGACATGCAACCAGAACGGCAAGCACAAGATGCAGAGGAATAAGGGCCAGGAGAGATTATGATCTGATCTGATCTAACTGCCTGTATTCATCAGGACAGAAAACCTGATAGAAGCAACACACAGGCATTGATCCTCACTGCTTGTTTTTATTTGAAATGCATCTTCCCAGAACAGTCTTGAAACAATCAAAAACTTGGTTTGAAACAATCAAAACTTTTCCATTTCTCTTCTAGTTGCTACTAAGGTTAATCAGCTTCACTGTTCAAAAACCAAACCAATAATATTTTATTTTTTCTGCATTTGCAGAAAAACATATTTTTTTTCTGCATTGCAAAGTACTATTTATAACTTTTAGCATTGGTTCAAAGAAGTCCTTTGGGATTTAGTACTTTTAATGAGAAGATACCAGCATAGTCTGATTTAATAAATTAAACAGATATAGCTTTTAAAGTCTGAGAATTTTCTCCAGTCTTTAAAATGTTTTTTTTTAATTCTTTCCTGCACCAGTTTAAACTTTCAGTAAATTTAAAAAATAATCTGCATCCCAGATCTTTATGCAGTATTTTTAATCCTTTGGTTTCAACCAGGAAAACCTACTTTTCTCCCTTTCTTTCTCTCTGAATCCACCAATCCTTTTTGAATTGTCCAAGTAGTTGTCTTCCTAAACAATTAAACTCATTTGTAAATTATGTCTCTGGAATTTTCAATTTTCAGTTGTAGTTTCTGCCTCAACCTTTCCTTTCTATTAGGTTATCTTACAGTTTCCTCAGTTTCAGGGAACTGGCTGTTCTGAAGCTCAGTGAAGGGACTATGCTTTGCTTAATTCTCCCTCTATATTTTACTTTCTCAACCAATCCCCACTGCATTTTCTTTGCATGTGTGCCTTGCAGCCTTGACATTCTTCAGCCAGTTTCTAACAGATGGTCCATAAGAAACAGGATTTTCCATTTATATAATCTCTTCAGCAGGACTGTGATGTGAAGATCCATGCTACCAAAATCTTCAGCCTCACCAGCTGTACTGTTCACTTCATTGCAGGTGAGAGGGATGTATTTCTTAGACAGGAATTTGGCTTGGCTTTTCCTCTTCAACTCTTTCATAGTCCATGAAGTTCTTTAATGTGTCATTCATTCATGGAGTTTTTTCCATTTGATGACATATGATGGAAAAAATGTCATTAGTGGAGATATACAAGATAAATGAAGGCTCACCAGGATTATGATTTGAAGCAAAACTTTTTCCTGTCCTGCCTTGTTTTTTTCCTCCATTATCAAAATAATTTGGTTTTTGTTCCAGTTTAGGATCGTCAATTACTGCTTTTGGTAAGAACATTGAGCCAGATTCTGGAAAACATAGTTTCATCAAGTTTTCTTCAGGGGTTTGTCTTAAACTTATGGGATATGGTTTAATAAGTTTCTGAAATTAGTTGTCAATACTAACTCTATATCCACCTGTATATATCCAGCTACCTTATTTTGTTTGAAAAATTCCTGCAGCCTATAATTCTTGGTCTACTGCATGATGGTGTTTTAGTTGAGTGATTTTTTGAATTTTCCAGGAGCTCACGGATTTGAATAAGCCTCTTGGTTTTGAATTTAGATAAGGAAAAATAAATGTTGTGACCATCTTTTGCATACCTCACTCCATAATTTTTTTTTCTTGTGTGCTGCCTTTATTTGCTTCTTGTCTGAAATATATCCAGCCGCTTCAGCTTCCAACCTTATGGAAAGTTCTTCCCCTGTATCTCTTCATTCTCATAAGCTTTGTCTTTGTACCCTCTGATTTTGCAATATTTTTTAAAAATAGAGGGATTGTGTGTAAGTAGTAAATTTATTGTGAATTCTGAATGTTGGATATCTAAGTGAGGAAGAAACAGGCCAAATGGAACTTAAGTTAAAACAAATAGTAACCTTGGAAATTATATTTTCATTCCAACCTTTAAATAAATGGAGGGAGGGGAAGTCAAAGTTGGAAGAAAGTAGTTGCTCATTTGGGAGAATACAACACAATACTGGCTGAATTATAAAGGAGAGAAGCAACTTCTTGATTTTTCAAGGGAACAGAAAACCAGATCCCTGTCAGTGTGCAGTTCTCCTGATGTCTTGCCTCTTTGTTAGTATGTGACACTCCGGGGTCTATTGGGAAGCTTCTCACGTGAGTGTGTGTTTGCAGTGAGGAACAAAGCAATTATAGCGGCAATTATGGAAATATGTAAGATCTGGGACCACTGGAGGGAAGTCCAAAGAAGGAATTCAATCAGAGAATCACTTGTTGAATGTGTGTGACTTGACAGGTTGGAAGAAGGGGCTTGTTTTGGTTTTTACCCCTTTGCTTTTAAGACATACTGGGTGTGCACATGAATGTTTGTGCAAGTGCATTCCTCTGCAAGAAGCCTGTGCAGCAGCTGGGCTTTGTCCCTATGCATTGTCAGCATGCAGTGCTTAGCAGAGTTTCTGCAAAAATTCCTATGTCACGGTGGTGTATCATTTTTAGAGGAAGAGGGATTTGAGGCAAGTTGTACAGGTGTGTTGAAGGTGCCCAACCTGCCCTGTTACCTGTGTTGGATGACCCTTCTTTCCTCAGATATGCACACATGATGGCAATATGACAGCAACTTTCTTAGTCTCATATGGGACCAGGATTTTGAGTTTGGTGCGTGTCAATCCTTCATTTCAGGCAGTCGGTAGAAGGGACAGCATGTGGAGGAAAAGATGATGTTGACTTTGTGCTTTAGGGCTTCTTAGAACCCTTTATTGCATGTTTTGCTCTGCTGCATTGCCTTGCTGAGTCCTTGAATGCTTTGCACAAGTTAGTTGTATGGTTAGAGAAGGGGGTCTTGTCTGGTTTGGGGTGTGTGTGTGGTTTTTTTTTATTATTATTATTATTATTTTTTTTTTTTTTTTTTTTTCTCTCTCTAAACCTATATATCTTTAAAGTGGTAAAAATTGAAGTTAATCGAAGCAAGTGTTCACCAGCTTATGGAGAGAGCTCTGTAGGAAGGTAAACAAAGCTGGTTTTGAACCCTTATAAGGTGGATTTTAAGACTCCTTTCTGTCATTCATCTGGTCAGGAGAAGCGCAGCTCCCAGCTTGGAGGTCCCAGTCAGGAGCTCCCAGCTCCTGTGGCTTGTAGATCTCTGCTGGGGAGTGAGAGGCCCACGATATACAGCAGCATAGACCCAGTTAGAAAATAAAAGTACTTTCTTCCATACATGCCTTGGCTAACAGGATAGGAACACTTGAGCTGCACAGGCACACACAAACAATATGCTGTAGGGAAAGACCACAAATATGCTAAAAATCATAATCTGATAAACCCAGATACTTTCAAAATACAAAAGTCCTGTCATTTCTTTTCATAACAAAAATGATCACTGAAAACTTTACCGCAGCTTAAATATTCACAATGTAAACATCAACAAAACCGATGATTGTTTCAGCACCTAATGTGCCTTTTGCTGTGGAAATAAATATTTTGGCATCCAATCTTTCCATATGATATTTCAATATTTCAGATAGGAACCCACAGTGCAGAATCACCATTTAGTTAGACAGCTGAAGTAAAGCAGATTAGATATGCAGATATGGAGACTTCTTTTCCAGACAATTTTCCATTTCTGAAACTTATTTTGTTATCGCTATTTTAATCTTTTCAATGCAGTCAGAAATTTCTTTCCAAACTCCTGAGCCCATCTTTTCTTAAAGAATGGAATAGTTTTTGACTTCTCATTTTTTTTCCCACCCGAGACCCAAACCAGCTGCAGGCTTCACTTTGTTTCTCCTTCCGTCCCTCCCTCCCAGATTAAAATCCCAGAGTCTTGGGTCTTGGTAAGAAAGTGCAGCAGTTTTTTGCTGTGGGTTATTGGGGGCTGGGTGTAGAGGAGTGAAATGGAATTGGGTTTCCACGCCTGCCTGTACTGCATCTGCAACCAAAAGCAGCTGTTATGGAGCACCCAGCTGGATTAGGGAGGATAATTTGGTACATGACTGGTGAAGCACCTCTTACTGCTGCTTTGTCTTGCTGCTGGAAAAATTTGAGTTAATTTCTTAGCCAATTCTGCTCAGCATAAGATCCCTCTCATGGAGACTGTTTCTGAATATGTTTTGTTATTTAAGATGCACTGATTTTTAGTAATGTATGCTATTGTTCCATAGATGTATCATTTTTCTGTGGCCTCACGTTTCTACTGCCATTCAGATCATATTAAACATGTTTTTTCCTTTTTAAATACTAACATCTAGGATTAATTTAATCCCACATTTTTTCCTGGATAACTTGAAGTTTTGGATGAATCACTCCCCAAAAAATATTAACATGTCCAAACCTCAGCCTAAATGTGAAATTAAACCAGGATTCAATAGGTTTGGATGAAAGCCTGCTCTTGGGCCCTCCTCAGAGCACACACTGAATCAATGTTGAATCTGTTCTTACAAGTCTGATAGCCTTGCTGCATTGCCTAGTACCTTTGGATCTTCTGTGTTTGAGAGTTTCTTCTACATGATCCCAATCTGAAGCATCTCAAACTCAGACAAGCAAGACTTCTGAGAATTAGATGGAATTAGTTTGAGAATGGAAAGGGATTATTACTGAAACCTGATATTGCCAATTTGTAGCTTGTTTTTGTTTCAGGTAAGACTTTTTGGTACCTTTCTCAACAAAGGGAAATGTTTCCAAAGAATTTTGCAGCTTAGGCTCCAACTATTTTAACAGAAAGAGTTGAAACAGTTAGAGCTCACTAACAAGAGAAATTCTGGTAGGGAAAACCTGGAAGGCACCATGTGAAGTAAGCAACTGAGTGTGACATGCATCCAATTCATGGCACACCTACAAAAGGAAGGAACTTGAAATTTCTCTCTAAGGCTGAGTTAGGGCATCACATTACCAGTGTTCTTCTGCTTTCCAGTTTCTTGGAAATTCCCTGAATTTTCTTTTAGCTCTAAACATAACTGCTTGTGTGGTGTTCTTTTATCAATTAGCATTACACTTTTGTTCAATATGGAAAATGTGCTCCACTTTTTTGAAGAGACATCTGAGGAACCATGAGAAGTTCTATGTCACATATAGAACTGTAAAATTGTAAGCAATATAAGTATTATTCAGCTATAAATCAGTGGAAAAGCTTACACACTTTCATTACACTAAAGCAGAACCATCTGTAATGCCCCTAATATGGATGAAAGAAGCACACTGGAACTGGCAGTTGTTAATGCAGAAAGAGAAAAGTAAGGATTGTAAAGGCCTTGGCAACTTCACTGAAAGGGAGATAATTCTTTTTCTACAAACTGATTTTTTTCTTTAAAAAAAGGAACATGTAATTGATCTGGGCATAGGAAGAGAAAGATATTAAAGAAAAAGTATTAAAAGGAAGAAGAGTAGAAACTTTGAATTGCTCAGAATTTTTTTTGAGTTGAGCCCATTTTGTAATCCACCACCAAGAGTGGTTATTTGCTTACCTTGTAAACATCTGAAATTTTTTGGCTTCTCCAGTAACAGTGAAATTCCTATACTTCCTTTTTTTGAAGTTAGAATAGGTTCATCATGTGGCTGCTGTCTGTCTTCTGGTCTGTTTCTGTTCTCACTGAGGGTTTCCCTTTCTCCTGTTTTCCACAAACTTTGCAGTCTCTGCTTCCAAGACATCTCTTTCACCTTGTTTCTTGATGGGAATCCTTTATCTCTGCCTTTCATCTCTTTTGCTTTCCAGTATGGAAGGTATATTTTATTCCTTCTCTTCTTCTTGCCCTTATGATGGGCTGTTATCTATCACTTATCCTATTCTGACAGACAAGTTACAACCCTTACAAAGGTCAGACCTTGGGGTGAGGTTTGTGTCCGTCTGTCTTCAGAGAAATGAGAAGCTTGTGGCTGTGCTGCTTTCTGAATTGCATAGTAAAACAGTGCAGGAAAAGAAGGAAGGTGTAATAGGTAAGTAATCTGTTGTCCTGATAGAATGCTCCAACAGGATAAAGTTAAGGAAGGCTGAGCTGTGATCCTTGTGTGCAAGTGTTCCATAGCTCATTGTCTATCCTTTGGTTTGGTTCATAACAATTTTTATCTAAATGGACTTGATGTTTATGTCCCAGTGCATATGTTGTCATGGGATATGCTGTTCTAATTGTGAGTGTCAGTTTGGGTTGTTGACTGCAGTGTCCTTGCCCTTAACCAAAATAAAAACCAGACTCAGTGCACACACACGGTGCAGGGAGGAACTGGGATATAACCTTATAATAATATTTCATCTAATATAGTTGAAGCCGTTGGTATTCACCAGCATTGGGCTGTGGGCCAAAATTCAGCCTCAGAGCACTTTTAGGGGCTGCATAGATTTGTCCTGTTGGCTACACGCCCCTTCTTTTCTCCTCCCTCCCCCTCCTCTTCCCTCTGCTTCAGTGTCTGACTTAAGCAGTTTGGCAGACAGGAGAATTAACCCTTGTAGGGCTGGGAAAGAATGTGGAGGTAACCTGCTCCAGCAAGGCTGGGGTCCACCAAGTCACATATAATTGTTGCTGCTGTAAATAACAATTGTTTTAAGCTTAACATTTGGGAAAGCCTGGGGACAATTGTATGTTAATGTTGTACAGCCTTTTGAAAATAGGGGAGGATTGTAGTCTTTGGCAATGATAGCTCTGCATAAAGAAAAGGTGAAGGGATACCAGCACCTGTTCTCATTGTTGCTGCCCCCTTTACCATACTCAAAGCACCACCAATTTCACTGGCATGGAGGCATCTTTGTTCTGTCCAAGAACCTGACTTTCTTATGGTGTTCATAGTTCTGTAAAGCCTAGCATTGCAGGATCTCAAATACCTGTTCCCTGATAGAGAGGGAGCCCTCCTGACAAGTTTTGGGAAGTGCCAAGAATGCAAGTGACATCTTGGCTTGTAACAGGAATAGTGTGGCCAGCAGAACTAGGAAGGCATTGTCCTCTCTGTGTGGCAGTGGTAAGGCTGCACCTCGAGTGATGTCCAGTTCTGGGCCCCTCACTACAGGAAAGGCATTGTGGTGCTGGAACAAGTCCAGACAAGGGCAGTGGAATTGATGAGAGATCTGGAGCACAAGTCCTGTGAGCAGTAGCTGTGCAAGCTGGGGGTGTTTAGCCTGGAGAAAAGGACACTTGGGAGACCTGACTCTGTTTAACGACCTAAAAGGAGGTTGTGGTGAGGTAAGGAGTTGGTCTCTTCTCCTAAATAAAAAGGCATAGAATGAGAGGAAATGGTCTCAAGTTGTGCCTAGGGAGGTTTAGACTGGATATTAGAAAGATTTCTTCAAAGAAAGGGTTATCAAGCATTGCTACAGACTGCACAGGAAGAAGTGTTCCACATTCCTGGAGGTGTTTAAAAGATGCATAGAGATGTTACTTAGGGACATGGTTTAGTTGTAGACTTGGCAGTGGTGGTTTAACAGTTGGACTCAATCTCAAAGGTCTTTGTATATCTAAATTATTTTGTGATCCCATAAGTACCTTTGAGCATGGCCAATGAGCATTATTATTCCAGAATTTTTAAGCTTCTTAAAAGAAAAACACTGCTTGTTTTTATTCTAATGTTTAAATGTAATGTTGGGCCAATGAACTCTAGTCCTGATCTCTTCAGTGTAAATACAATGTCTTTCTTTATTCTTAATCTATTCTTTTCTCTTCTTGGTATATTGTCTTTTTTTTCTTTCACATTAATCTATTTTACCTTCTTTTTGTATTATTCTATTGTCCTTTTTCCTCTTTAAATCTTTATTTGCATCAGCAATTTTAAGCTCTCCTCATTGTTATTTGACTTTCACCCTATTTCTCTTCACCATGTAAGTGCTTTCATTGCTTACATCATCTCTCAGCTCAGCCTGCTGTCTTTGTTTTCAGCCAGAAATCTTTTCACTATGCTGGGAGGGTGCAGCAGCCTTGCTTTATTGGACAAACTGGGAAGTAGTTTGTATAGTAATTTCCAGGTGGTGGATCAGCATCTGCTTCTGTGAGCTCTTGGCTCTCTGAGAGGTGCTGTGCTGCCTGCTCCATGGTGTGTCTCCTCTGCTCCTTTCCAGATCACAGGGACTATGTCTTGAAGCTACTGGAGAGGAAGATGCTGGCTACTATCCCTGAAAGATGTGGTCAGCAGTTTGTGAGGGGGGCTTGTTTTTCAGTCATTTAGTACTTTCAGAATTTCTGTAAACTCCACTGGAAAGGAATGATTTCCTTCTGCTGACTTGTCAGGATAGGGCCAAAACTTCAGGTGGGGTTTGGGCCTACTGCAGAACAGCACCTTTAGTAAGACAGGGTCAGACTGTTGGGTTCCTGACAATTTTTAAAAGCCCTGATTTTTCAAGGATGGTGGTTGTCATCTCTGTGGCAGAGTACTTCAGCAAATAAGGACATCCCTGCTGCCATTTAAGGACCCTATTTTTGTGTCTGAGAGTGTGTGGGCAAAGCAAGACCTGGAAACAGGCATAAAACCACTGGGCAGGAAAGGTATCTCTGTGACAGCTTGTGCCAACAATGGGGTATTTTGACAGCTTTAGGCTGTGTGGTGGCTTTGGCTCAGCAACTGTTGGTTTCCTGGAGCACAACTGGTTGGTTTGGAAGTTTTGCATTAATAAAAGCTAGTTCTACAGCCACATCTTCATCCTCTCACTCCAGAACAGCCTGCTGTTGTACCAGTGGAATTACTGTGCATCCTAGACTTTAAACCCATAAATTGCTAATGCCAGACTGTTCCGATGAGCAGCTTTTTGATATCCTTTACATGTTAAAAAGTACTCAGGCCTGTTGACAAAGCAAAGAAATGGTGTCAAAAATAATTTTAAAACCTTTTGACCTGCAAGGTTTAAGAGAATTAGGCACAGATTCTTTGCTTTAAGCCTCTTGGTGACAAGAAATATGGTCCTATGCTAGCCAGTTTGATTGACAGTGGCGTTTGTAGTTTCAGCTGCTAATACACTATGCTCCTTGTATATTCCTAGTGTGTAAATATAGAAGACTATTTGTCACCTGGATTGATGGATTATGCATAAGTGAGACAATGTGGTTAAAATTCTAAAGCATAAATGAAAAAGCATAAACTTTACATAACTCATAAAGCAATGCTTAATAATTATAATGAAGTATCCTTATTTTAATCAAGGGAAACCGTCACTTTCAAACAAGAAAAGATTATGCAGCTGGCATGGTGTGTGGGGCTTTTTATAGCTCCATGCTACTAACCTGCATCATTGGATTTTTGACAACCATAATAAAATCTATTGGAAAATTGATTACTTTTAAGAGACTCCTCATAGCCAGCTGCTTTTATTTGTAAATGTCATGCATTGAAGCTGTTGTAGGCATTATCTCTTCAAGTGGAATTTTTGGCTGAATGCGAACCTTTACATAGGTATAAAAGCACTCTTGTTTTACATTCTTCAATTAGTTTTCATCATTTTCATGTGTATTTGCAGAAGTAAAATTTTCCTAAAGTCTTTCCCACCATAAATGGTTGCATATTTACTTATTTCCCACCATGCCATGATTACAAATTTTTTGTGCTCTTGGGATGTCGTAAATTTGTAATAATACCAAGATGACTTTGTAATTGATATTCTCAGAAAATTCCAGTTTTTTTCAAGGAAAAGAGCATGCTTAAATTATTGATTTTTGGGTAGAGAAAAGAGAATTTGCCATGAAGAGTGTGTTATCACCTCTTGAAATATGCAGTAAAATTGGTATTTTCAGCATGCTGCTCTTATCTTTATTTGCTGATAGAGAGAATATCCAGAATTTTTTTGGCTTTAAGGGAAAGGCTATGGTTAGGTTCATATTACTCAGCATTTAATAACTATGAAGTACAAGAAAAGGAGATGTAGCCTTGTACTACAACCTTTCACAGATATTGTTTAAGGAAAGCACTTTTCATAGTGTAAATTAATCTAAATAAATGAAAGCTTAAAACAGCATTTCTTTTAATCACCTAAAAATCTGTCTGCTGAAGCCCTTTCACAGACTAAGCTATCCTGCTGACCTGTGGGGGTTCTGTGCAAGGTACAGGACTTGCCTGTAAACTGGTATGGTTTTTGTAAACCACTCTGAAGCAGCTTTTGTGAGTCCACATCCTGCTGTTTTGCTGTACAGAGTCCTAATAGATGTCAATGGCAATTTCTGGCATGTTTTGAGAGGGTTGTGCCCTTCAGTATTATTTTGTTCTACAGAGATATTTTAGCAGAGTGGTTGGTTTCTGATTAGATTCTAATTTTTGTGTATATATATATATATATATAATGTGATGAGCTTTCTGTGACTGACTTCTGGCATTTAACACAAAAAGCCTAGACTCAGAAGATACAAAAATGGATATGAACATAGATATCAGCATGATTAAGATTATTTTATTTGGTTTCGACAATGAGGGATTCAATTAGATGCATTTTATCATTTGTTCTGTTAGCTCACTTATTTGCTTTATTACTTTAGAAACCAGCTTTGAACCCAAGCATGCCCACAGCTGAAATGAAGTGTGTTCTCTGATGAAATCTTTTTAAGTGTTAGTTATCTTCAATGGATTATTTTAACTAGCTTGCAGTAGCTCCTTTCTTGTGTTTGAGTCTCTGCTGTATTCTAGACTGGAGGGTCCAATTGTTGCATTATTTTGTGGCAGTTTGTGCATTTCTCACTGGTTCAGTGGAACCCTAGGAAGTCATTTGGCAACATGGATTAGAAGAAAAAGGTTACATTCACTGCAGTTTAGTCACACCATGCACCTATAGTTTGATAACACATAACATTTGTTAAACATTTTAACTCAGAAAAAAATGTGCAAGGAACTTTTAAAAATGAGTTTTATGGTCTAATAAGACCCATAAAATATTGCTATAATAAGACTCATAAAAAAAAACCAACCAAAAAACAACTCCAAAAGAGAAAGATGGCTACCCTGTGTTTCATTTGGTGTGGATGTTACTTCTCAATTTTGGGTAGACTTTTTTTATTTCTATACTTGGAGGAATTCTATTTATGGCTAGATGGTATGGTCCAGACTTATTTATATTATGTGGATGAAGTCATTAAATAGAGAAATAAATGTCACTGTTATAGTTCGGCAGAGGACAAATTGTCCTTAACTTTGTCTTATTTCATTATTTGAGCTGGTATTCCAAGACTGGGAAGTTGAAAACAAACTATTTCAATAAGGTTCCTTGAACCCCTAAATGTTACAAGTGGTCATGTTTTACCCCTTCACTCTGTGAATATTGAGCTCCATATCTTTTCAAGTTGCCTAATTTTGTGGAAAGAGTAATCTAGTCTGTGGGAAGATGCCAAGAAATAACTGTACTATTGGTTGACTACCAGTTCTCTTGGAAAAAAAGTCTTTGCTCTCACTTCAATTTGTTGTCCTTCAGCATTCAAATGTAGATTTTTATTATAATTTTCAATGACTTGGTAAATTTTGGACTCTTAATGCATTCAGAGAGCGGAAAAAGAAAGCTTTTGGTCACTCACTTTGTTGAGCACTCTGAGGATTCTGCTCTATTAGAGATCTCCAGTATGCACAGTGTTTTAAGATCAGTTTTGAAAAATCAAGTTCACCTCCCCCATATATAAAAAGAATTCAGATTTTTTTTCCCTGCAGGCTGGCATTTAAGAACCTATGTCAAGATGTCCATTATAGCTCCATCTAGCAGCCTCAAAGATTGAATGCAGCATCCACACTTCAATATTTCTCTATCATTTCTCTCTTTCCCATTTTCTAGTTATGGTTTTTATTTTTTTCTAAGCATAAGTCTGAAATAGAAAAAGATGTTAACATATTTCTTCTTTCTAAAATTTTTTTAAAATGCACAATTCTTCTGTTTTTTGTGCATCTGTTAGAATGTAAAGATTCAAGAAAGCATATCCTCTCAAGGGATATAAAAATGTTATACCTAGACCCCAGCTGCAAAGTGTAAATGCAATCTGTGGTGTAACTTTTTTCAAGTTCAAAACTGACAGATAATGATACAAAGCTGCTTATGAGCAAGCAATTCTAAAAATAAAGTAGATGGGAATCCTTGTTTTGCATGACAAATGAACTGAAACATTAACAGTTGATGGCCATGGTTGTCATCCAGTTTACAGCTTTTCATTTTTTCAATTAGAATTAAAAAATGCCAACAAAAACAGATGTGTAATTAACCTTTTAAGGCCTTCCAAATCTTGTCATATTCTGGGTTGATTGTGTAAGACTGAAGACTGCACCTTTAATTTTTTTCATTTTGAGAGTTGAGATTTATTCTAAGAGGAAACCTGGGGAAGTAGCTTGGCTGATAAGGGTAGACTGATGTGCCAGGGTTTCATTTTTCCATACTGTAGAAACTGGCGCTACTGATGTAATGCTGGAATCATGTCAATGTTGTAGCAACTTTTACTTTAAGGAACAGTGCTCTGCTTACATTGAAAGATTGAGTCATGCATTTTCTTCCCTCAGAGCTCTTGCTGCTTGGGTATTTGTTATATGTTTTAGAGGCCAAGCAAATTCCTGAAATGGATTGAATAATGGTAATAGATTGACTTGGTTTGATTTCATTGTTGTTGTTGAAGTAAGTGTGGTTTGGTGAATTAGAGAAAAGTCAGGCATCTGTCTGTTTAATGAAACCATTTTTGAAGTGAGGGGGAATGAATAGAAATAGGAAGTCATTAATTTCTGATGTTGCATAGTGTACCAAGACTTCAAATTATGTCAAAACCGACATAGTGCACTAATGTGTCAGAGTACAAATGTCAGTCTCTCAAACTGTGGTTTTTTGCATTTATGCATCTCTTGGTCTTATAATAAAGTGGTTTTCTAGCTCTCAAAGGTTCAGTACCCTTAATCCCTAATGCTGGGTTTTCCTGGACAGAATTATTGAAACAACATACCTCTAAGAGATAATAATGAAATTCACAGAGAAAGCAAGTAACTCATGTTGCAGATGGACTGAATGTTTAACTTCATGTTTTAGCCAGTGAAAACAAAAACATACCTTGTTTCCCATGTGCAAAATCTGTCCACATACTCATTATCAATCTTTGCTGACAACTATGATGCTGTAGTATCATCAGTGTAATCCCTAGATATTTGACAAAATAGGGTTAAATATATCTTATAAATTGTCATTTACCCTTTGTGCCTCCCATTTGGATGGGAGTGCCTTGGAACTGAACTCTGAGGAAATCAGCTGCGTCTGAAGGAAAACCACACAGAAATAGGTGTGAATTTGCTGTATATTCCCAGTAAGCTAAGCAGGAAAGTGAAGAGATCAGGACTTGATGAAGCTGAGGGAATTGGTTGTACAAAATAGGAAGAAAGCACAATTCAAAGGATGGGCTGCAGGAACAGAAACCTGGCTGCCCAACTCTGTTCTGCCTTTACGATAGGCAAAATAACAAGAAATGATTTTTGTAAATTTCAAACTGTACATTTGGGGAATGGATTATTGAAGGTCTGAGAATTTATGCTCATATCAACCCATAATCAAGTATACAAGAGTATAAGGTCATTAGTGCCACTCTACTGAGAGCCCCACTGGCATGTTTTGCTTTCTATCAGGAGGCTAGTGGGAGAAAAGCTGCTAAACCAGCTCAAGGACTTAAGCACGTGTCTAGAAAGTGACTCTCCACTGCAACAGCCTGTGTGGTGTCCTTGGTGGGTTATTTTATGGAAAACCTGATTTTATGCTGGCTGCACATGGCAAATTAAGTGACATCATCATGCCACAAAGAAAATAAATGCTTGCTATTTTTTTCTGTTACATAGTAACCACATTTCTTCCCCTCACTTCTCCATATACTTTAATTGCTTTCTTCAAAGAAGTTAACAAATAAATGTTGGGGAAAAAATAGGAAAGTGTGGATTGCATCAGCTTTTGTTCATTAATATTTTCTTTTGAAGAGCTATTTGCCCAGTTAGTTTTTATCTGCACAATAGTTACAGAACTTAAAGCAGTAGCTTCTTAAAATACACTAAATGATTAAAAAAAAAAATAAAAAAAAAAAATCCAAGATCCTTTTCTCCTGCTGTGTTTAAAAGCCCACTTTATCGAAGACAACTGAGAGCTCTCTGCCACGTGGAGGACACAGCATTTTGAAAGGAAGATATTTCCTTGTTATATTAATAATTTTTCCATTTAGAACATCCAGCTACTCTCAAGCTTCTAACAGCAAAGTAAAAGAATACTTTGTACCCGTCGACTAATTTTAGCTAACACAAACCAAACATTTCCCTCTTCAACCAAATGACCTTGTGGCTGCCTAGAAGGGCTTATATGAAACAGCGCAGAGGTTGCTTGGAGGTGTTGATCCTGGCAGGGGAGTGATTTCATGGGCCCCTGCTGATGTCCCGAGTCAGGTGATGTGGCTTGCAGAGCCACAGTCAAGGAGGTTATCTAGGCCATGAACTTGAACTGTCCTGATGGAAATGGCAGGAGCACCCTACGGCAACAAGTGTTTTGAAATGAAATTTAGTCTGCAAAGCGGTCTCCAGACTGGATTAGCCTGTCCATTTTAATCATGATTTTGAAGTGGGGCATGATTGTAAATTATAAATTTTTAGAGAGGGATGCTGGTGGTCTGCTTCACAGTCTGGGAAACAGCAGCAATGAAGACTAGTGAGCTTTAAGTTAAAAATCACTCACCCCTGCTCAGTGCTGAACTCGGCTGCTTTCCAATAAGAGGAAGCACAAGAGTAGTGCCAGAAGAGCATCTCCACAGTGCTCTGGTAGCACCTGTGTGTGTCACACAGGTAGAGCTTTAATAGTTGGGGATGGTCTTTCCTCCATGCAGCCTTTCCGCAGCAGCTTTTGGATTGCTCCAACCTGACAGCCTATTTCAGCTGGTTTGAACCTATTCTGCAGCTGGAGATTGGGAGCAAGGAAGAACACGGCTTTACCCCATGGTGTTGCTTGACATAAACATTGTCTGTGCATGCTGTTTTGATGGTCAGTGAATGCTACAATTACATTTCCACCATTCACCTAGAATCGATGCTTTCAAAATAGCACTGCTCCCTCTCTTGAAACAAGTAAAAAAACCCAAACCAAAACCCAATTGTAAACCCAAACAATCTATTAGTATTGATATTTTATATGTCTTAATTGAGTAACACTAACCTCAGAACTAGTTTCTGGATAATTTGTTCATTATTGAGATTCTGAGTTGATAGTTCTGGAGGGCAGAAGGGGCCATTAATTACACTGCATAAAGCAGTTTCCCTGGTGATGGTTAACCTTGCAAATGGTTAAGTAACGTGTGACCAAATTAGCTGAGTGTGGTTTTTGAACACATAGAAGGAATCTCCTTTTATTTATCAGAAGAGAGATGACTACTGTAGTTGAGTCTTTTAATGCAAAGCAGTACCTGATGTGTAATAAGAGTCAGCTAAAGAGTAAAAGAGTGCAAGGAAAAGATGAGGATCTTAGGGATGTACTGCTAACACAATCTTCCAGTGGGAATGTAAACCACATATGTGGAAGAAGAAAAACTGCTATAAACTTTTTCTTCAGCATCAACTGAGAAAATAAATATTTTATGTCTTCCGGGAGCTCAGGGTAGTGCAATTGAGAGACTGAGGGTATGGCAAAAGGTTTGGAAAGCCAGGCCTAAGTCGTTTTGGCAGAGATGTTGTAGGAAAACGTGCAAATATCTCCTGTTAATCTTGTTACTGAAGGATGCCATTGTATTGGCTGGAAGAGGCATTAAACATATTCCTCACATAGCCCTGGCAGTGGTTCTCCTTCCCACTCTAAAAACTTCAGAATATTGTGATCTCATTCTTCTGTTTGTGTTTATGTGATGGACAGGACTGCTAACTCTACCTATGCTTAAGGTTCCTTAATGCTTTCAGCCAGAAGATTGTATTTTTAACTGTCTGTGCTAATGCTCCCCAAGCTTGAACAATTTTGGCTGAGATTTTCCAGGTGGGTGTCTTCATTCAGGAGAGGCAGTGAGGGGAGGAAATTCAGCCAGACTTATATTGGTGTACCTCTCAGAATAAGCTGACAGAGAATGACTTTTTTGTTTTTCATATTACAAAGCAAAACATCCTGCATCTTGCTTCACTTGGAGGAGTAGGGAGAGAAACCTTATAGTCTATGCTTTTCTACTTGAAATCTGGCAGGCAGCATTTGATCTTACTTTGGGAGAGAAGAGGGAGGGAAGTAAATGATAAAGTAATGAAAAATTGCACCATAGAATAAAGATAAGTTTTACAATGTCTGTCTTATGAGACTAATTTAATTTTCACATAAAACCTTAACTCTGGTGTTTTCCTGCATCTTTGAATGCTTGACTGTGCAATCTTAATATAATTTTAATGTGCTAAAAATGTGATATGACTTCTTTTTTTTTATAACAAAATGAGCTAAGCAAAGCACCATCAAGGGATATAATTTTGGCACCTATGCCTTTCACTTGCTCTGCTGAAGTCTTCAGATCTCTTCCACTGAAGCAAATGGAGCAATGTACAGTGACTGTGATTGTGCACAGGCATCTCAGCAGGTATAACCACATCAGATACACCTTGTAAACAGCTATTAGAGCTGTTCCTTAAAACCATGGGGCTGTTGAGACACAGACCTGTTAGGCTGAATACAAGCTCTGGCAGGGTTGTTGCTTAGGTACAAACCTTTTCGCTCCTTTCCTTCCTTTTCTGAACTGCTATGCTTATTGTATTCTTCAGTTCATTCCCTTTCCAAAATCCTTCAGGGTAAAAAGAGGCTTCAAGAAAGCCTGGGGTCAGGAAGTAATTTTTATTCTTTCTTCACTTGCAGCACGTTAATTAGTCTTCATGTTTTTGTACTTCCTTTTCTTCATGTATAAAAGGAAAGAACTAAGGGTGATTGAGCAAAACAATTGTTTTTGCAACACTTGAGCTCTGGTAGTGGAGATGAAGCAGAGAATATGTGCATGTGTAAGATGATGCATCAGGGAAACCAAATGAGAGCCACAGGAAAAGGTGTCTGCATGGTCCTAGAGAAATGGATTGCTTCCTCTAGTGAGGGAATTTGTCAGCAGAACTATAGCTCATACCACTGTTCTTTATCTTGAATAATAGAGGGAATTTAAGAGTATTTACTCTTCAGTAACAAAGGCATTAGACCTGGAGAGGTGACAAGAAAAGCACAGTGAGAAGACAAGCCAGCAGTTTTCATTTTTGACTAAACTATCTGAACTTGAGTAAAATTGGGTTGCTATCTAGAGTCTTATTTTCTGAATATTATTTTTGTAATTACAGCATGGTTGTTTCACTTCTTAAAGACCGTGATGGAGTATGCAGAGCAGTCTGCAGGCTTATCAGTTTGATCTAGAGTTTTTGCCAGAGTGTATGCTTGAAATAGTCTTGATTTCTTTCTCCTCTTTTTAGTTTTTCTCTCCCTTTCCAAGTGTCTGAACAGTAGAGACTGAAAAGTAAGTAGAATTACAAGAAGAATGAACTTATTCTATTATCCTTTTAAAATATAGTTATGCAGAACAACTTCTGATCTAATCACTCAACAGTAGGTCACTTTTTACTGAGAGATAGTGAAGTGAGAAAAAGGGCTTTTATTCTATGTATCTCTGTGTATGTCTGTACATATATATTTGAACTTTGTTCCTGGCTCTCTTAATTGCTCTTTTTTTAAGAGAAATTGCCTGCTTCAGAGTTTTTCAAGGACTTCACCTAAGTTTTACCTAAGTCCAAGATGTAAGCAGCTTGGAGCACAGACTACATTTCTTTTGCTTCTCTGTACAACATCTGAAGAGCATAAATAAAAAACTTGCTCTAATAAAAAGAAATAAGGAGTGTTTGTTCATTTTATCTCTGGAGAAAGAGGGAATTTTCTTATTTAATCCTGGATATCAAAGGTTTTGAAGCATATGAAACTGCATATCAGAGTTTCCTTTCCCTTTTCATGGATTCTATCTTGCAAGCCATATCTGGAGTTTGCAACCCCTTCCAGGCTGATTTATTCTATGGTTCTTCCACCTACAAATAACACACGTTCATTAATTATATCACCTAAAGAATTTCTTGTGCAGTATAATCATATAAATCTCAGTATCTCGTCCTTTTGGGTTTACAGTTACTGTGACTGATGTGAATATATCAAGCACAGACATAAAAATATAGAGGTACCACAGGAAAAAAGTTTATTTTGGTTTCCAGAGTTTAACTGTGCCATATATTCTCCTCAGTGCTACAGAGAAGAGAGTACTGCATGGTTCAAAAGGTCCCTGTCTTTCTCCACTCAGACCTCTGGAAAACCCCACAGAAAACTGTAGCTGTAGAGGCTGTAGGAAGGTCCTCAAGACTTTTTTTTGTGAATATAGGGCAAAGCTGTTAATCTAAACCTGTCATTTTGCAGTCCAAGGTAACTTCACAGCTGTCTTTCAGGACAAGTTATGGGCTGCGAATGATCACTTGCTGCTCATGTCAAAGTTTTCTACCCATATTCTTGGCTGTGCTGGCTACAATTGCAGCCATAGTGAAAGGAAGTAAATCAAACAAGGGTGTCCAATTGGTCAATCTATTTTAATCAGGATATTTGATACAGAGTTAGAATGAAGATTATTAATATTTTAAATAAAAATAATTTGGATAATTTGTATATGTTAACAGTATCTATTAAAAAGATATTTGATTTTATTATATGTTAGATTAGCTCCTGGTGTGATTTAATTAGAGTGGTAGGAATATTTTTCCCTAGTTTATACTTTGCCCTTTGACCTAGAAGATGACAATGGTGATAAAAATCTGGGGCCAGAGCATCCTGTTTTCACCCTTACCTTTTCTTTTTTCCCCACCAAATATCTCCCCTCCACTCCCTAAATAATTGCTTTTATTTTTGCAGAGAAAAGGCCATCAGAAGTAGCTGAGGTGTGATACTGAGTAACTCTTACCACTGGATAACTGGGTTTGTTGAGGCACTCTGTGAGATTCTCTTTGTATGAGAACACTATCGTTGTTTGTCCTGATTCTACTCAAATATTTCACTATGAAATATGTGGGGTTTGGCTTTCACTCAATAAAGCACTTAGACTTTTGCTTAATCTGAGGTAAGCTAACTTCACTTGGAATCAATTGCATTGCTTATATGTGAGAAATAGAGCACACCTTCTTGAGTCATGGCAGGCTCTGTCCTTACCATGATATATTCTAGAGCAGAATTGATAGTTGATTTTCTCCCTCCTCTTGCTAAATGTACTTGCTACAAGAGCTTGTTAGAAGATCACGTCCTTCACCTTGTGTTTCCATCTGTCTCATAACCATCATTACCTGGGAACCTGTTTGGGGGTATTATTGGCTTATCTGTACCTGTTCGCCACAGTCTTTCAGTTTTAAGCTCTTTGGGGGCAGAACTGTCTTTTTATAGCAGCATGACTGTGAGTAAAACAACAGTCTTCAGGGTCATGCAGGCCTGACTAGGGCTCATTGATGCAATTTGATTATTCTGGTTAGATAGATCCTGCTCTGCACACAAGGTTGCTTTCAGGCTGTATCTTCTCTCTGTCGCTAGTTTTTGCATGTATGTAACCTACTACTGTGTCTCAAAGAGCACAACTGGCTTAGAGATGCACTTGGGAAGGATTTTCTTTTCTGGCTGCAAAAGGATCAGTTCTCATTATCTCATTGTACTGAGAGTCAGGCACAGAAAGGCCCTTTCCCATATAAAGATCCCCCAAACACACAAGAGTTACACTCTACCCTTGCTACAGACTGAGGCAGGTGAGGAGTTTCTGAAACATGCAGGTTGCTCCTGCCAAAGCGTACAACTTTTCTCTGTGTGTCCTGGTGTAAGAGCTAACAATAGATTAAACCTTTTTTTGTTGTTATTCCTGCAATTTGATTGCAAGTACGTTTGTGAGGCCAGTTGGCGTATGTCATAAAATCTGATTGATTGAACAGTTAATCCTTGAAAGCTTCCCTCTGAAATATTGCCAAGTTCAACAAGGGATAGTGCCCATGTACACATGTCATAGAAATTACCTATTTTGCCATTTTTATCTACCCCGTTCATTTTTATCTATGAACACGCAGAGTGTTCTGGTCTTGTCATGTAAGGCATTCTTTCTCTAAAATACTGGTTTTAGTGATCTGTGTTCTGTTTTGTTCTAGAGAAAATTTCTTAACTATGAAGGAGATGGTCAGTGAATTTGAGCATTTCTTACAAACTCAGGGATGCGTTTTCCAGTTCAGAACAGTTTGTGGAACAGGTTCTCTTATGGAAAAGAAATACTGTGAACATTTTTAGAAAATCAGTTATCTACACGTTTCCTGTCTTGAACATAAGTTGTCATTTACATAAACATAGATTTTACTCAGTGCCCCAGAGGTGCCTTCTCAATGCCAGAATAGTTTTGTGAAATGAAATTCTGTTCAGAGGACTAAAAACTGCATGTCAGTTATGTACTGTAAGCTAAATGGAAGAGTTTACACATTTTTGCTGTTCTTAAGCAATACCAGAGGGTTTTTGTTTTGTTTGTTTGGTTGGTTTTTTTTGGCTTTAGGCATCACCCTTGTGAATGTATTAGATTTTTGTCAATAATTTTGTCAATAATGATATACGTTGGATTTATGCCAAAGTTTGAAGAAAAATACGGGCAAGTCTTGGAAGACCCAAACTCCACTGTTTTCTTCCAAGGTTGTTGGAAATAATTTAAAACACCTTTATTAGTGCCCAGGCACTAATGTTCTATTATGCTACTCTGAAACAGAATGAATGACCTCCTGAGACCTTGTCATAGTACACAAGTTTTCCTAGGTGACTCTGGCAAATAGATAACCTGTTGTGTCAGCTCTCACTTAACTGAGCCAAGGTCTGTGTACCCTTCCTGGCTATGTGAAGAGATGATCCTTGTGCTGTGGATGGCATTCTGTGCTGCATTCCAGGAACATGGCCCTTCTTGACAGCTGTCACATATCACAAATATATACTGAGCTCTTTGTATGAACTAGTAGGGGAAACTGGAAGCATACAAGAAAATTTTAGTAACTCATTAACTATAACTCACTTTAAGTGAAATGTTCAGTTTCCTAAGATAGAAATAGAGGGAAGGAAGCTGTGATCATCACTGAACTTTGTCAGTGAGCAGGGAACTGGATATAAAATATTACTGTTATTGGCCAGAATGAAAATCCCTGTCCTTTATAGAATGTTGTGGCAGAGTTAATCACCTGTTGTTCTAAGGAGGTATGATTTAGGAAATTGCTGTGTCTTGGTCTTCTAAGGAAAAGGAATTCAAAATCAGTTAATAGTCCACTACAGAATTGGTGCAGTAGGAGTTAAAATGTGCCAGAAAGTTTGCAATGCAATATCAATTGTTGCACCCAAATATATTCTTGTAGGACCACTCTGCAGTGTCCTGTACTGATCTTTTTCTGCTGATTTTAGAAATGGAGGGGTTTTAAGCTTTGGCAAAACAAAATTTATGCCCTTTAGGTACCGAAGAAGTTAGGAAAAAAATTCCAAACTAATTTTGGTTAGATGGGAATTTCTATACTCCCTGCTTTTTTTTTTGTTCATTTGCTTTTAGTAGGTAGGGCATATTGCTTGTGAGAAAGTCTTTGAATTACTTTCACCACAAGCCAAGTTCATGCATGATTTAGAGGGAGCAATAACTGAACAACAGTCTGCATTGTAATTGTAATAGGAAAAGACATAAAATGCAGTCAAATTTATCAGTAAAGACACTGCTGCCAACTCTGAAAAACACCTGGATAGGTATTAAAGGACACAAACATGATCCCCTTGCCGAGCAGTATTTTATAGACTGTAGTTCAGAGCCAAAGAAAACAGCTTTTGTAGCTTTTAGGTGTCCATAAACAGCTAGATAAATATGAGGGAGCCAGAATAAAGGATAAACAAGGCAGCTGAGTATCAGCTTGCCACATTGCCTTTCGGAGCTCCCCAAATACCCAACTGAACTTGGAGTATATTACTTCCCCAGCATTCCCATTGCTTTCCATGATTCCTGGAGGTGGCGTCCCTAGCGTCAGAGAGAGAGGGTCAATGGAGCAATGTCATGATATAAACTCAAGCTGTGTCCTGTCATCTGTATAATTGCTAGGATTGCATAGTTGACCATATTTCATATGAGTTGGCAGTGACCACCAGTCTGTAGTCAGGATAGGGATTTGGAAGAAGAGCTGCACCTATGGTCTCTGATCTCCCTCTTGTAGCTGCTGCCAGCATTCAAAGCATTGCAAACGGGTTTCATAAACAAATCTCATTAAATGTTTTTAGACAGAGGAAAGCACATAGCCATAAATAGAAAACTGATAAGTGGGCAACTGTTAAAAATAGCTCAGTAAGAAATGGTAAGTGGAGAAATAATATGGATGTGATAGCATAAGGAATATTCTACACACATACTCGGAGCCTTTAGCAGTTGCCAAAACTCTGATGAAGTGAATGAAGAGCAAATGGGTTGTATTTCAAACACATACCATTACACTGAGCAACAGTAACGTTTTATTGCTTCAGTCACATTTTTTGACTGAAGTAATAAAATTTGTAAAAGATAAAGAAAAATACAGGATTTATCTCTCCCTCCTGTCCTATTCTCCCCGCCCCCCCATTTCAAATTCAAAACAGATTTCATGGTTAACAGTATTGGTACTCAAGTTATGGAGATGTTTAAAAATTCACTTGACAGATTCAGAGAAACATGCAGTGCAGTACACAAGTAGAGAAATAAGAAATACTTTTTAGGAATTTTATGGTCATAGCTTATGCCTGGTGAAGCAAGAGAAGAAATAACTACAGAGCTAGTTTCAGCCACAGTCCTACAAAGATTTAAGCATATATTTAGTCTTTTCCTGTAGAAGTAGTCAAAGGCAGGTAAATTACAAGGTGCAAAAAGCTGGTCACTTGTTAAAATTTTTTGGTTTGTATTTTATTCAGTTTTGGTATGAGTGATTACATTAATTAATCTGAATGACCTTATTCAAATTGAGCTACTTTGCAGGTGTTGCTCTATGCTATTGCTTTGTAAAACAGAATCCATTCTTCCAGATGTAATTGTGCATTACCTGTAAGCAATTATGTAGTCTTCTGGTTTTAAATCTATTTTTTGTTTAAAAATTAGAGAGAATCTGCAATATATTCTTAACCTGAAGTTAAGCCATCAGAGTATTAAGGCTTCTAAATGCTTAACTTATTTAATTTTAAACAATATCATCCCACCACTGATGAACATTGAAAAACATAATGACTAGTCTCATAGCGCACACAGTTTCTTAAAATTTGAGTTGTGTGTGTTTTAATTCTATTGTCCAAAGCCAAAATTTAAAATACAATCTTATGTGCATCCATTAACCTTTCTGCTGCTGTTCTTGCTGAAATGTCACTGTGAAATAAAAAAAATTGTTTACACTAAAAAGTTTTTTCTCAAAGTGTCCTCAGACAGGGATAAGGATGGAAAGTCTAATATGGAGTGAATGATTTTAGGAACAAAGTGCTTCCTTTATCATGAAAAATGTACCTAACATTTTTCTCTCACTCTCCTCTTTAGTTTGGATCTGGACTGAAAAGAAACATAAATTATAACAAAGATGCTTTGTTCTGTAGGTTCTTCTTTCAGGTCTTTTCCCAGAGAGAAAAGATAAGATGAGCAGTCTGCTTTAGTGTCTCTGCCAGCTGAAGTGCTTGCATGCACCCTGTCCTCTGGCTGGGGGTGGGGTATGAAACACTCATCTTTGTGGCAGAGGTTTATGCAGTTAACAGCTAGATGCTGTCTCTGTTTTAGGTGCCAGGGACATATGTTGCTATAGGATGTTTCAAGAATCCATGAAGCATTTCAGTAGCCCCAAATTCGTTTTAAATGCTTTATTTTTGCAAGTGTCTTACAACCCTGGAGAATAACAGCGGATTAGTGACGTGCCATCCTGATTTTGGTCTAAGATAGTCACTTGCTCAATCCTGAACTAGGTTTTTGTATCACAGCTGAGGCATTGCAGTATCATACATTTTCTTCCTTAACAGCAGGCTTTCTAATGGGACTGTTTAATGGTCTAATATATATTGATACAGTGGTGTAGTATATAGTCTAGACTAGTGAAGGACTCGGGTAAATAGAGTACCATTGCCATGAGGAGGAACAATCTGCTGAGTGACTACCTGTACATGCATCCATATCTTAATTTCTGTTCAAAGCTCTGAATAGCAGCACTGAATACCTGAGCTAGATCTAACTGTGCAATTTTCTTTGACTCTTTCACACCTCTATGGCCACTTCTTCTTTCCCATCCTGGGTTTCCTGTTGTTCTTTGTGAGTACTCAGAAAGAACTCTGTGTTAGTACTTTTTACTTGGAAGGAAAGTCAAATCAGTGGTGATCTTCAAATGAGTTCTGTTAATGCATGTAACTGTACATGTAGCCAAAAGAGAGTATATGAAAATTCTTTGTGGATGTCCTGTGACTTCATTCACGCTTCACTGATTAATTGGAATGGATAATTCTTTTAGAAAGGTATATGTTTTCCTTGTTAATCTATGTGGTAATCTGTGTTCCTCTGACAATTTAATAAGCAGAGTGGTTGCATTATGGTTGTAAACCAGATTAACCAAAACCAGACTGCTACCTAATGAAATGTCTTTCATTTCTTTTTTTTCTTTCGGAAGAGACAAGTGTGCATTATGTTCTCGCTTTGAAGTGTAGCATTAGTTGCACATATGTCAGTATTTCTCTTCAACTAGGAGGAGCATTTCATAACTTCCTTTAATTATGAAGCAGCAAATATTCAGACTTATGAAAACAATTTCAATTTGGGAAACCTAGACTACTGTATGGAAGACATTCTGTTTTCTGTGCTTTTTTTTTTTTTTTTTTGGTAGTATGTTCTTGTTTCTGTGTTAGTGCGTGGCTCATGAGGGATTTACAAAAGGGACTGCTGCCACGTTGTCTTCTGCTGTGTCTCAAAGAAAAACATTTTGGTCTTTGGATCCTGAACTTCCTTGATAAAAGACACTTCAGCCCAGGAGAACCCCTGCTGTGTTTGTTACTCCATTCACAATTTTATGGTGCTAGATGTGGGGGACTCTAATTATTAACTTCTTTCTTTTTCATTCCGAGATATTCTCTGCTTGCACTGAGTAGAGCTGCAGATCTAATTCAGTAGCCTTGAGCCCACTGCAAGAGTTATAAAACTGGTTTCCTGCCTTGGATTGTAGATAGACTGCCATTCTCCTGCACCTGTTTGGGTTTAAAGAGTAACCTTGTCTGAATATGCTTTTCCTGAAGCACCAATGATGCTTTTTCTGTCATCAGGATCTCTTTAGTCAAAAATCTGGTAAGGTTCAGAGTTATCTGCACTCATCAGATAAACGAGACTGTTCCTGAAATATGCTGCTAGCAAAAATAAGACTTTAGCTTTGACTGCATATAGCTGAGAGGTCTTACACATATATAGGCACAAATGCATAATTATGTCTACATATGCATTTAGGACCAGGACCAGCAATGCAACTCATGCCTCTGAATCCTTAGACTGAAATATTCTCTATAACTTGCAAGAATAACATATTTAATTCCAATAAACACACTCACCATGACAATTGCTAGTAGGTAAGCAGTGTTTCGTTCATAACAGCAGTTATCTTTTTCCCTTACAGCATCAAATTAAATAGCAGTAAAGTGATCCCTCTATTACTGAGTCGTAACCCGATGAACTAAATGTAGTGCCATGTCTATTTTCAGAATCTTTGTTGCTAAAAACAGGTCTTTACTCTGTGAACTGCTTTAGCCTTTCCCAAAGTGACAGCATTTCTATAGGAATAGCTTGCTGGGCCTTCTTGCCCAGCTCTCCAGTCGATTGCCTGGTCCATGACAGCAGACAGCTGGGGGAGTTTGGTGTTTTGAAGGTTATGATCACAGCAATTTCGTAAGTGCTTTATTTCACTTCTGTTCTGGCTGTGCTGGGGACAGGTGCGGTCTGGTTCTGATTTCACTGTTCTTGATTTCTTATCTGACCTGGTAGTTAATCAAGGGCATGAGAGAGGAACAAGGGAAGGTGGGAAAGGAACAGCCTGAGACAGGCAGACAGCAAGAGTGTAATGCTGAGCATCTGACTTTACTCATCCAGGATCTGGCAGATCTGCCTGTCATTCAGTGCCTCTCTGTGTACTGACACTGCCCTGTGCAAAATGGATTTCTGAGAGTTAACCATCGTGTTCTTCTTTTCCAAAGGGTCTTCTGTAGGATTTCATTTGCAGAGCACAGAGGGCAATATCTAGGGTAATTCCAGGGCTTAGTGACTGTGATCTTTTGTCAACTCTACTTGTGAGTGAAATTAAACTTGGTATGAGCACCCACAATCTGAGCTTGTGCAACACAATTCCTGGCCAATGAGTGAAAAATCATAAACCTGACAAGTATTTATGAGAGAGAAAAATGAGATGTCATATTATAACAGGAATATATTCATTAAATCTATCAATTTCGCAGAAACCAAGAATTCCCTCTTCAGTAAAAGGCTTTGAGTAGGTTTATAAAGTCAGATATTCTTTTATGAGTTGTAACTTTTTAATGCTAAATCGCAGTGTGTTTAAATTCAGGTCAGTATTTTCTAAGGGTACAAACGAAAAGAAAAGGCTGAGTTAATGTGACTTTACAGTAGCCATTCTGTTTTTGAGAGGATATTGGCCAATGTCTGTGAATCATCTTATTGCAGCTGGAACCATTCCTTGAAAAAACCTTACAAAAGCAATAAGCCTGCCAGGGGTAAACCTTGAATGTCAGTGGCCTTATGCTACTTCCCATCATCAGAGGATTTGATGCAGCAGGAATATAGCAAAGATTTCAAAGAACAATTTCCAGGAGTCTTTCCCATGTGAGCAAGATTGATCCTGGAAGAACTCAGGGTGTGAACTCCACAGAGTATTCTTACCTCCCTACTGGAGCAGAAAGGTGTCTTTCCCATCAGAATGAAGGTAGACTACCAAAGGGAAAATGTGTACCTCTTCAGCTGCTTGAGGGCATTCACTTATGCAGTCAGGTTTTCAGGAGTAGTGGTCAGTGTACTGGTGAAGTGACTGACTGAATGGTATAAGTCTGCAGTGTAATTAAACTTCATATCAGTTCATAAGGTAAAATAAATCCCACTGCTACTAGCAGTAAATCTTTACCAGTGCTGAGCTTCCAGCCCAAAGTTTTCCAACAGAAACCAAAACACTGGGTAAGGCAAAGCTATAGCAGCACATGATGGAATTGGCCAACTTGCTGTCTGGGGAGGGGCCCAGGCTTGCTGCAGCTTCAAGTCACCTCATCAGCCTCATGTGTAAACCTTTATAACTGGTGAGATTTAGATCATTTTGGAAAAAGGGATGCAGTGTAAGAGATGGCTAAATTGTCTATGAGATCTAGTGTGCCAGTATGGATGGACAGGTCAGGTACGGTGAAGGCTGGGGAGGAAAGACCAGAGTAGAAGCAAAGTTCAGCTGTATTTGTGCCAGATGAATGTCACAAACCAATTTCTAAGTATAACTGGGCTGTTGTTAGCAGGTTGGATTGGCACCTGCTGCTGACAGAGAGGAGCTCTGCTCTGTTCCCAGCCCAGCGGGTGTTATATCTGCCTCACTCAGTTCTCCATCCTCTTGCTTCTTTCCGTATGATGGCAGCATGTTCTGAAGAAGCTGCTTATATGGTTTCTGTTGCACTGGTCCCAGCTGCTATTGGTTAGAACAACAAGAGGTTTGGGTTTTCTTTAGTCTGATTTTTTTTATTTATTTTTTTGGTTGCTATTTTTGTTTGGTTTGAGGTTTTTTTTATTAGCACTTAAAACACCTTTTTTGTATGAGTTAAATAATGATTGAAATCCGTATGCTAAGGCAGTTTGCAGGAAGTTACTGCTCAGTTTTGCCACCACCATGTTTCCAGATGCTACACAGATGCCAATTCTTTGTTATACTGACACTCATTCTTGGGTAACCATGAACTGTCCTATGTGGGACCTAAAACTGTGAAGGGTGGAAAAAGCAAGGAGAGGGACTGAAAAAAGATGAAGGCTTTAACTGCTCAAATCCCTCCACTGCCTAGTTTTCTTTAATAGACAGCAAACAAACAGAGGTAGAGAAGCATGGAGTGGGAAGTGTGTTCATCCCTGTGTGATAATGCCATGGATGCTGGCTAATGCATAAAAACCTATAAAAGATTAAAAAAAAAATCATCTGTACAGGGTGTGGGATTCATGTTATACTCATAAAGTCAAGAGAAACCTCTGATATTTAAAAAAAACCACACATCTAAGTGTATTTCATTTCTCGAGAGCAACACATCTTACCTATCATATCTAGGAATACTCGCTCCTAAATGTATCTCTTTACAAATGGCAGTCTTGACTTTATTGTAAACTTAGCATTAGCACTACTGGTCCTTTCAGTGGAATTAATTCACCAGCATCGTGAATAAATATGAAGTCTAAAAAAAGTAAAATAAAACCCCTATTTTTCAAAGTGGAATTTCAGCTCTGTTGTCCAAGTAAATCAGTTTTTCACTTGAAAGTAATGAAAGCCTTTGGCTGTAGCCTAAATGTAAAACTCTGGAGGGAGAAGTTATATTGTGTGATAACTGACTTTAATAAATGTAAACCCTCACCAAATTATATCACTTTTGTTTATTTGCCCATGGGCCACATTTGGATTGATGTGTGGGAACTTTGGTGTTTCCTATCACCCCATCATACAAAAAATGACTGTCTTCAAAGGAAAAGTGGACCTCAGTCCCCTGTAAAGTTACATCTTGTAGTACTAATCAGTCATCATCCTTATGGTGTGCAGAGATCAGAATACAAAATCCTTTACCGTTCCTCCATTTCTGAACTTTTGAGTGCTTGCAGTAATACATTTTAATGTTCAACAAGGTTGCTGCTGGGTAGTCAGGGCAGCAGTGACAGTCTATCACCACTTACAAATGTAATGAATAAGTTCAAAGCCTTGGGACAAGGTTGTTTGTTAGCAAAGACAGCTTGGAAACTGAGACAAAGTACTAA
The DNA here is from genome assembly GCF_965231275.1 of Zosterops lateralis. Lineage (NCBI taxonomy): Eukaryota > Metazoa > Chordata > Aves > Passeriformes > Zosteropidae > Zosterops > Zosterops lateralis. Next base: position 46,799,542 of record NC_139766.1, on the reverse strand, counting down.
CAATCAGGGAGCAAAGGGTGATGTGTTGTGACAGCTACAGGCATTGTGCTAATAGCCTGGTAACCCATCTGGAACAGCCGCTATTTGTATGTTTCTCTATCTGTTATTCCGATTATTTCCTCACATGGTAAATGAGGGTTTACTTTGGGTTCTTATAAGTGGGGGAAAAAAAAAAAAAAAGTAAATAAATGAATAAATGCTGTGTATAAGCAAAACTCTTTCAGATAGCTGTCTAGGTTTCTATTTGCCTGGAGAGAATGACCTACTTGATTTAACTTTTTAGGTTAATTTCAGCTGTTCAAAAATTTTGGGAGTGTTTTTTTGTTCACCTATTGTGGTGGCTGAATGACAACTCCTCTTAACCCACCCAGCACCACGTTTGCTGATTCTCAGGCAGGGAAATCGCATGGAAGGAGGACTGGTGCCCTAGGCGCCCACAGTCCAGGCAGCGAGGAGCACAGGGTGCCCTAAGGACACACTCAGCAAAGGTTGAATTACCTGTCAGGACCTTGGGGGCATGTGTGGCAGAGGGCACTTTGCTGCTGCCTTGGAGTGGAGCTGCACGCTCCTTTTTGTTGCACACTGTTGACAGGAGGACACTGGATACCCCTTAGGAAAATGGATAGCCTTTTAGACAGCATGTTGCTGCTCCAAGTGCTGGCACAACACCTTCCCCCTTCCCCTCCCTCCTCCCTTTCTCTGTAAACCTCCTGGGCTTCAGTGCTCTTCAGGAGCTGCATGATATCCCATGGTGGCTCAGGTGCTGATGTGTCTCCAGTCCAGGTTGACATCCCAAATACAGCAAGCAGGAGCAAGGTGCTTGGTGGAATGTTGTGGTGCTGGGAGAGCCCTGAGTGGGAATGCTGGTGGCCTGGCAGGGATTTGCTATGTACCTTCCCCTGGCTAGGCTGTACAGGTTGAAAGCTGCCTGCTGTGAGCTCTGCTGTCCTGCCTGTCTCTCACTGCTGGGATGAGTGTGGATGCTAAGGTGGAAATGCTCCTCCCCAAAAACTTTCTGCTACCTGGGTCTTTCTCTCCTTCCTGTTGTGATGCAGTGGATGAACTTCTGGGAAAGAAACACATCAAAATTGTTCCTGAAAGTTGCTGCTCAGAGGTCTAAGGAGTAGTGAATTTAATTTCCCTTCATGCCAAGACCTGACATAAGTGATTGTGCTGTAGCTGTTCTCTTTGTCAGAAGGAAGTCTAAAGCACAGCAGTAGTGCCTTGATACAGCAAGATGACTTTAGACAAACTGCAGTTTAAAAATATCTCTATTTTTAAAGCAGCTTCTAGAAGACAAGCTTTGTCTGCCTTTCAGGCTGGTCAGGAGCTGAAGATCTTCTCTGTGTGCCCGAACTACTGTTGGACAGATACAGGTGCAATGTCAGTGAATTTGGGGAATGTGTAATAATCCAATTGGCTATCACCAAAAGGTGGCAGCGTCTACATCTGCTTTTCATTATAGCCCATGCTGCTAGTTAAGCCAAATGTCTTAGGTTTAGGTGCAGTGGGAGGAGGGCAGTAGCAATTGGTGCTGGATGAGAAACAACTGCAGTTCCGTGTTTGCTTAGTCTTGATGTTTTGTTGGCCAACCCAAATGAGGATAAATAGGCAGACAAACAGATTAATGTTACTGATGGGCTCTGAGAAACCATCCATGTCTATATTTCATCTCTTCATGGTGGCCTCAAGCTAATCCCTGGGTCAGGACTCTTCCACGTCTGGGGATTCAAAGCCCTGGTCGGAGTGTGAGACTGCCCAGAAACAAGAGTGCTGGGAAGCATCGGCCCTGCTGTTCTTATGGCAGGAAACAAGCAATGCAGGCTCAGCAGTGCTGTGTCATGAGATACAAAGCAAAACACTCAAGTTAGGCTGCAAAGGAAAACACAGCTCATGCATCCTGATGAAAATAATCTTTCCCTCTCTCCTAGAAATAGCCTCTACATAGCAAAAATAAAATCATCTGTACATATTTATATATTTTGACAGCTAGAAAGCCATTCTTCATGTGGTAAAATGACTGATGATTGTCTTCACATTTTGCATCATTTTTAGTTGTCATACGTAAGAAAAAAAATTTAACCAACTTGACTAAATTCTTTTATCTTTTCTTAACGGATAATTTTTTGTCAGCATCCCTTAATGTTTTTCCTTTAGAGAAATATTCAGTAAGATTACTCTGTTGCCCTTTTAATTTCCTTGTACCTTTTTCTGAACTGCTGCATTGCCCCAAGGTAACACATTAATTAAATTAGGATAAAAACTATGTTTCGGTGCAGAAAAAGAATTGGGCATGTTTCTTTGTCCTGTGAAGGAATTTTCTTTTTTGCTTTTTATCCTATCCTGTCCCTTCTAAAGTGCAACGCTGCCTGAAGTCTTTGAAAACAACACTTTGCATGCTGGGGCCTAATGTTTTGGTGCTGTTAAAATCAACAGATTCAGTTATAAAGGAGGAGAGACAGATTTTGCTTTGAAAGTCTCTTCTAGCAGTTTACCTGCAGAGAAGACCTGGTACTGTGGGATTAAAGTGTCTCTCTGTCTCCCAGCATCAGCTGAAGTCAATGTTAATAGTATAGTCATGTATTTAGAGACTGGCCTTTAAAAATTTTATACATACAATCAGAGATTATTTTCAGTTTCTGAATCTTATTTTTATGTTCTATAACAGCCTCTTGCTACAAATAAAGGCTATGTCCATGCTTTGTAGACAAGAAATCAAATGCTGGGGGCAAGCAGCTTTAGAAAGTAACACACTTCTTTGTGATTGCTTTTGTCGTGTGCTCCAAGGAGCAGTGTAAAATTATCAAAATGATGATTATATGTAGAATCCCAATGAAAAATCTTATAGATTTTGCCTCTGATCACAGTACTACTAAGGTAAATAACTGAAAATAATGCTGCTTGTTGAGAAGGGTGTTGTCCCAGCCGTAGAGGTTCCCTTGGTTTCCTCAACTGGTGCCAAATCCATCCCTGGAACAATATAATTCACTAACGGCTTTTAGATAGTGCTTGTGGTTTAGTGTTAAGTAATTTAGACAGGAATTTGGAGCAATGTTGAGTAATAATATTAATAATAACAATGATCAAATGAATTGCTGGACCCACAAAACAAGTTTTGATCAGTTTATAACTAAAACAAGACTCAAAAATATTTATGTATTATAACCCATTTGTGGACTCCTGTTTCTTAAGGAAAGGGATTATTTTGGCTAAAAGTTCATGTAATACTTTCAATTGTTTCTGCTTTTAAATAACCATTATATTTCAATGTGTAATTTAAATAAGTGACTACTGTTTTCTTGTTAATATTTATCAGAACATGCCACGATATGTAACAGCAAAACCAAAACATGTTTTTATATCAGAACTTGTCCTTTGTGACAAAATTTTATGGAAAATGTTTCTGAGGTCTTTGAAATATTTTATCTCCTGTTTCAACATCTCCTATGTATCACTATATAGCTATATTTGTACCTAATATTTATATGCATTGTAGTTTTGTCACATAAGTAGAAATGAAGTGGTTGAATAAAGATTATATTAGAAAATTAGCAATTTAATATTAACATAAAAAGTGAAAGTGTTCATGTAAAATCTTGAAACAAAGTTAGAATATTTGTTCTGGTTTTTAGAGTTTTTTATACTTATTTTAAAACATTTTAAAAAATAACAGTGAGAAAGAGGAATGCACTTTATTGTTGTCTAATTTATTGGATCAAGGTCTACAAGACTGCCAAAATTCCTGACATTTCTTATTAAGGACTTTGAAATTGTATCCCTGACTCAGTTCTTAGAAGCTTTAAGAAACGTACCTAGAAATTTCCCTTTTCCTGAAGGAAATTAGCGACCTTAATGTACCATGATAATAAACTCTTCAGGAATTGAGCTTGCTAAGCCTCCCTGGCAAAAAGTAGGCTACCTTTCCTATTGACTCCTATTTTCTGTGAGAAAACCCCCTAGACTCCAAGCCCCATAGTTTCAGCTATTTATTTTCAGATGAGGAGTAGTGGAATACTTTGCAACTCCTTTTTATCAACCCCTTTCCATCCTGGTCCACTATTTAGTGAAAAGTGTATACCTGTTGCTTAGGCCAGGAATCCTTGCTTTTCATTCATAACCTCTTCATAATGTGAAACCACTACTTTAATCCTCAATATTATTTCACTCTATCAGTCTTAGAGTGCTCTCTGCTTTTCTAAAACAAGTAAATCCTGAAAGCTCGAGGGGTAAAAAAGATACCTTCTTACTCTAAGATCCCTGTGCTCCTCCTCCTAGTATATGATGACTGGTGATCACAAAAAACCTCTTGCCTACAACTCTGTAAGTCACCTTTCTTTGAGAGGAAACATGGAGACGTTCCCAATGCTCCCTACCAATATGCAGAAGCTGCACCTCTATGGAGTATCTCTAGGAATTAATATGACTCAGCCTCACTTCCCTGATGAGTGTCTCCTTCACTTAGTCTCTCCTGTGATGCTTACAGTATCTTTGTTGCAGGGTTGATGGCAACCAAGGGTTCTGCAGCTCCTAGAGGTCCATCTGGTCCACCCTGGGTTCTCCTGCCTCTCTATATACATGATACAAGGAGTGTAATGGGGTTTATTTCTTATGTTGATACCACCTATGTCTGAGCTGCAATAGGAGGTAGCACTGAGGGCATTTTGAATCTGGTTGGGTACCTGACAGCACAGTAAGTGGCACTGTGGGAATGGTACAGATTGCACCAGGCCACCCAGGATTTTCAAGGATTCATTTGGCTTGGTCTGTAGGTCATTGTCTTAACTGGACCCACATTAAGAAAGTTGTATTAATCTTCACATACTTTGCAAAATACCGTTCTAAGTATGTAGACACTTGGCTTCATCCAAGTATGCCTGGTGAATCACAGACTGCACTATGAAATTTTTTTGGAAGAACTGTCTGGTTGCCAGGAATGAGACACTTCTCTGTCCCCAGTCTTTTAGGGAAATAAAGAGCAAAAATAAAGGCAACGCATCTGGAATGACATATAAAGTCTGAGTATTTTTGTTTATTGAAGTAAAAATGCCTCAGGCACAACCTTATTTTTTGGAATTACAGCTTGTTTCTCAGTTATCAAACTCCGGAAAGCCTCTTCCAAATGCTCTGAAATTATATGCAGCACTTTGGAAATTACCCAGAGCAATTAGGGAATATCCCAGAAACAACAGGCTAGCATTATCCAAAACATCACATTTTTAATTTTTCCATGATTTTTAGCAGCCTCCAATATTTTATTTTACAAACCCTAAGACAAAAGTCTCTTCTTGCATAATACTAATGATAATTACACCATGAAAATAGAAAGCAGCCTGACCTGACATAATTTTAATTTCTGTTATAAATACAGCTTTCTCCATGTAAATCTATTTGCATTTGCTTCATTGAGTCTGTAGAAAGTTGCTCCTGCACAATCTGAGGGTATGAATGCAAGTATCCTGCCTCCAGAGAGCAGCTGAAAACCCCACCTGTTCAGGCAAGCCCTGGAGGAAGATGACAGATTTCAATGTGACTGGTTCTTGCAGATGCCCTCACATATTTATCCATTCATAGCCTACGCTCCGTCTTTTCCTGCCACACAGCCAGGATCAGAGGGAGGTTGAGCCTTTTCTGCCCTATTAACTTTGGCATGTTTGCTTTGCTTTTATCTCCCAGTCTCCTCTCCCCAGTAGCAACTGCCTTGCCCTCAGTCCAGAGGATGGCCCCATGACTCCTTTGTTTAACTGCTGTTATAAGCTGCTGCACAAATTGCTTGGCGGAGGGTGATTTGTAGTGACAAGACTTGAACCTTATCCCTGGAGATTCACCAGATACCTCTGCAATGCTCTGCATCTCTCAGGACGGGGAATAGGAAGCCCAGCTCCCACTTCCAAGCCAGATCTTGCATCATTCCAGCTATTGCATAACAGTTTAGCTGAGATGCAATGACATGTCCACCTTCTCTCTGTTCCATTAATGTGGCTCTGCTTGCTCACAGTAGGTGAGTAGATCCCTCTTCCCCATTATTTATGATTAGTATGCACACAGTGGCTTGCACACATCCTTCAAGAATTATAGTGACAGATCAATCAAATCAGCAAAAAGGATAAATCTTTTAAAATCTTTTGAGAAGAAGTGGGTAATTTTTAAAAAAAGAATCTAAAGTTATTCTTGTGTATGCTTTGAAGTGTCACGGTTTAGCTCACAGTTTACAAACATTGAGAAAATGTCAGAGGATTAGTTTGGAAGACCGTTTAACTTGTATCTACTTTTCTTTGCTTTCCAATTTCCTGTTTTGTTTCTCTTGATTTCTCATTTTTTCACTAAATCCATGATGCATGCCAATTTTCTGTTGCAGACCAGTTGCTGTTCCCTAACTTTGTCTGATTTTCACCTCATATTTTGAAATCGGATGATCGCATGATCTATTTTAGTCATTTAACACTTAAAAGTTTTCTTTTAATGATGATCTCACTTTTATGTTTTTAAATTGGATCTGATGCTTCTTCTTTCTGCTGGAACTAAACCAACACCGTTCTCTTTCCCACCATGCCTTAGGGTCCCATAATCTCAGAGCCGATATCTCCTTAGCTTCTCAAGCCTTTAAACAATAACAAAATGAAATTATAGACCTCCTCTCCTTATTAATCCTTCTGTTGCAGAAATACTTAAATGCCAGGCAGAGGCTGTGAGTGTGTAGAGCCACATGGCAATTTTTGGCCCATAGGCTGCAAAATTACCAAGTGTCTTTTCTATTGCTCTGAGAGTGGGTTTGCAGCACTTGAAGGTGGCTATGGGAAGAACCTGACGGAAGTTCTGTAGCTGAACTTGGGATAAGGAGTCACCATGGGCAATATCCCATTATTGTTCATTACTTAATCCCAGAGATTGATTTGGCTTGTTCTAGTGGCCATGAGGTTAATTCCAGGCAAATGAATAAATGAACATACTTTCTTTTACATCCCTGGATTAACCACCTTATATTTTGCTGCTCTGATTGTTTTGGTGCTAATATCCAATGGATAGTTAATAAAATTGAAGGTGCTGGTAATTTTCATCTCTTCTAATCTTGAAGTATGGGCAGAGCTGTCTTGGTGATAAGGTAGGTGACAAAAAGGAGTATCTTCATATTTTTTGTCTCCTTCATTTCAGCCTTCAAAAAAAGACTTTTGACTCTGACTTATCTAGGGAACAACCTACAGTTTCACAAGTCAGCTTTATGTTGTCAGAGCTCATGGCAGGCTAATGGCCTCAGGACTAAAAGCCCAAGAGAAATAAAACACCAATGGCTTTGAGTTGAGAGGTTTACTTATAGACTTGAATGCTTTCTTTATACTTGTAAGAATATATGCAAATTTTAAGAGTTATGAGTGGACTTTGAGACTAAAGTAATTCAATTTACTTTGAAAAACATAGCTAGAGTTCCTGTATGTTTCACTAGAGAAACTGAGCATCCAGCCAAGTAACCAAACTAATTGATGTATGTCTGGAGAAAGAAAGTCTGGCCTTGGACGTGATTGGTACTTTACATCTACATTTACACTGCATCAGTGTATTCATTATTCATATTGCAGAAGCTTAGAAGACCCACCAAAAAAATCATTGCCTTAAAGCACACAAAACTGAAACAGTTAATGCCACAAGAAAAAAATATTATTTTTTGTACAAATTCTGATTTTCTGATAAACTTGGAATACTGAAAAATGATTGGTACAAGGAATATATTGTTTCATTTTTAACTGTGCACGGTTTTGCTTTAGCACCAAGGACACCAAGGATGTCACATTCACTATATTTTTAAATTGCACGTAAAACATCTGCAGAAAAAGTTGGAAGAAATTTTACTTTGTGTATTAAAAGTGTCACAAAATCATCAGCACAAAAGCACAGATGTTCTGTGGCTGACACACAGGCTTGGGAGTGCTTGTTTCTGCATCAAGATATTGTCTAACTAGATAAAACAGCTAAACATTTTTTTTTTTCTGTCAGAGATCTAAAGAGATGAGTGACAGGTCTTATAATAATGGTAAATATGCTTGGGGCAATGCAGAGGCCAAAGACCATGACCCTGCATTGGTAGAACACTGTTTTCTGGGAGAATCTTAAGAATTTTTAGTAGACTCAAACATGCATGGGAACATTTAGGATGGTTTCAGTTTTTTCTTTTTTTTTTTTAATCTCTTTGGAATAACTTATAAATATTAAGAATGCCCCTTCGACTTGTCTGGTCCTGTGTGAAAAACTTAAGGGAATATATTTTTGAATTTTATCCCAAGTGTTTATAAGAACCAGATTTAGGTTGTAGGGTTAGAAATTCCCCCCAGAAACATTCATTTAGAACTGTGCTGGAATTCTTATATGTGACTAATAAGGAAAATCCTGCTTTATAGGTGTAAGATAATCTGCATGTCTCAGAGGATGAAATAGGTGGAATAAAAATGACCAAAAGAATCACAAAATTTTTTAAGAAGGAAAAGACTTTAAGATTGTTGAGTCAATAGCCCCATGCTGCCAAGTCCACCATTAAACCATGTCCCTAAGTGGCACCTCTGCATTTCATTTAAACACCTACAGGGATGGTGGGTCTACCACTTCCTTGTGCAGACTGTTCTAATGCTTAATGACTCTTTCTGTGAAGAGATTTTTCCTAATATACAATCTAAACATGCCCTAGTACAGCTTGAGGCTGTTTTCTCTTGTCCTATTGCTTGTTGAAGAAAGTGATCCCCACCTCACTGAAAGCTCCTTTCAGGTAGCTGTGAAGAGTGACAAAGTCTCCCCTGAGCTTTCTTTTATCCAGGCTAAGCAACCTCAGCTTCCTCCAATGCTCCTCATAAGACTTGGACTCCAGAGGCTATCTCCACTGCCTTCTCTGGACATGCTCTTGTGCTTTAATGTCCTTCTTACAATAAAGGGCCTAGGACTGGACACAGCACTCGAGGTGTGGCCTCAGCAGTTCCATGTACAGGGAGGGCAATCCCTGCCCTGGTCCTGTTGGACACACTCTTTCTGGTACAGGCCAGTATTGGTGGTCTTGGCCACTTAGGAAAATGCTGGCTCATGTTCAGCTGCTGTCAGCCAGCATTCACAGATAATTTTGCAGGGCCTCAAGCCTGTAGTGCATGTAGTGTTTGTTGTATGGGACTGTGGTGACACAGGACAGGACCCCTGTTTAACCCTTCACCTTGTTGAACCTCATCCAAATGGCTTTGGGTGATGGATACAATCTGTTCAGATCCCTCTGCAAAGCTTTCCTATCCTCCAGCAGATCAACACTGCATCCAAATTAGTGTCATCTGCAAACTGTCTGGGGTGTACTTGATCCCCTTGTCCTGATCATTGATAAATACTTTAAACAGGGCTGACCCCAATACTGAGGCCTGGGGAACCTAGTGATTATCTGCCAGCTGGATGTTAGATTCACCAACACCCTCTGGGCCCAGCCACCTAGCCAGTGTTTTCATCTAGTGGACAATGCACCTGACCAAGCCATGAGCATCCAGTTTCTCCAGAAGAACGCTGTGGGTATCTGTGACAAGGGTTTAATACAGTTCAGGTAAACAACATCTGCACCCTTCCCTTACTAGACAGGACTGCTGCTGAAGACAGGAAGTGATGTGGGGAGAATTTCCACCAGCTCCCTCAGCACCCTTGGGTGGATCCTATCCAGCTCCATAGGCTTGAGTGTGTCTAAGATGTGTATCAGGTTCCTGACCTTTCCTTCTTGGATTTATGGGATCTTCATCCCGGTTTCTGTCTTTCAGCTCAGGGGGCTGGGTACCCACAGAACAAGTGTTAGTTATTATTAATGACTGAGGGAAATAAGATAGGAAGTACCTCAGCCTTTTTCTCAGGTTTGTTGCTCCTAATCTAGTGAAGGATGGAGATTCTTAGCTCTCTTTTTTTGTTTCTGATGTAGCTATAGAAACACTTTATTCTCTTGTATGGCAATAGCCACAGTAATTAACAACAATAGGAGTTGTCTTGTAGGGCAGATTGAAGTTTCAGTGCAGAATTAAGTGATACAGCAGGAAAAGAACACTGTAGCAAACACGTGTGATGAAAGTAAATATAAATGAGGTGACACTGACACTCCTCACTGAAGGTATGTTAGTGTTTAAATGGCTCCTGCAATTTCCTTGAAAGTTTGGAGCAGAACAGAGTCTGCACCAGCACACCCAAAGCTGAGCTGCAGCTTAACACAAGCAAGCTGTCAGCAACTTGGTCACATCAACAATGCTCATATAAATACACCAAAATGACCAAATTGTTCCAAAATTTAAAAATTATCATGTAGGGGGATTTTTCAATCACAAAGAGATAGGAGAGAGCCCACAGTGATCTGATTGTTTAATGTGCTGTTTACTGATATAAATTTGGTTATTGGAAGGGAGACTCACCCATAAAAATATTGTGTTCACACACAAACTGGAATGAATTCAATTGCATGCACCATGATGGGGAAAAACACTATGAAAGCATGAGATTTTTTTTTTTAATTCAATGTCTTTCTAGCTTAATCATGAAATTCTAAAGAACCTCTAGGTCTTCTCCTTGAAAAATATTTTTTTTTCACCAATTGACTTTTATTTCCAGCTACTTACTTACAATAATTATAGAATAGCACTGATAATTCCACTTCATAGTGGACTACTCTGACCCCCAAGTAAATCTTTCTAACATTATGCAAGTCCTTAAGGCTTTATTTTACAATGTACTCATACATATGGATATCTCCATAGTGTCTCAAGGGTCGCAGAAATCAACTGAATTCCTTCTACTGACATCACTGAACATCAACTGAAAGCTTAGAATACTAAAGGGGACTCGATTGTCTCATTGTAGTGCCTACAAACTATACTGAAATGTAATAAAATATAGGCAAAGTGTGGAATTGTGTTGAGTGGTACCAGTTTCCAAAACTTGTGACTGGAATAATTAGGTGAGTTTTTTTTCTTTCAGTGATTTTTGTTTGCTTGTTGGTTTTGTTTGTTTGTTTTTTTGTTTGTTTTTTTTAAAAAAATATGGCACACCATTTTAATTTCCTATTGCTGGAAACATATTTGGAACTTTTGGAATGAATTTAAAATTCACTCGTTCTTTTATACCTTCAGGTGAATCTTTTGTTTAGATTTTGACAGACAAATGTTTTAGCTTCTGAGAGAATGCACTCTTTCATCTACTGCTATTTATTAATGTAACGCTTGAACATTTTAGTCATAATATAATGACACCAAGTGTCCCTTTTTGTATTTTGTTTATGGGCAAGGCAGTGCTATAATTTTACACATTTTAGGCAGTTTTAGGTCTGTCGTGTTTTGGTCATGTCCATAAATGAGCCCTATAGCAGAGATGGTCATCCAAAATGTATGGGATATATCTCTTTTTCAAAGACTTCAGCACTTGTTTCCTTGTTTGTGAGGAATAACAAGCTATTAAAAGCAGGGAATGCAGAAGGAAGATCTTGTTATATGGTTTCCTTTACTTAAAGTTTTTTGTAAATCCTCTTGAAAGCCACCAGCCCTGATTGCTCCATCTTGTGCCAAGGGAGCAATGGAACTGCAGAAGGCTGCTCTGTCTGCTGTGAATGGAGACCTGGTCTGTCAGTAAGGAAGGGTAGATATGTGTCTCAAAGGGCCAAGTGTCTGCAAGTGTCCTGACAAGCAGTAGGCTGTCTACAAAGACAAAATGATGGTTTGCAACACCTAAGGACAAGGTGATGGTTTGCAACACCTGAGGACAAACCAGATGGGTTCCAGGCCTGGTGGCAATTATCATGTCCACTCCCTTTCATAATGAAACCTGTAGGGTGAGGACTAGGATAGAGAGTACTTTCCAAAAGCCTAAATGCTGGCTCTACTTCAGTTGTATAGATTATACACATCAGTTGAAATCTTGCATTTGAATATTTCTACTTAATTTTTTCAGGTAATTTGGTGTGAGTTGCATGCTGTGTAAGTCCAGCATTTCTGCACACTACTTCATGTCACATCAATTTTTATCTCTCAGTAGCAGAGAGAAGGAAGGTGGGGGACTGTTTGCAGGATCTGGTAATGGTGGCAACGTTTCTCTTCAGTTGGCACACAGGTACCGTTGCTGGACATGTTTCCAGAGCTTAAGCTGACTGTTTAATCAGCTTTCAAACTTTTTGGGTAAACAATGGGCTGGAGTCACTTGACACTAGTACTGCTATTGTATTTTCTTACTCCAAGAACTGTCAGATCGGACTGGACTCAGCCATGTTTGCTGTTGGAGTTCCCAGTGTTTGTTTAAAAAAGGAATATTCTGAAAGCACAAGAGGTCTGTTATCATTTTCATCTGCATACATAACTTTCAATGACTGTAATGGGAAATACAGAGAGGGAACAGATTGCCTAAGAATGTCTGTCTTTAAAGCAATTAGCTTGATAAATGACCTGACTTGACTGGTCAGAAAGACAACAGAAGAGAGACTTATCTATGAAGAGGTATCAAACCACAGTGACCATTCAGGACTCTGCATTGAAAAAGATGCAAAGCTTTTTGTCCCTACAGTGCTTTACTTTTTCTGGTACTAAGCTATGCATTTGAAGGCTTTGAAGCAGCTGCTGTTATTCTCTGCTTTTGAAGCTAAGAGAAATAGAGGGAGGAAGCTTCAGGGGTTCTCCAGCTAGAGGTGGTAGGGTCTTATCTGAGGAATTTCTGGGGGTTCTTCCATTCAGTCACTGTTGGACAATTGGTTACTGGGCTGAGTGGGGTAAGCAGCATCCCAAGCTACATATCGGTTATGCAGATGCAATAAATTCTGGAAGCATTCAACTCACATGTCTTCCAGCTACTGTGGCTGAAACCCATGGTGTCGTGCAAATGTCACATCAGATGACTCATGTCACTATGAGCTGTTGCTTGCATAGAAAACTATTGAAAATTAGTTACTTTTAGTGAGATTTTACACAAATAGGTCTGTGTTATCTGCCACACAAAACTTAAAGGAATGCTGGGAATGAAGTCCTGTTTTCTGGTTTTCCCCCACTGGTTTCTCAAGAGGTCTTCAGATGCTCAGGAAAGACAAGTACTGTAAACAGTTCAGCATATAAATGACACTGTGTGCTTTAGTTTCTAGCATTAACAAATAATTAAAAAGATATTTTAGTTTATGTTTTCAGATTTTCAAGGTTTCTCCCAACAAAGCTGGTTTTTGTTGGTGGTGGTTTTTTTTTTTTTTTTTTTCTTTCCTGTTTGTGGAAGAGCAGCTGGTTGGGGTAGATTGATGCAATTTTTTGGTGAAATATTTTTCCACTGATGTATGGTGTTTAATAAAGAGTTGGTTTTTTTTAGAAAAATAAGAGTGCTTATCCTCTTGAATTTTTCAGGGAAAAAGCACCAAACACACAAATCTGTAACCATGGATATTAAAATGGGATTTTCAGCTTAATTGCAGAATTTTGATATTGCAACCTCAGATTTCAAAATGAAAGTGTAGAAAAAATACTTTAAAAAATTAACTTTTAAATTGCTGGGAAATTATTTTCAATGTGTTTTCTTTTTAATTTGGGACAAATTGCAGGATGTTCAGGTTTTCTGTGGAGGATAAGTCCTGAGCCTAAACCAGTTGAGGACAGTTTTATCTTGAGCATTCAAAATTGTATCCAAGAAAATGGTTGCATTATGCAAAATTATTGACGATATGTTACTGGTCAGTGTGCAGCTCTTACTTTTGTGACCCTCTAAGAATATCTTTACTTCAGTCTGAGTCAGTGATAAGAGTTTTGAAGTATGCTATTTGTCATTTAACAACACAGGGAAGCTCAAGTGGTAGAGAGGCATAGTTTCCCATGAAGTGGTGGAGGACTGCAGTGACAAATGCAAATATAGTAATACATTGAAAGAGGTTTTTTCAAGAGAGGTTTGGTTCCCTAGTTCCTCAGTTTTATCTTGAACATATCTTGTACTTTGGTTCTTCCTCCTTGGTTTTGCCTGCTCTAAGTTTAGCCCATGATAACCTCTCACAATTAGAGAAACCTGAGTGGTGAATTGTAGGATCTCAGGAGGCTGTAAAATCTGTTCCTCAGGATCTCAGGACGTAACATGGCCTTTACAATATTATGAGTTTAGGTGAAAAATCTTTGTCAGTCAAATGAGATGGGGACTTACATATTGCAGTATTTGTGTCAAAAATGTGTAAATGCACACAAATTTCTTTCCAAGAGTTGTGGCTCATCCAAGGCTCAATACTCTCCCTGTATTTCTTATTGAATCAACGTGCCATCATGGCATTTCCTTACTAAATGTGCATTTGAAAGCTGAAACATGATTGAAAACTGAAAACCACATCTATATGACAAGTTGTTTTGCTTCTGCCTGTGACACCATGTATGAAGACATGGTTGGTTTTTTCCTGTTGTGTGTGTGCATGTGTTGATTTTTTAAAACTATTATTTATTTATTTATTTTTAATTTTTTTTGGAAAGGAGAGAGAAATTCTCATCACTAGAGATCCAGTGCAACTTTTTACCCAACAGCCTCAGGGTTTTTTTCTGTCTCATGATGCATGCGCTTCTGTGGACAATCTAATTGTTTGCTTTTCTTTAGTTTGGGTCTTACGTCCTTTTTTGGCTTGTTGTTTGTTTTTGTCTTCTTGGCAAGACTGTTCATTAAGTTGCAACTAAAATCATGAAATGCATGTCTACATCCCCAAACCTCTTTACATCTGGAGTGTATTCACCTTTTTTTTTTTTTTAAATAAGCTTATCTCCGGTCATCGATGTGATGCCTATTTATGGATACAGGCTGGCTCCTTTTTGAGTCAATATGAGTTTTGCTATTGTCTCCAGTGGAAGTTAGGGTTGTGCACTTGAACGTAAAAAGTTTGATGGAGTCTTTAATTAAGTTTGTGAAAAATCATTAGAGGATGATAACCTTTCATCCCTCCTGACCTCAGCTGGATTTTGAACTGGCTACCTAAAGGTTAAAAATTCTGTATTCCTTTTGCAATCCTTTGATCCAGGAAGCCCATTTTATTTTCAAATCCTTTAAATTTCCCGTTTTCTGGCTTCATTTTAAATGGTGGTGGGTAGTTCTTCTGCTTTAATTTCCTGCTCGTCATTCTTCCCTATTCATCCCCTCTAAACAAGGTTGCTTGTGAGATTCAGTCGGGTTATTAGGCAGCCTTGCTGTAACACTCCCTTTGAGGCTTTGTCTTCTCTAGAGTAGACAAGAGAGGATCTTTGTGCAGAAGAAGTTTTGGATAATGCAGTTTTGTGTGTTGAGAAACACTTGAATAAATCCCATACCTTGGGCTTTAGCACAGTTTGAAATCTGGTAAAAACGTCCATTCAGAAATCAGAGAAATGGGGGTTAAACTGACTTGAGGAGAAGGCTAGGAATTGTGAGCTAAGCCTTTCTGCCATTTAAAAAATTTCTCCCAAATCTTGTGGAAAAAAAAAATTTGTTGATACTTTGGCGATTCTTGAGCCTGCCATTCAATCTATTACCTGATATCAAGGTGTCTGCCTATTTTTACACATCAGAGATTTGGTGTGAAGTTTGATTACTCTGAAATAAGGAACAAATTTTGCATTTCTTTCCACAGTTACTAAAAGAGTCTTTCTGGTCCACACAGTTGAGCTGCCTGTTCTAGGATGAAAGCCTTCTTGTTAGATTGCAGGAGTTTTAAAAGAATGAACTCTGTTTCAGTCTTAGCTGCAAATCTTTTTGGGGTCAAACTTGCTTTATTTACTTTGAATTCCAGATCAAGATGGAAAGCAGCAGTGAAAGGTACTCAGTCTCTCTAGGATTCCCACCTGCCTTTAGTCTGGAATAAAGTTTGGGTAAATTGTTAATTTGCCTGCACGGTTTTGCTTATCCTGTTGAAGAACTAGAACAAATTATATTGGATCAGCAGATTTTGACTGATTTCTAGCCTTACAGTGTCCTGGACTCAAACCCCAGATGCTAACACTATCAAAGACTCAAAAGCTGGAGTACACATTTGGATTCAAATCCAAATGTTGTGACTTGTATTAATTTTGAAATATTCTAGCTAAGCTTATCCTTACTTGTCCAACACTCCCTAATTTCATTAGGAAAGACATCTACTTACACTTGTTGATGAAATAATTGAAATTAATTAAATGTTATGACTCTTTTCTTTCTTTTCTGCTGTGTGTTGATTCTTCTCTAGTGTGTTGATTTATTGAAAATAAATCTTTGTCTAGCATTCTGTCCTCACAACTGCAAAATCCTATCTGATACTTGTTAACAAATTGATCACTCCATTAAGACTTTTAAGCCCTGAGTTTGACTCTTAAGTGTCCAAGTAAATCCTAGAAACCAAGGCTGACTCCATTTATCTATCATTGATCTTTTAACGTGCGCAATCTCATTAAAAGGGAAATACTGGTTTGGGGTAACCATCAGTAAGCCACTAGTTCTTAATGCCTTTTCTAGCCATGCAAGATTCTTATATCTTTTAAATATCTTTTTAACCTTTCCTAATTGTTTCTAAAATCTTGAAGGCAGTTGTTCAGATAAATCCTCTTTTATTGAGTTAAAGATAGCCTGGTGACTACAGCAGCCTGCCAGATCTATGAGTGGTAGCAATTCAGTTTCTTGGCTATAGATTGAGAAGCTGAAGGATAATGATTCTACAGCTGGTAAAAATGAAAATTCTGGTAAATTATTTTCATCTTATTTTTTTATTAAAAAGAAGAAAAAAATTGAAAATTTGAAAAATATTTATAAACAGAAAGAAATCCTTGTTCTTAATACAATTTTTGCAAACCATTAACCTGAATCAACTATTTGCATGTTAAATTAAAGCAGAAGAGAGGATATAAATATTCCAGATATTATTTGCTCTTCAATAGGAAGCATTGAAGGGGTGTGAATTTTGTTTTCTTTTTCCTTGTTTTGCTTTTCTTTTAGTAGCCAACCAAATCTAATGAGCTTTAGCATTGTCTGAAGTCACTGAACTTTTGTTCATGCAGGTAAACTATCTCATTCAATGCAACAGGAAAACCTTTACAAAAATATAGCCTAGTTTTACTCCTTAATCAGACTTAAACAGGACACCAAAGGCAGTGACATTATCTTGCATCCCAGAACAACACAGAGTGGGATGGGTCAGATTTCTTTGAAGTATCACAGTATCTACTTCTTCAGTTAGTCACATTCCCATTAGTAACATTGCTTGAACAAAACCAAGGCTAGGTGATTTATATAGTGGAATGCTGCTTGGCCTGTCTCAGGTTCAGTAAATATTTCACTGCACAGTAAAGTTACTGTGGAAGTACCCTGTAGACTTTTTAAGTACAATTTTACCCACTGCTGCTGTGTGAAGGTGGGGTGCTTACTGTTGAAAAAGTGAGGGAACTGAAACAGGAAAATTCCTCTTAAATTATTTTCCAAAATGTTCCCTTTGGTGTAACTGCCTTTCAAGAGCTGTTACTAAAACTAAAGTCTCTTTTAATGGTAACACTTCCAAAAGCATTTTATGTAAAAAATTAGTTACAGAGATTTGAAGTGTTCTTTTATCATTTTTCTGTAGTTCGAATTGGTAAACAAATTGACAAGAGAGGCAAAGGAGCCATGTTTCATTCTAGAAGGATTATTTGAAATGAAGACAATATCTTAAAAATCCTAGGTGTAACCATGACAGTTTTAGAACTTGCATAAAGAAGAAGAAACAGTTAGGAGAAATAAGAAACATTTGCATCTTTTTGCTTAGCAGCTTAATTTCTGCATGTCTGTTTGTACCCCATCTAATTTCTGAAGGTTTTGCAGGCTGTCACTTGATACATTCATCAATCCTGTCCAGAGTTGCTAATGTTTTCTCAACTGAATTTCTAAAGCTCTCTAGTCAGTCAACAGCTCTGCCTCAAACAAACCTTCTCAAGTTTGGATTTCTTGCAATTTAAAGGTGCAATGCAGGCAACTTCAAAAACCTAGAGATTTCTTTTGTTTGACAGACTTCACAATATTGGAGGAGAGTCCACAGAAAATCCCCTTTATATAATATCAGATATAATTCATGGAAGAATCAAGCTAATAAACCTGCCATAGGAAGAGAGGCAGATTCTCTGCTGTGTTCCATCCCCTCCTGCATTGACCTGGGAGAACAGGAGTGATTAGTTTTGTGAACATAAACTTACACAGTTGATATCATTTTGGGACATAAGTCATTGCTGGTACACAAGCCCCTTGTTTTGAGGCAAATAAAAATGTGATATTGAAAAGAATACAAGTTAGAGGATTTACAGAACTACTGCCCTTTTGAACCTAATACTTTACAGGAAAGGATAAGGCTCAACCCAAACTGAACTTCAGTCTCTGCTGTGTATATGTCAAGTATCTGTTAATGTCTGCTGAAGGCTGATTCATTCCTGTTTTCATATGTACCTCTCCTACCATAAAAATGCAGGACTTCTCAAGCATGTGCCTAGCTAGGGACTCAGCTGTGGCCTTTCCCCATGGACCTGAGATTTTATAGTTTTGTAATTTCAAGGGGGGAAAAGGAATTTTGCACCTTTTTTGTTATATTGCATAAAATAGAACTATTTTTAGGCCAATAAATTGAACACTGGTATTGGAAAATTGTTCCTTGTAAAATTAGGAGAGGGTCAGGGTGTTCAGCCAAACTCATTGAAGTTTCTCAATGTTTTGACATATCTAACAAAATCCTACATATTGCATAAAGCTGGAAAGATAACCAGTGATGTTAACAAAATAAACCAATAATAACTGAATTGCCAATTTATACAGGTGATGAAGTCAGCATAAAACACTTAAATACACTGTGTAGTGCATTGCTTATGATTGCTTTAGGAGAAGAATTACAGCCACCTATGCCTTTAAACATCAGGTAAATAAGCGAGTGGCCAGAAAAGAATATCATAATGGTAGTGCATGTGGAGTTCAAGTCCTACCAAATGGCACTGGGGTTAAACTCTGGGTATGCTGCCCACTGTTTAAATATGAACTACTCAGAAGAAAGATACAGAAGTTTAAAATAACAGCATGCAGATTTCTTTATAGAATTTAAAGAATGAAAAACACTTGAAAAAATATCAGCAGGCAGGGGCAGGAAGAACAAACGGTAACCAAATTGGTTCCTGTGACAAACCATAACATTTACTTTAAAGCATCAGCGTGCTAGTCAGTAAAAGTCAAGCTACTACTCTTTTAATAGATCCCAGGCCTTCTTAAACTCACTGGTCTGCAAGTATTACCCAGGTCAAGAGCAGGTCAAAAAGTGAAAACCCATGTGAAAGTAAACTTTAAATATCTGCTTTTGAAGAGCTATAGCAGACTGTCTCTGCTATAGTAAATATGTTTCCTCTGTTTGTGTGGTATTATACAGTATACTAAGCTTAGAAAATTGATCCTTTCTGCATCATTTGTTCAGTTAAGAATTAAGAATCTCCCTCATTACAGTTTTGCATAAGACAAATTTATTTTACTCTCAAGATTGTGGGTATTTAATTTTAATTGTGATAGCATTTGACTAGATTTTTTTTACAGACAGTATCACCATTATTTACTGTAACTTAAACTCCATTTACCAGACCATGTCTCTCAGTTAAAGACCTCTTTTTTTAACTATGTGTATACAAGTGCACTTAGCCAAGCTGGATTTCTAGCCTTGCTTCCTGATGATAATACAACATTAAGATCCAGGGAGCTGAAAATAAAATCCTGGACTTAAATCTAAAATTGCAGACAATACTGGAGTGATACAAGGTACATTTAAAAAATCCCTCTTCCCTATTTGACGTTACTGGAATACCATGGGGGTTTTTTGCGTGTGTGTGTTTGATTTTATTTTCTTAAAGATTAAAAAATATCAGTGTTATGTGTTGGTGTTTTCAATTTGTGATCTGAGTCCTATTCTGAATTGATGTCTTCTTTGAGCTCTGCAGAGTGAGGAGAATCTGACTCCCTGTTTGGAATTTATTTGCCTAGTAGAATGTGTATTAATTTGGCCTGCAATACACTTGCTTCAGCTTTTGCTGGAGTGAAAGGTTATAGTCTGAAGCTGGTTTTCATTTTGTTTTATATGTGTTAATGTAATACCTTATGAATTACCCTGGATTTTTTTTTGACAGCTAAAAAGCATAATCATTTTTTCTTCCAGGAGGACTGAAAGAAAAGCAATAACTCCTATTTGGAAGATGATTTAAATTTTTTCCCTCATATTTTGCTCCTTCATCTTTAAGTAGTGAGAGGGATTCTGGTTCTGTTTAAGTTGGTGGCAGGGCTCCCATGGATTTCCATTGGGCTGAGATATTGCTAACTATTATTGTTGTTCTCGGGGCTGTTATGTTTGCACATGAAATTTTTTGCCAGCTCTATAAGATAGCACAGATCTGAAATGAGCTGAGCCATTGTTTCACTGTTCTGCAAGGGCCGTTCTGCTGTTGTTATGGAGGCAGAAGTCCCAACAGAAGGATTTCCCAGCCTTTCAAGGATGATGAGGCTTAGGAAGAGGAAAAATAACATGAACTTTTTCATGCAGTTGTCTTCAAGTTTGATGCAAATTTGTGCTAAACACTTGCCTGAGATGGGACAACGAAATGTGAAATTGTAAAGGATGAGGCAGATACAACCTGAATTGTCTTTGTCTCTTGTTCTCTTGGGATTTAACTAATGATATGTGTTTTGCTTATTGGCTGGGAAGAAAAGGATTAGATGGATACCTAGGGAGGTAGATATTATGTCAGAAAATATATGATTTTGTCTTGCTTGTTGCTATTTTTGAAAGCTGTGATGCTTCAGATGCTTAAGAAAAATAAGAACCTGTGAACTTGCAAATTAAATTTCCATAAACTGGAGAGGAAACTGAAGCTTAGACAGAAATTTGGGTCAGGGTAAAAGATCCAATCTCTGTGTTCTTCTGAACAGAGCAAGAAGCTGGAACCAGACAGAGGTGGATGAATCCAGTCTGCTGCACAAGATGCTTCTCATAGAAGTCACACTTGCCTGCCTTCAGTGCATATTGGGGAAAAAAACTTCACCATTAATTTTGCTTCTCCAAATGCATGAGGGCAGAAGGGAAATTCCCATGTAAATGATGGGAACTCGATGAAGAAGAATGTCTTTCTTGAGGACAAGTATAATTAGTATAATAAGGTCGATTAGTTTTGCACCTTTTCCCTACTTAACCTTAACTCCCCTTGAGATGGTTGACTTTTCTTTATTTTTTCCCAGTGAAACTAGGTCTTCTCTTTGATTTCTGTTTTACATTCAGTTTTTACCATTTTATTATAGAGAATGAATTTCAAAAATATATGTAAGATTCATATCAATATGTAGGTGCTGCATATTTTTGGGCTTTTCTGAAGGATAGGGCTAGTAAAATGCCACCTGGGACTCAGGAAATTGTTTAATCTCTTTGCACCATCATGGATATTTTAGTGCATTTAGACACTGCTCATGTCAGCATTGCAGAACCTAAGTCATGTAGGAACTGAAATCTCTCAGGAGAAAAGCCCAGCAGTATCTACAGTGAGAACTGGAATCTAAGCCCTTGAATCAAGCACCATGTGTCTGCAATCCCTGCAGAGTGGCTGCTGCACCCTGCATGTTTCCAGACCCCCCCGGCAACTTGGTGGGCAACTGGGGAACCTTAAACTGCCCAAATGTTGGCACCTATTCAGGAAAGCACTTTCACAACAAAATCAGTAGGTTGTGCTTGGGTGACACAAACCCAGTCTTCAGCTGTGTAGGAATGCTCAGTGTGCTCTGACACAAGCAGGCTCTATCCAAACTGCAAGGGCAGCATCACCTTTCCCTCACATTTCAGTCAGGAGGAGGCAGAGCTGCTGACAGCAGTGTGCAGCCACTCCTTGCACTGTGAATGGCTGGTCAGAGCCCCTTCCTCCCTCCATGGAAATGTACTGATGATTCTTCTTGAATTTAGAGAAAAGAAGCAAAGATTAATAAAGGAAAGTTTATTACAGCATTGAGAGCCATATTGATCATATGGCATTCCAGTAGTGCCCAGCATCTGGGTGCCTTTGGGTGGCTGATCACAGTAGCCTTTCGAAATTACCTGATTTCAGAGAACACATCAACCAGGTGTGGATAAAACAGATGGAATCATTAATTGTCTGTGAAAGCTGGTAATTTTTAAGTCTCTGTATACGTGCGCATGCATGTGCTGAACCAGCTGTACTACCTGTGTTGCACTGTAGAGTCCCAAAGCAGGTACCCAAGTACAGCAGCTGTCCTCAATAAAAACCCTCACTCTCTGGTAATGTAGTTGTCTCCTAAAGTTTTGGGGGAAAAGTGGGGTTATGTTAGGTTGTTTTTGTCCTTCCTCTTTTTTTTTTTTTAATTTTTTTTCCCCCTCAATGTGGACTTGCTTATACTTCACTGGGTGAACCTGGGTTATATCCCACTAATTAAATAATAGGGGTTTATGGCTTTTCTGGCTAAATAGTACTCTCTATAGCTTTGTGTCCCAACCACCAACAAAGCCAGAGAAAGCTGTTACATTGCACTTGGTCAGCAGTGCTGTGTGTACCATAAGGATTCCTGCTGGTGTGGATCAGCTAGCCTCAGGCTGAGCTTCTTCAAAATATTGAATGCCACTCTCCTCCTCTATCTGTTTATACAAATACATGATTTATGTATCAGTGTTGAACTGGAGACAGTGTGCTCACATGAATCCATCTAGGTACTTGTTTTTCTTTTCTGCAAAATACTCTGCTTAAAGAGAACGTTATATGCTATCTTTTCAAAATTTTGTCAGTGATTGCAGCTTTAAAAGTAAAAACATTTAAGTGAAGTTACATACTGTAAGGCTGTTTTTGTCCAGATTTCTGAGTGGCTATTGGAAGTGGAGATTTCTTTCCCTGAAATATCCCTTTTGCCCACAAAGCTTAAAATTTAAATGTTCTCTTTATTGTTCTTTCTCTTTTCTTTTCCTACCTGTTTTTTATTCTTAGAGGACTAACATTAGTGTAAAATCAGGCAATAAGGACTGAATTTATATCCTTTTGCTTATCACCTCACCTCTGTGATCATCTAGTTCATAGATGTTTTCAATTACTCTGCTGTTTGTTTTGCCTTGTGATCTTGCCCAGTTAGTATTTAGACAGTGAGGCAATGTATGTACAATCCCTTCAGGTATTTAACAATACCTCTTTGCACTTTGTCAAGCTTCTTTCCCCAAATGTGCCTTGAATACCACTGCAGCAGAGGAGGCAGATTAATTTAATAAAATTTTAAAAGTCTGTATTTTCAGGTTCACAGTTAAAAAAAAAAAAAAAAAAAAAACAAAAAGCACAAACCTTCCCTTAAAAGCAAACAGTTCAAATGTAAAACCTCTAAGCTAACAGATCTATTTATAGCTTATAGGTATGTTTTACCTAGCCTGGCTAATAGTTTTTGTGTGGAAAATTGGAGTGTGGGCTGTTTGTTTATAGGGATCTAAAAAGGTGTATTTTTATAACTTCTCTGCTGTCATAATGAATTACCAACAATAAGCTGTCCTTTGTTGGTTTTCAAGAAAATCAAATGAAACCCAGCAGGAGCTCCCAGAGTGCATTGTCCAAGAGTGTAAAAATGCTGTGTTGATGACAGATCATACTGTTTTTATTAAAGCTAAGAACACTGACTTTACTTTGCTTTTTGACCCTAGTGCTTTACTGTCAAGGTGATTTTATTTCTACAAATTTTCCTTCTGCAGGCCTCATCAACGATTCACCATAAAACATTAGACAAATTCCCATCATCTGTATATGATTACAGCAGGTTCTGTTTTGCTGCTTGCCACAACTTAAAGTGATGTTTTTCAGCTTTTTCTGAAAAGGAGTCAATTTACCAGCCTTCATTCATAACACAATGTCTCCTTGTTTTCATATCAGTTTTCTTTGGTTCTTTTTAAGCTGATAAGAACATAATTGAAGGAATTTTAATGCACTGTTTGCTAAAGACTGCAACCAATTTTTCAATTCTACTGTCCACAAAATTTTACCTTAAAAAATGGGTTTGTACAAATGCCCTGACAGATGAGCAGGATGCACGTGACAGTCTGCTCCAAGAATAGTAGGAGATAATTGAAATTCTGTTGAGAAAAATCTACCCAAATTAAACACATGATGACATTGCAAGATTTTCCATAGACAATTTCACATTTTCTTTTCTATAAGAATTTCTCAAGAAAACAATAATCTAATTTTACAGTAAACCCAGCCCCATGCCAAAGTCAGAATAATTAATTCTACTGCTGTAAATTTTCCACAATTTTCCAAACAATTAATTTAATACAATATATGTGTATTAAAACTATACTTTTATTCTTTTCAAGTAGAAATATTTTAAGAATGGAAAAACGTTTTTTATAGAACCCTATATATTGAGTATTTTTTCAGCAATAAGTTTAGAAAAACTTCCATGAAGTGTAGCTATGAGATAGAAGAGGAAGAGCAGGAAGCCTTTTGTTATTTTTTTATTGTATCAGTACACACAATCTGGTCTTACATGTTATGAATATGGACTTGACACAGGCTTATATAGAATTCCTAGCAATGTTTGTGGTTTAGGATTAACCATCCTTTTCTTGGAAGAGAGAGAAAGAAAGGCTGGAACAGTGAATCTGTCCTGGTAACCTGGATGTTCATCAAATATTGGCTTCTTGGATTAGGGATTTCTTTTCTGATCTGCAAGGAACCCAAAAAATTCAGACTCATATTTCTGGACCTGGTATCTATTTTGTCACTCTTGATGCCTTCTGAGATTTAAGCATTGGCATTTCATGGCCAAAGATGCACCCAGGTGTTCTTACGCATCTTCTCACACACACATGAAACTCAATTTGGCATCTGATATAGGCTTTGAATTATTTATTTTTTTTCTGTTTCATTAGCTTACTGAGTACTAGTATGGTCGTCATCTGTGTAAAAGTGCCAAAATACATCTTCTTATTGTCTGCTTTAAAAAAATCACTTCTTCTCTTGAATGAATACTTTATACATTGTAGTATAGACTGTAGACTTCAGTTGTCCAGGGGAACTTTTTCTCTCCATGTTGCCAATTGTGGTAGAAGACAAGATAGTAGTGATTAATTTTAGACTTCAAGCTACCTTAGGGCACCCCTGATTTATGCGCAGCTTTACTCCAGTGTAACATTACTGATGGTGACTTTTCTCTGTCAGCCTTCTCTGACATATTTTTTCCTCATTGCACCTCCTCTTTTCGCCATGGTGAATGAGAACAAATCTTAAGCCCCAGGCATGAGCCAGCTGTAGGAAGAATTTCTTTTTAGAGTTATTTGTAAAATTTAGCAAATATACGAGAAAGCACATATTATACACAGCAATAGAATTTTATAGAGATGATTTGGCACTGAAATCCCCAAAAATGCTTCATAGCAAACTGCAGAGCAGCCGTATGCAGTAAATTAATGTGTGGTATGATCTCATTTCTACAATCCTAATTCAAGATTGTTGGCTTCCCTCATCTTGGAAGACTCTCACTGGCAAACATAGTTAAATGGTCACTAATATGGTGGAGATCTTCAGAAAATTTGCATTTTGGCAACTAAAATAAAAATACCGATGTACTGAGGTAAATGTTCCATAAGAGATTGATTGTACAACATCAGGCCAAATCTCTGCTTGAATTAGGAAAACTGCACGTGTCAAAAATTAATGCAAGTTTCAGATGCCAAACAACTTGTGGACTGAGGCTGTTTTCCTCTGCCTTACTCAGTCTGCGAGTTATGTCAACAGCAAAGCCAAGTGTTTTCCACATTTTAAATTGCTGGCAAAATCACAGGTTATTCAGCAAGAAAAACAGTGAGACAAACCATGTACTCAAAAAAATATGCAGAAGCACTTTTTAGACTGGAAAAACAATTGTTTTGAGAAGTGCTAGGTCTTTTGTCTGGCTTATTCTCAAGGCCAGGCTGGTGCCTTGGACCCCATGGAATCAACCAGTAGCACTTACGCTGTGAAGGGTATTTGATATTTTGAATGGGGAAAAACTGATTTTTACAGGTCATGGGTGAAAATTATCTTTTGGATCAGCATAGGCAGGAACTGTTTTGCCAAATGTGATGTCTGTTGCTCAGTCTCATGAAGTTCACCTGCGGTTTTGAGGATCCACATATGCAAAAGACGTTGGCCAAAACTGGAACTGGAAATAAATTACCCCACGAAACTGGGGTAGCTGAGGGTAGTAGGATTATTTAAGAACTTCCATTTAGATACTCTATGCTGTGGGGTCAGCTGGGGGAGTGCTATGGACCGGAGGCCTGGAGGATGAACATGGGAGAGAAAGGCTGGAATTTAGGTAGCTGGGCTGGGCAGCCCATGGCTGTCATCATGTTTATATTTTAGCACTGGAGGCCTTTATCTGGATGTAGGATTTTTTTTGTCTGAGGTCCCCCATATAGAAGAGCATCCAGTGCCCACTTCCTCCTGCTCTCAGTCAGCTGGCTGTGGCTTACAGCTCTGTGTGAGCAGCTGAGCCAAAGGTTCAAAGCCTCCCCTCTGTTCTAAAAGCCTACCCACTGGAGAGGCATAGTAATTCTGTTATTAACCTTTTAATTTGGCCTTCTCCCTGGGAGGAAAGAATCTGCCTTGGAACAGATGTACTGCTCAGTTTTCCTCTGTTTTCATTTAGTTTGCTTTTTTTTTGGTAACTAGAAAATCTGTGATATAATAATTCACTGTGCAAATGAGGGTGCTGTTGTGCTGTATTCCTTTTTTCCCTGAGTTGGATGCTGAAGTTCATCCATCAAAACCCAGTGATGACCAGAAGTCAGTGCTTCCTGAGAGTACTGACTGTGTCTTACCCCTGGAATCCAGGTAATCTTGACTCAAGAAGTTCCCAGCTCTGACTACATCTGTATGTTGGGGGAGGCATTGGGGATGTTTCCCACCAGGGATTCCCACAGGTTCTCAAGGCCACTGGGTGCTTGATTGCTTCAAGGGCATCTGTGCCCTGATTTGGTCCCTGTGCTGTCTGGTGCTCTGATCTCTTGCCAAAGACGTATTTTAACAGTATTGCCATGGAAATCTGTGCTCTATACAGCTCTTAGGACATTTAAGAACAACTCTGTGGCTAGTTTTCTCTTTCTATTTTATTTTATTTTATTTTATTTTATTTTATTTTATTTATTTCTTTTTCTCTGAGAAAGGGATTCTGAGGTGATGGAGTTATTCATTCTTGTTTCAGTTATAGAAGAAGTCTTATAACTTTCTTAAGAAATTGATATTAAGATTTATATTTATTATCCTGGAATATTTTACTTAGGTTGTACTTCAGCAGAAAAGAGTGGACTTTCTGAAGAATGTTACATTGTAATTAAATCAGCCACTTAAAATGCAATGGTATAACTGTGTTTAATTTATCCGCTAATAGGTTGGTCAGAAATATTCAAACTGCCCATTTATATTTCAGTGCAAAATTTTCAAGGATCTTTGAAGACTGACTTCTTACTCTTATTATGGTGTGTTTGTATATATAAATATGTATACTCGGAAACACAGAACCTGATGTGCAAATTTACACTTCCTGAATATTAAATATGAAACAATCATATAAACGTAAGGTAAGCCTTAAGTAAAGTAGCAGCTGTCTGTTGGCCCACCATGTGGTGCTTAGGCAACCCAGCAGCCATTCCAACAGTACATGAGGTTTGTGCTGCAGAGTTCAGGAAAATGGCTTCATATCTCTTATTTCTGCTCTCTCTGACAGACTGATAAAATTAGCAAGCGATGCAGAGGATTTTAACTGTAAATGGGTATTTTCTAGGATATTTTTTCCTGCTGACCACATCTATGAGGCTGAACTGGGTACTGGGACCCATACTCATGGAACAGCTTGTATGAGTGTTTCCATGGTAGTGTGACTCACTCAAAATACTAGATCTTTTTGATTTAGGATCCCTATTCCTGCAATTAGGGCTGCCAAATTGGTTGTCTGCAAAAGCACCTAATCTCAGTAATCTCATAATCCCATACATCTGTGTGTAAACACAGAAGCATTCCAGGAGAACTAGGCTGGATGTGCATATGTATCACAGGGGCAGTTTGAGTATGGTATAGTAGAGTTTGGTCGTAGCTGTGCCTCTTTGTGAAATGAGCAGCTTCTAAAATTATCCTAAAAATGATCTTTTGGGAAGAAGGCGTCTGAAGTTAATGTGTAACTAGTAGTTTTGTTGTGCTTTTTTTAAATTCATGTGGTTTTAGTTCCCAATTTTGTCCTTGTCATTTTTTGATAATCTGTATTTTGTAAGTAAAGAAAATAATTTCTTTCATAAAAGTCATCATATAGTCATGGGATATTTAACAATGGATAGAATTGAAGTAATTTTACTATGCTCTTTGACATGAATGCAATATGTTCATTATCTAGGTTAAGTCTTTGTATATTTAGGTATGTATGAATCACTCTTTTCTTCTCACTTTCAGGAAAAATTTATGATTCGGACCAAAGTGGACCAGCTTGACACTTTGGGATCTCAAACTCAGAGGTAGGTTGACTGTGGCTGGCTGCCAGATGCCCACCCAGCTGCTCTATGTCTCCTTCTCAGTGGCACCTTGTGGAAAAAAAGATGGAAAATCTCATGGGTTAGATAAGACAGGAAGGTCACTTAATTACCATAATGAACAAAACAGGAATTGATGTGGGAAAATTTAATTCATTGCCAGTTAAAATAGAGCTGGATACAGAGTTGGATAGTGAGATGCAAAGACACTTCCCCTCTGTACTGGGACCAGCAATGTCCAGCTCAGGGTAGCCTCTGGCCTTCTCTCACAGAGACCACTGGAACTACTGGGCAACCCCTTTTCCTGGTCACTGATGGGGTGTCTCCTGATGAGGGCAGGGGTAAGGAAAGGGCAGTTGTGGGCAAGCTCCAACTTCCACAGGTCACTCTCCATGGCCTCAATTAGAGAAGCATCAGGCAACTTATCAGCTGAGGCTGAGCACCATCAGTGAGTTTCTCAGTGCTGCTCCCCTGTTATATGCGTTAGCCTCAGCTAAGCATGGCTGCAAAAATACCTATTTGACCTTGGCAAATCTGTTGGGTTTCTGTAGCCTCACTCTATGCCATCTATCTGTATGTGACTTTGTTGCAGTGGAAAAGGTAGAAGGTATAATCTCCTACAGCCACAGGTCTATCCACCCCTAATGGCTCAGATCCTCTGGTGTTTCTTGTCTTGTTCCATGAATGGCACAGAGCATGCACAGGGTCCTGTAAGCAATCTGTCTGAGAGACTTTACCACTCACACAGTTGTAGTGTCCCCTGGACAGGTTCAGTGAAGCACATATGTTTAATTTTAAGCACATGTTTAAGTCCTATTAGTATTTATGGGAGTACAATGTGGGCTTATATTTAGATACTTGCTTAAAAATGATTTATCGAAGAGAGATAAAATTAAGCCTACACTTAAGAGCTTTGCTCATTGAGAGAGTGGAATATTTACGTTTGTTCCAAACACATGTTCGAGTCATTAGGGCTTGTGATATATAAGTGTGATTTGCTACATTTTTGTTGTCTTGCAGTTGGTTAAGGAGACCAAGGTACACAAGTGTGACACTTTATTGGTGGATTTTTTTAAAAAGCAGTTCATAAAAAAAAAGAAAAAAAAAAGAAAGTGGTTTATTGTACAACAACCTGGAAACAAGCCGATGGGTTTTACTTTCATTCCTCTGTCTCTTTAAATGGGAATATTTGGTCCAGGTCCACAGATTGTAGAGAACATGGTGCTGGGCTCTCTGCCTCAGAGAATCCTTCACTGTGAGTGCTGCCTTGGAGCTTGGAGGTACAGTAAGTATTTTTAAGGTTTCATGTCTTTTGATTTGACTTTTTTTTTCACCCTTCTATTTTGTCTGAATTTATGTGCACAGAAATGCTAGCGATGAGTTATGGCTGTGAGTGTGTGTGCAGAAAAGCTGTGGCACACAGTTGCCTAATGGGAAACAGTTGGGTTTGCTCTGCTGTGTCACAGAGCACTTACTGGAGGAGGTAAATACTTCGGAAATCAGAGTTTGTGTGGTTTCTTGTTGGGAGAAGTGGAGTTTCTTAACATATTTTGACTAGCTGGAGATGTTTTATGGCAGGCTTCAGGAGAGTTCTATGCTCTTCAGTACCTCTCTGCTGCTAGTTCACTGTTTTATTGAAAATTTATGCTGCTTCATAGGTGTTTGTTTGTTTGTTTGTTTGCTTTTCTGAAAAAGCCCAGTTCTTGGAGGCAAATAGTAAGGGTTGAGTCACAACTTTCATTGTGTAGAATACACATGTGCTGGAGCTTAGCATTTCAGGAAAAAAAAAACAGTTAAAATGTGAGTTAATGAATCTTTTCAAAACTGGGCCTTCGAAAGTTACTGTAAAAGAGACCAAGTTATACTCCTACCTTGTGATTTCTTTAAAGGTCTCTTTCATGATCTGAGGTTCCCACTCATGATTTATCCCGAATACTTGGGGTTTGGCAGTACCCTTGCTGTATAGGACCAGAGGCATTTGATATACTATTTGCTTCTGTTGATTCTGAGAATTTTAAAATATATGTTCAGTTTTATGGTGCAAGCAGCTATTGGCTTTTTGGAAGGCTTCCACAGCAAACTGAGTCTCTGAATGTGCACATGTGCCCCTGAAGCCTCCTCACACAGCCCTGATCTGTGAGAGTAATGCATGCAGGAACTCTGGGCTGCCAGAAAAGCAGATATTCACAAGCATTACCATAAACCATATTTGCATATCAATCATTCATACTTGAAAGCAGGGGTTAGTAACCCTTTCTTTCTGAGCTGGCATGTTCCACTGTGTGTTCTGCCACTGTGGCTTTGATCTGTAGAAAAGTATGTTTACTTTTTAACCACAAAACAGTAGTTCTCTTTTAATCAGGATGTGTAGCTCTGCTACAGGGTAAAAAACAAGTGAAAAACATTTGAAATGAAGACTTAATATTTTCAGATGAGGATTGTCTTTTATTATGAAGAAAAATGTGCTCTTCAAAGATGCAGGCTAGTTAATATATCTAGATGGATCTACTTCATCTCAGGTGTGGTTTTTCACTTAATCAGCAAAATCAAAAAATTTGAGCTCATTGCTTGGAGGCATTAGGACCATACAGAGCAGAGTTGATAAATGTGTGCATATCTGTCTCATTTTGTCTAAGGAAGCACCTTTGGCACAGATAGCATTGCTTCCTAAAAAAACATCTTGTACACCAGATTTATTTTGCTTGTGGCCTCTGTAAGAGCTTTACAAGGCTTTGCAGGCCAGCTAATGTAACCTGTCTTTGCTCAGGAAAGCTGTAGCTCCTGAAACTGAGGACACCATAAGCAGGCAGTATTGTTCATGGCATAAGGGTTTGTGATCCAGGGACATGCCAGGTACTCCAAACTCCTATCTCTGTATGACCTTAGGCACATATCCTGACCTCTGCTTGTCTTATTTGCCCAGGTGTAAAATTGGGGAAAGCAGGAGCTCTTTGAAAACTAGGTGATGTACCTGAGCTGAGCTTTCCTGGTTAAAAGGAGGAATCCTTAATTTTTTTGTTCTTAGCCTGTGTTTGGTGTGCAAGTGTATTTGGGCAGTTTCTCCTGTTGGTTTGAGGCTGAAGGTAGCTCAGAAGAATGAGGTCATTATACGAAAACCACCTACTAGAGCTTCTCCAAAAGTTTGCAAGGGAAAATTTGAAGAAGACCTGATTTAATGTAGTGGGGCAAAATCACCTCAGGGTAAACAATGGGTACTTTAGTGAAGAAAACCCTGCAAGAATCAAAGAGAAGAATCCAGCACAAGCCCATAGTGAAGTGAGCTGGTATGAATTTTTAGTGAATTTGCCTAGGCTATGTTTACATCTCACTTTTTTTTCTTTCTGTCTTTCTTTTTTAATACATAACTTATGGGCATAAACAGGAAGCCCTGTGTGTCTCTTGGAGACAGACCTCAGTAAGGGAATTTTCAAATTTCTTGCATGAGGC
Organism: Zosterops lateralis; assembly: GCF_965231275.1. NCBI lineage: Eukaryota > Metazoa > Chordata > Aves > Passeriformes > Zosteropidae > Zosterops > Zosterops lateralis. Next base: position 46,767,618 of record NC_139766.1, on the reverse strand, counting down.
CACGTTGCATCAGCTTAGAGATTCCTTTAAAACTTGGATACAAAATTGTTAGCGTGTGTGTTTCTGAAATAAAGAATGGGATTAAAGAAGAGTTTAATCAAGTTTCACAAATGTTATCACCGTCACAGCTTGAATGTGGTTAGCTAGATATAGGCACAGATGTTACCATCTCTCAGTATTCTGTTGCAACTGGAAGCAATGAATTTTCTTGTAAGTTTAGTACCCAGTAACTGAAAAAATTGCTTAGCAAACAGCTCTGCAAATAGCCCTCACTGCTGGGCACAGCCCATCAAGAATGCTTGTTGCATCTGTGAAATGCACAGGGAAACTCAATTGAAATTTCTCAACTCATTTGGTTTGGCATCAGCATCTTCTGTGCTGTTGGGATGTATCTTTCCTGATATAACACTGCGCTGTTCCTTTGGTTTCAATGTATTTCAGTGTTATGAAAGTGATGCTCAGAATGTCTGTTTCTGGTTTTTCATTAGTACAGAAATAAAAGATTTAGAGATCATTAATTAGTGACCAAGTTCAGCCATGAATTTTGGAATTAGTACTGATTGTACTAAAGTAATACAACACTGTAAGCAAAAAATGTATTTTTGGATGAGATGGAAAAGGTTGTGCCCAAAAAGAAATAAGTAAGCCACAAAAAGACCTCAGACACTCACAATGGATCCTCCCCCGAAAGATTCAAGGCACTTATAGTCTGACTCATAGAGCAGGGCTTCTGTTCTACACAATGGGCTTGTTTTTACTTTCACCTGCTTCATTTCACATATTGCAAGTCAGACAAATCTCTTAGTTTGGCACCTGCTTTCTGCTTTAAGTGCAATTAATTCCCTGCTGCTGGACATACTGGCTCCACAACAGTAGGACCACCCTGTCCAATGAAGGCTGCCTCCACAGCAGCCTCCTTATGTATTCTGCCTTTACTGACAGCACATGCTGCACTCTTCTGAGTGATCTCAAAGGTGTGGTGGCCCATATGCTGGAGCTGTAGGCTCCCTTCCAGACTCCCTCTCTGGCCTTCCCAGCCCTCCTTTCCTGATGCTGAGGAGGGCAGAAGTGTAAGGGCGCAGGACTGGACTGGCCAGCCATGCCAGGCTCAAGCCGGGATACAGCAGCATTTGGAGTGGGGTTACACGCTGCCTGTTGCAACGTGGCTCCTGGTTTGAAGACCATAGAGATGTTGTCAGGTTTGGAGAGAGCTAGATATCATCATTTAAACTGACTTTGAAGTAGAGAGGACTCCACACCTTCACCTCTCTCTCTCAAACTATGTTGTTACATGTCACTTAAGATCATCTTCTAGTTCTGTCCTTAAATATATTACTATACACTTTCTATGGTTACAGAACTGAGAGATATATTTTTTCAGAACTATATATGCCCATGTCTATATTGATTAATATATCTGGACATCATGTGTACTTCTATCTATTTTGTTATACAAGATAAACATTTTCTGCCAGAAATTCCCTGTTATTTTTATTAATCTCTAATGATGAATGAAAGCACATATTTTAAAAACCTCTTCTTTATAGGGCAGGAAATTGTATGTGCCTTTGTTCATCGCTAGCACCAATCTATTCTGACAGATCTCTGACATAGATAGAAAGCAGAAGCATCTCATGTACTGACTTCTACATTTATTTTCTCAAAGCAGAGGGCAAAGAAGCTAAACATTTAAAATGCATGGATTCCTCTGAAAGCTTTAAACCTATTAGGGCACATGCACGGCAACTTTGCACATAGATTGCCCCCAAAGTAAGTCTTGATTTTAGGACTAAGCCAAGCTGGCATGCAAGAGCAGTTGCTGTTGATCTTTTATACTAATTTTGGATTAATTGTGATCTACAGCACTGCGTAAACATGCTAACCTAGTACTTCAGCTTCACCACAGCTAAACATTAATCCTTCTTAATGCTCTAAGTCAACTTCTAGTCCTTAGCAGAATTTACCTTAATCTCTGGCTAGGAAGCTAACTGATTTACAAAACATAATCCAAGAGCTCCAGAATCTTAAGGAAAATATGCAGAGAAGCAATTCATCTATGCAGAAAAATATGCTTCCCTGGTATCCTTCCTAAGGCAGTACTGGGAGTCATTCTCCAAACATATCAAGGCTTATAGTATAAAGGTGTCTTTCCTTTTTAAAGATAAAATACATATATAAATTCAGCTCACCACATTGATTTTCTTACCTTTTTCACATCCCTTTATTTATGTTTCTTTATTTATTGTTATGAAATATTCATTTGGCTGCACTTTTATATGCAATAAACTACTCAATATGGACAAACAAATCTGTGATGCTGAAATATTTGAATTTTATAATCTTTATCTCAATTTTATGTAGCATTTTAGTGACGCTCTGAAAATCAGATCACTCCAGAGAGCTCTGGCAGTAATTTGGAGAATGGTGGTTTTCTTGTGTTACTTTGTTTTAGGAGAGGGTTGTTGGATAGCTGGGGAGTATCTGGGGAGTAGCTTTATGGCTAGGAGTATCTGAGGAAACCACGTGTGGAGAGGATGTTTTGCAACAGAACTGGGAGAACTCCTGGATGAGGACCAGATAATACTCCAGACTGCCATCACCCAAAATGTCAAGAGTCAAAAAGGGAAGGGTGCAGAGTTGCCAACAAAGAATGTGGAAGAACTCAACTTGGTCTTCATAACGACTCATATATATATATATATATATATATTATGCATTTCAAAAGCTGGGCTGTTCTGGAGCCTGTCTACTTACTAAAAATCAGAGCTGTCTTCAGTCTTTGCTGAGAGCTTCTGATTATGGCACATCAGTGTCTGGAACTGATTGATTGCTTTTCACTGTGCTCTCACATTTTAATTTCCTCCATCATCTTTATTTTCTTGTATACTTATTTTCCTCAGTCATCTGATGGGGTTTTTTTTCCAGGTTCATTTCCTAGCTTGTCTACTTTGCAAGCTTGACTACTTGACTAATCTGCATCACAGATTATAAGATTTTGCTAAAAAACCGAGAAGCTGGATCTGTGCTGAGGAGGTTGGGAAAGAGGATGTAGTGACAGCAAACACCTCACACCCAGTTAGTAAAGCATTACCAAAATAAACGAGGCATGTTCATGCTATGTGAATATCTCCTTAGAACCTGAAGGAGAAATTTTTACTGTGTGCTGTTTTGTTCTTGACAGTTTTAATTCTTCTCCAGATTTCTGTTGTCCACCTATCAGTGAGTTTTCCCTGAGATTTGTGTAAAATCTGGATTTTCCATAGCAAATTTCAGGGCAATTTTTGAGGTGTGGAGTAGGGATTGCTGTGCCCAGGGTGATGTGGAGCAGGGGATGTGATTTGTGATTCTGTTTGGTTGAGGTTCAACTTGACTGTTCTGCAATATTCCTGCCGAGTGAGACATGTCCCTGAGGGAACAAGCCACTGTGCAAGGCAACCTCTGCTCCAGCTCACCACCTGCATGGTGGCTGCAGGAAGGTGTTTTTAGAGCATCTCCAGCCGTCAGGAGGGAGCTGGGCTGGGAGTCCCAGCAGCAGGGCCTGTGTGAGGATCTGTTTAACTCATGCCAGTGAGCAGCAGGAAGGGTGCCGGCCACAGGAGCTGCCCCTCGGGGTTCGGGTTACTGAACTAAGTTGGCAATGGTCAGTACCTATATTTAGGTCTGGAATCTGTACCAGTGTGGTAGAAAGCTCATGTACACACCATCCTCAGGTAACCCCTCTGCCCTTTGCCCTGAGAAAGCCTCCTGACTGCTTTTCAGGGTCCAGCAGTGAGCAGCTCTCCTCCTATGTGGTGCAGAGCATATGGATAATTTTCACCTCTTTACATGCTATGTGCCCCAGAAAGAGGGTCTCAAAAATCCACTCAAAAGCTGCCTGTCCATGGGCCCAGCCCACCTTGTCCCTTACAGCTCTGAGTGAAAAGAGGCTCCCATGGACCCTCCATGACCCCAGAACAGCCTCAGGCAGGGCAGCCACTGGCTGACACCTTCCCAAAGGTGCAAGGGGGTAGAAAGAAACAGAAAAGAGCTGTAATTCTCTGCCTTTAAATCCAAAGGGGAAATCAGAGTGTCTCAGGGATTTAGATTTACCCGTATGCAAAACTCCAGACCACTTTATTTGGGTCAGTTTGTGATATATTTTTAGTGCTTTGACACTTTATAGATGTACTATTCTCTAGTCTCCTTATTGATTGAATTTCCAGAAAGGCTAGTGAGCAGGATTTTCTGTAAAATTCTGTAAAAGATTCTGTAAAATTTGGGCTGATCTAAATATTTAAAATACATGTACGTGTGTGACAGGAGCATCTTCCTTGTCTCAGATATTTATACTTTGCTTTAGTCTGTTCTCTGGTTGGCTAGAACATCTGAGAGGAAAGGAAAAATATGTCATTTTAGGGTAATTCCCTTAAGGCTGAGCACAAATGGACTTGGATTATTTTAACTATATCTACTTGTCTTAAAATGGTGTAAAATCCATGCCGATAATTCACAATTCTGTTTTTACCAAAGCTCAAAGTTTTCAAACAAAGGAAACCAGATTGTTAAAGTTCAGGATTTGATAAGTCACTCTCCTTATGTTTTGGGCTCTTATCCAAGATGTTATAACTTCGACATAAAATTGGCAGGAGAGTAATCAATTTCCAAAACAGTGCCTTGAATTAATTCATTTCTCAAAAGAGGTTTCTGCCCCACATTTGCCTGTTCACACTCATTAGGATTTTAAAATAGCAGTAATCTGATTTTGTTGTTTTGGTAAATTTTTTTCACCCTTTACAAGCTGGGCTAAGCACTCAGCTGCTAAATAAAGCAAGTATTAATCTGCAGGGCAGATATGTACAGTGGAGAAAACTGGTCTTAAAATGCATTGCTTTAGAAAATTAAGCTGTAGATAGAAGTTATCAAAAATATATGATTTACAGATTATTTCTGGGTAATTTTTTTCTTTATGTATTATAATATTAGGAACTTTTTGTACTCCTGATGGAATCACCTGGTATTATTTGTATGGCACAGATGACTTCATTCACTCATCCCAAATTACTGAAATAGATTTTGGAAGAGACCTCATTCAGCCTTTGGAAGGGAGATATGATGCCTAAAAATGCAGACACTCAGGATCAGGTGTTCAGTTAGACAAATTCTTTCCTTCTTGAGCAGAAGTAGAGTTGGGAGACATTGCGCGAAGCCAGACAGGAAGAAAATTACTCTCTTTGGTCCTAGAAATAGGAGGCATTCGGGGGAAAGGTAGGTCTGGGAAACAGGTGCATTGAATAAAAGGAGTCTGAGAGGAAATTTCATCCCTATATATTTACAAGAGGTGTTTTTTTTTTTTTTTTTTTTTTTTTTTTTTGGAAAGTGATTTTGTTTCATGAGTGGATCCAAGGAGAGCCTGGGAATTCAAGATAGCCCGAAGCAACAGGGCTTTTTTTGTTTAGCAACTGCCTGATTTATTCCTGGATATATTACTTGTACTTATATCTGACTGCTGAAATTCATTAATTGTATCACTTATTGCTCTAATTTATGTTCTCCAAGACCCGAGGAACCCACAGCATGTTAAATGCCCACATGGCTCCAATGATTGGGATGACTGAAGGGTTGTTTATTTTCCCCTCTTGGGTTTGTGTTGCAGTTGTCACACTGTTTGCCAACACTAACCAATTTCTGTGTGCTGGTGCTCACACTAATTCAGAGCCCTTTGAAGGAAGGAGGGCAGAGATGACATTTAGGAGGTTATGGTCCTGTTTGAGAGTTGGAGGCATTTTATGACTCCATAAGCACTTTAACCTGATGGAAATGAAAGGCTCACTGCTAAGAAAGGCTCATTTAGACTTCCTAGCAGGGATGCTACTTATTAATGAACTTGGTTTGTTTTAATTCAGTTGGAGCTTCTTAGCCTGAGAAGTGCCAAGTGAGGCCCCACAAGCTTTTCTCCCTCCACATTAAGTGACCCTTAAGAAGAGGTGCAGAAATGGATCTGACTCCTGCCACCTCATAATCTTGGTAGCTGTAAATCCTTTCGTCATGTACTGGAAGGTTTATCAGAAACAGCATGGAAGTTCAGGTTCTTTTAATAGATACTTGTTATTTAGACAACATAATCAGCCATAATGATTTTCTCTTTTCTTTCTTTCTTTAACTTTTCTTAGGACCACTGATGACCATATAATAAACTATGTCATCTTTGGGATTCTTTGGGAGCAAAGCTAGGTGTTTTTGGGGCATTTGATTTTTTTGCTATGTGAGTGCAACAACTTGCATACAGTACAATGCAAAAAAAACCCAACCAAATCTATTTCTATAACTTTATTAAAGTTTCTAGTCCATGTTTCTTCAGGCCCTTTAAAGGGTTAAAAAAAGAGTAAAAGTGAATGCAGCATGTTATGCCCCTATGTTCAGGTTAGGACCCTGAATGGTTATTAATTACATTATATTTTATTTCTGAGTTTTTGCAGGTGACAAATCTTGTCCCTTAGATTAAATACAGCTAATAATCATACCTAAAATATGCCTGTAACATATAAATCTTGATCATAGTCTCACTTCAGAACTGGAAGTTGCTAGGAAATAAACCCTTTGCTTGTACCTAAATGCTGTGGGATACATAACCCACAGGGAATGGTTTCTTAAGGAGGAAAAAGAATAGTGTTGGTACATTTTTGACAGGCAAATGCATTTTATGATGTATAACCCATCTTGATGTAATCTTGTTGATGTGCAAATCAAATGGTGGATGGAAAAGGGTGACATGTGAGTTGCAGAAGTAGATGTAAGTGCCTGATCTGTTGTGTATCTGCAAGCCTTTATGTCATCTTTCCGAAGTCCTCCCATGTCAATAGGTATTGCTAAATGTCATTTCTTAAAGGGATCTTGTCAGATTTGTATTTCTGACAGATGTACATTATTTAAAACATGGTTTTAAAATCTTACTTTTTTTGGCAATTAGGAACACATTTAGTGTGGATTGTGAATATGTGAATATTACAAATAGTGATCTTTCCGCTCTTTAGGGGGTGTTTTAAAAATGCAAGAAAACAGAAGTATTTTCTTCTTTAAGAAAATGAAAACATATATGAAAAGAATATGTCCTGTTCAACTTTTTTTTTTTTTTGGTAATTTGCTTTAGGACTATATGGTGTCAGCAATAGTAGCTTAAAATTTTTTCTTTTTTCCCAATAACAATAGTCCCAGAGTGGTGAAAGGAAGACACATCAAGATATAATGTAAAGTATTCAATATTTTCTAACTTAAGCAGAAACATTGTTGTCATCCAACCTCTATTTTATTTTATTTGAAGGTAATTTCATTACGGAACTCTTCTTACTGCAGGTGTTTGTGAAAATACCTCGTCACTCTATTTCTGGTGTTCCCAGAAAGGCCGATTTGCTTTGGTTGTCATACCAATAGACTTCTGGGAAGGCCAAATACAAAAAGCATTAAAAAATGGCAAATACATGTGACAAATAGGCTCCGGTGTGTAGTGCTATCACACTACTGCTTGAGAGGTTGTGAGGATAGTAATCAGTTTTGTTTGAAAAGCTGTTTTTTGTTCAGAATCCAAAGATACATCCAGTTAATGGCAGATACATGCCAGTTATGTAACTGGTGTACTTCTATTTTAGGTTAGTTCAAGTGAAAATAAGTTGAATAAATTGTGTAGCAAATAGTCTGTAACATTTAGTTTTACATATATATGCAGATGGATAAAAAATATGTGTATATACAAGCAATTTGCTATGATTAGCTGACAAGCTGAGGCATGATACAACACTTAATAATGTCTAGTAAACCTCTAAATGATGTCAGTGTATCACAGAGCTCTTTTCATGATATTATCAGCAGTCATTAAAGTTATTTATTGCTGTCATCATGGATTTCTGTAACCCGTGGCAACTTGGCAGAAAATACATTGCTACCACAGCTGATGATAGATTCAGTTTCAGATTTTGGATATGACAATCTGAACTTATTAATGGTATTTTTATGCTTACTGGTAAACTGTATTTCTCAAGGCATGCTGTATTTCAAATACAAAATATAAAAATAAATAAAGCATTTATGCATCTTTCACAGTGCCTGTTAGCAGCATCTGCCCTTTAATAAAGGATGATTAATCTGCAAATTTTGGGGTGGCCTGTTGAGAGGGAAAACTTCACAATCTCTATTTTACAGATATAGGAAAGCGAAAGACAGAGACATTTGCACATCAAGTTGGCTGAGGGGGACAACATTCTCAAAGAGGCATGCTCCACTCTCTTGGGGTGCAGCTGTGGTGCTGCTGCTCCATCCTACACCTGCACCCTCATGTCTTTAACTCTCCCATTTGCTAAAATTATGGTGTTAAGCAGTTGAATTCCTACAAACCTATTCCAGCATGAAATTATGATTATGTTGTTTTCTCAGAAACACATGGCATTTATTCAGAAAATCTGTTTTATGAATGGGGAAAATGGAGATGAATAAATCTGTTTTTTCCACAAGTGTTTAACTCAGACTAGTTGGCTAAAGAGTATGAATTCAGCTTGAGTGTGGTATGCAGGCTGTAGCTCTTCTTCCACAGCGGCTTTTCTTCTTGAAGACTTTTAAAATATTTTGGTATTTAGCAATAAGTTAATAATTATACAGGTTTAGAAGAAAAAAAGGAAAGCACATAATTTAATTTATTGTCAGATAGGCATTGTCAGATAGTTGATTTTTGGGGTTTTTTGGTTGAGTGGTTTGTTTGGGTTTTTTGTTTGGTTTTTTATGTTGTTTTGGTTTTGTTTTTTTTTAATGTTATTCCTCTCTGGTGAGATTAGTTTACAGCTTTTAGAGTTTGCTATTTTTGGACATACTGCTGTGGGGAGACACTGATGTCTAAATATATTCCTCCCGATAAACTTCTTTTTCTTTCACCCTGACTGCAGGGCAGGGGCAGGTGTCTTGTTAACATTGCAACAGTCATCGTGTATAGAAATGATATGGCAAAGATGTGGCCATGATATATTTGCAGAGTTTGGATCCTGCATGAGACAAGAGCTATGAAATGCCTGAGGAGAAATGCCAAGTTCAAATGGAGTTTGGTATTTTCACTTGTCCTTAGGGCACCTGCAGAGCTTTCAACTTCAAATTTCTTCCTCTCTCAGGCTGTGGGTCTGGTTGGTGCCGCAGGAGCAGGCAGGGGCAGGTCAGGGAGATGGACATGTGCTGTGAGTTGGAAATGAGAAGGGTCTCCAAGCACTTAGTAAAGCAAAGGGCAGGTCATATCTGAAGTGCAGTTCCACAACCCTACCAAATAATTTGGCTTGATTAACGCTAAATAAAAGTGTAATTTATGCTTGAGAAACATGCTCATCTACTTAGAATAAATACAAATTATTCTGGCTTCTGAGTTTTGACATAGTTTTTGAAGTTTCCTAAAAGTTATTATGATCAGATGAACTTAATTACAGGGTACTTTACATATACTCGTCTGGTAAATGTCATACAACAGACAGTCAAAGGGAAGGTATGCAGGATTTTCATTCTCTCTCTTGTTATGCTCCTTTATGTTGCCACTTGAGCTTCAAGCATGCCTGTCTGAGCTGTTCCTCCTGTGAGAAAAAGAGCAATCCCTCTGCCTCTCCCTTGCCCCCTCCCCTCCCCTTGCAAAATACCCCCCCAAAACCAGTGCAAAACTCAGACTGTTGCCTGTTCAGAAAGTGAGTGTCTGCCAGTTCACAAAAGTAACTGCCTGGAGATATCACTGGAGTTGGCAGAGCATCACCCCTCCACTGCTTACTCCAGCAGTACCAGGGAGCCTCTCCCTGGTGGCAAGGATGCAGTGTGCATCTCCCCTCTGGCAGTGACAGTTCAGCTGCCTCTCAGTACCTGGAGAAGCAAAAAGGGCTGGGATGGGACGTGTCTGAGAAATGAAAGGCTCTTGCAGCAAGGTTGGCTGGACTCCCACCCTGGAAACACAGGTCTCTGCCTGGGACATGCTGGGCACGGAAGGTGAAACAACCTCTCCTGAGGTGTGCTTGGCTCCTCCCAGGGATACTTCCTTTACAATGTTGTTCCAACATCTCCCTTACTCTTTTCACTATGGCTGAGTAAACTTTGTGTTGACGCTTCTAAGAACTTAGTAAGCAGATTTTCTTTTGCTTTGCACAGAATGCAGTTCAGTGTGTGTGTATCTTCCTGCATCAGACTGGTGGAAAAGTGACCAAGTGGTTTCTTTAGAACTGAGTCAGTGCAATTTCCAGTGGTACTGTATACATTAGCAGTGATAAGGGCATCCTTTAATCTACAGGGTCATCTCTTCCTACTGTAGTAAAATAGTTTTAGCGTGTGTAAAGTAAGTTTGAGTTCCTTCATACAAAGAGGGTTTGACAGTCACGTAGGGGTGTGTAAATATATAAATACGTTTGAAGACACAAGGTTAAGCTTCTTAAGGCACACACCACCAAATATTAACATGTTCATGTTTCGTTTCCAAGTGATGTTATGTGAGGTATAGCAGTACATATTTTTCCTTTAATAACTAATTGTAATTAAAGTTTTAGTATGTATTTATGCTCTACACTATGTAGTATACTACATACTGTAATTGGAACTGTATTTTTAGGTTAAAAAAGTGTCATCTGGAGCACAGTGAACAAATCTGTTCCAAGAGAATGTTCCAGAAAACAACTGCTAAATTACCACTGTTTGTAGAAGTGTCAGCACTCACAGGAAGAGTAATTGTTTTCTTGGAAAAGTTCTGCAACAGAGACAACACTGGTAATATTTTTTTTTTTTTTTTGCTGGCTGTCACAAAAAGCTGTTTTCAGGTAGCAATGTGAAATACTCTTTCTCTTGGCATGTTTTATCAGAGTCTTAATGAAAAGTCTTGCCTTTTCTTCTTTTTAAAATTTTTAAATTAGAAAGCATCCTGACTAAATTGTGTCATCTAGTTAATAAGTAACAAGTGTCTCTAATAAGTTTGCTGTCATGCTTTTTATTTACAGTGTATGCAGAAAATAACGGGGAGGGGGGAGCAAATCTGGAGTGAATTTCCATCACCCATAATGGTTTTTGCTAAGAAAACAGTCTTTCAATGTAAACAACATCTGTATTTTTCATGTTGTCTTTCTAAATAATAGTTCTGTAAATAAAACTTGTCCCCACAGTAGTGAAACAGTTAGATTCCTTAATATCTCAGTCATCCAGGGCTCTGTGCAGAATGCAGATTTGTAGCATATTTAAACATACATCTCTCAAACTTTTGATATCTTTTCCTCACGGCAGGATTTCAAAAGGTGGATGACTGCAAAATGCACTTTCATTCTCTATGTTAGTGCTTTAACATTAGTCTGACTTTAATAGGCTGGGATGATTTCAGCTTATAAATCTTCAACTGGAGGATAAAGTTCAAGTAGATAAAATCAAACAGATGTTGGTGGGAGGATTTCTTCATGACCCATAAAAGTGCTATCATCAAAGCCTAGAATCATTTGTTTTGAATTATTACATTGTTATCAAAAGGACTGTAGCAGTCTGTTTGTTGAGAAATTGGATCTGTTTATCTGAAAACAGAACAAAGATGCCATGCTAAGACGTCCCTGGGAAAGTGTGGGTTAGCTGATGGCTGACACGGTAGGGTAGCTGTGAGACATTTTGATTGACAGCTGTCTAAATAACTGCCAGGCCTGGGAGCTCCTGTGTATGATTATAGTATTGAAAATGGCATCTGATTAAATTTTTAAGTGATGCTTTTAAAAGCTAAATATATTTTTCCTTTGTTTTGAGCAAAATAAAGGTTTTTTAAAATATTCCTTTTTTTGTAACACAGTGGTTAAACAAGGTTTACCTTTCAGTAGTAACTTGAAGTCATGACTAAAAGTGTTGAAGACTTTGCTGAAGTGACAGTTTGTTCTTTTACTTAGACTTAAGCACTATGCCTTTAAACAAGTTGCACCTGCATAAATGAAAAAAAGTGTTCTTTTTATTACTCACTGAACAGCCTTTACTCTTTTACTCATAATTTATTTTTTTTAAAAATGGCATACAAAGGACATATGTACCAGTGTTTGGAGTGAATCTAAGACCAGTGCTCAGATTTAATTGGACAGCATGTAAAAGCATGAGAAAATCACTTTGAAAATCCTGCAGCTACTACATATGTTCCCCTGCGTGTGTGCATGTGCATACACAGCACAGCTCAAGCTTCACAGACAACGAGGGCTTTATAAGTGCCTACCCTTTCCTTCAGAAAACTGCTAACTAAACCCCAAAATTCATCAGGAAAATATTCTGCCTCATATATGAGTATTCAACAGGAGCATTTGAACCTTGCCCTGGAGCCCTCAGTGGAGAATGGGGTGCAGCATCTCATGATCCTGCAAAGATGTTCTTCTCCACTGTGATTCTTTCAGGGACGCACCTTCAGTGTGCCAACACTGGATTTTGAGTTTTCTTTGGTGGGTGTTAGACCCGAGCATGAGAATAAGTGCTGTGAACTGGACAAAGAAACAGTCTCCACTTGAAGCCACAGAGGTTCAGCCCCATCTCCTCTGGAGACCACAGAACTGTGCAGAGAACGCAAATAGTTTTCCTTACATTTTTTTCCAGTTAGAATATTTGCAAGGTTTTTCTATTTTCCAAGTAAAAGTCATAATAATGCCTGAAAGAAAGGCATAGATGTGAGCTATTGCTAAACACCGAGGTCTTCAGATTTTCTCAAATGCTTTTGCTGGTTGATACCTTCACTGCAGTTATTTTTTGGTACTTTAGGGTCTTTTCCATGTTGTGCACAGAGGTTGGCAGTGCACCTGGCCAACTGTGACATGAGGTTTTCCCAGAGCAAGGGTTAGGTCATGAACAGGCATGGGGAAAATATATGTAAAAATCAGGCTTTTCCTAGGGGACTGCCATTTCTGTTTCCATGGAAGGTCAAAGTCATGCACAAAACTTTTTTGAGCCTAAAGTTTTTGAAGTCAGTTCTTAACTGGAAGAAGGCAAGCCTTTGGGAATTGCATGTTATGACACTGCTTGGTCTTAGTGCAGTAAAATGCCTTAGCTTAGTGTGCTTTCATCTTCCTGCATGTTTCAGTTGTGACAGTGACTGTGGCTCTGTTAATGCTGCATCTGATAAAAAACAGGGACAATGAGTTTGCTGAGATACTTGGGACCATGTAAGGTTTAGCAAAATTCTTTCTTGAATTCAAACTCCGTGTTTAAATCTCCAGATAATCTTGAACTCAAATTTCCAAGAATTATCAAGATACCTGAGCATATTGGAGAATATTTTAGTGTTAATAAGTAATAGCATTTATATATTGGTATTTTGCTCTTTAAAAAAAAAAAGCTTTGTTTTGAAATATCTTTCCAACTTTGATCCAGAAGGCTTAGTTGCAGCCTTGCAACTAAGAGTTGCAGCTTTGTTTTGAAGAAAACTTGCAAGCAGACCTTGGCCCAGTCCTGCAGTGGTTTTTCAGTTTGCTATGTCTGTATAAAGTTTGCCAGGCTTCAGCAACGGCTTAAAGCAGTCCATTGGGGAAGTCATGTATGACACATTGTTGATTTTACTCTAAGTGTAGAGAGAAATAGTTCTCCCTTTAGTTTAATATTTTAAAATCCCACTTTTTTCTCTGCTTTGCTAAGACTGAAAAGCTTACTTACGTCTAAAATGCTGAGTCCTCATGGCCCATTTCATTATCACTATGAGTGCAAGCTCTTTCTAACATCCAGTGAGTCCAAAGAAAGCACAATGTTTCCCTAGAGGTGTCCCCTTCAAAAATGAGTAGGTGAGGGAGACAAGGTTGGGAGCAGTTTCTGATGAGTGGGGTGGGGAGATGATGCAGATGGGTGGAGAAGCTTGTTGAGATCCAGGATGCACACAAGACCCTGTAGCAGCTCTTGAGACTTGGTTTGCTGAAGCCGGGAAGGGATATGGGAAGAGAGTCTCTTGAGAGGAATTCGGAGAATGTTTTGGAGCATGTCAGGAAGATCTTCCTGGTGTCGAGGAACCAGCTAGCTGGCCAAGACCTGGACATAAGCACAGTTTGGATGGCAAATGAGGCAAACCTTTGAGGGGCTCCATTTTAAATTTTTACGACTTCGTAAGTGCTACTCTGGCAGCAAGGGAAAGTGGTGTTACATTCTCTCTCGACATGGTTACTAGAAAACCAAGACACAAAGAAAGACTGCTGTGCCCTCCTTTGTGGCAAAGGCTCTTTCATAGAAATGAGTCAGGCAATAATTGATTATTGAAGTTTATGTGGAAGCTAATGTGACCAAAAGCAAACTCAGCCTACTTTATTATCTTTCACATTCTGGAAATATAATATAGGAGAATATAAAATCAGTTATTGCAAATTGTATTTGAATGCACTGTTTTCTCTGAGATACTAAAATTGCTGATGGTGCACATGCTTTTGTGTTAAGTGAGGAGCTTTTAGCAAAAAGCTAACGTTTGAAGCTGAGATGATCAGAAAATATTTATAACGCTTAACTAACTTCCTTGTGGTTGAATACGTTTTCCTACTTGCATTGCCGAGTCTAGTAAATTACTACAGTTTAGAGAGCCACTTCTTTATAGTTTATGAAAATGTGTATCTTTACAGCTTTTGTTGAAAAGGAATCTTGAAAAAGCATTTTCAACCAAGGCAAAAAACACTGCACACAGTGGAAGTGGTCGAGGACTGTTTGCTCTGCCCTGAGAGTGCAGAGCTTGGTCTCCAAGACTTTCCTAAATTGAAATTCAGACTCAGTCCTCATATAATTTGTGAGTAATCAAAATCACATGAGACAAATGTGAAATGTATCCAGAAAACAGATAAAATATCCCAAATATTTGGTTAATTGGGAATGTAGAGACTGAATTTTGCCTTTATTTGCTAAAGAAATCAGCTCCTTTAGAGACCCATGGTTAGGGAAGAATGGGTTGGGTTTTTTCACTTGGAATATGTTAGTGGTGTAAGAGAGCTGGAAGGCAGTCACACCACTAGACTTTTCTCTCTTTGTTCCTAAGTTATGTGTTCCAGTTGTTTTCTGATGCTGAGGTAAGACGAGAAGTTATTCTGTGGAAAATTCTCCCTGAGAAAGCAGACATACTCATGATACTTCTAGCTGAGTCTGGGTTTTGGGGAAGACACACGTGGGATATCACTGTTTTAAGGCCCAAGATAAAAAATTAGTTGTCTGGGTACAAGGTGTAGGTGAAGGAAGGAATGCTGCTAAAGAATGTTGTGGCCTGAAGGAGAAAATGCCAGAGGAATAAGTGATTGTAAACTGATGAGTTTCCTTTATCTAATCACCCTCTCTCAGTCTTTAAGGATCTCCCTCCTCAAACTAAGTGGTGTTATGCCTCAAAAGCAAGTAAAAAGCCTCGAAGAAACCAAGTGGCCCTGTATTCCTAAGCCCGGAAGTAATAACATATTTTATAGATATTCACCTTGTGTTGTTATCAATAGTGAGTAGTAAAACCCTAGGACTTGAAAGAAGTCTTTATTTTATGAGGCATTATTCTGTTATACATGTGCTACGTGTACCACCTACTGCAGTCTCTCTGTGCTCTGGTATTTTGCCACTTTCACTGTTTTTGTTGTGAAAGATGAAGGGACGCCTTCAGAAACCACAAAAGTTATTCATAGTGTCTCTTTTGGCCATTCCAGTTTTCCCCACCCTGAGTTTGTTCAAAAGATCAGAGAGCAACATCATGGGAGTATATGCAGAAATGCAGAACTTATAACTCCCTCCCTCCCTTTCAGGCAACACACTGTTCTTGCTCTCTTATTGAAAAGTGTCTAACAGTAGGTGTTTTCTGTCTGACACATATGCAGTGTCAGTTGCTAATAGACAGCTGTAAGTAGCTCTTATCTAAATAATAAAATTAGAATATAATATTTTGACTGGGAGAGACATAAAATAATGGTCTAGTCCAACTTCCTGAGAGACAAAAGACACCTACCCTCAGTTAAACAACTTGCCTATAATGAGCTGCCCCTCATGTTTCTGTACATTAAGATATAGATTATTTTTGAATGCTCTATTAGTACTGTACCCTTTCAGAAGTCTTTAAAGCTCCTTGAATTGTGAAGGCAGTAAGTAGGTTAAAAATAAAGACAGATTGTTGGTGCTGGTGGTGGCCAGGGATCAGGTGTCGACTGGGACAAGAAGGATAAAATGTAAGCAAAATTGCAGCTAATTTCAAAGCATAAAAAGAAATATCTAAATGATCTTACAAGGGGCAGAGTGTTGTCAAGGTTTATTTCCTCTATGTATCAGTCTCCCCTCTGCCCTCAACTTCCTATGCTGATCTTGAGAGGAGGCTGATGGTTCTTTGCCTGTGAGTTTCTGTAACTCTTGGGGCTGTGGTGGGAAGAAGGGCTAGGGGTGGTACTGTGTGAAATTCTCTTCATGAAGACTTCTTGCTTAGGTGAGGATGTATTGAAGGGGTTTTTTACCCTGTTTTGTTGTTTTCACCTTCCCTTGAATATGAGGTCAACAGGAGTCAACTTTTGAGGATATGCAAAATCAGTGATTAAGGAGGCTGGCCATGGAAAGATATACCTTATTGAAGGGTAATCAAGGAACTGTTGAGAAGACTGTTCTGTTGTGCACTGTGGCAAACCTGAGTGATGATCCTTAAATGAAAAATTAATATGTGGTATTTTGGAGGGGAAAAAGGGGTGAAATATGCAAGATCTCAAAGGAGAAGGACAGAAAAAGTGTATGTTAACTTTATTAAGTGTTATTAAGATGAGCAAAGTTAATGAACTTAGTCAAGTAAATGAAGAATGGAACCAGAGCAACCTCTGTGAGAAATTTTTCAAATGACTCCTCAGAAGCTTGGAGAGAAAAATCATTGTAATGAAACTAGTGGAGGACAAATGAAATGGGATACAAGAATTGAGCTTCTCAGTGAGACTGGAGAATGGGTAGACAATGGGTAACAAGAAAATTAACTTGTTATCTTTCACTTGGACTATAACAGCAAAGCAATAATTCACAATCAAAAAGCAAATTTAGTAGCCAGGAGACCTCAACAAGACTTTCTAAGCTTTATGTAAGAGAAAAAACCAAACCAAAGAGCAGGAAAACAACTCCCTTGGTGTGATACTGTGTCATAAACAAAATAATTCCTCGGAGATGGAAAAAGGCATTCAGAATGCCAAAGAAAATTTTACACAGCTGAAGATTTCAGGTAATAGTGCTGATAAGTCATTAAATCTGCAGCAACTGATTTTTATAGTATCCTCATAAATTAAATGACACCATACTCAAAGTACACAATGCACTAAAGCTTTGCTTCTGAAACTCCTGAAAAAAACACCAAAGATTTCTTTCCTGGGATGCTTCCAGATAGCCTAGGCTTCAAAAAAGAGAATAATTATTCAGTCTCTCAAGCATCTGTCTTCGAGAGTAAGTGAAAAATTGATGTGTCTGTGTAAGATAAAAAGAGACAGTGACATTGCTAAAGGGCCTGTGCTGTATAAGTTTGCTTGTACTAATAGCCATGGAGAAGACATTTTACATTTGGATAGATCTGAGCAATTGACTTGTTAGAGATGTCCAACCAAACACCTACACTTGAATAAATATTATCTGGCTTACTTAAAAAAAATTCCTCTGTACTCAGTGCCAAATGTTACTGGTAAAGAAAGCAGTTGCAAAATCGCACTCGGAACACTAGCAGAGAAATGAATATTCTATGTGGGATGAAACCTTCAGCAGAAAGATCCTATTGCCACTCATGAGGCTTACAAATAGGCATATGTAGCAGCACCAAGGGTGATGACATTCTGATGTGTAGGTGCGGAGACAGTAGGATAGAAGCTGTGGCACACCACACTCACAGCCTCATATGTCTGCTAGTGAAAGCCAGGGGAATAAATCTAGAATTGAAATAAAACAATGAAATTGTGAGTGACTGTAGGTTCACGTATGGAACAGTTCTGACCTCCTAAGAGCTAAAACCTGACCTCCAAAAGGTAAAAGCAATACAGGAAAGCCTACTACTAAAAATATTAAATCAGTTCAGAGATTATTAGGGTTTATAAACTCAGACTGAGTTTTTTTTCTAATAGGTCTCAGATGTGTACAAATTCCTGTGGCAACTGCTAGGCAGACTCATACTGGAAGCAAGTCCCTTCATATGACATGCTGTACTCCATGTGCTAATGGCTGATGACCACATACACCAGAGTTTCACACTTATCTTTTAGTTGTTTCTCTTTACAAATAGGAGGATGACTGACATTTCTGAGTTTTTGTTGTTGTGGTGTGTTTTCGTGGTTGTTTTTTTTTTTTTTTTTTTTTTTTTTTTTTTTTTTTTTTTTTTTTTTTTAACTAAGCCTGTGTTATTTAAGTTGGGTTATGAGAAATTCCATCAGCAATGGCAATGATTGCTCTGCAATATGCCTGCCCTTCACACTGTGCAGAGGAGCCTTGCATTTGCTGTGGCAGTGGCATATTTCACCTGCCAAAAGTGCAGCAGCAGCAGCCCATGTGAAGGAGCCCGGTAACCAGTGGGTAATCAGAGGCTCAGGCTAAGCCCAGGGTATAGGCATGATCCTTGCCCCAGTGTTTCTTTGCTGGCTCCACTGCTGTTCCCAATACAAGTTCCCTGTTGCTAAAGCGGGGACATGTGTGCTGTGAAGGCTGTTGAAGTGAGGACGAGGTAAAGAGAGGATAGCCTTTCTGACAAAAATAGTTGTGCTTGTATTTTGAGTGAGGAAGAACGACAATTCTTGCAGTTAATGGAAAAGTTTTCTCTAATGTCATGCCAGATGCTGGATTCTTTCCTGTCCTCGTTCTCCCTTGCTCTCAGAGGAAAAAGAAGGTGATGAGGTAGAGCGAGAGTTAGAATTTTTCTGTGCTGGTGTTACAAGTGTACATGTTCCAGTGTGGTAAGGTAGGCACAAGAAAAACTGCTCATAGGGATTACAGCATCATGGCTTCAAGGTTCCCATTCAGGGTTGCCTGGCTCTTGGGAAGGTCAGTGACTGAAAAACTGAGAACAAGGAACAAATGCTCAGACCAGATTGAACCATTTAAAACAAAAAACAAACAAACAAACAAACAAAAAAAAAAAAAAAAAAAAAAAAAAACAACCCAAAATGCTGTAAGTGGTCATCTATCAGCTAGAGGATTGCTTAAAACTGGGAGACTGTAGCTTCATGTATGAAACTGTTCTGACCTCCTAGGATTTTTTTTTCCTTTTTTTTTTTTTTTTTTAATAGTTCTCTGGTGGGATACTGTGGCTTTAATAGGTGCAGAGTACTGAAGTATTCTCCTTGCTTCTCTCTCTACTGCCATGTTGGAAAGTTTTGCTGTTCAGGGAGAGCAAGGGAAATGACTCAAGGGTATCTTGATTTTGTCAGGGGCCAGCAGATTCCATCCCTTGTTCCCCCAGTGCCTTAGTCTGGTGACTGCCATGGAGGGAGCCATGGGCTGAATACGCTCTTGGTTGGGGTTTGATGCCTGAAGCCAAACAGGTGGTGTCAGGCCACCAAGGCCTCCTCCTCTGGTAGCTCCTCTTCTCTACCACAGCCACAGTTGCCACAGATCTCCCTGCCATACTTCAACAGGTGATGAGGAATTGCTTCCATGGAAAAAAGAATTGCCACTGTTGAGCTTCCCTCAAGCAGAGGGCGTTGGGGAGCCAGTCACACAAGTGACAGGTTTCAGCTTTTTTCCAATATTAGCCTAATTTACCAAATGCACATATATATCAAGTTTTTTGAGATCATACTGAGAAGCTGGATTTTGGATGGTGTTTTTTTATGAAATGAAGGCAGGAGGCTTTCAGAGGACTTGCCAGCTCCTGAGTCTCCTGTTCCCCTCTCTAGAGGCCCAGCCTTTTTTTCCTTGCAAGTCACAGATCTGTTGTAACTGCTTCATTAAGCTGCTGTGTGTCACGGTGGTGACTCCACAAATCTAAATTGGCTGGTTTTGTCCACAAGGGTGTGAAACTGGAGGACCAGGAGAACCAGCTCTGAAGCTGTATTTTCCACATGCTGAGCGGGAGCTGACACAAACAAAATGCTTTTCCTTCGGGGTTTTGGCAGCTCTTGCCCAATCTGTCGGAGAAATGGTTTTGACTACTTCTCTGCTCTCAGATGAGGCTGTTGAAAACTTACAGCCTCTCTGGGAATTTCGGCTTCTTTCCATGGACTAGTAATAAAATCCGGTTTTATGTTATGTTTAATTGCAGGCGATTTCAAGTGTTAAGAAGTCTCTCTTGGCAGATGTAAAAAGATGGGGAAAAAACCCAAAACAAACCAAACGCACCCCACCTGCCCTCTTTTTTGTCAAACCTAAAGATTTAATCTTTTTGACAATATCCATAGTTTTTACATTATTTGACTGGCTTTTCTAAGAAGCTGCTCACAGCAGACATTTGCTACAACTTGCACCATAATTTTTTTCTGTTGCTTTCTTTGCTTAGTTTCCAAACAAATATTTTTCTTAAATTATATTAATTTAGCCTAAATTATTAATTCAAATAATTTTATTTTTGGCATTAACTTTTTTTATTAGCTTATAACATGTGTTTTTGTAATGCCTTTTATTTAAATTCCAATTGCAACAGAAGTGACAGATATATGTTAGAAAAAGGCCTTAGGTGAGGAGCAATAAAATAGTCATATCAAGAGAAGAATTAATGCAGCATCAGCATCATATTAGAAGTGATTAAATGAACCAAAATTAATAAAATTTGATTTTTCTCAACCCCCTACCCTGTTTATTTTGTTTAAAATTATGCCACTTAAAACTGTTTCTTTTTTTGAAACAAAAGTGAGATTTTGTTTCCGAAGGTATTTGCAGAAAGTAAATATCATAAAAATCACAGATGATCAAGAGGATATTCAGGCATAGTAATGGTTGTGGTTTTTTGTAAAATGTTTACTTTTCCCACGACAAGTTGTACATTTGGATATTCATAATTTCAAGGATTTTTAAGTCTAGAAGCAGCTTTCACAACCACAGACCTTGTCATCCAGATAGGAAGCAGAAATAGCAAGTAAATAGCAAATGTTTTTGAACTGATTTTTAAAATGAAGTGAAAATGGAGAATAAATATGAGATAATTACAGCTGGTTACAGATAGCTTTTTGTCTGGTATCATGTTGAGGAAAATTATGCTGAAGTGACATTTTTTACAGAATAAACCGCTCACTGGAAATGTTTCTCCTGTCTGTTCAGTGAAACATACTTTAACAAGTTCTTTAAAAGAAAATTTGCTTCATGCTACTGTCAAACATATTACATTCAAGGAATTTGATTACAGTTTTGATGACAAGGTATTAGTGGAAGTGGTAGCTTGGGCTTTGAATAGCAGAACTTTCCAGGAAAGATGGATCTATCCTGAAACTGATATAATTTGGCAACTGACTGAGTAATATGGCTTTGAGACTTATAACCTCATGACAGATAGTATTTATTATATTCTGGGTGAGACTAGAATGTCAAGATGTCTATTTGGGGAAGTGCTCAAGATAAAATGGGAACTGGATAGTGTAATGGTAAATTTGAATAAGGAGCTATGCCTTATTTTAGAATTTGCTGCTAGTTTTTACTCTTGGACATAACTCTCTGTCCTGGTTTTCATGTGGGCTTTGTTTTGACAAGAAATTATATTGCAATTGTGAATCACAACCAATCTATCCATGAGGTACAAAAAAGGGCTAGCAAGGTTAAAACAATTGCATTAGTGATTCATTTTTCGAGAAATATTTTCAGCTAAGGAAGCATCAGACAGTGGCATGGTAGGAGTACGATCAATGCAGTTATGGTTAGTACTTATGGAATACCATCAATGCAGCTGTGGGCAGTACTTATGTCTAGGAATCTCTTCTTCCTGCTGCAAAATTTGCAAATAGGCAGTCTCACCTCCAGTGCAGCATTGCCCAGCTGGTGACTGGGGATATGTGCAATACAAGGATGCAAGTTCTGGAGGGTTGTTATTGAAAGGTGTGGCCGATATTTAAATATTAATGGCCATAATTGCTCATTGCTTAGTGCTTTGTTCTTATCATGAAGCCTCACTGAGCCTTTGCATTTCTTTCAGTTAACTACATGATAGAGGTTTGAATAAAAGCCTAGAGATATGAAGCAAAATATCTTAAATTTCAAACTTCCCAGTAAATATTTTGACAAAGTACACCTGATACATGCAGATGACCTTGAACAAAATATTTTTTACCTTTATGATTTCATTGCTTTAAATCAAAATTGGAAAAGGAAACCTAGTGCCATGGTAATTGCTGTAGCTATCTCATTTCACTATCAATGCCTGTGGTCATGGCGGCTCAAATGCTTTTCCTTAACTAGGCAATGTGATGTTCTTTATAATAAAAATATTTTAAGGAATGTTACCTTTAATTTTTTTAATGGGTACATTTACATTGCTGTTTACACAGGTCATTGACCTAATTGGATATTTTCTGAAATTTATTTAAATCCAGAATGATTCTGCATTTTAAGATGGATAATAATGGCTACCCTTAATACTACAATAGCATGTAAATTCTTAGCAGTTTCTTGAAGACTGTCTTCCTTGTCCCCATGATGAAGCTTGTTGTCTTTGTGCTATCACAATTTAGGCAGTGACTTTGGAACTGTCTAATGTAAAGCAGGCTTTCCATAAGCAGCCTAGTGTAAATCAGGTAATCTGTTTGGACAGAGGATGTAGAACAATGTCAGTTGCTCAGAGGTTGCAAAGATCTCAGCAGCTGCTGTTGGGTCTTGAGGTAAAGCACTGAAGTGTGCATCTCTTCCCTGCGCTATTCCGATCCAGTACTTTCATGAGTCAAGAAATTTTGGTTGTAAGTAGATTTTATTGGTGTTCCATAGTATTTAGGGAGGTATTGTTGGGAAGAGGAATTGTCTTGGAAACCTTATTGCCACCTGTTGTGGATTTGCAAGGCTTAGGGGATCTGGACTGTAGGACTGCAGATGTTAGGTACAATACACCTACGAGTTTTTACTCCTACCTTAGGTAGGAGTTTTAAGGAGAAAACCAATATGGAAACAGATCTGTGAATAGTTGTTGGGACTCTAGTGTTGAAAGTTATTTTTAATAAGACTCTATTGTGATAAGTCCTGCCCCAAGAAGCAATCAGGGGATGACATGACTCGAGTCCTGCAGAGCTGGGCACCTTGCCCTCTCTAGGCAAAAACAGATGGCAGAATGCACACAGTAAGCAATTCCCTTCTTCGTGCCAAAGTGCATTTTTTTCTCCCTTGTGCAGTTTAAAATACAGCTGATGGGCTGATGTATCACCACAACTGTTTCTTAGGAAGTGTTTCCTTCTGTATTGTTTCCTTTATAAATTTTTCAGTGTTTCATGAGAATAGAGTTCCTCATTGATTAGTTGTGTTTAATTATCTTTCAATTACATTGATGGGAGAGGGAGGCACACAATAACTTTCAGAAATGGGTTTGCTGTAATTTAGTCCTGTTTGCCCTTGTGCAGCACAAACTAGTAATAGTAAATCTTATTATTAAATATAATTGTAAAGATGAATGAAAATCTAGTGGTTTCCATGAAAAACTCTGGAACAATTCCTATGACATCTTTTAGTAAAAAACGTATGAATTAGTTTTGGATCTAATTATGCTTTCCTCTGAAGAAGATCTCTCTACTTCAATCTCAGAATTCTTAGGTGGAACTGACATTTTTGGGAAGAGGGTAATTAATTTACATACCACTTATATGATGGAAAAACAGATGCTTTTCCTCCCATTTGTGATAAAAGACATAATTATAACAAGGAAAAAAGCTACTCATTTTATTAATGCTATGTATGCAAGCTCTTCATTTGTTTAGTATTGTGAACTCTGGGAATTTTAATAGTGATATTGTGGAAAGATTTTTAAACTGTACTGTATCTTTTTTCCCCTGAGCTGTAGAAACTGACTAATACTGAAGACAGCATGAGAAGGGACTTCATCATGGTAATAAGCCAAAAAAAACCACGCCTCTCATGTAACAGAATATCTTCCAACAGAGGGCTCAACTCAAAGAAGCATCCACCCTTATGATATGGTTACACAGGAGTGAGGATGGTCTGTGGCAGTGGGGATAACTCAAATGAGGCAATGTGATATCCTGAGATAGTTTAGTTCCTTCTTTGTTCTCCTGAGGGCATCTGCATGTTCCTGGAGCACGGATACTTGAGCTGGCACTTTGTATCTGCTTTCTCCTGCAGTCTTTAGGTCCTCCAGCAGTCATGTCGTTCATGTTGCCAAAACAGATCTAGTGGTGTGTCTCTGCACACTTGTTTGATTGTGGTGATAGCCTTGCCAACCCCCAGGGTGTTGAGAATCACCATAGGAAGGACTTCATGTTTGGACATTGTTGAAGAGGAACCTCTATAGTTCCAAACCTTTGTAAACATCACAAATGATGTTTGACCTCATACTTCAACAAAAATATCTATAGACATTTAGGGATATGTTTGGCATCTAGAATCTCCAGTCGCAGTTTGCTGTGATTTGCTGTACGTATTCTATGTACATGTTCCTGTGTTCTCTTTCCTTCTTTTGTCTTGGTATCAGGTAGCCCAAGATTCAGATTTGTATCACATGGTGAGCGTGCTGAAGTGCTGTTTTGCTTTTGAAAGTCCTGGTTCCTTATCTGCTTCTTCACTTCTCTCCATGTTGTCAAAATTCCTGGATTTTTTCCTTTTTGTGTGTTTGTGGTTTTTGTTTGTTTATTTTCTGCCTCAAATTTGATACTTATTCAAGCCACTTGAAATCACCAACCTGGTAGAAAAAAATAATCTGACAAAATCAATTGTAAGGTTTGGCAGTTGAGCTGAATTGATTCCTGGAGTCAGTGCCACATTCATTGCAAAAGGGTGAAATGAGAGGATGGGGAGCAAAGACAGAAAGACAGGGAAAACAAGGGACAACAATCCTTTCTGTGAGCACAGCTCTTTGCAAAGCTGCATTTCTTTCCTATTCCTTCCATTACTTCCTCCTACCTGGTCCAGCTTATAATGAATGCCTGAATGTGTGTGTGTTTCAGTCTCTGTCTAAAGGAGAAAGATAGAAGTTAGATGCCTTTTTACTTGAAGGCTTGTATTCCTCTGTATTGTGATAATAAAATGTGTTTTTCAACACCTTTGGACATTGCCTCATGGTAAACAGATGTGCCACCAGATTTCATGGAGAAGTAAAATAGGTTAGAGTTAAATTATGGAATTGTTTGCATGAAATATCACAGACTGCTTTGGACTTTAATTTATCAAAAAGAAATGTTTTTTACAGAAATAAAGCATAATTGAAATAATATCTTCTTTTAACACTCATAACTTACAAAAAATGCATTTATCCAAGCCACAAATTTTTTAGGTGGAAAAAGGAAAAAAAGGAAAAAAAACCCAAACCCAGTACTGCTAATCTCCAAATAGTGACTTCTACATCTAACTCTGCTGTGACTTAACAAAAATGTTACAAATTACCAATCCTATCTCATATCATGCAGAGCCACATGCTGGAGCCCAGGTGTGAGGTCTCTGAAAGGCAACCACCCAGTGTTTTGAGTCTGTTGAACAGGAGCACCAGCAGCTCTGGATTTAATGATTTTGCCCTTAAATGTGAATAAATAAGATTTTAGAGCCAATGAATATAATTGGCTTTAGGTTGGTGGGGCCTTTCAATTATACCAGTTTGAAATAATTTGTGCATGTTGGAATACAGCACCATGCAGATAACTTTGCTCTACATCATTTCACTGTCTTTCTAGTATAGATCCAAAAGGAATTCAAATTGCTTATGTACAGTAATATGCGTGGGCTTCTTATTACATATGTCAATGTGCCATGATTCAGTAGTATATTACCTGTATTAGCAAACGAAGCAAGAAAAAACTGGAGGCATTGGGAATTCTGTCAAACCGAATGCAAAATAATCCTTGAAATGGGTGGCTATTTTAACTGGATACTTTAAAGTTGTGATGGATGGTTTTTGACCTGAAGTGAATTAAGCCAAGTCTTTGTTTATCCTGTTCTTAAAGTGCAGATCACAAGTTGATCAGACAAAACAGCAAAATAAATGGGAAAACTTTTGGGAAAATTAAAAATTGTCCCAAGATGTCCAAATATTTGGGGTGGGGTGGACTAATTATGGGGGTGTGTTCGTTGGTCTGTTTGATTATGTTTTTTTGGTTTGTTGGTTTGAGGGTTCTTGTTTTTCATTTTCATGGGTTTCCTTAATCTCAAAGGAGTTATACCAAGATCACATCTTTGGAAGACCAGATAACATAAGCTTTCTCCAAAATAATAATGGACCTTGTTGAATATTGACTGCTCTGTTGATATGTAGGAAGAAACATTTTGGGGTACCACCTACAGGTAGATTAGAAACATAGAAGAGGGAATAATTTTGCAAGCCCCAAAGTTGAATAAAAGACAATAAGGAAGAAGCTTGGCAGGTGAGGAATAACATAAAGTATTAATAGTCACACTGGGGGTCAAGGAGAGGAAGATGACAAAAAACTTGTGAAGTTAAGAGAGTGGAAACTTTGTAGTAAGATTTTCAGAATCTGACTCTACTACATATAATTTCAGAGGTATGAAAGCCATTAAGGTCCAGAAATAGAACCTTGTTTCCCTTTCCTGCTCACTTTTGATGATATTTGTATTAAATAAAGCAAATAAAATAGAACCCTTCAAAATTCACTGTGAGAATTCTGAATAGAAATTTGAAGCACTTCCAAAATATTTATTCAGTAGAAATGAAGTGCTGAAAAATATTTTGGAGTCCTACACTAGTTGTGAAAAATGTACACTTGATTTACAGTTCTATTTAAAAAAAAAGGTTGTAAAATATTTATTTCTGTATTGCAGCATAAAATGTAGTCATCTAGTAATTAAAATATTCTACATATTTGGGGTTCCAGTAGTCAAAATAATGATAAATCTTCTAAGGCTCTAGCTGTAAAGAATATGAAATATGGGAGATCTAGTGAATTTAATGGAAGTAATGCAACAGCACAAAATCAGTAACCTTATAAATATAACTTTCTTTTAACAGAATGTTTCAACTATAATTACATGGGAAAATATATTTTTTTGAATTTCAAAAAACCAATTTTGTTATGAAAGCTAGTTTCAATCTATGCTTTCACATTGTGCAGAATAAGGTAATTCATATCAATAAAATGCTTCTGTTCTCAATGTCAACAGTTAATTTCAATGTACTGATGCAGAGATATAGAGAGAGTATACATCAAAGTTTATATGTAAACACTCTTTCTGAGCACATAATAAATGCTTATTAAAGATACGCTTTGAGATATGTTTCTTATTTAAATCATATGGTATTTACTTTGTTCAGTTCCTAAGATACTTTCACGTCTATCTCCTAGAAATTCTTACTAAGTAGAGAAAATTGGTGAGTTTGATTGTGAATGCAAGCTGCTGTCTTCTGTTATTGCTTCTCCAAAATTGTATTTGAAAGTGGCCTTCATATTGTCTGCAACTACCAGTTGCTTTGTACCTCTTTGGAACATCCTAATATTCTTTAGCGTATTTTAAAATTAGAAGTGGTCCTTTTTCCTGTGTTTAATTTGTTGGAACTATTTCTGCTGGTATTTCTTGGGTGTTTATAGTAAATAGACAGGTAAGTGAGACTGATTTTGGTGATAGAGGAAGTTAAAATTGCCATGTTTGCTTTTTTGTTGATCTATAAATGCTATGTACTTGTTCTTTAATTTTTCGTGGATGTGACTTTAGAAAGTGATATTATTAAGGCATATTAAATGTTATTGCCATTTTTTATGTGTGGGACATGAAATGATTAATTTATGCCAGAAAAAAAGATCTTCACTAATTAACTCTGTGTGTGTGTGCAGGATTATACATGACTTGGACAAAAATTTTCTTCTTGTCCTGACAAAAGTTTATTGAACTATTAATAAAAAAGAAGGAGTTTTAATTCTCTATTTAAAGTCAAATTCACTTTTGCACATTGGGTAAATGAAAGCTTCTACTTAGAAAAATATGATGAATATGAAAGGGTTTCTATTAAGGTCAGATGTTTGTGAAATGAGCTGCCTTTTTGGTACATATGTTGGGAGGGAGAGGGGAAGAAGAGAACAAAGGCAAAAAATGCTGCACTTTTAAGGGATTATTAGTCTCTTGTTTCAGAACCTGAGAGCTAATTCCGTCAATGAGGACAATTTCTAATTTTTATTAGATGCTAGAAAAGTATTTTTTCATACATTCACTTAGGAAAGGAAGATTTCATAAAAATTTTGTAAATTAAGTAGTACATACATGATATATAATGGCAGTGCTGAGAATATTTGACTAGAGGCAGCATTTCCCTAGACTTTAGAAGGGTGAATATGAGGAAGATTGAGAACAAAGGAAAAATGAGATGGAGGAGAGATTAAGGAAAAAAAAGAAAACAGCGTATTTTATCAGTTTTATTTTCATGACGAATAATCTGAAAATGAATAAAATTATAGCTCAAAAAATAAGTTTTTTACATCACTGCCTTTGAGAAAAATACCCAATATTATTAGAAATTAATTCTGATGTTGTCTTTTGAAGGTCAATTGAAGTTGTTTCTCTTGGATACAGACTGCAAGCCAGGTATGTTATCTGTGCAATTACAAGCAACATACTCCACTAAAGACAGTGAAAACTACTCAAATTTACTCGGAGGGAAGAATATATGTCTTCATTTTATTATGACAGTATTTCCAAGTGTAACAACATTAATCCCTGGTTTTATACCTCACTTAGTTCTGCAAAGACACATTATAAGACTTAAGAAAACAAAGATTAGAAAATGGGAACATGATTTTCAGGTTTTTTTGTAAGTAGATTCAGCAGTTCATAATTTTTTCGTTTCACATATTTATAAAATGTGATGTAATAACCTCAAATGAACATTCAGTACAGGGACAGGAAAATGTTAAATGAAATAATTTTTCTCTAACCAAAAGATAGATTCCAAATAGTGTGTTGTGATATATAATGCATTTAATTTCTCTAAATTATTCAACTGGGACTTGGGTTTTTTTTTTCCTTTCCTTTGTCGTCCTCACTGCACCACTCCTTCCCATCTCCCCCTCCCACATTTCTAGGTGTATTGTATGGAAATTACATGTTTTCATAATTTTAAATCTTAGGGTTTTAAATTCACCTCTCAGACCTAATTAAGTTCATCCTGTTTCTTTCAAAGGTGCTGAACTGTGTCTCTCAGAGAAAGGGCTCAGCAGTGTTCAGCCCTTCTGCAAATAACGTACTGGAAATGTAGGCGCTTTTATTTTAGACAGTCAAATATTGATTCAGAGGGCTCATCTTAAGCCTTTTTCATTTGGAAATATACCTTTTGCTTCTTAATTTCTAAATTCTGCACTTTTTTAGCTTGAGTGGGCCACTGGTGGGACTAAACTGGTGAGACAAGTGGTCAAGTGGATGTGATTAAAGAACTGCTGGCTGATGTGCTTAAGATGCTGATTCTTTTCATATTTGAGCAGTAAAAATCGAAGTTGTACTTCCACAACATCAGCCTTTCCTTTGGTATATGCCAACGTTGCAGCATTTAATTTCAACATATTAATATATGAACATTTGATATTACACAGCAAAAAAGCTTGAATTATTGCATCAAATATAAAGAAAATGTTTCAGTTTGTGGAAAGGCTGTTTTAAAAAATTGAGAACAAAATTAATTTGTATGGAGGGTTTCTCAAGGTTTAAAATCACTTTGGAAAAGAATATGTGTAAATAAAGAACACTCAAACTAGCTAGTTCTTGTTGACATAACTTGGCTTTATACAGTGCTGTTTTATATGATTTGGACTACATAAGAGTATAGAACAATATAACTGGTGGTTCCATGTACAGATGTCCCTGTCTTGCTTTTCCTGCTTCACCCTCAGAGCAATGCTGCCCCCAGACCCCTGCCTGTGCTCGTGGTGAGCTGCCCTGCATGGCAGCTGTGCCCATGCCCTTCAGCTCCAGCTGCCATCGTGCAGGGTTTGCATGACAGGGATAAAGGTCTAGAGAAGGGGCCGTACATCTCGAGTGTCTGTGGGATTTACCTAGGTACATAAACTTTGGGCAGAGGCTGATTTTTAATGTTAGTACAAGAAATCAGGATCTGTCATATGGAGACAAATATTTCTGTAACTCTTGGCTCTTTCTTAGCTCAGTCTATGAGTCTTCTGAAATGAGAATTGCAAAACTGATGTTGCTGTAATATTCTATAAATAATAGTCTGTAGTGGAGAATAATTTCCTCTTCTCATTCATTCATCATTTGAAAAAAGAAAAACAAACAAAGAACAACCCCAAACAAAACAAAACCCCACCAAAATTAATCTGAAGTTCGTAATAAATGAAACGGATTAATGGAATAATAAAACCAGGAGATGTGATTATTTTTAATAATATTCTAAAAACTCTGGTATTGAAGTTGCACCAGAACAAATTGTTACAGTAGTTGGCTGTATCCTAGACATTTTTGTTCTCATTGATGTATTTAATATAAATTAAGCCACAGCTTATATTAATTTATATTGCAATTCAGTTGTCCATCACAACAGACAATAATTTATATTACATTAGACAGAAAATTATATTACAATTTTTCTGATTGTTGTTGTATTGAATTGACTTTTATTGCTTGTTTCCCTGAAAAAAAGTCCAAAAATCTTATGGAACAATATAAGAATAAGGAAGGTATTAGTTTTTAACTCTGTTATTGTTTGTAGCTTTAGTGGTGTTCATTCATCTGAGATGATGTACCCATGCATAGCTAATTACATTTTATGTTACTGCATGTTAGCAGTTTTATTTTCTCTGTTTCTTTCTGGTAAAACCTTCTGTGACTTAACTGTCAATTTTGATTTCAAAGACCAACTTTAGATTAAAGCTACAATTTAGCATTTGAAAATTATTTTGGAAACTTTGTGGAAATCAAGTAAAAATGAGTTCTAGAATTCCTCTTTGCAAGGGAGAGGACTAAATGTTCTATTCACCACAACTGTACAAATGAATGACCCCTTCAGCTGCCCAAGATGTAGAATAATCTAATTGTGTCTTAAAAAACCCCAAACAACCAAACAATCAAAAAGGCACAGAAAAGCTCCTCAAACAAACACAAAAAACTCCTCAAAACTGATACGCAATATAAAGCCTAACTGGCAGTTATTTTGGCCAAGGACATGCCACTGATTTCAAGTATTTGGATGTGTGTGTCTCTTTAGGTTTTTGTTTGTTTTGTTGCTTTTTCCTCTTTTTTTTTTTTTTTTTCCTTCCTTTTTTTTTTTTTCTTCATGCTTTATGTGAAATATTCTATCCTTTGTTTGAAAGGCGAATTAACTTCTGGTATGGTATGAACCGAAGTTCTGAAAATCACATGGGAAGCATTAAATGGAAAGGCTTAGTTTTACTATGAAGATTCTCATGTCCTTGTGTTGTCTCTTGTTTAAAATAGTTTATTTATAATTGAAACAGCACATCCCATTTCCGATTTCATTCTGGGCTTAGAGCTAACAAAGGGTTAAGAGTTTAGAAATGAACCTAAAATGTTGAACAGGGATGCTGATCCAGAAGAGGGAAATTTGTTCTGGCATGAAAAGTATCTTCAAGATTCATTTTATATAGCAAAAATTTCTCCCTCTGTCATTCCTAATAGTTGGGAGGTTTGGGAGAGTGTGTGCTAAGAGGGAAGAGGGAAGCCCTCTCTCCAAACTCCTGAGCAGCAGATGGTATTTTCTGGAAATACTTAGGTCACACCAATAAATAAAGACTAGCACATGGTCCTAAGAAACAATGTTTTTGCATATACAGTAAAAAAAAAATAATCTAGTCTCAAAGTCACAGCTGCAATGGTGCAATGACTCATAGACTCTGAAGTGTGGGATACTCCCTTTATAAAATGGAGTGGAATGAACTGCTGTTCAGATGCAAAATCTTCCCTAAGACCCACAACTGAGCTTTGAACAGAAATGTTTTTACTTGTCAGCAAAAAAGTGGCTTACTTCAGACGTAGAAAGAAACAGAGAGCAGGATGAAAAAGCACACAAGTAAGAGATGAATAGAGTGAGTTTTCCCCCTCCCCCAGATCTTTAAGCAAGGAATTGAGATTCCTGTTTTGGTGGTTTGATCCCCTTCTTATTTACCGCTCTGGATTTAAAAAAATAATAATATTTAAAATGTTGCTATTAGATGATTTTAATGAAGTTCTTCCTTGGGGCATTGTACATGTTCAGTCTCTTCAAGCACACAGACTATAGAAAAAAAGCTATTTTCTGTTCTCAATAAAGATTTTTTTAGGCAGACAATACAATTGCTATAGTTTAACCTGTTTTTTTTTTTTATACATAGATGTTTTTCTGGAGGACCGCAGCATTTGAGGAAGAAAAAGATAATTTTAATTAGAATTGCTACTGTTTACCAGCAGTAGCATTGTTACTTGATGGTCCTAGACTATAAACAAGGTTTATAGAGAAGGAACATGCACTTTGTGGACTGATACAATTGTAAAAATGGGTCTGCTGCTGAATGTGCAAATCCTTCTTTAAGTCACTTTTTACTGGTGCTTTAAATCCTTGTTACTTTATGCCTGCTTATTCTTTAAAGTCTAGCAGTTAATAATGCCAATATATCATACTCAGCTGCTCGCTGTGTATGAAGTCCAAGCCACTCAAGAGAACATCTGCTTCCAGGGGTGCAGGCGTGGCAGCCAAGGGGAACCCACGCACAACCCAGTCTGCTGGAGCAGTGGTCCCTGGGGTGCTGCACAGAACCAAGTGGTTTTTTCCACAGTTTAGACTGGATGGAAGTAAATGGAGTTGTGCATCTCTCTCTTTATTATTTATTGGTTTGGGAGAAAAAGGAAAAAAAGAAAAAGAAGTTGCTACTTTCCTTCGCAACAGTGCAAATAATATGGCACAGTTTCTGTTATGAAACTCTAAGTAAGGGAGGGATTTAGAAGTCCGAAGAGGATCCCTGTATGGCTCCAGATTTCCCTGGTGGGAGAAAATAGAAAGAAAGGCTTCCTGGAGGAGTCTGTAGGAGTGATACTCTCTGTACCTGAAATGCTCCTGCAGTGTCAGTCAGCAGGAGGGCCGGTGGAAGCCAGAGCCGTGGGACTTGCTGAGGTGGACCCTTTGATGGGCTGTATATTGTGACACTGGCTGTGCTATGCCAAATGTTAGCCTTAAATGTTGCTATATTAATGTAATGATATGCCCCTAGTACAGCAGACTGCAAAGCTGTGTCAGTCTGGGCACCCTCTCACTCCTGCTTTCTGATCACCTCTGTGGAGTAGAGCCGCTGGTATTTCTGGCGTTCTATTTATTGTAGGCCCATGCACCTCGAAATGAAAACTGAGAGAAACTTTACATTATCTGCTATATGCATTCATATGGAAATATAAAGTTCTCAATTGGAGCCCTTTTTCCAGTGCGTTTAAATGCCGAACAAACCTGATCCTACCCTTATCTATAAAAGGAACTGTGATCACAGATGATATGATCAAATGCCCTCCTTAACCTGTAGGCTTCCATTGCTGTGGCCCTCTACTTGGGTTTTGTAGAAAGCTTCAGAACTCCCATGTTGAGGTTATCGTTGTTATGATCTGAAACAATACTAGCATAGTAACTTTCAGAGGAAAATGAATAGAAGTCCTTGGTGTTTTGAAACAAAATCCTGGTCATCTGTGCCTGTGTGTTAAGAAGCTCAAGTGGATAGCAAAATTGTTTGTGTTAAATGTGTGAGACTATAAAAAGGGTGTGTTCTGAAATTTTACCTTTGAAGAAATAATGGACTATATTAATTAAAGTCTTTAATTTTAGCAGAAATGTGCCAGGGACAGTCTTTTAATATTTGGTGTCATCTTTTATCCATTTGGAAAACCACAATTTTTAAAGAATTCATTCTTCAAAGATATCCCACAGTTGTGGACCTATTTCTGTTTGACTCTGTGCCAAATGAAGGAAAAGAAAAATTTTGGCAAAGTAACATCCCAAAATCCAAAGAGAACCAATACAGCTAAAGATAGGTTTTATGGGAAAAATATATCCATATGCAAATAAATTATAGCCGATAATGGCACAGCCGTGAAATTGCATATACATACAGCGCCTTCCTACATAGAGCATGTCTCTGTGCTTTGCTGAAAATTCAAAGCTTTTTGTAGGTATTGCTTTAATTTTTGTTCAGATGCTAGCAAAATTTAAAGGATCTCTAAACTATATTAAAATGAGAACCAACGCTGTGTTGTTCAGCAATCCAAAATGCAGACATAAAAATTCTCCCAAACAACAACTCTATGGAGAACGTGAAATATATCTACATGAGACACAAAGATGTTGTAAGGATTCAGATTTACACTTTTGGTGAATTTGACACTCTGCTGCTTCTTATAAAGAAAAATGTTCCTAGAAGTGGAGGAATGTTAATTTTCTTATTAATGATACATTAAGAACATTATTACCATATTTTTCTTACAAGACATGATACTGTTTTCTCAATTCCAAAATATTCAGATTGTATTAGATATGTGTCTGTATATATATGTGTGTGTATATAAAAATGTATTTTAAAAATCTATAGATCTAATATTTTTTAAAAAAATCTATTTTCAAAACTGAAAGACACCATAATTCTGAATTTAAGTACTTTGACCAAGTAATAATGTTGTTTCTACACAGAATTTCTCTCTTGTATCATGGGTAAATATGCAGCGTCTCTCTGTCTGGTCCTGTGCAACATGAAGCCTGCTACTGGCCAGCACATAATTTTAGAATTTTAGTATTTCAGGAGCCTATACTTGTAGCCCTGGTGCAGCTGCTGTGGATGTGTTTAAGCTTTTTATAAGCTCATGCACATAAAAAACAAGAAGTCACAAAATTGGATGCTATAAAACAACACAGAAAGAAGCACTCATGTTTTCAGTTTCTTAATCCATATCTTGATAAAATATTTAGTAAGGTGAACTGTGTCACGGGCAAATGCTGTGCGGGCATCTTGTTTTAATTCTGGTCTGCGCTCACTAGCTCTGCAGGCTTGTATTTGATCTCTGAGCCAAGATAAAGCTCACAATGAGAACCAAACAGGGCAAATAAACAGAAATGTCTGCTTTGGTAAAGGGTGTAAAACAGAAGTATTCCACTAGGTCCAACATCATGTGCCACCAGGCACTGTTATTCTCACAGCCATGGTTCTGAGACAGCATTCTCAGATAGGAGGGACAAATTGTGGTAGTGGAGGAGACATGGCTGCTGAACTCCAGGGAAAGTTGTGAGAGGTGGGTGCTTGGGAGAGGCACAGCTGCCCAGGGCACCACAGTCACTACTGTGCTACAAGCTTCGCTTGTAGTCCGGTTTAGGTTACCATGGTAGGCAAGGACGAACATAAAACAAATGGATTTTCATTACCCTTTCCCAAGTGCAACTTTTATGTGCCTTACCCATCTGAGTCTTCGGGTTTTATGTGACACTTCTGTAAAAATGTTTTTCTTAATTAATAATCCCTAAGAAACTGGTCATTATCAGCAGTTTTTGAGTACTTTGAAACTCAGGTCTGTCAGAGGATTAGTTCCTCAAAAAGATGAGGGTTTGGGAGATGCTGCCTTTTTAATAGTTTACAACTCATTGTGTGTTAAAGCTAGATTTGGACACCACTAGAACATTTGTTCAGGATAATCTGTGGCTTCAGCCTGCTTTCCATCACTGAGGAAACATGAGAGACTAAGTTCTTCGAACTCTAACCTTCCCCTTGTCTCCCTGTCTGAAAGGATGAGGGAACACATTTCAGAGTACAGTCGTTTAAATATTTAGTAGTGACTTTACTGCTTACTGCTCTTCATTTCAAAGGGGTTAGCCCCAGAAATAAGCACAGCTGCTGCATACTCAGGAGTAAGTGTTTTCAGGATGGCGCCTTAACACAGCATTTGTACAGGACTTGAATGGTATTAACAATTTTAGGTCCTGAACCTGCAATCACTTACGTGTTTCAGTAACTTTACTCTTGAGAACAGTCTAACAGTACTCACATGAGTGTGATTATGACACCAGTAAGTGCTCACAAGATCCTGGCATTAGTTTTCAAAGGGACTGTAAACTCTATGGACCATTGCAGAAATACATATACTGCAATGACCTGTGAAATTGCCACATATATATTTAGCTATATGAAGTAAACTATGCATTCCTTGTACTCAGTTCTGTGAATGCTTAAATGAATGACTAGTTTTACTCATGCAAGTAAACCAAAGCAAATGTAAGAAATGATAGACGATTGCTTACAAGAATAGAGCTGGACATACATTTATGTGTTTGCAGGTCTGTCCTGCACACCTTACTGTTGAAAGATGTGGTTTTATTCCATGTGTGGAATCACAGATGCAGTGCTCTGGATTCAAATACCATAAGAAAAATAAACTGGTGAGTTTGCAGGGTGAAAGAGAATCAACCAAAAATCTCCTATTAAAAGGTAACTGGTAATTGCAGTGAAGGCAAATCAAGAAATTATTAGAAAAAATAGTATTTTTAATTTTGTTTTTAGATTTTTTAAAAAATGAATGTATATAAAATAAATATATAAATTATGTCACTGGACCAAAAATGGCACAATGACATTATTAGTTCCTGCATCTTTTTGTTCTCTGTCTTCTGTTGCATTTGGGTGAAATCCACCAAAACGTTACTTATAAATGGCAATATGTTGTGTAATTATCTTTTCATTAAGAAATAATCAGTATTTCATGTTTCTGAGCTCTTATAGATAAGAAAAATCAAGAAAGGCACTATCTCTGTTCTTTAACATATAGGGCAGATAATACAGAAGGCAATAAAACAAAGAGGTCTTTTTCTTATTAGGAATGGAAAACCAAATAACTTCTTAAAACAGAACTGTGAGTTAGTGCTTGGTCATAGACCTGAAGTCATGGAAAGTAATGTTTCTAACTGTGCCAAGATAAGAGCCACGGTTGTTCTCTAATGGAATTGAGACAATTCCATTGAAGCAGAAAAAAAAAAATTATTGTGTTTTAAAATGCAGTCTCGTGAGTTTGTCCCATTTGTTAGAGGATGTAGAATGAATACACCGTGTCTGTGTTCAGATGCAAACTAGGCTTTTGCTTCACAGAGCCACCTGAACTTAAAATATCAATGTCTGAGAATTGTGTAATTCATTCTACTGTTTAAGAAAGTTGTGCTAACATATTAAGCATTTAAATATCAGGGATGTTTTTTTGAGCTATTATTAAAGAGTTACTTGGGGACTGCTATTATGCCTTGTAGTTGCTATGGAAACTTTTTAATACCAGCAGTTTGGGAACAAAAAATTGGAAGCAATTTTTGCATTCCTAAATCCAGTTTCCTAGTAATAAAAGAGACAATTGTGGATTATCAGGTTGTTACCAAAGCTTTCCACAAGATCTTAATATTATTAAAGGAGAGAAAAAATTATACTAATAAACTTTTACAAAGAAATAGAAAGAAATGATAATAATTATTTTTTCTTCCTGTGGAAACTAATAAATTCAAACCCCAGGATTTTAATATATCCTCACAAAGATGCATAGCTGATCAAAAAGTGAGTTTTGTAGAAACCCAAAATAACTTCTAAATTATTTTATTAAAAAGTTGAGAGAATTATGACTAAAACCCAATAATTATTACACAAAACATATATGCCCTTAAAGTATTTAATTTATCTTGTTTGGCCACTTCATGTAATCTTGTTATACTAAAAACATTTATTAATATGATGAAAATTTTATACTCGTTTGGGAGACTGATAATAGCGACCCTTTATTTGTGGATTTCAATGCAGTAACATACCTAGAAAGATTGAAAAATGCTAAAACAGTTTTGAGAACAAAAAAACTTGAGGTGGCTAATTTTTTTTTAATATTTGAAGATAAATTAAACCCACTACAAAGCAATAATGGTTTTAATTTATTTGCAAAATTATTTTAAAAGAGATGATTTCTTGTATTTCTAGTTACAATTTTTTTAGCTTTTTAGAGTATTTAATTGAATCTTAACAACTAATGGTTTTGTTGTTAATTTCTAGTAATAAGATACTAGTAAACAAGATTTGAAAGAAAGGGTTTTTTAATTTTAATTTGAAAAGTTGTCTCCCAATGTAATTTTATTACTAAAATTGTTGTTTTCATGTTTATCCAATTTGGCAAAAGTTTGATTTATTCCTGGTAAAATAATTTAATTTTGGCACAAAAAATCTAACTACTCAAAAAATTTTAGAACATTGTCACTCTTCTCTTTGAAAAATATGTCTTTCTTAAGAATCATAATTGGAATTTTTAAAAAGTGACATCAGAAATAAAACATTGACAAATGTAACCTACATAGGTACTGAAAATTTTCTTAGGGTATTTAATTTTAATAACATATTTTTGTTTCAAACTAGCTTAATTTTCACTGGAAATTTGTGTCTCAGAAGGCACCTAATATTTTATAAAATTAATGTTCAAAGTTCACAAAAAAATGTGAATTTAAATATTGATTAGATCTCTTCATTTTGCTTTCCTGCTTGGGAACTTGTCAATTGATTTCCACAGGGATATGAAAAATAGGTTTTAGACAGAGATAATCCACTATAATCCCAAAACAGAAATCAGAGGACAAAATGGTCACAGCAATAAATTATTCTTTTAAACATTCTTGTTACCTTGATTCCTCCAAAATTTTCCAAATCCCCTGCTTAAGGTCACAGAAATATGAACCTCACCAAAAACTTAAAATAAGGAGGTTGATAATACATTTTAAAAAAGATATAGATTATTTAAAAAAACATTATTTGATTATATTAATTACCATTTATTCTTTTAAAGTGCTTGTCATATTTATAGTAGTGGCATTTTTTACTATATCTCCATTGCCTGGAAATTCTGTTTTCATTGATTAGATAAAGCTTTAAAATATTCCAGACAGTTCAAAGTTGGCTCCAGTCACTTCACATCAATCTATACAAAAACATGTGTTCTCATAGACAGATGGGCACAGACCAACTTCTGTGAATGGAGTCCCGTACTTGGAATTTTAGGGTGGGGGAGACTGAACTTGATGAACATGTTTTTGTGATTTTCCCCTCCCTCCGTACTTCTGTTAGCCTAGAGTTAGAAAAATCAATCTTTATGCAACATGCATATTCTGTCTTCCGTGGACATCTGATGACTGCCGCTTGTTTGTAAAAGAAACTGATTTGCACCAATAACCAACTTAAGCTTCTGTTTAAGGAAGTCTGTATTGTATGCATATCATGCTCTATTATGACCACAGAGATGCAAATGAGATTTTAGGAAAGAAGAATAAAGATTCAGGAACAGAAAGTAGGTATAGTAAATACAGGCATTTTTGCAGTTGCCTTAAATATGCACATTAGTAATGATGGCAGGACTCATGTTTAAAAGGTTTGCAATATAATCTGTGGCTAGTAATCTATATATTTGGTAGAGGGAATGTGTAATTTTTGATATTGTATAGATGCTTTATGGACTGATAACAATTTGTAGTGCATAGAAACTATCATTCAGAAAAAATCCTGTTTATTAGAGGCATTAATTACAAGTACAAATTTTTGTTCAATAATATTACTTTAAGAAACAAGGATACAGCACAGTCAGAACATTTCACTGTGCACTAAAATTTAAGACACATCCAGCCCACAGAATTTGGATTCTGCAAGTATTTTAATTTTAACTTTATTTCAGTGTAATTATTCAAATACTTTTAAAGCATGCACCAAACTGGCTATGTTAGAGAATGCTGTGTTAGAGGATGTGTGAATTGCAAGGAGTCTGGCTGAAAGGAGGATTCAAAATCAATACATTCACGGCAAGGAGGTAAATTTGAGCCAAGCTGACCTCTCTTTGCAGCTAATGTACAAGCTAGGAATTATTAGTGTTCACTCAGAGAAAAGTTTTAATGCAAACTGAAAATACTTATTTTAGAGCAAACATGAAAAATTGAAGGACTAGCTTACCTATTTGATTAAATGCAAAAATGAGACTGCACGTAGGATTTTGTTGTGCTGTGATAGAACTTATTTTACCAGTCACTTTCATAACCTTTAAACAGCCTTAAAT
The DNA here is from genome assembly GCF_965231275.1 of Zosterops lateralis. Taxonomy (NCBI): domain Eukaryota; kingdom Metazoa; phylum Chordata; class Aves; order Passeriformes; family Zosteropidae; genus Zosterops; species Zosterops lateralis. The sequence continues at coordinate 46,727,580 of NC_139766.1, read as the reverse complement.
AGTACATATGAAAAACACATTCATAACAGATTCCCCATAGGGAATTTTCTTTGGTTTAAGAAAATTTTATTAAAGATTGGCATTGCAAATAACATTTTTCATAACTATATGTAGACCTGTTAAAATTTTTATTAAAACTGGAGTTTGGCCTGTTCTTTTTCATCATTCTATCAGATATTAAACTCCAGCAGCAGCTGTAGGAAATGGAGAAAGGGATTTTCAAAGGGATTTGAGTCTCCCTGTCTCCGTGCCTTTAGTGATCATATTATCATAACTATCACACATAACAAAGCTCTAAATCTGTAATTCAGATAAAGTAGTCAGGACTTTGAAATACAAAAATCCAAACATATGCTGTAACATTTTTTTTGCAATTCTGGTTCCTTTAGCACGGATTTTGTAAACTTGGGGAGGTATCCAACAGATTTTGTATACTAACATATGCTAAACGACATTATTTCTTAAATGTTTAATGGAGATTTAATTGAAGGTATGTTCTATTGTACCTACAGTAGTTCCACTAAGAGTGTACCAGATTCTGTTCTTCCAGATGTTGAGCAAACCACTAAAGGTTAATAAGAAATGATGTTAGAAGCCTTTTTTTTTTTTACTGAATTATGTAAGCTAAACTGCTGAGGAGGCAATGCCCATCTTTTCAACAGTGTGAGTCCTGTTTCATGAGGGGACAGCTCAGCCTAATGCTATGTTGAAATGGTAAGTGTGAATGCAATTCTCTGTTGAACTTATAAAGTTAAAGATGCAATGTAATAAAAGTTAAGGAGGCTAACTTGTAAAGTAAAAACAATGAAGAACAAAAGAAATGGTTTACAAAGTATTTTAAATATGTCTCTTAAGTTATTTACATTGAGAAGATGGTTTTGGTAGGGAGTGCCTGGGGAAAACAGGAGATGTATTGTGAAAAGTTACGAAAACTCTAAATCTCAATATCAAACCGGCTTGTAAATGAGCAGTTGCATATATATTTATTGTAACACTGCCTTCTGCTGGTCACACCTCATTTATGATGTAAGTGAAAATGCTGGATAATAATGAGATGTTGTATTTATCTCAAATTATTCTCAATATGAAATATTTGGTTCTTAGGAAATATTTATTTGGAGATAATGTACATCTATCAAAAATGTATGCATCAATGATAAACCCATTGCATCTGTGCTATATGCTTACATTTTTTAATTTGATATTTTCTTGACCTTGACTGAGTGAAAACTTTTCGTGTATAACATACCAGACAGTTATCAAATCCTTATGCATTGTTGTTAAATTGATTGCTAGTTTTGGTTATTTCCACATAGAATTTCTGCTTGTTACTGACTATTCTTTTGGGGGGCTTCGGGTGTCAGAGAGCATACACCAAACAAGACATCTGCTGAAAAATTTCTGTTTCATAACAGAAGGTCTATATGTAATAGAAGTTAGGAGACTGATAGATCTGTGTGTTTATGTACACATTTTAGTGAGTGTTTGCATAAGCTGCACTTTTTGTTACTAAGTACTTTATTATTCCTCAGCTGGTCATTCAAAATACACACATATATTATGGTAATTACTCCTTAGAGGAAAAATACAAGATTTTGAACATGGTTTCTGTTTTACTTTCTAGCATGTCAAACATATTTTCTTCTATAAAATCCAACACGCTGCTGTATGAAGTATTTTCTGTTTCTTTAAGTGTGCATAAATGGTGTAAAATGTAATGTGAATTTATATGTTTGACTGAATATCTGTCAAAATTAAGGAAAATATTTATCACCGCATAGTAGCTTCATCATAATAGGTTTAAGAGGTATGAAATGATACTTTGCTTCAATCTGACATAAAAACCCAGAATTAAAAGTCAAATATTTGGTAGGAGTTAACTTCAGTTGTACAGAATATAATGGTTAAACCACACATTTACTTAGTGAAAACATTGGCATGCATGTCTGGCTGCCTCCAGTAAAATTAATGACTAGATTGTGCAGTGTGGGAAAATTTTTATTTTACTTTGGTTTTCCTCAAGAACTGAAATCCTGCTTCTGTTGCCTGAGGCTACATTTTTAAGCACCTTTATTACAGCACAGATAAAAACCCAGCTATCTGACAAAATGCATTCTGTTTTATTACAAAGGATTACTTCAAAAAGCACAATTCTGTACATTCTGGGAATAATTTAAACACCAAGAATCCCTATTGTATGGCAAATAAAAAGTAATTATCTATAATGCATGCTAAAATTGCATTTTAATGGACAAGACCTATCAGAAGATATGCAGATTGAGAAATTTCCATTTTTAAGTTCCTTCCAAGAATTTGTGGGCCTTGCCCAACTGCCCGAGGAGGATTGTACCCTGACTCCATGGGATCTCTGTCTGAGCAGCAACTGCAGATTCCAGCCCTGCAATCCTTAGAGGATCCCTGTGGTCCCATCTGACCCTTGCAGTCTATGAACCTTAAGGTTTTAATAATCAAAGACTGGCCTAACCCCATGTGTGCATGTTTTTAAATTCCAAATCTCATCTTAGATGTAACAGTAATTAAAAAGTCACTTGCAAAGTGATAATAGAGTCAGACTTGTAAGAGCAGATATAACAACATGCATAATAAAGTACTCCATGGCTGTGTTAGGGAAGACTAGGTGCTGTTAAGATATAAAAGGAGGGAGAAAAAAATTTCTGTAAGGTTTTATTCTTGGTGGCAAAAATTTAAAGTTTTAATCGTCACATAGCCCATCGGGAACAATTTTGCATTAAAGGAGTTACTGTTATCTTGTTATAGATTACATTTAAACTGAACCATTTTTCCAGATTTACAGATTTTCAAGGAGATTACTCATTCCTTTATATTTTTGTGTGTTTCTTATTTGCAAACATCTGTCTTTGTGTTTTGTTCACTTTGCGTGTATGTGAGCTCATTCGTGTGTGTATACACATGAGAATGAAAATCCAGGAGCAAGTTTGTATTTAGGGTGGTCACAGCAGCACATAACCATGTTTAAACCTGAGTGTTAAAGTATGTGTATCCAGAGAGATAATATGTGATAGTGGGCAGCATAATTCACTCTCATTTCCCTGTGTTAGAAATGACTGCATAATTCATGAATGTCAGAACAAAGTCAAGCCAGGCGCGAGTCGCACATGGACATCCCTAATGAGTGTGCATACTATCTATTGCCCATCAGATAACACTTAAATCATAGATATTTCATGTGGGCATTCCCTTCTCCTCCTCCAGTTTAGTTGTCAAATTATTTTTCCAATATTATGCTTATAAAAGATTTTTTGGATTGCCCATGAGAAAGTGTGTGGGGATTCCTTACTCTCGCTCAGGTCCCTCTGTATGTTAAGGCAGCAGAGCGTATTTGGCCCTCTATTTTAGGTTTTCAGCAATATCTTTATGCACATCTATATTTTGCCTTCAGATCCGTGTCTATTGGTTCAAACTTTTATGTTTTACCTACACATACTCTTATGCATGACCCCTTTATTGCAGTATTTTCTTTTGGTGGTGTTTCGTTTTGTTTTGTTTGTACCATATGTATTATTGTGCAACCTGTAATGAGCTACTTAGAAGTTCACTTACTGTGTACAGACAAGTAGAGAATCAGCAATTGTTGATTCCTTGTATGTAGCAGCCTTAATAAGTGGGGTCCAAACACATAGATAATTGAGTGGGATCATCGATGTAATGAAACATATTTCAAAGATTTAGAAATAGGAGTTGAATTTTATTAAATACATACATAGTACTTCCAAGACAAAAAAACCTGTAAGCCAATCAGCAATTGCATTTTACTTCCCTCGACACATAAACATAAAAGCAATTTTCACTCCAGTTATTTTGTTCATTCTGTCTGGAATTTGGAAAGAATAAAGTAATTATAAAATTGTTAAGTAATTTTTTTTCTCCTTAATTTTATTGACCTAATTTATTTACTAAATGTAATATTTTGTTGTGTTTAGCACAGAAGTATTATAATGTGGATAAAATTCTTCCATTTGTAATATGGATTGCAGATTATACATAAAAACATGCGGATTATGATGATTAAATATGTATAAAATCAGCATAATCCATTCATATGTTTGTAAGGGCCCAGAGTCCTCTAGAGAGTCACAAATCCACTTGATGTTCTTGAGTGCTGGATCTTTTTTCCTCCCTGATTTTATCTAAAATATGTGTAAAAATTCAAAAGTCAAAGGGATCCCTGTTGGTTACAACTAAGTAGTCTCAAACACGTATATTTATCTTTCCTAGACTTGGTAAAGTCCTGTGCTTACATGTGTGGAATAGTTTTGGCTTTGGTTTTATTTTTTTTTTTTAATTTTGGTTTCTTGGGTGGGAGGTTTTCTTATTGAGAATTCTCATTTCAGCAAAGCAGTACGTGTCTTTAACTTTTGAGGTAGATAATTTCTAAATAAAATCTTATTCTCTTAGGGACATCCTTTCTCATGTGTCTGTGCACAATGAGAAGAGGTTCTGCAAATTTCGAGAGAAGTCTGTGAACTATTTAATCATATTTTAAATAAAACAGCTTCTTTCAAATCTTCCAATTACCTATTTTGTCCAGATTTTTAGAAAACTGTAATATGAAGAGATAGGTAAAATAATTAAACCAATCGCATGAAATGCTAATTTTTTTGTATGCTTTTATTATTTTGTTTTTCTATTATACCTTCGAATTAGTAATCCAAAAATATGAGTTATGCGTTCTCAGGAGCAAAACAAAAAGGTGCCTGTCTAGGAATGTGTGCCACATATATGCTTATATGTAACAATGCATGTAATGTAGGGAGAACCATCCCCCCACTATGCTCAGGTGTGACTCTTGCCCTTTTTGCACCAGTTTTACACCTCTATGATCCCTTTGATCGTCTCGTACATTCTGTTCACCTCTCCTAGCTTCCACAGGAGTTGAATGAACTATAGAATAAGTATAAAATGTGTGATTACTGTATTACATAGGAATTTTAAAAAAACCAAACTCTTTAAAAGCATAAAATGTTTCCAACATATTTCCTCTGCATTGGTAAGAATCAAACAATTTGATCCTTTTCTTAACTAAGTGGAGTAGAATAAGTGTAATTTTTCAAGATAGCCACTGCTGTAAATCCTGTAAGCAATATTATTGTGATCATTTTGGGGGCATCAGACAGGTATTTAACAATTTGGTTCAGGTTGCCAAGGACAACAAAAATGCCGCTATGCTGCATCTCAAAGCTTCTGGGATGAAATGAGTTGTGACATACCAGTGAAGATTAAATTTGTAACAGATAGAACACCTTTGAAGTACTAGCTTATGATTTCACAGTGGCATTAGGAGACTTACTGCAGTATTTAAGCAGTTAGAAAGAATGCTGGTTATTAGTGTTTGAATTTTGTAAAATAGGATTTTATTGTCTTTTAAATAGCCATGACAGCAGTTTGTATTATCCAAGCACAACATTTTTATTGTTGTGTATTACTGTTAGAGAGGAGTTGTTCACACTCTCATGTATAAAACCAAAGCACTTAAGCAGGTGAATACTTTTTGTTTGTTGTTCGCTTTCAGCATTAAATTATACGGCCTTGTTCTTGTTTTCCTTCCTCCTCTTTTCCTGGTTAGTGGCTGAAATGGGAAAGAACAGAAACATTTCGCGTTTGTCTCAGATAACATTGTAAGATCAGATGTCCAAAAATGTTCTAGGCCTGCATATTTTTACATATTGTAAATTACTTTTAAAAAATAATAGCACAATTTCAGATGTCAGATATGCATTTATCATATGGCTTTATGACATGACATTACCAGGACATAAAGTTATTATGCTTTATGTCTGAATTGGATCACATCAAAATTTCCTGGCATATCAAGTAACAGAAATAGAAACTTGTTCCTAAAAATAATGTCTAGAAATCTTTAAGTATTCATCAAACCATTTGAGGGGAAGCAGGCATGAGCCTCTTTCTCTGCAGTAATCTCTTAAGGATCACTAGGCTCCGTATTACAATTTCCAGTGCTACTAATTTGTGAAAGTTACTTTAAAATATTAATCTCTGCATTGGCAGGATTTTTTAATGAGCCTGTAGACTTCAACGGGTTAATTTTCAATGAGGGTCGGGTTTTATATGTTTATATTTTCTTAGCCTTGGTCAGGAGAAGTGGCTTTGCTTGCCCTTGTGCTGTGCCAAAGTGATAGGGTTTCATTCGTTTGAAAACCTAGCACATCCCAAGAGGTTACCTTGGTGTAGATTTCTTTCTTTCTGTATTAAATCGCTCATTGTCGCAAAGTGACTGGTGCTGCTGGGCTTTGAAAAGAACTTCTAAGAGGTTAAAAAAAAGCTTCTGTATAGAAGGATTTTTCAGTTCTGCAGACAGAATACAGTTTGCAGCTGTTTGACTTGCGACAGTGATATGGATCTGATTGTATACAGTATACTAGGAGCCATGGATGCAGCTGGAATAGAGGTTATAAATTTTGAAAGCAATGCAGATTTTGGCCATTAATTGGCTGCTAATAAAAGCAAACTCAATGGGTTCTAACTGTGGGAGCCTGTAGCTCTGTATCTGATATCAGGAATTCATACACATTACACACTTTTAGTGATTCAGACCACGACTAATTGAAATATGAGGCATACTGATCAAATTTAGCATTACCAGCATGCACTCTGGTTTGGGACTGTATGGCGACAAGGTAGCATTTATTACTTATTCTCCATAACACTGCCTGATTGAAATATCTAGCTATGTTGTCAGCAGAGGCCCAGCTGGGCTTTAGTACAGCTAATTAAGTCATTAAAAGAGAGGTCAAGCAATCTAACTTTTGCATACGAAACTACATAAAAGTCTTTATTATTTTTTTTAATAAGTCAAGATTTGAATTTTTAAAGAAGTTTGTTTTAATAATAAATGCATTTGCTGACTGCTTTGTCTGGAGCTTGATTAAAATATGCATTTGTTAGCAACAAAGTGAAAAGTTCTTGAGACTTAGTTTAATAAAAAAACCCAGCAGAACTAAATCTTGTGCAATTTTTTAAAGTGTCTGAAAACTAAGCCTAATTCAGGATCATAACAGAAACATGACTGTCCTTGTCCTGGCAGACAGGACCTGGTTCTCCACTGCATAATGTACCAAAGCACAATCTGTGCAGAAACCACTTATGTTTCCCAATGGAATATCTGTTCATTGGCATTTTTTGAGGAAGAAACACACCTAAAGGCAGAGGTTCCATGAAAGCTAAGTACAGAATGATGTTGGATGACTATTGTTACCTATTTTATGAATTTCGATACAAAAGAGATGCAGATGAAGTCAAGCAGCAACAATTTATTCTTGGAATTCGAAGAGCAAGTCTTATGGGTTGCCTGAATTTGGAAGAGTAAAGCAGGGAAAGGATAACAGTACCAGTGGTTGATGTCAGAAATGCTGTGAGCTCCTACTCTGTGGAATTTATCCTTCATAGCTTGCATCAATGACCTCGCATGTTCGTATCAGTGCAACACTTAAGCGTAGGGACCTCATATATAAAGATGACAAAAGTATTCCAGAGCTGCAAATGGCAGCCTTGATGATTCTGGGGTTCAGTGAAAGGCCTGTGAGGCCCTCAGCTATTTCCTTGGTAAATTTAGGATGTTTTGGTTTAGAAACACAAATTCTGGTCTCCCTTTTTTTTCTGTATATTATTTTACAGTAACTGGGAAGACACATCACTAGGTGAGATTGATTATGCATCCAAGGCAAATACGTGAGATAGAACACCAGGAAATGAGGAATTGTTAGGTTAGGTTTTGGGGGTTTTTTTTCAGTTTATACATCATCTTTTTGACAGCTAAAAGAAGCAAGTCTTAAAATCCCAAATCCCTGATGTTAATCAAGTGGTTCCTCTGAGGTCAGGCTTTACTGCTGTGAAGTGGGAAAGTGCAACTCAGCAAGGCATACATTTCTAATGGTAGCACATATTAGTATTGATAGGCTGCATGTTTGCAGCGTTATAGCAAATGGATTTTACTCCTCTTCTGTTTCTTTCTTTGTTTCAAACTTGGAAATTTGTTACTTTCAATCTCTGAGTAAACCATACAAATTTTAGTGTCTGGTTTAGAAACATGGTGCTTTTAAAAATAAAAATTATGATTAAAAAAAGTGGTTAGGGATTTGGAATGTAGGTAAAAGGAAGCAAAGGTATCAAAGGGAAGTTAATAAATAATCCCAGAGGTGAGTTGTATGATATTTTTTTTTCTCTTATTAAGGTGATATAGTATTTTTAAGAGGAAAGTATCTTTAGAGAGTAAGAAGCAGGTTATGATAGTAATGTTCTGTTCCCTATATATTAAAAACCTGACTGAAATCAACTTCATCTGCTCTTCCTTATGCTACAATTGCTAATTTACTGTGAATGTTTTCCTGATTGAGTTTGTTTTATTAATTGCAACAAATATGATATATTTGCACCTCATTTAACTTACCAGGAGGTGCAATGGTGTGAGCAGAAAGGATGCCTTGTGAGCAGTATTCAGAACATCAGAAGATGCAATGTAAGTAACTGTACTGAGGTAGAGGAGTTCTACATGGTGTTGCCTTGTGAATTCCTATTTTCTTATTGGAATACGGGAGTTGTTTCCTACCAGAATTATTAGAGCACTTTACATTTTCCATCAACTCTTTGGAAAAATTAAAAAAAATTAAAATCTATTAAATCATTATGCTAATTGCAGGCAATGGATCTAAAATATATTGGATTTTAAAAATCTTTTCTTCATTGCAATGGTGAGAGAGAAATTTTCAGAATAAAGGCCATCTACCCAAGAAAAAGAACTTACTTCAATGTTTTAGCTTTTGCAAATAGATGTATGTTCACCTCATATTGTTTCAGAACTTTTCTCTTTTTCATTGCTCTATTTTCTCAAACTAAAGCTGAGATCCAGATGCAAAAATACAAATGCTTATATATATATAAAGATGTGCACATTAAGTATGAATTCTAAAATAACGTGGGTTTTTTATTTAAATCTGTTATCTTTCCCCCTCTTAAAATTAGTAAATTATTGGTATAGGCAGTCATTTTTTTTCTTTTGAGATCTTGAATAGGTTGGAGCAAACAATTAAATTTTACATACTGATATAAAAGAATATTGCCTACATCAGTGAAGAGACATAGTTCATAATAACCTCAGTTAAGAAAATGTAATGGTCAAAGTGATGATGTGTCTGACTGGTCCAGCAAAATGGACTGGAGCAGTAGCAGTGGGTAACAAGAATAACTCAATAAATGCTCTCTCAAGAGCATCTACCTCACCTCGAGGTCTGTCTCTGATGATGGCTCTAAGTGTGTGCCAAGGAAAGAGCAAGAACAGAACTAGTGTCTATAATAACACTTTACTTTAATGTCCTCTTGGTCTCTGATCATTTTAGAAGTTATCCAGAGCTTGTTACAGATTGTCTATCTAATGTTTCCTAATGGATTTTTCTTCCAAATACTTATTCCATCTTCCCTGGTCTCTTTCTCCATGACAGCTATTTACTCTGAGCTGGTGGGAGACACAAAGTCAAAGTAAAGAAACATGAGCATTCAGAAGTAAATTCAAGTGTGAATGAAGCCTAGCAGTAAGTATTACCCTGAGCTAGAGTACTGTATATTCATCATCAGTGAGAACAGCAAAGTATGATCATCATGAGTTGAGTGGTAATTATTGTTCTGGTATTCCTGACTTAATTGGTAGCAAGGAAACTTATAATCTGTTCTAATGGGAGAAACTAGCACTGTTTTTACAAAGAAAATTCAGAAGAGTTCTCATAATTGTTTGCTGTCTTGGTACTTTCTCTTAGAACCTGTCCTCCAAACCTGTTGAGATGTGTCCATGAGTATTATGCATATGGGTGTGCACCACAGTAGTCTGTGTTGGCTGTAATTAATAATTCATAATATGTGATCGTATTTCTCTGTTCTTCTAAGTGCAGAACAAAGCCATACACAGGATGAATTCGACAGCTGAAATCAAAGACAAAATCTCTGTAAGCTTCAACATGGATTTTATCTCATATGTTAATACTGTTGTTTGCATGGTAAAGATAATTTCAACAGCATTTTTTTCCCCTTCCTTGAAATTTGTGTGATACCTGGACATACTATTTTCTTAGTGAGAATTTTTTCTTTTTTTACTATAGTTTTCAAAGTAATTTTTTAAGTTATTTTTTACCACTAGAAAGGAAAATTATTTGACTGATTTATATGTAGCACTAGGCTAGTGCATTTAGGCTAGATGAGAATGTGCTGAGGTCTTTGTACTAGGGTTGTATTTCTGCCTCCATTTGTCTGAGACAGAGAAAAGCTCAGAGGTGGTTTTGTGGTTCCAGCAGAGGTGGAGTTTCATGTAATAGAGATGTGAGTAGAGCAGAATGATGTGCAATGTTATACCTCTATGTGACAACTAGGTGAATATAGAGGAGTTTATTTACCTATTCCTTTTCTTCCCTCAAAAAGTACCATAGAAACTCTATAGAAAAAGTACTGTGGGGTGACAGATTGAAACACTTTAGTACTATGACAATGATCATGCTCAGAAAACTTAAGTCTCTCCTTCATGTGAGTAATGCAGTTCTTAAACAAGCTGTAACATTCATGTTTTGCAAAATTATGCATATCTCAGTTTCTATTTCCTCACTGAGACTTAGTAAGTGTCAAGTTTTTCACACTTTAACATCTCTTGGTCAAGTTATATACAGGGTTAGATTTAGTCTTGTCCAAAAAAGATACTGTTTACAATAATATATTTTCCTTCTTGTTTCCTTTTGTCTTATACTTCAGTTCCCAAGTATCATTATCAGTGGAAATAAAGAGTAAGATATTAAAAAGTAACATCATCAGTAAATCATAGTAGTTAACACACCTGGAGCTCATAATCTGTGCTTTTAGGCTACCAAGAAATAGCTAACCATTGGAGAAGTAAGAGTCCAGCCACAAATTGCATGGTCAGAGTGCTGGTTCAAAAGTGATGAGAAGATGCAGCATTTTAAACAAGCTGTGCTGTTTTTCTTGAGACACTAGTCTGACGGAAAAATGAAGTGGTAGAGATAAAGGCCATTGATGTGCTGCTGAAACTTTCTTGTTCCTTTAAATGCCCTGCTTAGGATGAGTGGTTATGGTCTGAAATGATTGTATAACAACAATGCTGTGGGAATTCTGTATTTTTTTCCCCTTTAATTAATTTGGTTCATTCTGGACCAATGGATATTCTCACCTCTTTATTTCATTGAGAACATCCTTCACAAATACATGAGACAGCCTTGTACAAATGGAGAGGACTTGAGACAATTCTTAGAGGCAGAAACAAATAAGTCCTAGACTCATGTGCTTTCTAGGAAAAACAGACGGGCAAACATGGCTCCAGACTTTATCCACAGAGAGTTTTCATTTCGCTCAGCAGGATAAATGTTTCTTTCAGTCTCAGCATGCATTTCAACTTGGTAGTTTCTGTTCTGACAAACCACTTCATCATTAGCTTAAACTCCAACGGCTGTGAGAGACAGGGCCAAAAGGAATCTGTGTGGGAAGGGAGGGGAAGAAGAAAGTTGGTAACACCTTCATCCCCAATTCTTGTCCATTTCTCTTTTGTCACTTGTGGTCACATATGTTTTCTTGATAATTCTGATCATTGAATAACAGCTCAAATCAAACCAGACCATCTTGTAAGGAAATCTTTACTGAGCCATATCCACTTCTGCCAGTGGAGACTGAAGAAAACCACGAGTTGGGTTGCCCAAACTCTTGCATTCCAGGTGAAGTGACAACCATTTATGTCATTCGTGGATTTCCCTAGTAGTCTTCACCCACTCACGTGGACTGCTGTTGTTGCCATTCAATGCCAGTTATTCCTTTTAAGCACTTTGCTGTCCTTGACACGCAGGGATTCTTCCTACCCCTTTCCCCTGTTCTCTCTGAATAACACCAAGTTCTTGATAAAATATGTTCTTTCTCCTCAGGAAAGAAGTCTTTTATGTCATTGTTTTGTCATTGTTTTGTAACTGTGTTGAAAAATCTCCTGCCTACTTTTTATTTTCCAGAATTCTTTAGGCTTTCCTTACTATTCAGGACACATTAGCTCCATGTGAAATATGATAATTCCTTGCTATTGTTTAACAATATCCACCTTTAAATAATAAGCTGTATTAAGCTCTTTCTGCATTTTGTGTATCATCCACTGGCAGTAGCAGTAAGTTTTTGACTTAATGTTTTCTATCTTGTCAATAGATCTTTCACCCTTCTCTTGCTCTCATACCCCCAGTTTGGAAATGGTTAGGTAAAATCTGGTTTTGATAAAATGAAATCTTTTTATTATCCTCTCCAGTGCTGCTAGGCAGTCAGTTGTCAGTACAATGACTAGAACAGGTAGAGTGATGCTAAGGAGTGCTTGAAACAGCAAATCTGTAACTTTAAAATCCTAAGCCAGGATTGTGGGTGCCAGCTGAACTGTCCAGGAGGCTGCCCTATACACAGCTCATGCCAAATGCTGTGATGCCCTTTTCCTAGTCTCTGGAGAATTCAGTGTGGTATGATGAAAGTAAAGCTATTCCTCCTCCTGCCCCTGCACTTAAAATATTTTGAGTTTCTGTTTGATAAGGCCAGTGGAAAAGACGATGAGAGTTTGGAAAGAAGTTGCATTTCTGATGAAAGAGTATTATGTTTCATATCTCCTTTTGGCTATAACTTTCCTGGGCAGAGCTGCCAGTCAAATTTATTCCTTTTGCCTTAAATCTGAAACCCATTAGGCTCACCACTGAAGATCTACACAGGCAATTTCCTTCCAGGACTAAAGTACCTGGGCAAGTATTGTAAGCTTTCCCAGTCTCCTTTCCACAACCATTTCTAAAAAAAAAAAAAAAAGAATTTGTGCAGGCTCTTTTCTCCCATCTCTTTGCATAGCCTTCCTTCCTGCTTTACACTTGCCTGAGCTGTTGCTCATAATCACAGGAGTTATCTATTCAAGCTGGTGCTGGGCACAGGCTGACAGACCTCCTCTGGGAGTTGCCCATCCCAGGAAGCCTCAAAGGTCTCACCTTGACCATCATCCCATCTCCCTCGCAGAGCTGTCTGCCTCAGTCACTGTAAGTTACAGTTGTCAAAAGAATACAGAGAAGGAGTGAGACCTTTCCTTTATGGGCTTCAGCTTCTGAGAGGGAAAGAACAGACCAGAGTTTTAAATCATTGAAGAAGCAAAATTTTAGAGGCACTCATGAATAATGATGCTAATTATAATAGTAGCATTTGGAGAAGCTCTGAAGAGATTTTAATCTAGGTATTATAAGTGAAGTGCACAGAAAAACCTGTCTTTACATAGTATTGAATAAGTTTAAAACCCTGCCATTTTGAGGTTACTTATTTGTCTGTTAGAAACCAAGATAGTGCTGAAATAATATTATTTCTGCTTTTTCCTGTTAGGAGACTGTGATTCCAGAGAGTTTCATAAGGAGGTTTTGATTAAGTTGATGATAAGATACAGTATAATTAAAAATCCTGTCATTCCATCAGAACAAGAGGTTCCCTCCAAAAGAGCCACATTTATACTTCTAAAAACATTTCTTTTACAATGTATTTTTTGTTCTGTCAGATATTTGACAATATTTTACATTACATTTGGGAAGTCAAACACCACGGTATAGAGTCTAAATTCTTTGTCTGAAAGTCTTTTTGTTCTCAACCGTCAAAGAATATAAAAAAATCAGCTGTGGTATTTTCAGTCATCTCATATTTCAAATGCCTTTTACTCAGTTCTTTTACTACCAGTTGCTTAACAACATATAGATATAGTTACTTCATGTGAACAATGCCCCTGTGCAATTGGTGCTGGTATGTATTTTTCAGGGCATATGTTGATATACAGTAGTTCCCAGCCAAGCCAGTTTTTTTGAAAGGGCTTTGCTGCAGCACATTTTTATGTGATGAAGTGATGTTTTCATTGAAACCCTTCCATGACATCCTCTCTAGGTTGCATCTATTTTAAGATCCAAGTTTTAATAATCTGAAGTATGCTATGCCCTAGTGGAGCAGCATTTTCATGTTTAAAGCATGTTTTACATGATGTTATCATGGTGTTACAATAAAAATGAAAGCAAACTAAAAAAACCTTCCCAAAACCATTCAAGAAATTTTAAAAGCCTCTTCTGCTAAAATGGCATTATTGGTGAAAGGGCAAATGAGAACATTAAGAAATAAAAATTTAAAAATGTCAATAGAAATACTAGAATCCTTTTAGGTTCACTTTCACTTCATATGATAAATTAAATGGTATTCTTCCCAGAAAACGTTTATTTGAAAAGTTATTATATTTTATGGGAATTTGAAATCATCTTTTAGAAAAAAATTGTAGCCTTGCTATATGATAGTTGTGAAGAGCCTATAGAAAGTATATGATTACATGGTAAATGCTACCTTTTTCTGTACTAATTTCTACAAAATCCCACTTAATTTCTGTAGAACTCCAGCAATTTTATGCTTACTGTGTTCCTTTTTCATGAGGAATTTGAGATTATTGTTTTAACCTTTTTCCCCCACTGAGTGGACAATGAGTGAAAACGACTGTAGGGGTTTTTTTTTAATTTTGTATTGTCAGCTCCATCTGCAATTTTTTGCACATTTCATAAAAGGGATTAGTCATGAGTACATTAAAACAGAAATAAGTACATTAGTTTTGAGAAGCTTGAGCATGTTGCCTTTCTGAGTAGTGAGTGTTGGTTTTTTTTACTATTTCCAAAAAATGGCAGAATTAATGTACGAGGAACTTTCTGGAAAACCCCAGATGTAAACTTTACTGTAAATATGCCAGTCTTCAAGTTCTGGTTTGTTTACTTGAAATTTAAGGATTTCTGTCGTTGACAAGCATCTTTGTTTGTCAGGTAAATTTTCTCCATCTTAAACTGAACAGGAATGGTATAAATTTGCTCATCACTGACTTCTGATTCACTGGCATCAAGTATCTGGGAATTCCTTCTGTGTCTCCTGGTACAAGAGAGCAAGCATTTGCATTTTGTCTGTTCCATGTAGGGAACAGTCATGAGAGTGAATAAAACCAGTAGAGTACAAAATTGATAGGCTCAGTAAAACCATATATAGCTTTCAAAGTAGTTCTGACATGATTGCAGGTAGGATAATCCATCATATTTTTATTTTAGTGAATAATTTAAGGTAAGTTACCAAGACTATTTGTGCAGCAATAAAGATGATCTCAGAAAATATCTTGTATTAAGGGAGTTATGCAGCCATTTTCAGTGTTGATCCTAAGCAGTTGGGTTTTTTCCTGATACATCAAGTATAGTTTAGTGGGTCACCAAACAGTAGATCTATACAAAGAAAAAACTGGTTGATTGCAAACACAGAGAACTGATATGTTTTCAAGAAGGACTAGCTGCACTTGCAAGTGATGATAGATGTGTGTGAAATATAATCCTGATTAAAAATGCATGTGTGAAACTGCTTCGAAAAAAGTGCCGTGTCTGACAACATGTTCAGAGCTCCTTTATGTGGGAAGCACAGGGTAAAGTAACAGCTCTTGTACCATTCACTTTCTCTTCGTCTCTTGCTCAACTCATTGTTCCAAAACTTTCAGCAGTTTTAATGACAAAGAGTTAGGAATGCAGAAAGCAGCGATGAGGAATTGTAAGGGACTCGCAGTGGAAGTAGAGATTTTGAAAATACACCTAAACCAGACTAATGCTCACACATGTCCAGCCTCTGCTTTTGTGTATGATAAGGGGGTGGCACGTTTGGGATCAGCAGACAGACATGGTCACTTGGCAATGTCTATGACCTGTCAGGTATTAAAATCCTCACATGTGGGTTTTTTGCTAGCTGTTAAGATCTACATTGGAAACATTTATCAAAGTTAAAGCAGTGGAAACTGATAATGAATATTTGTTTTTAGAGCCAGATGAAGCTTCAGTCAGAGGGGCTGAGTGGAGCATGACAATCCTGGCTCTGTATAAGTAGGAGGTTGGCACAAATGGAAACCACACAAGAAATGGGGTGGTCTGTGCTGTTTACAGGGCCAGATCCTGCAACCATTTATACATACACACATGCTTTTTGCTTTTCTAGAACATCTTTACTCTTGACCCCCCAAGCCTGCTGCTTGGATTTGCTTGCAGGAGCTATTGCAAGTAGCAATTGATTGAATTATAAGGTTGCTGAGACGCTATTTATGTGTTTTTCCCTAACTGCTTCTGACTTCGTTGACTGTGGACTTTCTGCATCCCTGGTTTTCCCTTAAACAGGCTGATTACTGTAAGTGAGGTTTCATGATCACTTTGGTAAAGTGCTCCCTCTAAGCAAAGACTGCAGGATAGCCAGGCTGGGATGGGCAATGCTTGAAAGCTGCATTTTGGCAGAACTGTGCTGTTACAGGCACCTTTAGTGATAAGGTGAAAAACTGGAGCTGTGCCATGTCAAATGAAGCCTGCGGAAGAGCTGTGAGTTTGAGAGGCATTTTCTTCTTCTCCCTTGCCTGCCATTATTAAAGGCCAGGGCCCATTCAGCTGTGCAGCCTGTGACATTTGAGATTCACTGCTTTGCCCCTTCCTCACGCCTTGGAGGCAGCTTCACATCTGACTGTGTGTGTGCGCAAGGGTTTAGTGCTATGTTCAGTCCAACACCTGCAGCAGCCATTGAGGTGGAAAGAAGTCACCTGTGGGATTGTGGAAGAAAGAAAAGGGGTGTCAGCCCCTCTTGCAGTGTGTGAGCTATTAAAGCAGTATTTGGGTCATTTTTAGAAGTATCCAGATGCCTACAGGTGCTGATAGGCACCCAAAGGGATTTTCCAAAGCTCACGCTTTTAAAGGTATTTAGGCATTAATCCAACATTGGAACGTCTAATTCTCAATTTCAAAAGTGCCTAAGGGCCAGATTCTTAAAGATCTTTAGGTAGCAGTCTCCCCCTGAAATCAAACAAAAATTACAACAAATGATCTTATTTCCCAGGAGAGTATTTTAAAGAGAATATTAATGCACAAAAGACCCAATTGATCTGAATTGGGAGGATATCCACAAGTTACTGTACATGTCAGCTTTACTCAGAAACTGTGTCTTAAAAGATTCATTCTCGGATAAAGATCTGCTAGCTCTTTAGTAATCTGGCATGATGACAACTGCCTATTAAGTTTGTAACTCAACTCAAAATAACTCAACATCCATTACGTGCTTTTAATATATAATTTTCGTGAATTATAGAGGTTATGAGTGAGCAATGGCTAAGAGCCAGGATGAATATGGTGTGTATTTCTGGCAGGTATTGCGCAGCCTTCCTGCCCAGCACATTATTTCTTCTGTTATGAAAATGTTTTCCCTGCAACTTGAGGTTACAAACTTCATGCTGGTTTTATATGTATAAGTACATATATGGTCAAGCCTTTCACTTTGCATGCAACCTGAATTTTGAACACAGGCTTCAGAGAGGAAAAAAAATGCCCAGGTCAAGCTTTCTTTTTTCTTTTCGTCTCCTTTAAATTTAATTATATACAAGTATTTCCATTTTAGGCTAATGCTTATAGAAGTAAATCTTCCTGTGCACAGTAACCCATATGTTTATGTTTGCCTAATATATTTAGCCCTTTAGCCAGGGCACTGAGATCTGGCAAACTCTCACTGTGCAAAGAGACTTCAGTAAAGCTGCTGAGCCATGAGGAAACAGAGCTGTGTGGTGAACCCAGGATGCGCTTCCTCCTGTGCATCCTGCTCTGACCACCCGCAGAAGAGAAAGAGAGTCAGGAAGTTAAGAAACTGAGGCACAGGAGCAAACTAAATGCATTACCCTGGCATTGGAGCTGAGCTGGGAGCACAGTTGAGCCACATGTTTGGGAGCAGGGGGCCAGGCTGCCTGCCTGTACCTGCCCCCTCCTTGTGCAGATGCCGCTGGCGCCTGCTCTGCTTCCCCTGAACGCAGGTATGAATGTCCCGGTGATGGGGCAGGGAAAAGGCAGGTCAGCAGTGTTTGGTGAAGTTCCAAAAAAACCCTGATCTAGCAGCTGTTATTCACGGAGGGGTCATGTGCAGGATCAGTCCCTGAAAGGGGGCTGAGGAAATTCAGTACAAACATTATTGCTTTCTTGATCTGCATGAAGAACAAGTAGCTGTAAATATCAGAGCAAAGGTATATCTTGCTTGCTTTTTCCTGCTGTCTCCTGTCACTGCTGGAGGGAGCTAGTTTGCCATAACTTATACAATTACCAATAGTCTTTTTTAATTTGACATTTTAAGAGCTGTGTTGGGCAGAGGATAATTAATAGCACTTACTTGCTTTGAAGCTGAGCTTTAAATTATATATAGCATAATTATGTCTAAAGCCTCTAACTCACTACTTAGCCCGGTAGATATTTCATCTGTGCTTTACTCTAACACAGCTCTTTCTGAACAGCTGTACTAATTCTTTACCTGGACTACTTAAGCTCAGAAACATTGATTACATATTGTGATTTTCCTGCAATAACCTTAATTAATTCCTGATGTCTCTACCTTGTTTCAATTATTTTGAGTTTCAGCTCAATATAAAGAGATATAAAATGGTGGATGAAATTTCATAGCAAAATTTGTTGCAGGTAAAAACCAATGAATAAAAATTACTGTTTTCAAGACCCAAACCCACCAACCTTCTAAAACCTTTAAGACCCTGAATATTTTTTCTAATCCCTGGGTGCCTTTTAATAACTGAAACTATTTTTTTTTATAAAATTGTCAATGGCTTTTCTTCAGATTTATTGTTGCTTCTGTTTAGCTTCAATAGTTGACTTCTGTGTTGAAGCAATATATGCTTCAACATAAATACTAATACTTCTGTATGTGATTGCATTTTTTTCTATTATCCTGATAGTAGCGAAAATAAAGATGTAAAAATGAAGATTCTACTTGTATAACCTACATGGAGAATTGTACAGTTGGGGTTCATTTATTCATTGCACACACACTCACACAATCTGCTTTCCAATAAATATGCAGACATTAGTGACAATGAAATCTTGCTTATCCTTAGTATTCTGCAAATATTAATTTACAATTAATTGTCTTACCAGGTTACATCTATATTAGTATATGTTTCCCTTGAAATTCTAAAGAGAGTAGAATCTCTAATTTATTTCCCATCCTGCAGTTGATATAAGCAGGGTTTTAATGCTGGTGATCTCTTTCTTAGTTACAAAAACACACTCTGAGTGCTTTGAGATTTATGTAAGAACCTGGAATTCAGACATGGGGTTTTACACTGCTTCTTCAGTTAAGATTAATTAGCAATTATTATTAATAAAATTCGCAGTGTGAATAAAGTGTTGTCTTTCTAGTCTCTCTTGCAGCCTCTTTTATTTGGACTTCAATATTGACATGGCTGCGAACAGTGAGGGATGCTGTTGCTATCATAGTCACAAAAATTTATATTAAGGAAAGACAGATGGTTGCTTAATATTAAGCAAGGGGCAAATTGCACTCTTGATTTAATTTCAGTTTAGGTGATTTTAGTAGTAGGGAGGGAAATCAGTGACTGCAGAAAACACAAATGTACTTTTAAATATTTTAAATTTCTAATGAGCTTCAGCTTCTCAACTGAATTTAAAATGAGTAAGCCTTTCACTGTGCTCTAGATAATGAATGAAGCTTGAAAACAGTGTTTACTAGAAAGATGATGTGCTATCTGATGCAGCATTTTAGGCCATAATTAAAATAAGCCCCCCAAATAATAAAAATCAGGTGATACCAAAAGTGCTGCCATAAACTTTTTTTCTATTGCTGACAGAGAGTTGAAAAAAGAAATAAATATACTGTTTCGACTGATAAAAGCATTATAACATGAAAAGTCATATGAGCCATATGATTTATCTTGAGAATGCAAATTTGTTGAAAGCCAATTTATTTAACTAGAAAATACAAAAAATTGCTTTATCTTTCTTCCTCTTTCCCTCTCATCCTTGTTCCATTTGTTTTTTTTTTTAAAAACATTTGGGTCTGAGAAGTTTTTCCAGAAGAGCTGAATGATTCATCCCTGCATCTTAATGGAGAAAATTAATTTCTCAGTGCCAAATTGCACAGGGCAGACTTTCTCTTTAATAAGGATCCGAGCTGGCTTTGGTGGCCAGCAGCTCCTAGGAAAAAGCTGTGTTGATGCTCGAGGTCAGATTCTCTCTCATGGGTGTGGGTCCAAGAGGGAGCTATTTGGGGGCATGTAATTCTTGACAGCATTTGTTTCTGCAGGAGAGAAGCTTGGCTAGTTCTGGGCACATTGTAAATAAGGATTAGACAAATTACACTTTGGTTCTGATTGACCTTTCCAATATGAGCTATACACAGGGAGGTTGTAGGGCCTAAATGGCTGGTAATACTGATTGCTTATATAATAAATACATTTTTCAAGTAAATGTGTTTCTTCTTAACCCTGACCAATGGCTACAGAGAATGATAACATGCCTACTGGCCTACAGTCCTTAGTTAAATCATCAGTTTGTTAACTGCTGTTTGCAACCTAAACCCTCCCTCTGGAATGGACTTCTTTAAAGCAAAATGAAATAAAATAAAGGTAAGTAAAAGTAAATAGATTTTCCTATTGAAAGTTATTACTTCAGGAATGAAGAAGATGGATATTGATCCACACCATCCTTTGCCATTACAGTCAGGTTCACATAGATAGCTCTGACACTTTATTCTAAGCAAACAGCCATTTTCTCTTCTGACTTGGATTCCAGTGAGAATTGAAAAAAGTAAAAGGTTTGTAAAAACATTTTTCTGTCCTTCTTACAGGGACAATTTATGTTGAAGTAACAGTTTCTGAGATACTTGCACCTGTTATTGATTTATTTCTTCTTTTCCATGAACAAGCTACTGTTTTATAATACAGTTACCCTTGTATGCTGCCCTAAGGTATTTATTCAGAAATAGTTTTACTACAAAAAAGTCCCAAAAGATTCCAAATGATAAAAAAAATCATTATGAATAAAGCAATGGCCATTTGTCTATACATTGGGTTTTTGCATCTTATATGGCCTGTCTCAGTAAATTTAGTGTTTGCTTCCAATAGTAGTAAAGAGTATGACATGACGTGCAATTGTCATAACCCTGCAAATGATGCTGGGAATCTATAGGGTCCTTTTCCAGCCTCAAAAATGGCCTTTGGAGTTTGTGGAATGGAATAAAATTGAGAAAGTGGAACAAAACAAACTGAAATTTTAAAGTTAATAAAAATAACATAATTTCTAGGTGCTGCAATCTGAAGTGCATATGTTCCTGTCAGAAAAACAAAATGTTGGGTCTGTTAATGAATTAGACATGAATGAAGGGTGGAAAAATAAGCATCTTTCATGTATTAATATACATGTAGGCATTCACAATCGTATGCTTGTTTTAATATAATATTTCCATTATTCCTCTACAGTGTACTATTTTATAGTTAGAGATTAATGTGTGACCTCCGCCTTCTTGACTTCAACTGATTACTACAGAGGAATTCTTCTGGTTTTACTTTTTATCACATCTGACATTTTAGTGAATAATACTTGACGGCTATGAACATCTGCAAAAGTTATTGTTATCATAACTTGAGCTCAGCAGAGCTACTGTCACTGATGCTTAGGGGAGATCACATTGCAAAAAAGATGGGGAGTGTGTTTATATTCTCTTTTTTAAAATTCTTGTTGAATTTACATTAGGAACGTTTTATTAGTGCACTTTTTCATCAGTGAAGACATGTCTCTTTTATATTTAAAAAGGATAGGTATAACACTTATGTTATGTGACCATATGTTTGCAGTCTAGCCAGGCTGGTTAATGAAGCAGTTTTCTTTCACGTAAGATCTTTACACACATCGTGGAATGACTAGGTTTGTTTTTTGGTGTTATTTTCCCCTTTCCCTTTTCCTCACTCTTTTTTCAGTCTACCAGGCAAAGAGCTATTTGTGGACTAAGAGTCTCAAAATAGGTTTAAATAGTACAGACTTGTGAGTTATTTGTGTTAAAATAATTCCACTTTGTCCAATTGCTTATTCAGTATGCACCCGAGGAAACTGTTAGAGTCTCCTTGAAGACAGCAATGGAGACAGCAAATGCAGATAGTCATTTATGTGCATATTACAGTATAAATCACAAAGATTAAGAGCAGTCATTTTTGGGACCACTGCAATTTTGCAACCAAAAGCACTTAAATAATTACCTTTTTAAGCAAATTTATTGACTATGTAGGAGGATAAAAAGTAATCTTACTTGTTTTAAATGGCATAAAGCAACCAAATGCCATTAACAGAGTGTTACATTTCTTATTTCACTCAGATTGCTGAAGCTTACCAGCAAGAGATAAAAAATGTATAAATTCAGGAGCACTGGCTAGCAATATCCCAAGCCATTGTCAGTGGACTCCTACTTTCCCCTGCCAAAATATGTGGAAGCATGCATGGATTGTGCTAGATTAGTACGAAGGGCTTGTTTCCGTGGCATTAGCCAGGTATCTTAGCAACAGGATCATACCAGATTCTCGCAGTGCTCTGTGGTGGTGCATGTAATATCCTGGACATAATCTGTCTTTTAATTTTCTTTGGATTGTAGTGATATTACAGATACATGTGTTCAGTTATAGATCTTTATTTAATAAGAAGAATGCTTTAGCTGAAGATTTGTACTATGTCAGAAGTGGGCAACTCACAATAATGTTACCGGAGGTTTAGCCCAGGTACAGCCTTGTCTTGCATTTCAGATTGACAGGAAAACTTACTCCCTTCATTAAGATGTGCCTCGTAGTTCATATCTTTATGCTGTGGAGACAGGGATGCTGCCGGAATTCATAATAATGAGAACGTTATTTAATGTCAGATAGAATGCAAATTGCTTGTACAATTGAAATGTCATCTAAAACATGCCACCGTATGCAACACCACTTTATTATAAGTCACTGAGAGCAATATCTTAAATTTGGAATTGCACTAATCCTTCATCTGCTTTTGTTTACCTTTCATCTATAATAGAGATGTCGAATTTCCTCCAAAGTGCATTTGCATGTTTTAACTGCTTGCGCACACAGCTGAAAATGTGTGGGAGAGGCATGAGCAAGAACTTGCTTTTGATTTTCATCATTTTTTGCTTGTTTGTTCAAAGCAAATTAATAGGAAAAGATAGCTTTCAAATACAAGACACAATGCCATGTCAACCCATTTTAAAAAATGAGCTGAAGCTCCAATAAGAACATTTTTTTGTTTAAAGTATGAATTGTAATACAAATTTGATTGTATTGATTAGATTATAATTGATTTTCTTGGTAATTTAGCTCTGTACAGTAGTTTCATATAATTGAAACAATAAAAATAACTTCACAAGATTAACTTGCTTCACAGTAAGATGACATTTAATGTATTTAAAGTTTTCAGCATACTTTTCTTGAAAAGAGATATCCAGAACAATTACTTTGTAAATGCAATATATGCCCATGTGGAAAATACAGTTAGTGTACCAGGCAGGGCTGCACAACTTTGTTTATAAATATCAGTCCAAGCAAGAACCCTTTTAATTGGAAAGGTAATTTTTGAAATATTTGAAACAAAACCCTGTTCCCTTTCCTACTCTGCCCTGGCAGCCATTCTCCCTGTGCTTCCATGTGAGTTTCTGGAATAGTGGAGGAAGCAAGAGGGGGAAAATGAAATCTTGCTTCTCTTTCTAAAATGTGTCTGTCTACTGAGGTGCCACTACACCACCCATCTGGACACCTCTGCAAGTGTAACAACTGCTTTCATTTTTTCCTTGACAGTAATTGGAGCCAGGGAATACCAAACTGTACACTCTGGGAATCTGATTTACACCAAAAAAAATTGTGTAGCTGGGGTTCTCTGAAGGTGCTGAACAGCCACAGAGTTTGCAGGCTCTGGGCAGTGCCTTTGCATTGAAGCCAGCTGCAGCCTCTCTTTCTGGTTGCCTTGTGATCAAGAAAGAAAAAGAAAATGCAGGAGGCAGGCTGTCAGATTTAGGAGTTGCAGGTTTGTCAGGTGTGCTAAAAATTTTAGCTTTTGACTTATTTAGTCTAAAACTAAGGAAATGTTGGAAAAGCAGTTTCAAAAATGTTCACCTTGAAGAATAATAGAACCTCTTTAAAACTGAAAATCTACTCTTTTAGGAAGTACTTCTTGCCAGAATTGTGCAATATTACTTAAATGCAGACTTATTTTCCTGGACAAAAAGGGTAGCACAAGAAAGGCAAGGAATAATGTATTTTCTGTCTGGAGGTTCATCATCTAAGTCCAAACTTAGCATGGCAAAATGTATTCTGTTGTATTCATAGGCTTTACTTCAGAGCCAGATCTCATTTTGAGGATGCACCTCTCAGTTCACAAGGAATTTAATTTTATCAAATTAAATAATTTAGAAATTGTCTGGATTTTTTTTTTTTTTAATTTGATGAGTGGTACAGTGCCATGCTCATTCCTGGGGCATTCACCCCTTGCTCCTGCTTTTTTCTGTTCCTTTTCAAGTCCAGGATTGGCTGAAAAATCTGCTAATAGAAACAGCCTTTAGGTAAAGACAGGGAAGAACTTGCTTGCATTTTCAGTGTAATTCATTTGCCTGACACATTTCTCACCATGGAATTTCTGACCCTTGTTTTCATGATTAAGAAAAAAATGTGGCCATTGTTTCTGTAGGAAACATGGTGTCCAGAGAAGCTGTCTCAGATACAAAAAGCATTTTGATATTTCAGTAGTGGTAGCATTTGTTACAGAGAGCAAAAAGATTGTCTGCAGTTTTGCTTCAAGTGGAATAGAGAATATTCAAGTATGACTGGGTACTTAATAAGCTTTTGCCTGACAAATGTGGTGGGATCAATTCTCCTGGCTGGAAGTGCTCCTGTACATATACTACTGTGGAGAGATGTAAAAATTAGTTATATAATAGCCTTTCTCTTTGTGCTTCAAAGTTCTTGGAAGATAAATACAGCACTTAAAATGTTGGTAGAACAAAGCTTTATCATCATCTAAATGGACCGATGGCACAAAGCCTTGAAAACATGACCCAGTGGCCTAAAGCAGCACTCTCAGAGAGCTTCAAAAAGGGTATATGTGGTGCAAGGCTGGACTCCATAATCTGATACATTAATTCTGCTTTAATGGAGACACACAAGGCTACAGCCTGGAGGTTTTATTTATTTGGAGTTGGATTTTTCCATATGGATAAGATTTTTAATTTTCAGTTAGAATGGATACTCTTCTCAAGAAAATAGTGCTACCTTTTTATTTAACTGGTTCATGGGTTTCTGACTATGCTGAATACTGCTGTGCTTGGGAATCAAAGAATTGAGCCAGCTAAAAAATTGTATTCATACACAGAGCTTCAAATTTTTTTTAATTTTATTTCTTTTATTTGTCTTAAGGTCTTTTCTGTTGTAATTCCTTTTTTCTCTTTCCTATTGCAAATAATTTCTAAGCTCTTCCAAAAGTATGAAAGAATCTGTCTTTCCTTCCCTATCTGCTATAGATGCATGACTGCTGCAGAGCCCTTTCAGATGAGTCTCCTTACAAACCCAAATTGACTCTTTATTTAAATCCTAATTGTATTTGTGGCCTAGAGCTGTCAGCCAGTCTTACTCTCCTATGCTAGACACTGAGCAAACATGTAAGATAATGATGGCCTCCACTCTTAAGAGCTTAAAATCTTTAAAAGACAAGACCTCCCAGATAGATAAAACAAATAAATGGGCCAGGTAACAAAACTCAAATGCACATGTGCCTTTGCCGCTTTTCATCTTCGATTTTGTGGATTTTCTTTTTTTTTTTTTTTTTTACAGTAAGTAGGAGGGATGCTTAGCGCTGCCTGTCCTTGAATTCCTACCCAGAGATTTGATAATGAATTAGTATCTTTGTTAGTTTCTCAGCCCCTTTTCATGGGGAACTGACTGAACAATGAATTTACGCTGAAATATTTTACCTGTATTTAGGAGGATTGTGCTGATTTACTGACTTTGAGAGCTTAGTATATTCATCTGTTTTCTTGGAACCCTTAAAATATTCTTTTTCCTTCTTCATTGATCTCTATCTCACAAGACTGAAATTGTTTCCTTAAGGCAACTTTATTTCTTTATCAAATATGATTTCTTCCTTAAAAGTTATATCCACAGATGTTGTTTCACATTATTCTAGGCTAACTCACTCTTGTATTTGATAACTCTCAGGGAGAGTTATCAGAGAAATGTTAGACAAATGAAAATGATTATATGTGCCTGCAGCACAGATGCTAATGCCCTTTCCAGGTGATACCTTAGGGGAACTCAACACCCTGCTCTGAGATACTTCAAGGGTGAAATGTGATGAATTTAACAAAGTTGAGAGGTATTATAAAATAATTTGGAGTGTGAGGAAAAAAATGTCATAGCTGTAAAAAAATACAAGATAATCAACTTCTGAAAAATGTATTTTTGAGCTTTCAGTTGTCTGTTTTTCAGGACCCTTTCCCATATCTTTGTTTACCACATTCTAAAGGTTAGGGATTTCTGGACGATGGCAGAAAACATATAAGTAACCTTCTGAGTGCTGTGAGGTGAAGGGGAAAAAAGCTCTTAATTGAATTTAGAGTTAATTTGAGAATGGTATGCCTACTCTAATTAATCAGGCTGCAGAGAACACTATTTCAATTTGCTATTCAAAAAATGTTTTAATTATTTCTTCCTTTTAATCACCATCTTTGGGCTTACAGAACCTGACTTTTAGTTTTGTATAGCAGAAATGGCAGACCTCTTGCTTTGCAGTCAGGAAATTTTTACAATTGCATTTTAAAGTTCCTCACTTGGTCTTGAAGTATCCACTGTATGCCTAGTGAGGAAAGACAATATTACGTTGTATCTGAGTACAAAAAAATATTTATGCAAGGTTAATTAATATTTTTGGTAAATGCACTTTAAAGCACGTACAGCTAATTTTACATTTTATTAGTGATTTGTAATTTACCATCAATGAAATGCTCTTTTGTTTTGTTTTGTTTAATCTCAACTACCCAACAGTCTGTTAACACTGGCATGCAGCATGCTGGCTCCTTTCAGGGAAAGAAGCAGATTCAGTGCAGGGGATTTAGCTCTTACATCTTGACAGCACTTTGGGTGGAGCATAAGAAGGCAGGAAGAACTTAAATGGTAATTAATTGGCTCTTAGGTGGAAGTTGAGTCAAATGTTTAGACTTGAGTGTGGAAGACTTAGTTAATGAGAGCAAAGGGACCAGAAAACTTGTGACCTCTCATTTTCCACCAAATACTGCGTGAACCTGAATTAAGAAGGAGAGAATACAGTTACACTGGAATTCTACTCTTAGGCCAGTATTAATTACTAGGTTTCATTCAAAAATTCACTCTTATGAAGACTGTATGAGTGTGCATCTTTTTCACAGTCTGCACCATTAAGGTTATTAGTTGTAAAGTTTTGGTAGCTAGAGTCATTCAACTTAGCTAAATTCCTTCACCTGTTACTGTATACACTGGACTAGTATCAAAGGTGAGTTTTTTCCTCATGAATTATTAAAGAATTTCTGAGTGACACCTTGACTTTTTGGGGATCTTTTCTCGCTGGCTTCCTGAAATGTTCAAAACACATTATCACTAAATGCAGAAATATGACTCTTTCTTGATCACAAGACGAGCTGTCACAAAACGTATGCAAAGATTTAGTCTATGGAAAAAGTTCTGCTGTTTCATGGGGAATGAACTAGAGGGATTCTTGTGAGCCATGGGGACATGGAATAGAGCAGGTAAATAATTTTGCCATTTTTCTGATCTTAAACTGGCTGTATCAAACTAGGCTTAGCTTCCCTGCACAGGGAGCTTAGCCCATTTATCTGAACTATCTGAAATAAAAAGTACTATATTTGTTTGTTCAACGCTCTGTTAACTCAGATTCTTAAACAGTGGTTCCTTTGAAAATGCTTCCTTACTTTGAAAAAGATACTTTTACACATGGAGGCTGATGAGAAAAGAACTGAAGTAATTTGTTTGACACACTAGACCAGTGAATATCATTATAAAGTAATACTACCACCAGTATCTGTTGGACTTTGTAAATCAATGTTCATTTTTACCAAATACTGTTCAACAAATACTAACCCCAGAAGAGGTGACTCTTTTAATTCCTGAGTAGAGGCTATGGTTCAGTTTGATTTACGGAAGACCAGTAGCCTATTTATAAAAGATGTATCTGCAAGATGCCCTTTATGAGAAACTTGGCTTTTGGGACACATTAATTCTAAGTGCAGATGCAACTTTCATGTTTTATAATATAGCCCTGACAGCTGTAATTTCAGATTAAAGATTTTTCATTCACATTCCCATCCTGATTGCACTGCATGGTCCTTATATTACCTTATTGTCAATAGCAAGTGTTCATCCTATTGGGAGTCATTTAATAACCAGCTGCCATTTAAAGTATAGACAGAACATTTGTCTCAGCCAGCTCATCTCAAGTGTAGTTTCTCTGCATGAGTAGCTGGGACTTCTTCAAGAAAAACAACAGCTGGACCTCGCTATTGTTCCTTGCTTCTTCTTTTATAGTGTCAAGTTAAAACAAATGTGGATACTCTTTGAATTTTCTGATTGCATTTGTGGCAATGGTTGGTTTATTTATTTATTTTTTAGGAATGAAGTAGTATCTTCTCTATGAAAAAAAAATTGTCCTTTCTTATGCCAGATAGATCTACATTGTTCATTTGGCATTGGTTAAAGATGGTTGCTGAAAGTTAAGCAACAGCAAGATTCTAGGTTTTGTGCCATTCCACGGAACTTCTGGCTTCCTACATTGTTATTTCTGCTTTATCAAGCAACTCCACTTTCAAAGTATTTTAAAGTCCATTTATAGTTTAAGGGCATCACTTTATTTTCAGATGTGATTTTCCAACAAAAGTCATTGAGAAATAAGAATAATTGGTATATATGAAAATTAATTCATGACTGGTAACGTGTTTTTTTAAACCTACCTTTTAAATTTCCTTAACTTGACAGCTGGGGATTATCCTTTGTGGCAGTGATCTGTAACAAAAAAGGGGGGGAGGAAAAGCTTCAGAAAAAAAAAATTGACTCTTTCATGGCTAATTAAACTGGAATACAGATCAATCAGCAGAAATAGCTGACGAATTTATTATGTCTGTGCAAGCTTACTGTATCCTAATGTGTTTGATGTTCACTAAAATTACTATTCCCATCATCTTATAGGGTAATAGTTTACCTTAAGCTTTACCTTCATCTATAATATTGATCTGAGACTCTCAGGCAAGTAATGGAAGTTTGGGTTTATGTAAGTGTGCAGGTTATAAACACTAGAGCCATGACAACTTGGAAAACCTGTCCTTGTGATTAAACCCTTTATTTTTCTTTTCAGATCAAGTTCGCTAGGTCCCCCAGGCTTGTAAACCTATGGGTTAGCTTAATTAAGTTAATGGAAGGGTGGATGAAGAGGTGTAACCACTGGGAAGCTTTTTCAACCTGGTTTCTATAAACATTTTACCATGTAACAATTGTCCTCATCATTGTACACTGCGTCTTACAAATACTTCCATTGGTGGACTCAAACACATGTGAGTTTGAATGCGTTATAAATGTTACTTTGAAAAGCGTCCAGGGGCGAGGGGTTATAGAGAGCAATGTATACCACAGTGCAGAAACATTTTGAAAATTAGTTTGGAAATTGGAATGCTTTTGCTCAGTTATATTCAACAGCGGAGTGCTGTGGCCATGTAGCTGCTGACATGTAGTTTGTTGTTTGGTTAACCATCATAACAGACTTCCCCTCACGCCCTCCCCCCATTTCTGAGGTGATGAGTGGGGGCTCATCTGAACTGTTACAAACATGCAAGACAGTGCAAAACTTTTAGGGATTTTAGAATAAATTGATGCATGTCCTGGAGAGAAACTTGTCTGAGTCATGTAGAAAAAAAATTGTAATGTAGTAGTAATATAAATACATGTGATGGGCATCTTGCACAAATCATTTCCTGGTTCTTTATTTTGAAAAAATTACTAATAAAATGTACAGATTCATTTCCATTGCCCTAATAGTTTCCTCTCCCCTTTTGCCTGGTACTTACCCACTCTAGGGATTGGTTAAGTAGTCATCCTTTAGCTACTGTTTTACAGCTCACCTCAGCCCCACAAGATAAGAAAGTCAATTCTCCCCCTGAGCTCAAGCTCAAGCTAATTTCTGTGAGGCTGCTAAGACTTTCTTTTCCATTCAATCTCTGGCTCCAAGGAAAAGAGCAACATTCGGACTAGTGTCCAAGTCACGTGTTAGTTGAGCAAAGAATGAGATCAACTACTTGTGCTGTACGTCTTCTGACTGCAGATATGCGTGAATAATAAATTATATTGTCTTTGTTAACAAAGGGTCAGAAGCCAATCTCAGATTCCAAACAGAGCAGTCAGTAGGCTGTATGCAAAGAGTATGCAGAGGAAGAAGCATGGAATCTTCCCCTCTAAGTGTCTAGGACAGGGGGACTCTAGTGTGACATTCAGGTGGTACCAATGTACAGGGTGGATTTCAGACTTTCTTGGATCTTCACCCTAAACCTCTCTCAACATCTCATTCTTTTCTATAAACTGTAGTATTCACCCAGGTCCCTTCCACAGTCTGCCAGTCCTGGATGCAAAACTTGGTGATTCCAGTTCATTTAGTATGTGTTAGAGCAAAGTGTTGAAGGGCTGGACAACAATAACAAAATCTGCATAAAAATGGATAATGCTTAGTTAATGACACTTAGCACTCTCCCTTGATAATCCCATGAAAAATGCTGTGTATGTTGTTTGTCAACAGTTAATTCCTTTGAAAATGTAGTCATTCTGATTGAAGGCTCTTTAACAAAAAAAAACCCAAACAAACTTAAATTACTGTTAATTTTAAATAACTGAATTTTCATCGCGTTGTTTTCTTTTTAAAAGGAAGAAAGCAATACCCAAGACTGTCCTGCACACAAACCCCAAACTTCCAAATGTTTCTGAAACAGAAGGGGGTAAAGCCTCCTCAGCATTTCCTGCTCATCCCTCCGCTGGCAGTGCTCTAGTATTTACTGTAAACAAACTATGCTGTCCTCTGGAGGTTAATGGGGCTGTTGATTGGTGTTTGCTCATCACAGCAGGATCTGGTGTGTGATATCTGCTGCTCCTGTGTATTGATGAGTGTGGGCTGCCGGTGGGAAGTACAGCGGCTCGGAGGACAGGGAGGGGGGCACGGGGGCTTGTTAGCTCTTTGTGCCTGGGTGGAATGGGAGACCTTGTTTATTTAGCATTCTTAGCAAGTCCTCCAGGACCCTTGCAAAGTCTACTAAAGGAGAATTCCTCCTATTCCCGTGGATCTTTGTAGAAGTATCTAGCTGTTGAAAGAGCAGACAAGATAGTTGGATGCTTACTTAAAATAACCTTCGTGCATCTGATCAATCATCTACTCTCATCTGAAACAGCTTAGGACCTCCATAGAGGCTTATTAAGCAGGTAGCAGAGAGTATGTCCCTGTCAAAGAGTTGTGTGTAATTGTTTATATTCTCTCACGCAATAATGCAAAGACAGAAAGAAGATTTGTCTGACATTAGGGGATACAATCAGGTTTGGGTTCCTAAGAATACAGTCTTAAAAAAGGTGCTATTAAATTCTTAATTAAATTACTATCACATACATATAGCAATCAGAAAATTATGAGCCTATTTACAGACTTATGTATCTAAATACAAGAAGCAAAGCAGATGATTTGACTAATGAGAAATGACAGAGAAAGGTTACAAATAATTTTTTTTCATGCCAACTTACTTTATAATTCTTTTTCACTTTCAGTTTTTCTAATTTGATGGTCTGTTGTGCTACTGATAGAAAGACATAATGGTATTTTTGGTGGCTTTTTTAGAAAGCAGTATTTATGTTCAAGAGGGAACTCAGTTGAAACCATTTGAAGCAAGGTAGGTTGGGGCATATTAGTTTTACGGATAAGAATGCTTTAGAAAATGTTATTAATGATGAGGGCTTCCTTTTTATTTTTCTCTCATCACAGAAAAGCTTTCAGTAGCAGGCAAATATTTGGGGAAATTTTCCCCTCAAATTCTTTTATGCTTGTAATTTATATATATGTATTTTAAAATCCCCTTTAGGTCTTCTCTACATTTATTGCTAATTTTCACATCTTATCAGTGCATAAGTAGGAGATGTGAAATTTTTCCTTTTCCATGATACTAACCACTGTTGAGAAGCTGCACCAGTGCAAAAATTTGCTGCTTAAAGCTGGTCTGAGCTCAAAGCTCATGTGCCACCCTCCCCTTTATCCTCAAATGTGAGAATACATACAAGGTGGAAGCACCTGAATGTCAAGAAGTCAGAATTTATTGTAACTGGCAAGGTAAAGAAGAAGCAGCCCTAATAAATATAATTTCTCTTTTGTGGTGTTTCTATAAGGTTTTCTGTATCATTTAATATTATTCATGAAGTTATGTAGACTAAATGGTTTTTAAAATAAAACAGTGTATTTCAAATCTTGAACAGATGTCTAGGAAGCAAGATTAAACTGAGGGTCTGCAGGAGACAGAGAAAGTCTGTCAAGAGATTCCAAATAGCACAAATCCATTTACAATCACTTCTGAGAGGGTAAACCTGTCCAAGGACATTGAAGTCCCATTAGAAAGAGACATAAGGATTGTATGTTGCTGTGGAGATCATTATAAGGCAGTTTCTAAAAATAAGACAGTCGTTTGTTACTGGGATACTTTAAAAGTAAGTAAAAGTAAGTTTAAAAAATGCTTAATGAAATTTATATTAGTGTTAAGATAACATATAAAACCTATTATCAATAATACTGAAACACCCTAACTAAGGATGCAGAGCTATATGTCTTTTCTTGGCATTGCTCTCTCTGTAACTTCCTTTCAGGATGATGATGCACGTTATACTTTGAGCTTGGCTAGCCCTAAATCTGTTGCAGTGTCTCCAAAAAGGAGAGCTTGTATACCTTCTTCCTTGTCTCTTGTCTGATGGCCATGTAATCCTCCCTCTCTCAGAGGAACTTGAGCGGATTCCACTCCCTAAGCTGGCAGAAAAGTAATCCCACCAAGAATTGTCTGTGTGCTTTTGCAGGGGAAAGTGGGCTGAATTAGCTCAGCAGAGACAAGCTCCTGCTGGCACATGGAAAGGGTCAGGGCAAGCTTGGAGGAAGAAGAGTAGTTGAAAATAAGAAGGGAAGGAAGACCTTCCTGTTCTGGGTGTCTACAAGGTATTATGTTGTCTATAATGTGTAGTTTCATTCTCAGTTAAGCTCACATGTTGTTTGTAGGGCTGTTCTGTGAGCAAGATGATGAATGTAGGGAGCGAGCTGAGTTTGCTGTCAAAAGAGGGAGTTGTGTAAACGTACTCTTGGGCTAGGATCTCTTCCAGCTCCTCAGTGTTCTGACTTTCTGTTTTTGGTAACACTGGCTATTGAGTTTTTCTAGATTTAATGTGGATTTCTCCCTTGTCTCACACTGGATAGGGAAATCTTGGACAGATAGAAAGTTCTTGGAGTTTAATGAAAGTTGTTTGACATGATATATAAAACTGAAAATAGATTCTATGATTTTCTTATGGGTTTTGTTTCAGTTTCAAAGTAACACTGCTTTATTTCTTCCTCTAAAGGAAAAAAGATTGATAGATTTCAATAAGAAAGTATCCAGTTTTTTTACCTTATCTGAATATAACCCATCCATAGGGCAGATCAAAAAATATAGCAAAATACTCAGATTTAATGATCAGTGTTTATGCATGTAGGACTAAAACATAAATAGTAAGAGAGAATCTTTTTAGCATCTGATTGGTGCCCTCACCTGCTGCTGGATGATGTCAGACCTGCTAAAGTGTGAGTACAATATTTCACCCTCTAGAGGCCAGTTTACCAAAAAGTGGATAGGAGTCATCTGCGGCATTCCCCCCTCCTCCACTTGAGATAACCTCTCACTTATTTAATTTCATTTCATGTCATAGCATGCTTCAGTGGCTGTTGTCCAGAGGTGCATTAACTTTACATGCTTTCCAAGGCTTTAGATAGTTGTTTTTATTTAAACAATGTAAGAACATTTTCAAACATAAAATACTGAGGAACTGTCTTTTTCATCAAAAAAACTTCAAATTTCTTGACTTTAAAAATAATTTCATTAGGAGCAGGAATACTGAGGACATTTTTGGAAGTTTTCTTCTAAAGTTAAAACTAAATTCTATGCATTAAGTAAAAGTAGTTCTGCCTTTTAGCAGAGAATATTAGGAGACAAATTGAAGCAAAAATTAATCAGTGCTGTTTACAGGGAGTTTGAGGATTGTCCACCCTCAGGTACTGCCCCTTCTTTCTCCACATCAATCCCTCCATGTTAATGACTGGATACTCCTTCCTTGGCTTTAGTGGGACATTCACAACTGCCTGGAGTGCTTTGCCGGGACACTTTTTGGCCTAACTGCCCTGTCAGTTACAATTAAAAGAGTTAATATGATAGTCAAAGGTCATAAATTGCTTGTGGCTAGTGTTCGCTGCTTGTCTCACACAATGGCAACCAGGAAATTGCCCTGTCAGTTACAATTAGAGGTGTTAATATGGTGGCTAAGGGTCAAAATGCTTCAGTAGGAGGAAGGAGTTGCGGGGGACATTTGGTTTACATTAAGTGACGGTTCAGGGAAACTTTCCTTAAACGGGATGGTCACTGAATCGGGATGTATTTCAGTGTGAGTAGGAGCCCTGATTAAGGTTTCTACTGTATTGCTCTCACAATATTAAGAGTTGGAATTATGCCGTTTTGGAGGCTTTCTAAAGTTTATAGGAATGCCACACTGATGAAAAAAAGTAGATCACATACACTCTGAAATATTTTTAGAGATGTAGTTATGATGCAGGAAAAAACAATGAAAGAAAATAACACTGCTGGTTTTTATTGAGGTTTCTGTCCACAAAATTATGTGAACAAGGTACTGAATTTCTCCTTTGCAGGTGGGTTTTCCCAAAAGACCCTTGCTTCATACAATTGCCTTTAACTTTGCAGTGAAACTCACATGGACTTAAGAAACTGCAGGTCAAACCTCATCTTCCCATACTATGGTTTTTTCTCTATTTTATATTTATATCTTCAGAAAGTGTTTTTCCTATCAATTCCACTGTGGCCAGCTCCACACTTACAGATGAAATTAAGCAACTTAGTAAGAATATCCATTCTTTTAAAATCTCTTGGATTTCAAAATTAACTTTGAAAATAATTTTAGATGTTACAGGCAAGAACACTACTCCTATTCTTGTATTTCCACTGTAAGGTGACAATACTTGATTCCTGTGTATACAAATGTGAACTTTCTAGTGTATGCACAAAACTGCAGGAGCAGCTGGATGGTTAACTCATGCTCAGCTCTGGTTTTGCATGGCTATAGACCAGGATTGATCTAAAGCTGTTTCTGATGTGCCTACACAGATGTGGCAGATATCCATGATCTTTAGGGACTGGAATCTCTTTAATATCATAAGTTAAGTAATTATAATCCTGGGATATACATAGCCACTTTCTAAGAGCTTGATGTCTCTTTTTCCCTCTTACTAAACAGAGACACAATATTCAACCAAAAGAAATAAATGGTTGAGATAAAAATCTGTGGAAAACATTGATGATTTCTGATGCATTGAGCTCAATGAAATACTGAATGAGAATAAGAGATGAGAACCATTCAAGCCATTAGGTCAAAAGTAATTTTAATGCAAACAGTCAATGAATGAAGGCAGTGGCTATAAACCTCAGAATTTTGCATCTTCTTGGTCAAGCTGACCATGCAGAAAAATTCTTGCAGCCCTATCTCTGAAGGACAAACTATACAACTTAAGAGAAAAGAATATCTATCAGACAAGAACTTTAAATATTTTTTCTACCCCTACCCTGTCTGGTTTTTTAATTTTATAGAAATTAATATAACAAGACCAATGAGTACTGTCTTTTTATCCTTACTGTCCTTACTATCCTTCTTAATTCAAAATATTTAAAAGTCTGATGTTTCAGGACTTTTTTTATGTTTTTGTTTGTATCCATAAGCATATCCATATGCTTATGGATATTCTAGGAAGACATATTCAAAAAGAGGTTGAGCATGGTATTTTGTTCTAAAATGTCCCACATATTTGGTATTTTTATAAAGTTTTTTGTTATATCTCTGTATTCTTGAAGTGAATTAGGGAAACACCTTTTATCTAGTTATTATCCTTAAATTTCCAGGGATGATAAGAATTATATTAATCTTTCTTTACAAAAGGATTAATTTATCATTTAAAAGAAATAAGATAAAAGATTCACCTATTTAAAATCTTATTAAGATGTCTAATAATTTCTTCCATCAGTAAAATAAAAATTAAGAATGTATTCGGAAGCAAAAATAAATACAGCAAAATATCCTCCACGTCGAAGAGTCGAGAAAAAAAAAGGTTCAGCCTCATTAAAATTAGTCAAAACACTTTTATTAGACATAGGATAATTATTTATGTGATTCACTTCCCCTAAAAGCATACTAGAAATGTGGTTTTCATTCTTGGGCTGAAAGATTGGTATGTTAGTCCTCTAACTTTTAGAAGAACTGTTTCTCATGCTTCATCTATGAAATCGAAGTCTCTGTTTTTATCCCCCTTAACATGGGCATCTTATAGATCTTATGCATGTAAAGTTCAATCAGGTCAGCAGTTATGAAAACCAGTTTTCACTATTATCTGATTTTTATAAATAGTTTAAACAAACAAACAAGGTACTGAGGACAAGCTGAGTCCATAATTCTGGTATCACATATCAATTGTTGGCAAATCATCTATGTATGAAGATAGATAGACATGAAATCAAATTTCTGTGTTACAGCTCTTCAAAGTCCTAAGCACAATATATATGCTGTTGGACTGATGTGAGGCAGAGATCAGATTTGTCCTACTCCATAATACTGTGACTATAGAGCAAAATGAAGTCTCTGTTCAGTCAGTTTCATATCTTGTTATACAAGAGCATTTGCTGATCGCATTTTGAAAGAAGTGTCTGTTGCATGGGTTTTCAAGTCTGGGGGTTCTTTAGTCATGCTTGATGTATTTAAAGGAATTGTTTGAATGGCAGTGGACACAGAGGGAAGACCTTCTGGAAGATAACATTTCAATACACTAGGAAAGAAAAGAAAGGTTTGTAACAGAAGCATAAAGATGCTACACTTCAAATTTGATGTAGAGAAAAAAAGAAATTCTTGAAGTGTGCAAATATTAACAACTTTTCTAATTAATCAGATTCCATTCAGTATTACTGGGTTAATGGTTTTAGTCCTATCCATGTTAATGGTTCTTATCTTCTTCATGTGAGTACAGCAAATATCCATACACTTCTCCAACTACAAGAACCATACACTTCTCTAGGTGTCTTTTATGTTGAAAGCTGAGACGAAAAAGTCTTAATGAGACTGGGTTTGTTCTCCTATCCTCTCCCATTCTAAGGGCAAAGAATAAAAAAATATGTACGTGGCAATATATAGCTACACACAAGATAGTTTTATATTTGCAGTTTTGTGTTTGCTTCTGAGTTCTGTTCTGTGAAGAGGAATTTTTCCTCAGTAAAGCCAAGTTAGTAGAAAAATGATATAACAAATGTATACAAACTTCTATTACATTAACAAGACACTTTTAAAGGCTGGGAAATATTTTTCCTCATTCTCCATTTGAGGGGGCTGAAAAGAGGGCTAGTAGTCTCTGTTACTGAGGTGCTGATAATACATAACTCTCAGCAGGATTGTAGTTCTAATCATTACCTAAAATCAACTCATGATCAGTGTTAAAACTAAACCATTGCTACTGCAAAAAAAAAAAAGATTCCCTTGCTCAAATCAAACATATTAGGTTTTGAATGACCAGTTGCTCTCTCAACATCTGAAATAAGTTAGGAGAGGGTGGAAAAATGTAATATCTTGATGGCTGTCTATAAACAAACATTGTCACTCAGGAGGTGTTTTCAAAAGGCTTTTTTACTCTTAAAACATAAACTTACCACTAATTATTTAAGGCTTGCCTTTCTCCTGTAGGTAAACAATGTTAATGAACTTAATTGGTCACTAATTGCTTTATTGGTTTTATGCCTTCTTTCTGGGAAACTCTCTACTTAACTATACCTGATGGGAAACCACAACTCTCACAGTGAGAGGTGGCAGCATCCAGGAAGGGGTGGTGTGGAAACAAGCTTGAGGTCATGATTAAGAGAGGAGAGTTCTGGGATGGTATTTGTTATCATAATGTTCTCTTCTCTGGGGGAAGAAACCAGCTGTGTCAGAGCTGTGCAGGTAACCAAAACCAGAGCAATTCCTAGCTCCTCTTCAG
The DNA here is from genome assembly GCF_965231275.1 of Zosterops lateralis. Taxonomy (NCBI): domain Eukaryota; kingdom Metazoa; phylum Chordata; class Aves; order Passeriformes; family Zosteropidae; genus Zosterops; species Zosterops lateralis. Next base: position 46,689,292 of record NC_139766.1, on the reverse strand, counting down.
CTGGCTGACTATCTGGCAGAAAGCTGTTTGCTTGGCTTTCCCCAGCTTATCTGGAAGTACATTTTAAATTCTCATGAGTTCTAGTCCAAGGACTAGAAGATATTCCCTATATAATTTTCTTTTCTCTTTTTTTTTTTTTTTTAACCATCTCAAACCAGTGCTAGCTAAGCAATTAGAGCTAATAGATCTTAACTGTTTTCCTTATTTTTTCTTTTCTACTCTTTTAATTTCAAGAAAGAAAAGCTGGAAAAGGAGGAGTGGAGAACAAGAGATGAAGGAAGAAGAATTATTTGGAGATAGAACAAGGAACATAACACAATTACTTCATTTAATTTCTTTGGGATATGAAAGAGTATTTTTTGACTTTGTGTGCCTGTATATATGTTATCAAACAATTCTTGCAAGTTGTCAGAGGGCATATTTTATAGCCTATCTCAGCTTTCCCAGTGATTTTACAGATCAACCACTGCGCCATGGTAAAGTATTTTATTTAGATCTAGGTGTTAAGCATTGCAGATGAATGAGAATGTTGAGATCTACTGAAAGGGACCGATCAGAGAGAGCTCATAGTTCAGAATAGGTTGAAAGGCATCACAGTGCATCATCTGATGTAACCTTGCTGCTCAAGCAGGACACAAAATTTGTCCACACAGTTCTTGAAAATACATCCAGCAAGGGAGACTCCACAATTCCCCTGTGTAATCCATTCCAGTGCTATAGCAGCACAGAAAGGAAATTCTTCTTTATGTTCAGGTAGAGCTTCCTGAGCATCAGTTTCTGCCCTCTGCCTCTTTTCTCATTGCTCAACAGTACCAAGCATAGCCTGGCTCCATCCTCTTCAGATACCAATAGATGTTGATGTAGCTCGCAATCATTTGTTTCTTCTCTAGAGTGAAGAGGCCCAGCTCCCTCAGACTATCCTCATAACTGAGGTGCTCCAGTCCCCTAGTCATCCTCATAACCCTCTGTTGGACTTACTCCAGGAGCTCCATGTCTTTCTTGTCTTGAGCAGAGCAGGACTGGACACAGGAATCCAGATGTGACTCACCAGGGCTGAGGAGAGGGGCAGGATCATGTCTCTCATCCTGCTGGCAACGCTCTTCCTAAGGCACTCAATGATAGTCCTGGAGTTCATCCATTGGGATGCTGTCACCACAAGCTGTCTGTTCACTCCTGAACCAAAGGCTACTGCCTCATGGCAAAGGCAGCAAGAATAAATGGACTCCATATCTTCAGCTGCCACAATTCACAGGCAGGTGGGTAAGTCTGGAACACAGATGCATCGACTAAGCAATGAAGGTGGTTTAGAAAATATGTCAGGCTGTGAATTGTAGCGGCTGAAGGTCTGGCACAAGATTATTCCTGCTGCTGCTATGTTTAGAGGTGGGTGACAGCTGCCAGTGGTGACATCTTAAATCGCAGTATCTAAATACTCCAGAGCTGAGTGTCAACAGAGAGCCTGGATGATCCATCTATGAAACAGTTTTGCATGTCACTATCATGTACGTAAGCATAAACAGTGAAGTAATGACACAGCTGGTATATCTTATTTGTCCTGGCTCATTTTGGTACAAAAGATTTCACAAATGAAGATGCACCTTTATTATCAAAGTGTGGAAAAAACCTGCAGTCCAGATACACAAGCTGCGGCTGCTACAACTTTATATGAACTAAAGTACATGGGTAGTAGGTGATGTCCCATCTACTCTTATTTTCAAGTGATGTACTTGTGTGAATATGTCATAAAAATGCTAGTTTAATCTAAGATTGAAGCCATCACTTTCTGTTCAGGACAAGAAGCCATAACTTTCAGCAAGTAGAAATCTGGTATTTCAATGTTTTTCCATGTTTCTCTGTTTGTTTATGGTTGTGTGTAGAGCTCATGGCAATTTTTGGCCTCCAAAATGAATCTTTCAGCAAAATTTTCACAGTTTTGCAATACAAACAATTGTCTGTTGGGAGTTAGATGGAGATTGCCAATCTCATTTTTTCTAGATTACCAAGAAAATTCTGTAAAGTTTTGCATTTCCCTAAAATTAAGAGTGTGGTACAGTGATTTTAGTTACCCTGCTGTGAAATAAAGTTTTGTACAGTTAAAAATTGTCATTACTGGTATTAACTGGTTTTAACAGAGTTCATTGAATTTGAATTCATTTTTTTTCTTTTTAACAAGTAAATTAAAAAAAAAAAAAAAAACAAAGAGAAAGAGGAATGTATAAATTATTTAGCAACTGGAGTGTATTTTCCTCTTGATATGTATTCTTAATTCCCATTAAACTGAAATAGGAGAGACTACACTGCTGAATGTGCATGTAACATTTTGATATGTTCCCAGTTGGTAAGAACGAGAGCGACACTGACAGCTGCTAACAGTGTCAACAGTCTCGCAGGATGAAGTGTGGCGAGCCCCCAACTGTTTCCCATTCAAATGAGTTATGAGTTCTTGCTGCTCAGGGGCACCCTGATAAGAGACCATTTGAGTAGAGTTGTGAGACTTGGGGAATATCCACTTGTCAGGATGGTCGCTATCCTTCAAATAAAGTAAAATGGGGGAAGACATCTCAGGAGAGGGAGAGAGTTAGAATGGGGAGCGAGGATGTCAAAACCCCACTAAGGAGAGCTCAGGGGAGAAGTAGCCCCTGGTTCAGGAAATAGGATGTGCTAAGGATGGGGAATGCTCTAAAGGAAATGGAATGAGGCAACATGAGATGATTTGGGGGGCTACCCACCCTCCAACATCAAAGTCTGACTGCAGAGAATGCTTGATCATTTGCCGCTTAATGTTACATGCTCTATATTGATGCCAAAATTATTAGCCTGCTGCCTTAGTGCTACTTATGGTACTTCCTTCAATTTGCTTGCTTTCCTATTCACTTGTAATTTCCCGTTTTCCAAGAAATATTGCATAAGGACAAGAAACTACTTACTCTTGATAAAGAAGAACCAATATTATCTGTGGTCTGTGCTTGGTCTCCTCTCTATTTAGAATAGTCCCAAGTTATTTGCTTTTCCTGCCATGTAAATAATATGTGAAGTATTTAATAGAAGCATTCATTGTGAAAGATTCCTGACAGATTTTGTAGTTTGTTTCCTGGGATTATGACAGAATTAACTTCATTATCCCTAAGCATTCCATAACAGATGGGTGTTTAGCCTGGCCTGAAACATGCCCAAAAGTTGTTAATTCCCTAAAACTATACCTTTGGATAGCTTGTTCTTACAATTAGCAAGTATTCCATCATATTTTTCCATATCAGGTTCTGAAACTCTTACTGCTTTACTCTTCAGATACTTAGACCAGGGGATTTTTTTTTTAAATGCCTCTTTTCATCATGCAATATTACTGGGTTTGTTCTCTTTTTCTGAAAAATATGGCTCTTTGAACCTCAGTATCTGTTTATAGTTTAATCAAAGATGAAATGGTACTTTAAATTTGGGATGTGATTTTTTAATAATTTTTTTAATCTGGGATGTTTTTACTAATGCAGTTTAGGAGTATGCTTTCCTCTCAGGTGAAAAGCACTCTTGGTGTGTCAGCCACAAGCCCCTAAGTATATTAGTCTTTTCTCCTTTCTGTAAATTTTCCATTTCATTAGGCTTCCCAGTATTTATGGATCAGTGGTGTCCATCTGTATTGGTGCTTGTTGTGTTGTGTTGTGAGTGTTTTTAATGTGTTTCCAACCATCACTTTAAAAATCCTTTTTTAATCGTTGATCCCTCCCTGCTGGTTTAACTACGAACATTAAGAATTACTTGTGGAAAGATGTTTATCCAGTGATGTGTTTGTTTTATCATGCTGGAAAACCTTACTCTTGAGATTGATCCAAGGGTGGGTGATGTCATCTAGACACTATCCATTGGTTTCCAACTGCTGCTTCTCCTTTCCTGTGTTAGCTAGTTAGGAAAAGTATGAAATAAGACCAGTTGAATTGCTTCTAATGTTTTGGCTTCAGCTACATGGCTGAATAGTTGCCAAACAATCTTTCCTGTTCCTAGGGAGAAAAACACTCCAGAATAACTAAAAAAAAAAAAAAAAAAACCAACAAAAAAAAACCCCCAAAAAAACCACAAAAACAAAACTGCTTATCTTTCGCTGACCAAACCCCAACCCCTTTCTCTCTCCTCTATCAAATGTTAGCCTGTCAGAAAATCCACTGGGGACCCTGTGCATCCTGAGACAACTTGTTCCACACCCTGTCACTTCTGGAATTCTGAAAGACAGAAATCTTCCCAACTCAGGCCACATCACACATCCATCCTGAAAGTGTATGAACTGCAGGAAGAACTATGAATAAGAAGATAAAACTATCCTATCTTTCCTTCCCAATGTGCAGTAGTAGTTCTTTTATTCTTCCTATTTTGTTTGCACATCAGGTGGCAGATTTGGCATATTTAGTTAGGAGCTGAAATGAATACATTGATATGGTTGTAAACTTAACATACGCTTTAAGATACGTAAACTTAATATATGATTTAAGATATGTAAACTTAACTTACGATTTAAGATTCTAAGCTGCATTCTCATGCAGGCTGAGAACGTGGCTGAATGGTCATAAAAAGCTGTGGTTCGTAAAACCATGATGCTGATGGTGGCTGCTGGTGGTAGAGGCTCTTTGAAGGTATCTGTGGACATACCTGTATGCACCATAGTCAAAGCTGTGCTCCCTTCCATAGCCACACAACAACTTGTGTCAGATGCACCCAGTTGAGCTTGTTTTGAGATTTTGAGTGGGTGTTTTATCCATTAGGCCACCCAGCGTTTGGCTGATACCAAAGATATTTGTGGGATTTGTGTTAGCTGTGGGAGGGTTCCCTTGCCAAGTCTCTCTATGCAATCTGAATATGTTGACAGTGACAGGAAAAAAACTACAACTATTTTAAAAAATTACAAATAATATCAAGGGGTCAGCTCAAAAAAACCTCTTTTTCATTTCATGTTAAAGCCTATTTGAGAGTGTTGCAGAATTCATATTTAATTTACACAATGCTCGATTTTGCAATCCTTCTGTTGAGTAAAACTTTATATCTCAGAACGTTCCAGCACAAAGTGGACACCAGAATTTATTTGTGCAATGCTTTTTTCCTATCAAAGTATCAAGAATAATATTCTTATGATGTTTTGAGCTACATTATATCTTCAGAAATAAAACTAGATTAGCAGTAGTATTCCGTTTAGTTGGTAAACAGGGAAAATTTTGATTTCTGTTGAGAACAGTGCTTATTTTTAGATGCTTGATTATATTAAATACTTTAAAAATAACTCAATTGTTGGAACTCTGGCAATTGATATCCAAATAATTAACATTTCGTTTCTGATGACAGTCTTGCAGTCCTTGCAACAAAATCAAATTTATTCCTAGAGTTTCTAAATAAATCAAAAGCATTTTTTAAAAATATAGTTAATCTACAAGGAGACATGATCAGCTAGTCGTCTGATACACATTTGTCAAATATTTAATTTTTTTAAAGCTTTAATGGCTTCAAGGATTTTGTTCCATTGATTAAATGCTCTTAATTAAATTAACATGCCTTATTAATTTCTGGCTATGCCCAAAAGCTGTTTTCAGGCATTATATTTTTCCCTTGGGTATTGTCAGCTGGAGAAACTGATGTTTCCAGGTCTTCTGTTCATGCTTGCAGTTTCCAGTCAAGTCCTACTGACAACATTCTCAATAAATTAAGCTGCAGAAAGTCTTTCAGAGTAGGGTGATATTTTGCAAATGCTACTTGTTATTACCTTCTTCACTTTTTTAAAACGATCTATTTCAAGTTGTAAATTATTTTCATGCAGGTACCTAAACCCTATCCTCTTTTTATATTTGACTCACAGTATGCAGGAGTCCTAGTTGAGAAGGATGTGGAAACATTTGTCAAACTGTAGCCACATGGTTAAAACTCTCTGAGGTGATACTTCATGAAATACTTAATTTCAGTATGTACCTAAGAGCTCTTGGCTGAAACAGTGCAGAACGTCTTTACTGTGATAATAAACCAAGTAGATTAGGCAATGTCCTTTAATTGTTTTGACTTAATGTAACTTATGTCCCAGGTATGTTTGCTCAGAAAGCCATATAAATTTCTAAAAGTCGTCATGAGCTTGGGTTTTTTTTTCATTGTTTCAGTGTTGCTTTTCACTTGTTAAAATTTTCACAGAACCAGCATTTCAAGCTCAGTATCCCCAGATCATTTATGTTCTTTAGTGGCTCTGTATTAGAATTTTATAGACTCTAATATGTATAATCACAATGTTTAGTACTATGTAAGTAATACTCAGTATATATCCATATGAAATCCCTTTAAGATATGTCTAAGGGTAATTTCAAGTTCTTGTTTCAATTCTGTTTTACAAAGAGCCAGTTGCCCTATTTCATGTTATAAATTAGCCCACTGTAACACATTTCTTACTTACTTGCTGTAGGTCTAATGATTTATTTGAAGGACACAGAAAATCTGAACTCCAAAGAGGAAAAAAACTGTATTATTTCTATCATTTGGCTTAGAAGTTTGCAAAAAGTTGAAGAAACATGTGAAGATGTGTTTTATACTTTTCCCAAAGCCTGATGAGAGGTAACAAAGAAACAGTCTGGGCATGATACTGGACTGAAAGCTAGCAAGAGGAAGTTAGTGGATTATAAAAGCAGGAAATAGTAATTTCAAAACACTGTAGGGCTTAGTCCGTGTGTCAAGTGTCAGCTGCTTTTTGTCTTCTTTTTCTCTGAATGCTTTCTAAAGACAATGGTATTGTTTATAGTTTCTCCAGAGTATTTGCAAGCTGGTTTTGTTGGACTTTGCTCAACTGTGCTCAGCATGTTGAGGTGTGGCCACATGGCAAGAAGCAAAAAGGAAATGTCAAGGCAGCGCCTCTAGAACGATAATACCTGTTTACATTTTCTGCTGCTACCAAAAGGAGACTTGTTGAATCATGAAAGAAATCCCTGAGGCCACATTTATGTCATAAGTTCTATGTGTTATATAGGATGAAGCATTGTCACATCTTAGTGACAGCTTAAACTTCAGCTAAATATGTTTGTACAGCCACATCACCTTGAGCAGTGATTTTTGTCAGACATTTGAAGCAAAGAAATGTCAAGTATTTCAAGGGAGTAACCTTAGATAAAATGCAGGATTGGTAATTTCACTGGGACAGAAGTAACATCAGTCTCTGATGGTTTAAATGATGCTGAGCAGGCAAAGGGGAAGTGTAAAATTAGGTTGAAGGCTGTAGCTTGGATATTAAGTCCATACAAAATTGTGGCCATGTCTATTTTCTTTTTTTTACATGTTAAAAGCTGTTGTGGAAGAATTAATGGAATACATGCTATCATTTAATTTGGGCAGATCTACTAATATTAATTTTCTAGGAATCTAAACTGGAGGTAATTTTATAATTTAACATATGCATTTGAAATAGATTCTGATCATAGTTGAAGGCAAAAAGAGCTTTGCCTTCAATAGCTGGGACTCCAACCTGGAGAATTTTGGATTTTTAACATGCCTTGGAAGTCTTTAGCATGTATAGCATGTATAACATACATGTTATAAATTGCAGTTTAAGGTTCTAGGCATACTAACACAGGGAGTTACCCCAGTTCATCTTATTTGCTGGATACCACACAGTGGACTTTTAAGATAAATAATCATATGTTGGATCTTGTCTAGTCTTTAAAGTTACACTTGATGTTTGTTTGATTTAAACTGAACCCTGATAACTAAGAAGGAAAAAATCACTATGAATCAGATCATACTGCATTCCTTTTGGTAATGTATTTTCCAGAAGGGAGACTTGAAGTAATAGATGGAAACAGAATTTACTAAGATGAGGCAGACTGCCAGGGATGGTCAGAGTAATGGTTCTGTGCTAAAAAAGCACCTTGAAGGTGCAAGCATGGTGGTAGCTGATGGGGATGAGGAATAAGAGAGGTCTTGATTCCAATGGTCCTTTATATTTTGTAAAGCAGAATGATGATGGCTGAATACTGACAGCAGTTCCTTGCTACACTACATTTCTCTAACAATGTATACAATAGTTTTGTGTATAACTCACTAAGAATAGCCATTTGTAACATGTGCTTTGTCAAACACTTCAGAGATAAAAAAGACATTTTGAGATAGTATGACAGATATTGTACATTTGTTATATAGCCAATGAGGTAGGGGACTAATGAAAATTGCACATTCAATCTGGGTCTGACATAGTGGGTTTAGTATAATGGATGTAATGCATAATTATTATTACATTATGATGAACAGATTATCTGCTTGCATTACAAATGATATTATTTAAAACAGCTAAACTGTTATCTAGAACAAGGTTTCTCAAAACAGGAATCCCTCAGGAGGAGGCTAGGGCAAAGCCATCAAAGTTAGGATAAATTTAAAAAAAAAGAAATATTGGTCGCTCCATTTTGTTTAATCTGTATTGGAAATCAGCAGCACTGGAATCATTTGTAGAGCAGTGGCACATGCAGGTTAGACCCTAAAGGCAGGTGTGACAACTCCCCATAACTCTCCCACATCTTCTGCAAGTGCAGCTCAGTCTGTTCTGAGACATTCCTCAGTCCTAGTCCTGCTCGTATCAGGCTCTTGCTGGCACTTTCTGAACACAGCTGGGGCCTCCAGCACCTACCTGTGTGGGGATCTCCTGGGTCTGCCTCTAGAAAACTTGTGCCATCTTCACATCATCTAGATTCTCAGCTGCTCTGCAGGTCAAAATTTTGCTGGTTGCTTTAGATGATGGCAGCTCATGCCAGGCTGCTCCTGGGGTTGCTGTATTGCCCACAGTCCTGAGAGCATGCCTAATTCTGCCCCTTGGCACATTTCTTCTGCAGGTGCATGCAAGGAGAGAGGAAGCAACTTCATGGTGTGATTTATGATTGCAGCTCCTAAACAAACCCTTGCAATGGCAATGTATTGGAGTTGAGCAGGGAACCAAGTCCATGTACAGCGTATCTAGTTGCATTTAATTTTAATTTACATTTCTCATTGAACAAAGGTGGTGGTGGTGGTAAAGAATCTTTTTTCTCCTCTACTACATTTGCAATGTTCATCTTTGAAATGCATGACTCTTCTTATTTCTACTTCTTTCTGGGAATGGTTCTTGTGCACATCTCTTCCAAGATTATCCTTTGGGAGGTTAGCATATAATTTATGCACCTTTGGGGAAAAGTGTTTCCTGGGACTAGATTTGAGAAATGTGGACCAAGCCAACTGTGGCAGTTTTCCAGCCTGTAATTGTATTATATTTTAAGGCAAAATGTTTTTACAGTAATTATGTAATAAACATATGTAATGTATATATGTACAACTTGTGTAATTCATCAGGCATTTGAAAAAGACAAATTTGAAATAAAAAGTTGGCTCTCACCTTAAAACTAAAGGAAATAATATTGAGTAAAACAAAGAAAAAAGCTTCTGCACTAAACTTTGGAAGACAGCACATCCATTCTGAGGAGCATATCCATGTCTTCATGACACAACGTATTACTGTCAGTGTGTTCTAAAAATGATGGTAACTTTCAGCTCAGGAAATGAAAATTCAGTTTACTAATAAAAGCAAAAGAAACATCTTGTGAAATTAATTTGTTGCCATTTTGATATGCTGGATATTCTATGGGAAACCTTCGTTTAAATTTCAGTTACTCCATAGACTGTACACAGAAAAAAAATATTGCAGTGTATTAACATAAATCATCCAGAAAGTCAGAAATTGGATTTACTAAGTTTTCTTGAAGCCCCTTGGAAAATGTGCTGATTTTTTGTTTCCGAGAGCTTGTGCTGCCCTGGGTGAGTAATATCACATGTGGTGGTGAGAGCCATGTAATTAGTGTGTGTTTCTTAGGCATCTCTGACTGCTCATCTGTCTCTTCCAGAACTGCCTTTCACAGTTTCTGAAGTTACCACTGGTTTTTGGGGTTTTTTTACTTTGCTTTCCTTTTTCTCCTCTGAGCACTTGCAAACTTTCTCAACATGCCTCATTTATTTTGTAACATATAGAGCACATCATGTTGGATTATTGACTTCTCATTGAGATGAATGCCATATTGAAAGTTATTTTGAGTGATTCCTAGGAAACAGTTCTCAACAAATTTTTTTTCAGTAAATTTCTCTGTCTCCCAAGGATATTTTCAGGTTACTGATTGTTGTCAGAATTATCTTTCTGTTTCTCTTGAGTTTTTACTGTTTTGTCCAGTATGTGATTACACTCCCATACATGGATTTTGATGCAGGTTTTGATCCTGGAATAATGAGGATGAAGAATGTTTTATAATGTCTATAAAATGCTGCATTTACTTATGGTGTACAGATATTTTATTAATATTAATGAATGTATAATTGAAATTAGCAGGCTCCCTTGGAAAGGTAAACTATCCCCTTTGTGTTTTGATTTTAAAATAGATCTTTGTTTCTTAAAACGCAATTTAATCTTTCATTCTGCTGACATGTAAGTCCCCTTCTGTTCCCCTGAAATTCAGCCTTCCAACTTCTATAAAAGAATGATCTCAAGAGAAATAATTCTGTTCAAAAGGGATTTTTTTTCTGGATAGCTTTTGGTGACTTTCCCACCAAAACTTGTGGTAAAATGGCTGAACATTTGGATCTAGGTCTGAGGAAGAAAAAGGGGACAGAGGCTTCTAAGTGGTACTATCAGGACAAAGAGAAGTTACAGACACATCTATGAATGTCCTATTTGTTAAGCTATTGAGCAATAATTTTTAGGAATGTTTGAATCACAGCTTTTTATTGCATGGTGACAAGTAGGGAGATACTGCCATGGAGCTTTTACTGTTCTGTGATCATTGAGCTTATAGCTCACATACAAGGTTATTTATTTTTAGTGTCAGAGCAATCAAAAATTATAATCTATGCCTAATAACATCAAGAAAGCCTAAGAACCAAACTTCATATGCATTGCCAAGAGCCTGGGGTTTTTTTTCTGCTAAAATTATAGAGAAGGGACTTGGTCTAAGTATGTTACATGATGGTGCATTCCCCTACATCTTCACTGAAATGCTCCAACATTCAATAACTCTTGAAATTAGTCTTTCTAATATCAGCTGTCATTTTTTCTTCCTCTCTTTAAGATATACTTCAGAGCTCCCTGCTATCACAAATGTCTTCCTTATGTTGTGACCTGGAGTCTGTGGTCAGTCACCACATGGATTTGTCTGTGATGAACTAAATGGGTTGAATTACTTCAGTCTCTTACAATAAGACAGTATTTTCAAGAATCACTTTGTGGCTCTCTTTTGAGCTATCACCAATTTGCTGAATTCTTTTGGGGAGCTCCCAGTGTGCTACTTATGGTCTCACTAATGCTATATGCAGAGGGTAATATCAGCTCATTACTCCTACTTGCTATATGCTATTTCCCTACTTATGCATTAAAGGATTGTATTAGTTCTCTTGGCCACTATGCCTCCTTGTGAGATTTACTGCTAGGAGGACTTGAATAAAGCTCAGAGATACTCAGACAGCACTTGGGAAGACCTTATTTACTAGTAATGGCTGGGGCTCCTTCAAGAAATTTGTCAGTGACCTGGAAGTCTTAGAGTAGTGATAGAAATGAGAGCAAGTCCTGGCTGATCCTCTCCTTGAAAAGTACTCGGATTTGCTTTCCAGCTAAAACACAGCTCAGTCCTGTGGTGCCAAATTCTACAGCTTTCTTTCCAGACCCAGGAGAGCCATGACAAGACACATATGCATCATGCAAATACAATCCTGCTTGCTTAGCTCAACAGCCAGGCAGTGGCTGCTGCTTCTATGGCAGTGCAGAGAATTAGAAAATAATGGGCAGTCTTCTCTGTTTGCAGAAATATCCACAGTGGCTTTATTTTTCCTACCTCTGTGACTCAGAAAATGCTTGTAACTCATTTCTCCCCATATAAAAAATTTTTTTGAGGTCTAATAGAGTCCTTGAATTAATAAGAAGGGAGCCCTCACGTGTAAAATTATTGGTGCCATCATGAGATTATTGTCCCTCTCTGAAGCGGTAGAAAAATACTGCCCATGCAACCAAATGCCAAACAAGCTGTATCTTTGCTTATTGCCAATGTGTTGGCCAGGAAAGTGTTCACAGTATGGAAGATTTTGGCCAGTTCAATTTTGTGGTTGTTGTCCTTTTTTTGGCTTCAAGGGTGATTTTTTGTTGTTGTTGTTGTTGTTGTTGTTGTTGGTTATTAAGGGATTTTTTGCTGTTGGTTTGGGGATTTTTTTAAAAGTTTTTGTAAAGCATGTTTTTCATGCTTTACAAAAAATAGAATAGTGAAAAGTTTTGAAAAAAATTGTGACAGAATTTTTTTTAATAGTATCTTATTTCTGGTAGAGATTTTACTTATGACTAGTGCCATATACGTTTATGGAAAACAGTAAAGAAATAAATTATGACTAAGAAAAGGATGCTGTTATGAACTGAAAATAATTGACTAATCTTCACATATAATCAGAAGCAGGTCTGTACACTCACTGAGAAACTCTTCTGGAGTTTTGAATGGAAGAATAGTCATACGTTGGTCATACAAGGTGAATACTGGTGGTAAGCAGCTATTTTCAGTATCAGTTCAACTGGAACAAAACAGGTGTGTACTACGCCTGCAGCTTTTTCTTTGGAGGTTTGGAACAGGAATTTCTTAGTCTGCTCTTTCTTTGTCTTGTTTTTTTCCTGTTACGTGATAAAATGACCCTGATCTTTGTTATTTGATTGGATTCCAGTCAAAGCCAAACTAGGACATGTATCAGCCATGTGCTTTTCTTCCCTTATGCCATATGCTTTTCTTCAGAACTCAGTAGGTGCAGAAATGGTGATCTTGAAGATTTTTTTCCTTTCTAAATAGGTATCAGTTCAGGGAGAAAATGAGTCTTCGTAGGAGTACAGTGGGCAGAGATACGTTGTGGGCACAGGTTTCGAAGGAGGATATTGTGAAAATTGCACATCCTTCCTTTGTGATTTCCAGATTAATATGAAAAATAGGGTCTAAAAGGCTGATGGAATGGTTAGACACTGTGAACTACTAGAAACACTGTCTCTTCTAAACCTTCTTTAGAAGAGTAACGAGCCTTCTTTCATGCATAAAATGATTGTTCAGGATTATTCCAAAGTCTGAATTAACTTCTTTAGGCTTCCATTATTATGTCATGTATGCTTTTATTCTTGTTATTTCTATTAATTAGAAAATTTTATTAGATGACATTGGTTAAGAAGGACATCAGAGTAAACCTTGCTTTCCTTTGTTCAAAAGGAAACTCTCTACTATTTTCTTTTTTTGCTATTATGGTTTGTTACCCTCCGGATTCATCCAGATCATTTATGTCACTGTTGGGAGTAAAACTTGGAAGTCACAAGCTTCACTGAGCAGTGCAGCATACAAAAGCTTTAGTTTAGTATCATAAAATTTCTTACTATGGGTTACTTGCAAATTTTCATGCACCTGTTTTGGTGAATATAAATAAGTCAGTTTAGTAGACTTGGTTTAGAAGGCACAAACCTCTCAGTTAAAAAAAAAGGTAATTCTGTGTGATTTGAATCAGCAGTGGTGTTGTTCAGACCTAGGTTTGACTAAATCTGTTTAAAATTTGGATTTGAGAAAAATGTGTTTTCTCAGTTAAAGGGGCATATGATTCTTTCATGCATGCCCGATTTTGTATCCAGCCACACTTTGAATTCTTTGTGCTTTTGTTTCATTTATTTTTGATTTTATTTTTATTTTTTACTGTTTTCCCCTCACCCTGTTTGCATGCTTGAATTACTAGATCATAATGAAGGGTAAAGAATGCTAGATTTCTGCACTCTGTAGGCAGTTTGGGAATGACAAATGAAAACAACCAGTAATTCAATTTTCCTGCCCATCTGCTTTAATCATTAAAAAGAAAACCCAATTAATTTTACTTTTCTTACAGAAAAATAGGAATCTTATAATTTGGTTTAAGTCTTGGCAGAGACCAAAATCATCCCGTGTTCTACATGACCCAACCCTACATTTTGTGTTTTTCACAAGTGGGCACCAGCAGGACCACAAACCTCTGCACTTCTGCTGCTCCTCAAAGGTGAGTTACTGCAAGTGCTGCAGCCTTGACAGCTTCATTCTGCCCAGCCTAGAGCCTGGACTCTTAAGTGCTGTGAATGCTTTTATTTTCCTAACAAAATGCAAAGCCTTGAGAAAATAAGGGAATCAGAGCACATTAATCAGAATTACCAATGTGAAGACTGTGACAGAAATTTGAAAAAAACCCAACCATACAAACAATGGTTCCTCTGTAAGAAAAATAATTTCAACCCAGTAAAAAATTGATTGGTAATTCAAACCAGAAATTGCCCTGACTGTTAAACATATTTTGAAATATTTCATGGGCTGTTTTATCATTGCAACTTGTTGACATTATTTTGTACTTGTAACTTCATAGACTATAGCCATTTATCACATCAGCATCAGACATCTGCACAAGCATTTGTCATGCTGCTGTTGATTTTTTTTCTTTTTTTTTCTTCTCCCCTCTTTGCCCCCTGTTGGCTGATGGAAAGCTATAGCTAACAGAACAATACAGTGGAATGTGAAGGCTATCATTAGGGGGCAAAAACAGACTTCAAAGAGGAAGCACATATGGTTTTGACTTTTATAAAAATGGCAGGTGGACATGAAAAAGGTTGATTTCAAATTTATTTTCATGATAGCCACAACTTCTTAAAAGTCCAAAGTGATTAATTTTAAATTTGGCATTCCTGATATCTGAAATAGGATCACAGTTTTACAACTTCCTGGGGCAGAGAATGAGAGTGACGGGGTCTTGTTGGTATAAAACAATGCCAACCCAAAGCAAGAGAGTTCTTGAACAGCAAGAAACACTCTGCAAAAGGCTTTCTGGATGTAAAGCATGCATATGAAACAAAATATTTCGGAAATCAGCCTATTGTGAAGCATATATTAAACTCAATGATGTTGGGTTAGATTTGAAAGGAGAACTTTTTGTTTATACGCTAGTAAGTGTCACTTGTATTACTTACTGAAATAGCAGTTGAATACAAAAGACTTGAAACAAAATGAAACACCACCACCACCCCCCCAAAAAACTGTCTTCCCCTTGGTGACAGGTGTTTCTTTTTATATGAAGGAATACATGACACTTAATTTTCATTTTTGCATTATCATATGTCATTTTAAATCTAGCATCTGAAATCCTCGTGGCTGGAAAGCCAGAGCTCTCTGCACCTGTGGGTGACTTGCTGATGATGTGAAAGAATAAGCAACTGTCATTTCTAAGTACAAGCTGAATTTATCCTTCTTGTAGTTGCCTTATATGGTATTTTAATTGAAAAAGAATGTTGGCCATCTTGCCATCAAATTTAACTGCGACCTGCATGTAACTGTGTTTGGATCCCTATCCCTGCTTTGCTGCTACTCTGAGGAGAAAACTTTTATCCTGGTTCCTGCTAATTCACTTCCTATTTCTTGCATTTTGTTCTGAAATTGTGGACTGCTCAGAATGTGTCATGACTAAACCTTACCCAAAAGGGCATGTATTTTGAGAAAGTATAAATGATATAAAAATAATGATGGTATCTTACATGGATGATTATTTATCATTACTTCTAAAGCCAATATTGTATCAGGGTAGGATATATTGCAATAACACCATTCTCCAGCAAAATCAATCAAACAAAAAAACCCCCAAATTTCTTTTGTCTTGTTATTTATCCTCTGAAAGTGTCAAGAAAGGCTTAGTTTTTCCTAAATAAAAACTAATTGAATGTCTTTTATCAAGAGGTTGGAATTAAAATAGAACGTATTCTGGAAGTTAGTTGCCTGCAGACTGGGACTTGATTATTCATTGCTCCTGCAGAAAGACAAGATTGCTGTTTCTTATTTCAGGTATTTTATTACCTCTCTGAGAACGGTACTATTTTTTTTCTCTAGTGAGAAGTATTATTTTAGTACCTGAAACATTAAGTTCCATCTGTCCTTAAGAAATGGTCTCCAGAAATGGCTTTGTAAGATTTTCTTTTGAGGGTGGTCTTTATTTTTTTTCAGTCAGGGTTATGTGGGCTTTTTAGGCTGAACTAGAGGTGAGAACTCACATGAAACAAACTAGATGTTGGTCCACCGCAGCCCGTCTTCTGCCATTGAATTTGAAGAAAGAAATGCTTTGTCAGCAATTTAGTTTTCAGCACTCAGGTTGTGAGATGCAAATCCTTCCTAGCTAAAAGCAAGTATTTTGGGGGATTTTGCCTTCTGTATCAGGCAAACACTCCCACCAACCAATCTTGCTTAAAAAGCTCCTGCCTGGTCTCCTCAAAACCACTCTCTGGAGCACTTGGACAGAGTGGGGATCATGGTGGTTGAACTGAGAATGGCCCATGCCTCCCTCCTCTCTGAGGTCTCATCAATTTCCTCTGCTGGAGGCCTGGTAGCAACATTTTCAACCATTCCCTGAAGGCAGATATGATCATCAAAGAATGTTTAACTTGAGCACACTTCTTCTTACATCTGAATCAGTTTGCCCAGCTTCCTCCTGAGTATAGAAAAATGTTTCCTTTTGTCAGTTAACATAATATGTCCTGGATTGCTGTCATGATCTGTCTTCAGACTACTCCCTTGCTAGAAAATTTTGTACCACTGAAACTACAGGATAATAATAAGAGAAGTGCTAAGCCTGTCCAAGGGGTAAAGGAATGCAACCACTTAGCCCTTCTATCTCTTTCAATGGGGTTTTCTGTCAGAATTCAGCACTGATATTTTGAGGACTTGCTGAATGGATCCATGCATCTGCTCATAAATTTATTCCTAACTTACATAGAAGAATATTTAAAAATCAAACTGCACTCTTTCCATTGACAATAGAAGCACACCCTTTGTACTTGTAAAATTTTAACAGCTTCTTCCTCTAGGAAATCATGAAGGTACCATTCGCAGAGCTGTTCATTCCTCTAGCTTAGTTCCTCTTAGTTTCCTAATATCTGATGGGAAATCATCAGAAAATTCTTCATTTTTCCAGTAAAAAATGAAAAGGGTGGGAGAGAATAATTTTTGCCCTATAGAAAATACAGACTAATTCTATAAATGCAAAAAATAAGCATTTCCTTAACAGATGCACTATTGATTCAATGTTTGACCATAAGTGGACTGGTTTAGGTTTTGACATCTTTGGGGAAAGCAAGCAGTCCCATAGCTGGTTTAGTTTAGCCAAAACTCAGGTTTGACTCAGTTTTCCATATAATGTCTGAATTAATAAATTTGAATTAGACCATGTTATTTTATGGATAAACTTACACATAGGTGTCTTTAAACGAAGTATGCATGAAGCATCTTCATTATAAATTCTTTTATTTATGTTAATTAAGTGAAAAAGATTGATGATTTTACAATAGATGTAAATTTAAGGATGAGGAGCACATCTGCCTAATAATCTATTAGAGGCAAAAAAATGTGAAAACAAAAGATTTCAAAGTCGTCATTTACACATGATGGCTGGAGTGTTGCTTAAAAATCTAGAAGCTGTGTAGAAGCCATTACCATTTGCTGGAAACCTAAGAATTCTGAAGAAGTGGACTATTTTGAATATGTTTTAAATAAAAAGTTCAAGTATTAATTAATGTTTTCTAAATAAAAATGTGTATTCAATACATCCAGAAATTCTCTGTATCATGTCTGCATGGTAGGACGATACAATCTCCAGAGATCCCTTCCGATCTCAACTCTTCTCAGGTGGGTTTCAGGGTTTTCAGTTTTAAAGATATTGCACACTACAGTATAGGAAGTGGTGCTATTGTCATACCAGGAGGAGTCTCCAAAGATCTCAGTTCCTGGATAATTTCAAAGTCTTTTGCTCCCTTAGGAACTATTGCAAAATGCATGAGGACACCATTTTACCAGTATCCAGTAAAAGCAGATGAGAAAACACTTCAAAGACCCTGCATTCAAAGGAACAAAAAAGGTTGTCACTGTCTGGGAGCAATAAGATATGAAAAGTGCAAGAGTCCTTGCCTGTCATCAGGGTAAGTTGTCAGTAACACGCAGGTGAATATATGTCAATATTCATGAAGATAAGTATAAGGGCACATCCATATAAGTGCACATCCAGAATATAATTCCAAGTAAGCAAGAGTTTGCACATGCACAGAGAAAGAAGTTGCACCTGAGATCACTCTTACTGTTTTGCTACAGCTAAGTGCCCCGAATTATGGTGTTCTGTCCTCTGTTTTTTGAAAGCCAATTCAAAATGTTCTTCCATAGGTCCTGTTCTACTCTTGGCATTATGAAAAAATGATAGAAACCATAAACCACTATAAAAGCCTAATTTTACTATTTATTATTGCTAAGCATGAGAAGAGAAAATCCCAGTGGTCTAATTGCTATTGTGGAGCCCCAGGAAAGTCAAGTTATTAAACAAAATTGTCTATGTTCCTTATTTGATCAACTTCTAAAATAATTCCTAAAATTAAGATGTAAATAATTTTCATTGTTTGTGATTCAGCTTCCAATGGCTGCTAAAGTATTCAATTGAGGCATAACATCTTAAAGCCTTTTAAGAGCCAAATAAAATTATTACTTATAAAATATTAAAAGCCTCCCACAAATGGACAAATACTTACAGAAAAGTCCTTCATAAATAATTTTCAAACTAAATTAAGTAGTAGTATAAGGAATGCATTAAAGTTTGTGAATGAGATATTAGCAGCGTGCTCCCTTAACCTCAAAGTTATGATAGCTGGAGCACTTGCTACCCCTCTGAAACCTTGCAACTCCAAGTCCTGGCTCACTCTGGGAAAGAAACATGTGCTGCTACTGGAGATTGGAAAAAGAGCTCTAGGTCAGGGGTCGACACAGTAAGGGAGTTTGCTCTTTAAGAGGTTATCTGTGGATCTGCAAAGCCAAAGTGCAATTGGGTTCTGTGATGTGATTTTAGTGAGTAATTGTATATGATCGTAGGTAGTTTCAAAGACAAGGTTGGAAGATTTTTCTAGCCTGCTTTTGATATCAGTTTTGGGGAGTCTGTGTAGCTTGAGATGGACAATGCAGTTTCTTCAGAAATTGTCGTTTGGAGTGATACAGCTGGTAATTGATTCATTTTAATTATAAATTTAGCAGACTGGTAATACGTTTTTTTCTTTCTCATCCCTGTAATACCTGTCACATAAATCAACAGCTTTGCAATCTTGTACATTTTTTGTCACTGGTAAAAACTCATGTTTGCTTTTGAGCTGGAACTGCATCAGAGAAAATTTTGAATGTTTATTAAGATAGTACGAGTCACTGTAATTGATCTGCCTGGATATTGCTTTTTCTTTGGTCTGTGAGTAGATAGTTTGCCAGTGGGTTATCAAGTTACTGGCTCTTGATTATTCAAAACAATGTGAAACAAACATTTCCTATTGTTTTAGTTGTTTAGGGTTTCCTTGATTAAGCTGTCACCGCTGTCAGTTATGTTCTTATAAGCCTGCTCGGATCTATTTCATGTTAAGAAAAAGCTCAGATAAATCCAGGAAAGCTTAATGTTTATCCAATGTGAAAATAATTACTCAAAAGTGTTATTCTTAATCCAGATAATTAGAGTGAGGAAGGAGAGATCAGTGTCATTGTGAATTATGCCCTGGCAATTGACTCTTGGTCCTTGTAAGTTTCAGGTGAAGATGTGAATGGATAAAGGTTAGATTAACCATAATCCAAAGTAGCTGCAACCTAAATCTGTTATGATACAAGGATGATCACTTAAAAAGAGCTGGATTGTGGGATTGTTTCTGGTTGGATAAGATGCCGCTCGACTGGGACTAGTCTTAAAACATGCTTAGCACCATGTCACTGCAGCTGTAAGCACTTGTGCACGGCTTCAGGCTGCTGCAGACCATGGGGCTCTCCCTGCACAGTGTAACACTACACTGCTGTGCAATATCTGTGCTTTACATTAACATGCTTTACCCTGTGTTTCATGGAAAATAGATGGAAACTTAGGCAGAGTGATTTGCCCAATGACCACCTCTCTGTGCTGTTAAACATATTTCTTTGAGTTCCCCATGTGAAACCTTCTGTGCATATACATGTATTATAGTGTACAGTGGCATGAGTACACAGTTATAAAAATTGACCAATAAAAAAATGTAAAAGAGACAAAGTGTTTATTCTCTCTATTTTAGTTTACACCATGATTTTGTAGGGTTGCTAATTATTAGAAAAGTAAAAAAATAACAATGTAGTCCATATAAGGATAAGGTTTGCAGATGTTTCTCTCCTTGAAGTTGCACAGTTTTCAGAAATCCCTTATAAATTAACAAGACTAAATCAAAATAAATTCACTCTGAATGCAGGAAAAATAGCATTAAAAAGGGGATATGCAGGTATTAGCACATACTGGAAGCAGAAAGGATTTGATGCTTCAGACCTCCCTGCTAATAGATCTGGGCATAATGGTGACAACTCAGATGATGGTATGTGTGGTAACTCTTCATAAATATATAGACTCTTGAATATCAATGGTTACTTATTGGGAATAACACTGCAAAAAG
This sequence comes from Zosterops lateralis, assembly GCF_965231275.1. Classification (NCBI taxonomy): domain Eukaryota; kingdom Metazoa; phylum Chordata; class Aves; order Passeriformes; family Zosteropidae; genus Zosterops; species Zosterops lateralis. The sequence continues at coordinate 46,668,804 of NC_139766.1, read as the reverse complement.
AGGAAGAGGGTGAAAGACTGTTTTTTGAAAAACAGTACAAGAAATATTTGGTATCAGCAGATAATTTAATGGTATTGTCCAGTCTTTCTCACTGTTTCAGTAAAAATGGAAATAAAAACCTACAGAGATTTTTTTTTATTATTATTCAATTTGTATAATAAATTACATGCATTTATTCTGAAGTGATACATTTGTGCAGATCTCCTTCATCCTTCCTGGAAAACTGGAAGCAGTATTCATTGATGCGTTTCCTTACTGAGGTAAGGAAATAGTTAAAAAAGTAATTAATGGAATGCAAAAGCTAATAAGAGGGAAGTACTTTAATACACACTTGAGCTAGAATCTTCTCTGTGAATAATTAAAATTATTTAAAGTTCATTTCTGGATTTTTAATAAAGTATGTCTGAATAAGACTTATTCCTGGTTTAAAACATTTCTACACTTAACTCACTACCTTCTTTTTGCAATTATTTTTATAATTGTATTGCTTTTCCTTAAAGGAGGTTTAGATAATGTTTACATTTGTCTATGTTTCGAAAGTAAATTCTGTAAGAGGCATAACATTCCTAAGTTTTGTTCCTAAAATAAAAATTATTAATTTAGAGCATAACATGAAAATGTTATTTCTAATGTTACATTATATTCTATGGATTTGTGTCTCTATAACTGTTGTGTTCTCCTGCATCCTAGACTCCTCTTTTAAATAATGTTCCATGGAAATGTATGTCACTAATAAAAATTTTCAGATTTATGTCAGAAAAGATTTTAGGGCAGGGATTTAAGTTTTCAAGCTTTAGAATGTAAGTCAAACTTAATTAAAATAGGGGAGGAAGGGTGTGTAGCACAGTTTCCTCACACCTTTCAGCAAAGCCTTTTAGTGATTGATACTAGAGGGACCACTGGTCTCATGTAACACAGTCATTCTTGAGTTAGAGAAATGTAAGAGAAATTTCCATAGTATAAAGGGCAATAAGAACTAAATGTAGAACTGCTAATGCAAATTCTGACTCTGAAAATGTTAACATGGAAAAACTGGTTAATAAGCTAAAATGTCTCTTCAGGGTTCAAACTACAGAGAAGGCAACATCTGGACAAAAGTGGGGAGGGCGGTTTTCCTTAGTGGAAAACATGATTTAGGATGAAAATGAAATGATAGAACTTAGAGTTGAGCACTCTTGGCCCCTTCTGCATTTTACAGATAGACTGGTAGGCAGTTGACTGTCAAAGTCACAGAAATGTCACTGATATATAAAAAAATTAACAATAAAAAGGAAAATAATAACACTAGTGAAAACCTTGAATGTTTTCAAAAATTAAAAAATCAGTGAAGCAAACCCAGAAATTCTACCACATTTACTCTGTTGAAAGAAAAAGGAGGTCCTGTGACAGTGTTTGTAGTGCCAAAGACCACAGTCAACTGTGTACCAGTATCAGTAACTTTGGGTTAAGTAGCTTGAAATTTCTTAAGCATTAGGGATCATAGGAAATAATGGTAATTAACACAAAGGAGATAAAATAACTCGACCTATAAAAGGAGAAGTAATGAAATAATTTAATCATCAAATTGCAAATAGTCAGAGAAGATAGAAGGTTTTGCTCTGAGGAAAATGAAGTAGCTGTTAGAAATGTGACATTTATCACTTTTAAGCAGCTTCGGTGTTGAACGATGACCAAACTCTGTCAGTTTTTTGAGTAGTGATGATCCCAGGAAGCTCAGGGAATAGGAAAAGAGTTTCTGATGAATCAGGCTGACTTTTGCTAGAGGGTGAACAGATTGTTTCCCTGTTCAGCCCCTCTGAGGTCTGGAAGCCATACGTCAGTGGAAAAAGTCTTGGCTGATTTCTCTAATTTCCCAGGATTATTGGGGTTTTAAGTTAAAATTATGATCTTCTGTAACTTCCATTAGTGTACCAGAAAATGTAGTTTAAGAATAAAACAATTCTTTTAGTGACTTAAAATTTCATCTACTTTCTTGCATGTTTAACATGCATTAACCAGCTACATTAGTGTTTCAGAACTTTACGAAGTACTATAAAATAATACAGAAAGAAAAGTTAGAATATCATTTGTTCTGAGACAGCATAGTAATTTACTGACCATGGACAATTAAGAAAGAAGTAAGTACCTAAGGACAGCCATGAAACCAGTGCAGATTAGTCACAGGTGATCCATTCTTGTAACCCAACAGAGCTTTTCAGTTTCAGAGAAGGAGGAATTTTATTTGTGTTCAAAACTAGTTCAAAGCAAATTGAACATTCAGGGAATTGCCATTGAACATATTTCAAGTTTCTTAACTTGCAAGAAATTGAAGTGTTTTTTAAACAAGAGTTGTGGAAATGCATTAAATGTATTTATTTCTATAAAATATAACTGGTTTTGTCAGTGTTTTCTAATATTTTGTTCTTCCATCCTACTAGACAAAAAAAAACTGGTTTTCTTGCTGTTTAGGCAGAGAGTATGAGTGATTGTTTTGAATTACATGAGAAATACATTTTGTCCATTAGCCTCTTTCTGACAGTGGCCAGTAAATCAGTACAAGAAAATACTTGTCCAGTAGAGAATATTTTCTATCTTCTAATGATTTCAGCTTTAAAGATTTCTTTTCACATGCTTTATCACATTATTGTATTTTAGTGCCCTTGATAGTCCTCTGTTCATTAAATTTGTCCAATTGCATTTGATTCTATTTACACTTGTGGCATGATGCAGCAATGACTTAGGTAAAACAACTAATATAATTACTGATTGTTTGAAAAAAAAGAATTCCTGGTAAAGTGCTTATTTTAAATTGACTGCCTAATAATTTAATTTGATATTCCCTAGTTCTCCTGTTGTGAGTCAGTGGAAATTTTTACTTGAGAACAAAGAGAGAGAACAAATTCTCTTGTTTTTACAGTGCTGAAGGGTCACAAGTCTAATTAATTTACCTGTCTAGAGAATGGCCTTTGTATCTTTGTTCATTCTTTGTCATCTTCAGTATACTTCTTTGTATTTTTTGAAGCTTTGTTATATTTTTATGAACAACATCCAGTCTTCAAGAAGCATCTGGTACACCAATGACTTCCACTATCTTCTATTATTTACAGAAAAAATTAATTATTTTACCTATATTTTTTTTCTTTTGCTACACATTGAGCTGGTGCTTATTGTCCACTATGTGTCCATAGTAGCCTTCCTTAAACTTGACATTATTGCCCATTGTGATATTATTTAGATTGCCTTTACTGTCTATATTTTATTTTATATTTATTGAAAGTAAATTTTTCTTTCCCATCTTATAATCATGAAATATTTCTGTGACCGAATGATTAATTTCTAGGATGCCAAAATTCTTTCGAAAGTCATTTACAAGGCAGTTGAACTGCACAGAATCTTATGGACTTTCACTGACAAATGTCCTCCTTTTTGAAATCTGTTTTTGGGGTGTTTTTAAAGTCTGTTTTCCTATTTCAAAATCTTTTATTTTAATCACAGGGCCTTTTATCTTATTCTGCAGGAGATTGCTTTAAAAATTACTGGCATGGACCCTCCTTTTTAAAATTTATTTTATTACATTAATGTATTTCCAGCCTTTTTACCTAGACCAGAGAACCATTACTACTTCTGGTCTAACTGAACACAGACACATTTCATTAAAAAGCTGGACAAACTGTATGCAGCTTTACTTTCCAGTCAGTGCTCATCTTTCTCAGATAAACTTTTACTTCTGCCCAAGATCTTTGAGAAGATAATGGCTGGCTTCTAAGTTAGAGGATCAGAGCTTACATTTGGTTTGAGTTGTGAGCAGCATGATAGTTTGGTTGCCATTTTGTTTGGCTGCTGCTTTAGCAAGAATAATAAAATTTGATTCCTCAAAATTGGAAATCCTTGTCTCAGTAAGGATGTTGAATAGCACTGAGTTGTCCCTGAAGCTCTCTATCATAAGTATCTCCTTTATATGCAATTCAATAGTCTATGTTATGAAACTAAAAGTAATATCAAATTACTTATTTACTGTGTCTTTCGATTACTGTTTCTTCACTCCTGTATTACTTGGAATCAGCCTTGCAAGATTATTCATTAAATTCTCATTACTGGGGTAGGGTTTTAGAAAAGTGTGTCTATCAAAAGTCCATTACTCTAGCACGGGTTTTTTTGTAAATATTGTAAATATTTCCTGGATTAGCTTAATGAAATCTGAATATCCCTAATTTAAACAAGACGGGTAACAACATAAACACCTACTATTGTACAGATATGGATATATTTTTACAATGGAGTATAAGTTTCTAAAAGTACTGTTACTTAAGATAAAACCTTCTGAAACTACATTTAATAGACAGAATATTATATTTATATTTTTTTTCAGACATATATAGAATAGAAATTTCATGAAAGGAAATACAACTAGCTGTGTTCTGTAGTTTGTTCTGTTTTGCTGTTCTGTATTAATACTGATGAATTTTAGCTTCTTCTTTCTTCATAGTCCCTTCACCCAGAGAGCTTTGCTGTTAAACATGAAATGACCATGAATGCTTGAATCAAGCAGGCTTCCCTCTTGTTAAAAACAGAAATTAAAGGAAATTATTTTGTAGAATTTGCAAGTTTAAAATTGCTAAGTGAATAAATATTTCTTGCTCCAAAAGAAATTCATTCAAAGGCATTTTTTTAGTGAAATCAATACTTATGGCATTTGAAAAAAAGGATTAGTGTCCCCTGAATTCGCGTGAGTTCCCTCTCAAGTGGAAAATCTCCCATGTATGATGTCTTTCAAGGCATTATTGATGTTAGGGTTGTTTGTTTTTTTTTTTACCTCTCAATTCCATTGTGACTGAAGACTTGCAAGCCAAATGGGACACTTACAATCTTTTTTATAACATGAAACTAAGAATTTTATGTCCTATTGTATGTGAAATGTTTGAACTAAATGTCTGACATTTGAACTAATAAATCTTATGATCTCTGCTGTGACCCTGTCAGGTGATTAATGTACATTTTGGACTAGCAAAGTCAAAGAAGAAATTTTCTTTGGTTGGGACACCTGTCCCAAAACATGTACCCGATGGCATAGTATTTCTGGAGCTCATCCTATTCATTGTCATGCCCATAAAGAAAGCTTTTTGCAAATTCCACAGGTCTCACGTCTGGCAATAATAATCTAATATATATAATGCAGAGAGAGACTAGAAAGAAAATCTGTTTCTGTTTTTGCATGCTTTTCAAATGCAAATCTTTCAAATGCTGCAAGATACAAGGCTGTGCTCATTTCGGTATTTCTCATGTTCCTGGTAGTGTCTGGATGCTGTTTGCTCCAATGAAGATGAAGTTCCTCTATTGAGAACAAGTTGTCTTGTAAGTTTTCTCATAAGTTTTCTCAGGCTTTCTAGTTCTGATCAAAGTACTATTACTGCAGAATTGTTTATGCATTCCTGATTCCCATCCTAATAATAAAAAAATAATCAACAAAAAAAATATTGCAAAGCAAATTTATCTGCTTGTTTCAAATTAGAGCATTAAGACTAGCTTTAGTCTGTAACTTCAAGTGCTATTTCAGGTAATTTCTAGCAGTATCTGACATAATTTCCATATGATATATTTATTAGGAGTCTCATTTTCTGATAACCTCTTGGGTATGTTTTTCTCCCCCAGTTTATATGTTTTTCATATAAAGATTACTCTTTGAAACAGGCCTGAGATGTGGCACTGTGCACAGACTCTACTCTTTCCATTTACAAATTTCCTCTTATTTCAAAGCTCTAAAATAGTAACAATACATTTTTGTTTTCTTTCTATGACTTTCTATTGCTCTTCTTTTCTTTCTTCTTTCTCTTTTTTATTTCTTTTTTTTCCTTCCTTCTTATTTCCTTTTTTCTTTAAAATTTACACTGGGCCTTGGTTTGTCACAGGTTATGGAATTGCATAGACCTCATAATCTGTAAATCTTTCTGGGATTTGTTTATTGTGCAGTTATCTTTGTTTTTGAGAGAAGGGACTCAAACAGTAGATAGTGGCCTGAAATCCTGTTCCTAGATCACTGTGAAATGCAGTGTCCACAGAGCTGAAGTTTATATCATGAGTTAAGTGCCTCAAAGGTAGTAGTATATCCCTAATTTTCATACATTGTTAATGTTCTGGAAACCTGAGGGATTCACTGCATATGAATATATAATGTGAATGTATAAATCATGGCAGCATTAGGTACTAGAAAGCACAATTCTTGTTTCAGGTTCGAGGCTTGTAAAAGAACTTGTCCTGTAGAAGAGAACTTCTGCAGTGCCAACTTCACTGGTAAAATAAAGCAGTGTAAAGAAAGCACTGGTAAAATAAAACATGACATAAGGGAGATTTGCTTTGTCAATATACTCACAGGGGCCAAGTATAAACTCTTCCTCTTAGTCTGTGCCTAGTTTACTATCCAAATCAGAAATTGTCGAGGTACAGAAAGACAAAAAGGCATTTCTGATTCATGATTTGATACAGATTGAAACACACCTTGTCTGCTTGAAATAAAGTTGGTATTGTATCAATTAATGTCACTCATTCTGATATGGGACTGTTTCCAAAAACAAAGAAACATTTATGTAAGAAGATCTAGGTAATTGAGTTCCAGTAGGCATGCAGTGAATATAATTTGATTTTGTGGTACTTAAATTTGCATTCTGGAACTTTAGGGGTCCAGAACCAGAAAGGGGGAGGATCATGACCATAGCTTTTAATGAGGATTCCTGTTTAACTAGACATAGCAGAAATGCAGAGGAATGTAGGAAAACAGAGATACAGTATATAATAAATTTTGTCCACAAAACTAGGCATTGTTTAAGTGTGAATTTGTTAAAACAAAAATAAACAAGCCTAGGTGTTCCTTTGTTTGCTTTTTTGAATGTTGATGCATCATTGTCTCATACAAGGAGCCATTGAGTGATCATCATATGATGTGACTACAATGCATTGTGTATGTAGATGTCTGCATCTGAATAACGAGCCTATGCTCTTCCAAAATTGATAAAAATCTAATTACGCTCTTAGGGTGCATTTGTTCTTCTAAGGCCAATATCTAAAATTCGTCAGATGAACTATCCTGGACATCTGCCCCTTTCTTTAATTTGAATGTAGAGATGGCCAGCTCCGATCTGAAGGTCTGTATTTTTAGCACATGAGGCAGGGGCAATGAATCCTGCTCGTTGTGACTGATAGGATAATTCTTAGGAAAGTTCAGGGAGAAAAAACTACAGCTGCAGTGTCTCTTAACTACCTACTGTGTTTATCTGCCCACTCAAAAATTGCTCAGAAGGTAGGTGAAGTGTGATGTATTGTTAGTTTTTTCTGTTTTGTCTTTAGGGAAAAGAGAGCAGCTAGAGAAATAATGAAAAAGCTGTGTTCACAGAGTAGCCCACAGCTGTAAAAAAAGGCCTATCTGCCTCTAGCTAGGGTAACCTTAGACTGTTGGGGTTTACTTTATCTTTACTTATTTTATTTTTACGAGTACAATTTGCTAAGCAGAACCTCTATGAATATGCTGGTTTTGGCAAGCCCTTCTTCTTTTCATGTCGCACTATCTCATCCTTTGCCTTTCTCTTACATCCCCCTCGTCTCTTGGTTTCTTTGCTAATGTATAAAACACCTGCACACCTCCTGACTAACTTTCTCTGAGAGGAGGCTCCAGTGTTTGGTTAAGTCACGGGAGATGTGGGGATTTGTGCAGTGCTCTCGCTTTCGCGCTGCGGAAGTGATGACAGAATAGTCCCGACAGTCGCTAGAGGAACTGACACATCACACCCAATTATGTGGCCTCCCCAACCCCTCACGCCATTCTTCCCTGAAATATAAGCTTTCTGTCTCACACTCTGTTTTTTTTTTTTTAAGAAATTTGTTATGTAAAAGAAAAGAGAAAATGATGTGTGGGGGGGAAGGAGTTTGTGTATCATTCTGAAGAAAGCTGTTATAGAGTAAGTCTTCAGGGACATTCAATATATCAGCTTAAACATAATCTAAACACTTAGAAATATTATTTTTATAATTCACACAGGATAAAGACCAAATTTAAACTGATGATAATAGAGGATTCAAGCCTTATCATTTACTGTGACATTGCCCATCCACTATAGTGAGCTAGTGGGTGTTGTCAGTAACAATAAAGTACAAATACATACACTAATCTATATGTGATGGGGATCCCCCACAGCGTTCAGCCAGCTGTAGAAAAAGTAGATGATTGTTCATGTTAGTACCACATATGGCAAAAAATGCAGTAATGATTTTCTTTCCTCATCCCTAGAATGATCTATCCCTTGAAAGTGAGATTGCATGAGTGTCACAGTTTCCTTCCTTCTCCTTGTACAACAACAGCTAATACAACAGAAGAACAAAATTTGCTTTCAGACATTTGATCGTATTTGTAAGAAGAGGAATAATTAGAAATAAAAATACATTATGCAGTGATAATTAGGTGCATTTGAGCTAAAATTGGATTCCAGGTTGTAGACATGGAGCAGTGGTAATATTTTATAAATTTGCCTAAGAAGAAGCTCTCTCTCCTCTGAACTTGCATGGAAAAAATTTAAATTACAAAATCTACTGCAAATCCCCAGTAGCTACTAGTTAAAGTGCACAAATGGCTGTGGTTTGGGCTTTTCTTATTCCTTGTTTTCCCATCTTTAAGTTTTGACAGCTGTCCTATGACAGCAGAAATACAACATTCATGTTGTGATTATTTGGCAATAATTGTAATAGAAATTATACACACATCTTTGCTGTGAATTGCAGAATAGGAACTTCAGAAGTTGTCAAGCAGCAAAGAATTTTCTGCCACTCTTTCCAGATTGAGGAAAAAAAGCATTCAAAACATACAGGACCATGAAAGAGGATAAAAACTAAGTCCAAGAATATGGAAAATGAGTGGTTACAATCACCATATGAGAAAATAGACTCATCTGAAATGAGTAAAAACTCTTCATACAAAGAAAAGAATGTATTTCCCTCCCTTCTGAACTGTTGCAACAGAACAGCTTCTAAAGGAGAGTACGGTACAAGAATTAAACAGTGTGCAGACAGTTTTTGACTGTCTGCTTGGCAGCTACAGAAGTTAAAAAGGCTGGAACATTGGTGAACCAACTTCCCAGGAGGGCTTGTGTGATGTTCCTCATCCCCTCTGCCTGGGCTTTACCAAAGTCTGGAGACAGTGTCCACAACCTCCACCTGGCTCCCCCAAAACTACAAGGGCAGTTCATGCTGTCTTAAGCACTCCTGTGGCCTGAGGAGTGCAACCCCAAACAAGCAACCCCAAACTCCTCCTTTTGTCCCTTTTCAACTTTTGTAGATCTGCAACAAGGCAAAGCAGATTCACACCACTTCAGTGAGTAACATAAACTTAGGTAGAGTACCTTATTTTTCTTGGCTTCATTTCTTTGACAGTGCCATAAATCTTTTCATCATACTCCAGCGACTGCCACAAGCATTTGTTACTACTCTATCCACCCTTGATTGTCTTTCCCCATATTTGAAACTTTGACATGTTAAAAGACCTGATGGGCAGCTTTACATTCCCTTTAGGACTCAGAGCAGGCAAGGTAGCACTGTACACTACAAGAGGTCCCATGTGTTTGTTGATATCTGCTTGAGCAGATGTTCATCTATCTGAAATGCCAGAGACAAAGTCAGGATTTGTGCAGAGCCTGGAAACCCTGTAGATACAGGCACTGCTAACACAGATGAATTCCAAGCTCCTGAACTGTGTTGGGCTTGGTATTGAACATATTCATTGCACATAAACAACTAGCTGCTCCCTTCTTCAGAGATAACTGTCCCAAGTGCTGTGGGAGGTCATTCGTACCGGAACAGAGAAGCTGCAAATTTAGTGTAGGTGCTCTAAATCTAACTTGTGTTTCAGTCTTGACCAGCTGTCCTCTGGACCCCTTGTGACAGCACCTATGAGAGCTCCTCTTTTTCCTTCTGCCTGTGCCCCAGGTACCCTGATCTCCCTAGTCAGTCCACCAGACACAGTGTGGGTGATGGACAATGGGGCGTTACCTTCTGCCATAAGGAAAGTGGCTGAAAACATTCCCCAACCCACTGCACACTCAAGCTAAGGCTGCAATATAGTCCTATGAATCAGGTGAGGCTTTATTTTCTGTATTTCTCTCTATAAAAGAATTTTTGTTTTAAGATTAATGTTTAATTCCATATAGCAAGAAAATATGACAGTTTGCAAAAATTTTGTTAAATTTTTGTGGGTTTATTAGTAAAATTCTAGGTTATGCATGCTGATTTTTGATGAGTATTGGGGCACAATTTCATTCTTATTCATATCAATTTATCCACTACTATATGAATAATAAAATGGACTTAGTCACTCAATAGCACAGGATTATTTATTGTATGGAATGATCTTTGCCATTTAGTGTGGAGATCCAAGAGATGCCATCCTATTTTTCAGTATTGAAAGTTGCGATCAACTTTTTTAATATAAGCTATTTTAAAACCATTTACACTTGATTATTTGCAAAGGCTGAAGAGGTACATTGGGCTGTCTGCGATTTATAGAAAGCCAGAAATATTGTCTGGACAGATTTTATTGTTTAGACAAGAACTGTGAAATACTCCCCATTCACTTTGCATTCACTGGCCAAAATCATTTAGTCAGGCAAGGTGGCAAATGCTTGTCTGTGATATTGTCAGACTTAATTTGGTGATTCTGTGCATCCCAGTGGACCATCAGTGAAATGGGATATGATTATCAGTCCTCATAATGCATGAGTGTTTTTATGGGTAGCCTGATGGCTAAGAGCTAACCATTGGCAAGATTGTCAGGGTCTTGCTGAGGGCATCCACCACATAAGAATCCAAAGAAATCTGAAGATTTAAAGTGACATCTCAGAAGTAGATGGAAAAAAAGGAAATTTTTAATTTTTAGCCAGTTTTTGTGGTACAGTGGAGTCAAACTGGGAGTAGGTGATTTTGTCAAGGAGTCAAAGTATTGCAAACACAGTTTTATGTACTTTGCTAAAGGAATGATGAGGCAATGGTTATGTTCAATTGAATAGCCTGTGTCCAAAATGCATTAGGTAGGGAGCAATGAGGTCTACACACACACCTAGGTGAAGGATGGCATTAGAAATATGATGTTCAGACATTCAGTGGGATATGTACATTGTGCACACAGAAGGTTATCTAATAATTTGGGCTGAAGCATGGTTTGAGTGATTATCCATTCAAAAGCTTAAGTGTTATCCTCTCTTTCCGCTGTAGGGGGATGGGTTACCTTTTCTGTGGGAAACCACACATTATGAACATGCTGCTTATTCTGCTGAAATGTAGTCTTAAGTTTGTGATCTTTTCATAAGCCTCTTGCCTTTAAAACCAGTTGCCTGAAGTCTCCACGGAAGGAGAGAAAAACACGGAATACATTTAGAAATACTTAAATATAACTTGAAATAGTTTTCCCATTCATTAAAAGTTTGCTTGACCCAAAATGTCAGGACCCACCAGTGTGAAAAGCAAGAGATGAATATCTCTTGTATCACCTTTCCACTCATATAAGCCCCAACTTCGAGCCTGCTAGAACAGGAGGTGTCTGGAGTTAATCCTGTAACTACAACTGCTTCTTGCAACTCAGCCTCTCAGTGTATTTTGAGATTTAAGTCCACAATTGAGGAGGAAGAAGGAAACATTCATGATGATTTTTTTCCATAGCAGCTGTTTGAAACTGTTAACATGCTTGTACCTTTAAAAGTAGATCCCAGGGGGAAGAGACTGAGAATCAGATTGCAGTTAGAGGGCTAAGAAGCACACAGTAAATGTGGGTAAACTCAGAGTTTTCTCAGATAAATATGTTATTGATCATTGAGAGGAGAGGTAAAGTTGTGTAAAGAGATTTGCACACACACTTTTGATTCTCCTGGGGATACATGGTGCACTTGCTGAACACAGAAATAAATCCTTGTGTGCAAAAGATTGCTTCCAAACCATCAATAAAAAAGTAAAGTTGTATCTGCACATGGTCCAATAAAAAAAGATTTTTTCCCATTAGAGAACATACCTTTGATTAATCAAACATACTTAGCAATTATAATTTAGAAAACTATCCAAAAATATAGACCTCTGTTTGAAATCAAGTTTAAAATAATGGTTTTAAAGTCGCAATGTAGAAATGTTAGGAAGGCTGCACATAGCTTTTACATTTTCAAAATTAGCTAGGATTGGTGAGATTTATCTGGGATACACTGTAGGTGATCTAGACTATTTCTGGGAAAAGACTATTTTCGTTTTTCAATCCTGAGTATCATGAAGAGTAAATTTTGAAAGATGTGCCCAAAAATCTGAAGGGAAGACATACAGACAGATTGCACACTAATTTTTTACTGATTGCTGTTGTTTTTATCAGAAGCTTTTATGCATAAGGTTCTTATTGTCCTTGTAGAAAAAGGGAGGTAGAATCAATTTCCTCTTCAACATATTGATAAACAACTCCAGATATAGTGGTAGGGGGAGGAGGAAACTACATTTACCTTTGCGTGACCTATACAGGAATGCTGGAAAAATTAATTCCAGAATATTATGGCTACATTCCTTTAAGTTGTGGATATGATTTACATAGTAGGTCTTCTTGAGCCATCCAGCTTCTTTCATCTTTATACTGTAAATTGCTTTCATCCCCCATCCTGCCCCCCCCGCCAATCTGTATGCTTGAGGTATTGTTGTGATAAATTATGGAGGTACAGAACTGAAAATGGTGTGTAGATTGTCTAAGAAATTGAGTGCAGTCAGCCTTCAAAGTGGTGGATGATGTGCTAAAACAGCTACCTTCCCCTGGTCAGGTCGCACATGTCGTCAACAAGCAGCTGCTTTTAACTTTGTCTTTTGCCCAGAGCACTGAAAGCAGCTGGATTTATTGAATTAATAACTGCTCCATTTGGGGTGTTTTGTTTTCCCATGACTGTGAAATCTGGCTCTAATGTTAGGAAAGTGTAAGACACGTCTCCTTCACCAAACTAGGTGGTGCCTTTTTCTGTTCTTATAAGGTACTTAATCTGTAAGGCAGAAAATAATTAGAAAACTGTACCTGTGGAGGGATAAAATAATGAAACATCTCTTGACGTTTCTTAACTCTCAGAGTTAAGGGATGGAAAGGAGAGAAGCACATAAAAATGAGAGCCTAATACAGACATGCTGGGTGTGATTTTGAGGACACTTTTTCCAGTCCTCAAATCCATCTCTTTGGTTGCAATGCCTAGTAGTGGTCTCTTTAAATTACCTGATTTATTTTAAATAGTGTGGGAATATTAATGGTAGTGGATGGATAAATAGTTCCTATGCTTTGGATTGATTTCTTTTCTGAAGGCTCTGAATTTCATGAGACTTGTTGAGAAGTGGTGGCAGTGTGTTCTGCAGATGGAGGTGGTTTAACCTGTGGCCTCTGGTCCCTCTGACCACAAAGGCATAAGGAATGTCCTACTACAGAGTTTTGGGCCAATCCCTCTTTATGGGCTTTTGTGTGGAGCTGTTGTAGGTAGGGTCACTCATTCTCTAGAGACAATTCTTGAGGTAACACCTTCAGGTTTTATAAGTCATGGCACATCTAGAGTAATCATTCTCCTGTTAAGGCTAGTCTACTCTGCTGAAAGCACTGGCATTATCTTCTTATTAATAAATTTCTAAATATTAATAAAATACGGGGGGGGGGGGGGGGTTTAGCTGCATTTTTGGGATAGAAAAAGAAAAGAGAAAGGAGGAGTTGTTGAGAACATGGGTCTGCATATAAAGTGCCTTGCACGCCCTAGTTATTGCAAGTGGCACCTATTATCAAATCCTGATCTTGAGTCTCGCTCAGTATGTGAAAGAGAAATTCCTGAAGTACTTCAGGACTTGTTGACTTGGCTTCCTGCAAAAGGATGACATGAGCTTGGGAGAAATGGGACTGAATATCAAGCTGCCATGTCTAACCATGGCTGTACCTGTAAGCTAAGCATAAACTGTGCCCAACAAGGATTTGGGCTTGTATTCTGACTTCTGTATTCCTGGCAGGGGTTGTTCACATATATTTTCAGCCTCCTAAAGACTCTTTGGGAAAGGTAGAGGAGATCTGACTTACTAGATTCAAAAACTCTTAAACTTTCAAAAGCTCTTCAGTCCTCACCAGACCTATCTTCCTAAGTCAAGCACTGGCATCTGCCAACATGCATCTTCTAATTGCTGAATCTTCTAATTCTCCCTTGGAGGAGTCTTCTTGCCTAAACTGCACAATCTTCTTTAAAAAGTATGGTGAAATTATCTGTGCTTTACTTTTTAGTTTACTTATGTTCTGTATTTCTGTTTTATGTCTCTGGAGTTTCAGAGTTCTGCAAATAGATATAATATATATATGTATTGGCTTATATTGTATAGATAGATTTATGTCTTTTAGATTTATGTCTTTATTATGGAAATTACTGCTCTGGTAACTTAAAAATGTGCAACTCTTAGGAGTAGAAACAGCCATTTTACCCAACCAATTTTAAAATTGCTGCAGAGGTATATATAAAAAAATTATGATGTGCCAAATATTTCCTTCATTTACTTTTAAATTGTCACAGAATATCAGAATGATTCAGTGCATTCCCTCCAGAAAGTTGGAGAGTTCAACTTCCGAATCAGAAGAAAGGCAATTTGTTCATAAACCAGCCATCCAGTTTGCAAAACAATTTCCAAGACACTTGAGAGGGGTTAAGAGAACAAAAAACAGTAACTTGTATCCTTGTTTTGTGTGTGTACTTCTTTGTAAGTAAACAATTCCATCATCGGAGCTTCTTCCTATGAAAACAGCTTTTTACTTAGGTTAAAGAAGTCTTCTGCTTCCCCATTCGGAACTTGTTTTACTTTTTTTCCTTTCCTTCAGAATATATGGTACATACTTAATATGCATAAAATGCCCCAGGAGTTGGGTATTCTGCAGATCAGCACCTTCAGCTCACGTTCAGGTGCCTACATAGCAATGCCTGGCTCATGCCCACCTGTGAAAGGGGTTCTTTTAAAGATGGATATTTCTGAAGAAGTTAATTCACAAGTGTGAACTATTCTGACAATGAGGCAAGATCACTTGTAATATTCTGTGGTGGTCACCCTCCTTTATGGCAAATTTGGTAACTTCTGGAATGGATGAAGCAACTACAGCTGCTGCTTTCAAAGTTTGGATCCATGTCCAGAGCAGCTTGGTCCTGTATACTGAGGGAGAAAGAGATTTGAGAAAACAAGGCACATTTGTGTTATTAAAAACTGAAATTGTGCTATTAAAAATGGTAAGACATGGGAGGTGGAAGAGTGGGGAACTGGAGTAAGGAAGTGTTACGGTTAGAGTTTTCTGAATTAAACTGAAATTTCTGCAAGGAAGTTACAAGCTTGTTAAACTAGTGTTTTCTAAGGAAGAATATTTAGCTCTGAATTTGGCATTAAACCTCATCTATCCTGTCCCTATCCCTTTCTCTATAAAGTGCTCATCACATTTTTCCTCTGCTGAAATATCCACCAGGCTTGTGGGTGTATTAATAGGGAGTATGAGTGATGCTGGTGATGCCTTGCTCCTAGCTGCAGGATCTGGCAGCAACCCTGAAAGAAGCAGACCTTTGTGAAAATTTTAGAAATGCTTCCTGGTCACTCTTGCCCTAAGTTTGTGCCCATCCTGTTTTTCATGGGAGTTAGAAGTAAAATCTTCAGAGTGTTCACTCTAAAAAAGAATTCTTAGAAATGGAAGCTATTTTTACTAAGACTGTTCTGAAGTAGTGATTATTTTTTTTTTTTTCTTGATTTCTCCTCAAAACAAGAGGCAAGTATGTCAACATGGAAAATGTTATCCTTGGGAGTTAATTTTGCAAAATTATAAGCAATGTGTAAAGAGAGTTTTGTAACAACAAGGATGTGGCAGTTTTGGGAACAGGCTGAACTGCTTGCCTTCCCTTGTAAGAGTTTTGTCATTTATCATAAGTCTATTGGGCAAAAGCTTCCCAGTGGAAGTCCAACAAAAAGAAATGCTATATATAGATACAAATCTTTAAGTAGAAAAATAGTGCATCTTTATGCTAGATCAAAATTGGTAGTAATAGTAATGACCAGCAATAGATACACCTTGACAGATGCAGAAATTTGTTATGTGAAATGCTAAGGACTTTGAAAACACATTCATAAGCTTCCTCTGCTTTATCTACATACACCATTTGCCCTGAAGAACAGATCTTAAATTTAAATTGTCTCTTGCTCTAAATTCCTAGTAATTTCTAGTACTGCTCATCTAGTTTTATTATCTTCTTTCAACTTGGTCAAGATAAGTAGTCCAATAACATATATTCACCAATATTACTAAAAACGAGCAAAATTACCCTAAAGGTGGACATTCTAGGGGGATATTTATATATGTTTTAATTTTATGTGATCAGTTTGCTCTTCTCTGCCAGACTGTGAATCCCAATTTAGTTGTGCAGAATGTGATATGGCAAAAAAACTTGACATTTCCCTGTTGAAGTTAAGATGGCACATGGACTTTACTGAAATCCTGCAAAGATTCTGCACCTTTTTTGCTCCCATTCTTCTGGACTGGGAGAAAACACAAATATCACAAGAAAAACTTGTTTCCCAACTTACTGAGAGAGTACAAAAAAGAAAAAGCAGCACAAGACTGAGTCAGATCCACACTGGCTGATCCTGCCCTGATTAACAGACACCAGAAAATCCTGCTCATTTGGGCTTGAAGCAAATTGTTTTCCTATTAAATACAATGTGACTTGAATCTAAACTTGAATTATATTTGAGCTCTAAAGTTGCTTGGACTTTTAAACTCTGAGAGCACTGACAAAGGTATGAAGGAGCTCAGCCCCTTCAGTGGTGATGCTCTGTGTCTTGCCAATATAACCTGTAATTGAATGAATTGTTAACCAAAACAGAAGACAAGAAAGTGATTTAAGCCAAAAATATTCATCCTGTCTCTTCTGTAGCTTTACCTTCAAATATGTCCATAGTTATTTTGGTAGTTATTTTTTCCAATTTTAGCATAATATTTGGACTAGGTAGAATGTTTTGCTTAGTAATTAACAGTTGATTTTCATGGCACAAAGTAAATTATTTTTAACTACACTATCTTCACTAAATAAATCAAAATACCATAAGTCAATGACCACTTTCTGCAAGGTAATGTGCATTCACTTTGTCTCCTTGTGTTCTCCCTAGGATGATGGTTTGTTGGAAAAAAAGACACCTAAAATGGTTTTAATCCTTTACAGTTACATTAAAATGATGTGGCTGTCCAGCTGATAAATTGATTCCATTGTATCTGTTCTGAATTTATATAGATATCAAAGTTCTGCACAGTCATAAATGATTTATCTTTTGTATTTGGAGGAGAGTCATAATCATTCACTCTTTTTCAAGTCTAGTTTGGCAACTTTATCTCACTTGCAGTTTGCATTTCTGAAAGTGGAAATATATTCTGCAGCTTTTGATGTGTTGATTGGTAAGAAGGTAAAGACAGCTGCACACATGTCTCCAGAGACTCAGCTCAATGGCTAAATGAAGACCTCTAGTGCTTTCTTGTTAGCCAAGATAGATCTACATCCAGATGAACCACAATTAGTCAATAGTGAAGGCTATAGGTTCATGTGATCAGAAGCCACAAATCAGTTTTCCCTAGGACTTAGTTATTGGCAGATAGTGCCTTAGGCTATGCCTTGCTGCTGCTTGCCTGACTGTAATTTTTCCCCTAGTGAAGTTTTTAAAGTCACATACTGAGGCAGGAGCTGTGATCTCCTGACAACATGGCTGTCACTGGCCTGTCAAATACCAATTGCTTATCAAACAAATTGTCTGCTACTTTAATGTACCTGGCTCCTTGCTATTAACAAAGCTTAAAATGCTGCTGGTTTCTGAACTGCTGTTTACTCTGTTGGTGCCTATCTGCTTACCCACATACACCATTATTTTTATGTGGCATGGGACAAATCCTTCCTTCCTGCAACCTGAAGGCAGCACACCTGAATGACCTATAGCCAGGGTGGCTGCCTATCACTGTGAACCTGTGAAACCATATCAGTAAACCAGGAAGGAGCCCTAATTCCTGCTGGTGTCTAAACCGTGGGCCAAAAGGATTTTGTTTCAGAATGTTTGTTTAATATATTTATTTGCATGGCCAGCCTTATGCTGTAGGCTACTTTGCATTTGGTTTTGGCTAAAAATGAGAAGCAAAAATATATTGTGAGGAAATTCCATTTCAGGCTTTTCAAGAACTTGAGAGCTGGTGGGCTGGAAAACTACACAATGCTCACAGTGACAGATAAATATGATTTCCTAATTTCATGGGTAGCTAAAATAAGTCTCAGAAAAGCTGCATTACTTCCTCACCCAGTGAAAGAGTTACAGATGGACACCACAGGTCTTATCATCTGCCCCTATTTGTAGCTACCAGCCAGTCTGTCTCCTGTGTAGATGATTTACATGCCAAAATGGCTTCTAGGCAGCACACTAGTTGAATCAAATCACACCTTTCTCATTGCTGCTCTGCAAATAAAGCAAAAATTAAGGCTAGTAGAACTAAAAGTAATTTTTCAATGAACTGAGCATATAAAACGTGCTTTAAAATTTCCAGCACCCTGCAGTGATGGTGATTAGTTAAAAAAACATCACAACCTTGTTACTGTCACATCTTTCAAAATCTTTTTGCATTACACAAAGGTGGTCTAAGAAATTAATTAAAATGTTGGACAATAACATAATCAGGGATATCTATATTTGCAGTCTTTTCTCTGTGCTTGCATACATCTTTTATCTGTCAAGTACAGCAAATAGCTAATTAGCCCCCTTTTAAGTGCTTCACTGCTTATATTGGAGCTATAGTCATGCCCTAGTGGGATGGTTTCCAGGAAACTTGATATATATTCTCAGCTGAAAGAGCATAAGCTTATTTGTAGGCTACTAAGAAATTGGTAGAGATTAAAAAAATGCTCATTTAAAAAATATAGTTTTTTGTGTTTCTCAAAGAATGTCTGATCTATTGGCATTTTAAAAACAGAGCCAAACCCTAGAGTCCCTATGTGGGTCTTACATAGCAAAATTTTTGCCAATGTCCATGAGAAGGTTACTAAATATGACCTCCTGGATATCACCTAATGTGTTCCCTAAAAGGCAGGGTTTTAATATGACTGGTGTGACTCATCGTGTTAAAATCTTGCTTTTATTTGCTCATTTTCTGCTTGGGCAAAAGTCCAGCATAGTTGGAACTGAACTAATACGCACTTATTTTCACAAGCTGCCTTAAAAGTATGCACTAGATAATGTGTTACACCACCATGCATTGGCAACAAAGTAATGAATTTGACAAATAAACAAATCACCTTAATTTTACATGATAATCAAGAACATTTCAGCTCAAAGAGATGCTGGGAGATTCTACTCCCTCCTCTTTCTGCATGAAAATCTTTATGATAGAAAGGCCTCTTTGAGGGTTACTATAACATAAAATGTCACATGCCATCTCATGCTGACCACAAAAATAACTCAAGGCGCCACTCTGCTGCAATTACCAGCTGTAAGATTATGATGTTTTGACACAGGTGAGGCAAAGGCTTCTGGGCACAAATAGAGTGAAAGTATGACTTACACAACTATTTCCTCACAAAAATACCACATACTATTTATACACCAAAAATGTAATAAAGAAAATACTTTTATTTAGACACCTGAAACTACGTTTGGCCATCAATGAATTTGCAATGTGACAACAGAATTTAGCCACAGTTACTTAAAATTTTCTACTAGTTTATTTGCCTTCTGAGTAAATCTGCTTGTGTTTGATGCTCTCCCTCATTGAAAAGTATAAATTATGGTAGAAAATGATTGAATATCAATATTTGCTTATGTTCCACTGTCTTTCATAAATGTGAGAGCAACTCTATCCCTCTTTATTCACCAAGCAGTATTTTTCTGCAAGTGTTGTGGCTGAAGATATGGTGGGCTACTTATGAAGTAGAATATTGTATATTTGAAAATAATAATCACATAGTCTATGTTTTGGTCCAGCAAAAGGGCATTTTACAGACACCAAGCAGTATTTTCTATGATAGCTGTTTGTGATGTATATAGACTACACAGATTTTTAAATGCAACTTGGGAGCAGATCATTATGTTGAAAAAAATGTATAAAAAGGCATTAGTCACCTCATTCTTCCTTTCTGTTCAAGTTTGTTTTGAAAGATTTGTCATTTCCCTGATATGCAGTCCTATAATATCTCTTCTCTAACATTTAGTTTATTTATTTGTTGGTTTAAAAAAAAATGGTGGAATTTGCAGCTGCAGTAAAAAGAACATAAGGCTAATATGCCAGATGAGTTACTTCTAAAGCAAAAGCCCCCCCCCCCCCCCATGTCTAGAAGCAGTTCCACAGTGCATAAAAATACCTTTTATATCTATCCATCCTGCTCCACAGATTTCCACAGTTTTTTTGCCAGTTCTGAATTCTGCAAAAGAAAAATATCTCTGTTGGAGATGTGTTCCCCTGGGAGGGAGGTGCCTGTCCATGGGTGTCATCCCTATGCTGCTCTTGAGGCTCAGGGAGCTGCTCCTGGTCTGAGCCTTCCACGTGCAGCTTTTTTTGAGAAAAGGAGAGGTATAGATCACAATCCTGCAGCCTTAGTATTAAGGTAGATTTGTAGGTAGGAAGGTTTGCACATTGCACTCCTCAACACAAAGTAACTGAAATGCTCATTGCGTTGGCATTTGGGACATGAAAATCTCTCCTTACCACCACTACCAGGGAATTGCATTGCCTTAACCCTAGTGCTTAGTTTGAAAGTTTTGATAAATAAATGCTCCTGTATGGCAAGAGAAGCTGTAAATATGAAGCCTGCCGAGGATTCTGCTACTGGGCAGCAAAGTGGGAGATGGCTCCAGGCTGAATTTTTGATTTCTGAAAAAGGTATAATAGTTCTTTACCCCACTGAAGAGTCATGAGTTTACATATCCTAATACCTTTGAGGTGCTTTGTTCTGTGGTAAGGACGAGAAAGGGCAGATGGCAGAAAGGGTAAGTACTACATGCCCATTAAACACTGTAATATTCTCTCCATCCTGCCTCTGTGCTCACCCTTGTTTACATAACTATACAGAATCATAGAATCATTTAGGTTGGGAAAGACCTTTAAGGTTACTGAGCCCAGCCATTAGCCTAGCAGTGCCAAGACCACCACCATGTCCCTAAATGCTGCACTTACACAGCTTCTAAATATCTCCAGGGATGGTGACTCCACCACTTCCCTGGGCAGCCTGTGCCAAGACTGACAAAAGGACATGAGGACATATATAACCATACAAGTATACTTATTCAGACAAGAGTCTGCATGAGTTTTGGCCCTATTCCAGGTTTTGGGAAGGTTTTTTTGAGCATGATGGGTTTTTGAGCATGATGGGCATTAAAGTGAATGAATGAAACTTTATACTTCAGCAGCATCCACAGGAGGGGAAAGAGAGTGTTAGAGAAAGGTAAGGTGCACATAAAACTGGATAATGTCACCTGCTGCTCCCCATCATGCAACTTAAGAAATGCACAGGAATTTACAATGTGCAAATGTTCTGCTTTGTAACTACTGAATTTCATGGTTGCATATTTGCCACTTGTGAATTTGTAACTGGATATTAGGAATTCCAAATGACTGGGATGTTTCTGCACACGTAGCCCTTTTAAAAGTATAGTAAAAATAAGAGACAACCTGAGTATTCACTGTAGAGGGCACAAAAGGAAACAGAAATGCTAAGAACTGTTGTGCAGTTAGCTATTAAACTGGAACAACCATGTTAAATATGCAAGCATGAACTCATATGATCCACAAAGCATTTTCAAATGGATATAATAGAAACAGTTATATTGTCCAAGTAAGAGGCTAAAGCCAAAGTGTTGTGGGCAAGGTGGCTAAAATATAATGGAGGCATTAGAAACTATTGCTGGGGCAAAACCCCACTATTATTTGATCCCTTCATGTTACTTTCTACAGAATGGGATTAGATCCAATCTGCCAGTGGTACTGGGTTTACACACCAATATGTGAGAGGTAGAATTTGCAGAACTAAATTGATACCTGATTTCATTCACCTCTTTTGAAATATTGTGTTACAAGTATTAGATGACCAGAATGTAACATATTACAGCTACTACATAATATAAGTGACACGCAGTGATTGTTACACTCTAGATTTATTGTTATTATTATTGTTACTGTTATTATTATTATTATTATTATTGTTGTAATTTTACTGTTACTATGAGTGTTAGTTTGCCTTTTCACTTTGTGTTTTCTCAACAGATATTACATCAAGGTTCATGCATCGATCTGCCAGCGTATTCTTAATCCTACCATCTTATCCTAATTTTTCCATTTCAATACTACTAGGTCATATCTTATTAGCAAATCCTTGAACATATCAAATAAATGTGTGGATTTAAAAAAGGAAACATTTGAAAAGGATGTAAAATTTTAAACATTACACACCAACTATTAAAATTTCCAAAACTAATATTTTTCTAAAACAGATTTTTCTAAAACAAATATAGTTTTTTTGCTTATATGGTTAGATTTTTTAGAATCTTCCTGATTCAGAAGGAAAACTAATTTCCATGTTAAACAAAAAATCCAATTAGAAATCAACATTAAAAATATACATTCTGTATGATCGCTTGTGCCATATGGCAAAATCTACTTCCAGTGATATTTGTGAATTATAATCAAACCAATGTTTAGCAGAGTGAGGAGTTCATTTCCCCTTTGCTTTATTATTTTCAACCTTTTACCCTTCATACTGTTGGATTAGGAAGTTTTTCCCTTTTCTTTAAGGCTCTTTGTTTGCGATCTGCTGGCCAAATTCATCTGTATGCATCATTTTCAGTAATACAGAGAGTTATACCTTCCATGAGTCTTTGGCACTGCATGATGAAGCGCTCTATTTATATTAAAATGAAGAAGTTCCTAAGGGAGACATAGAACAGAATGAAACAACAAACAGAGCTTTCGAGAGTGGATACGTGAAGTGACAGTGACAGCAAAATGGTAGCTCTCGTTACGGAGTGGCCCAAAGGGCTGCAGGAAGACTTATAGCATGAGCCACACTGGCTTCAACTTGGCAGCTCTTAGAGGCTTAAGTACTTGCCACAAGAAGATGTTTTACAAGGCGGAAGTTAATCAAACAATTTCTCAGGATTGCACATCTTGATTTGGGGTGTCACTGACAAAAGACTTTGTGCTTGGCTTTGCTATATATAAATTAGAGGAATTATTTTAAAATCAAGCCATATTTCTTAATTTAAATCAGCATGCAACAATAATCCTGTTTTTATGATTTACTTAGTCTAGATAATAGGAGAAACAAGACATGGACATCACATTACACAAGAACTAATGTCCTTCTGTTTTCAACTTGAGGGAAGGGAGAAAGTGAATTAAGCTGCTACTGAAATGTGCCCTGCAGTTCAACTTGGATCAGATAAGTGCACTATAAAGTGGTTTATTGTGGCAGGGGGAAGCTGACATTAAATTGCCTGGAGGACTCTCAAACCAATCACAGTGAGGAAAGTAGTGAGGTTGCTGTGCACTCTCTTCTGATAGTGCAAGCAATCCACATGGCCATCCTGAGGTACAGGAAGAGAATGAGAATTACATTAAAAGTGAATTTCAAAGAAAAATAGTATTTTGCAAAGTGGGAAAGAATATCAGATATGATTTTTTCAGAAAAAAAAATATGGAGGAGGTAGGAGAGGGCATTGCAAATTGCAGTTTTCTTTGACCATCAAGGCTCTGTTGGGGCCAGCAGGTGGAGAGATATGGTGCTACCAGGAGCAGAGAGTTAAGAGCATCTGCAAAGAGAATGCTCTTCCATCTCTTTGATTTCATCATATGACATTTGACATCATGTTCCATATAAAGGAAATATTTTGGAAGATTCATTCTGTCCCTTCTTAGGCTGTCAATTAGCCAGTTACAACTTCCTGCTGAGAACCAGGAGTAGAGCCTATGCTCCATTCCAGCACAAACAGGAGACAGTCTACACTTGATATTTCCTGTCTCAAACAGCATATGTGTAAGGAACCTATTTTAAGTTTCAATATCTGCTAGAAAAAGAGGGCACTTCTGCTGGAAATAAATAAAGTTATAGTCAGATAATTTAATGAGCAAAGTTGCTTGGGAAGGAATTAATTGTTCCCTGCGGATACAGTCTTGCACATGCTTATAGCACTGGTAGGGAGGAAAGATCACCTTTTATGATGCAAAGACATAACTTATCCTCTTCTTATCCACAGAAAGTTAAGCCTAGGGCATATTCTCCACATACTTTTTTTTTAAAAAAAGACCATTTCTATGAAAAACAAATTAAAAGTTTGAAAAAATCTAAAACCACTTTCCATCTTCTAAAATTACCTTCTCATTTTTTGAAAATATCTTTTTGGCAACAGTTATTCCTGCAGCAGACAGGAATTGTCAATCAAGTAGGAAAAGTTCCATGAAGTGAAAGGTAGACTTTTTTTTTGGGATCCAATCCCTTGTTATATCTGCCTCATCTCATGTTGTCAGATACACCAGCATCCTTGCCACAGAAAATGTGCACTGAACAAGAATTTCTAGTCACCATTTATTTAGGTCTCCATCACTGTAGGAATCCCTTGGCATCCCATCCACTTGCCATTGCCCTGAGATTAGCAAGACCCTCCGGTTTTTCACCACTAATGCTAATACCCTCAGAATAGTGGAAAGAGAGAAAATAAGGAGACTGGACGTAAAGATTTGAATAATAATTTCCAAATAATAGAGTATGGGGGTTTATTTTTTTACTTTGCGATCAAGAATAGGAGAGTTTTTAAGAGATTCAGGACTCTGTAAACTCTGCCTAGGACAGCTGGGCAACTTTTCCATAAAGGGCAAAGTTTGAAGGGAATCTCCTTTTCCTTGCAGATTTTAAATTCTAGCCATGGAATATGTGCACAGTTTTTTACAGGCCTTTTTACCAAACTAATTGTCCATTCTATCTTGATCCCACTCCTCATACAAAATTTGATCAGGTTTAGTGTTAAAATGACCCCATTTCTAAAGAGATTGTATATGTGAGAGACTGAGGATATTTTTCCCAATCATCAGCTGGTCCAGAGTGTGTATTTGTCTCTGCCCTTGGGGATGGCTGCTAAATGATCTGACCTGCCTCTCTCCAGTCAAACTGTTGTTCAGGCACCTACCTTCAAAATACCTGGAGAGAGTGCAGCTCATCAATCGGAGAATGGCAAATCTCCAGTGATGTGGGACTTCCTCCTTCTGGTAAAACACTGCAGAAGAGATACTCCTTTTATTTCCATATATTTCCATTTGTTTCTCTATATAAGCCAGTTTTTCTGAGCTACTTTGGATGTCTTGAAAAATATTCTTATGTGTTCTTAACGTGTTTTGACAACAGTAATGTTTTAATTTCTCTGGCATGCATTTCTGTATTTTCTTGATAGAAATAACACCTCTGTCAATGAAACAGAGAAATCTGTAAAGTTTGATAGTTGACAAAGCATAAAATAGGCATTCCAGAAGAGATTAGGGAAGGTAATGGATCAATGATAGTACTGCCTATTTAGAGTCAGACACAGGAAGAAATTAAGGAATGATTTTTTTTCCTTTAATTTGTTTCACTCAAGGATTATTACAAAGCTTTAAACATACATACTTTAAAAGCAGAATATCATGCCATTGTAGATTAATTCTTCAGAGTTCACAGTGTGGCTAATTCAGTTAATAGGGAAAATACTGTGGGATGTGCCCCTTGTGACCTCTAAGGGTGAGCTGGACCCCAGATCATGGTACCAGACTCCTATTACTCCAGAATATCCATACTGAGAAATAAAACCCTCCTCCTTTAAAAATGCAGCTGAATTGTCCCACCTGCTGATCACTGGGCCAAGTACATTGTTTAATCAAAAAGTCTGTAAAAATCAGAAAACCAAGTATACATCTTCATGATAAAACACTTGAGACAGTAACACTAAGTGTAAGTGACACTATGTAACAGCAATTACACATTATTGCTTAGATCTCCCGCTTAGGTAATTTCAAATAACTATGTTTGAGGCCATGTTTCACTAAGTCACTCTGTAAAGATTTCAAGTAAGAGAGATCAATTTTAATTAAGAACATGTTTTAGAGATCATATAAAAGTGGGAAGAAAAAGTACTTTTCTTTTACTGGAGAGTTATTGAATATATTGTAGAAGATTATTGTTCTGAATTTGTTAATTAGCCTTTTTTATGATGTTAAAGAATTTGGAATTACAAAAGATCAGGAAGAAGTTAATTCTTATCTGTGAAAATTAATCAGAGTAAAAAAAATATATGTTTTAAATTCAAATACAGAGGTAAAGCTACATTTACTTTATGCTGTTACAGCAAATATCTTTATGTGAAATAATGTGTTGTCTAAACTTGCAAATTTAATATAGTTTAACTAAGCAATACTTCAAGTAGACAGCAAAATATCCAGATGGCAAAAAACCCCACGTTTTCTTCTAGAATGACTCAGCACTTTACCATAATTCTAAGTTTTATTGTGTATCATTTTATATCTGCTGTAGTTATTCCTTCAAACAAATCAGTTCTTCCTTTCCTGACTATAAAATTTGACTACCAAAAACAAAAAAAAACAAAAACAAAAACAAACAAAAAAAAAAAAAAAAAAAAAAAAAAAAAAAAAAAAAAAAAAAAAAAAAAAAAAAAAACCTGAGAAGAAATAAATGGTATCTCCAACTTGTACAATGCATTTTCAAACAAAGAACGAAGAAAAAAACCCCAACCTGACCCATAAATTAGCCACTGACAGCCCACAGATAGCAGTAGGTTGAGCACTTACCTCTCTTTCTTACAGCTCCGTGCTTGACTGCTTCATTACCTCTCTGCCATTTGAAATGGAGAATCTCAGGTTTCTTGCTCTGTGGATCTACTAACGACCTTAGTGTTTCAATGGGCTTCCAATGGCTTGCAAGTGGGTGAGGTGGAACAAGTCTACTAGCCAGTGAACACCAGCAGCAAAGCCTGCCCTGGCCTTGTCTTCCCTTCTTGCCTGAAGTGTCTCAGGCCAGCCTACTACAACTGCCCTTCAAAGCTCAGCTCAGATATCCCTCGGCTGTCTTGCTTTTGCTTTCTGAGTCCCATTCTTGATCAGGTCTTTGTGGGTGATAGTTAAAGTGTAGTGGGGGATCCTTACTTATGGAAGGAGAGCCTTTCACCTGTAGCTTTCTGCACTGAATTCACTAATTCCAAATTACAAATTTTGGAATTAGCGAGTATCAGGAGAAAGGCAATTTTTAATATAAGGAAACTGCAATGATGAAAAAAAACCAAACATGTTTTGCAAGGTTAATGCACTTCCTCCAGAAAGAAGTGGAAGAGCAATTTCAACGCACTTTGATTCATCAGTTTTTAGTTGCTGCTGTAATCATTTGACATTATATAGGTGACCACCCTGAACAGCCTGGTCACTAAGGGTCACTGGGTTAAAGCAATGTTTTGTACCATGTTTTGAGGAAGCTGTGTTTATTTTATTGTTCATAGTTGTGCTCCTGTTGCTTTATTTTGATCAAATTTATCTTTTTTTTTCTTTTTTCAGAAGACCAAAACCAGAAATAATTTATGTAATGACTGGCCAAATTTTCCTCTTCCTTATATATAATCACTGTAGGAAAATTAAGGTGCAAAACCATGCCTGGAGTAATTGTTGCATACTTATTAGCAGCTTTCCCTTTCCAGATTCTCTGGGTATTTGTTGCCCATGATAATGTGAATACTTAAGGGGAAAGTGTAATTAGCGACTGTGTAGTTCATTCAGTAAACATTTCTGAGCTGTTTGATGTGACTGAACTGAGCGTCACATATAATTTTACACTTTT
The DNA here is from genome assembly GCF_965231275.1 of Zosterops lateralis. Taxonomy (NCBI): domain Eukaryota; kingdom Metazoa; phylum Chordata; class Aves; order Passeriformes; family Zosteropidae; genus Zosterops; species Zosterops lateralis. The sequence continues at coordinate 46,640,923 of NC_139766.1, read as the reverse complement.
ATCCTACCAGGCAACTGACAGGTCTCTAATCTCAGCCTCAGAGCTTTCACTCTGCTTGAACTTTGCTTCATAGAGGTCATTTTCCAACCACTTGGGAGCAGAAGCCACGTCCATTAAATCCCACAGAGTCGATAGATGCGATAATAGCTTTAGGCACATTTTCTTAGAACTCAGGGGGAAAAGACAATTTCAATAAATGTAAAGCTATACTATCTACAACCCACAGAATATGTAAGCAAATCTCATAGGAAAACATATTTCTTTTAACTTCTGGCAAGAGTCTCTTTAATAATAAGATGCATTTGTTTATTTTCACTGTCAACACTTGATAAGGCTAAAAAGTCACACGATGCTTTAGGAAGGGAATAAAGAGGAAGAGAATATACCTATTGAAAGGTGAAATGACCAATAAAACATTCCCTCAGGTTTAGATATTGCATACTATTAAATAGTCTAATGCATATTTCTCCCCTCAAAGAAAGGCAGATGGCAATAGGATGAGTGCATGATGATCTGACCATCATATTGCAAATAAGAAGCCAATTGTTAGCTCAACATACAAACTATTGATATAGAAAAGCAGAGACCAAGCATCTCTAAATACATGCTATTAGCATACCAAGGAGGCTTGTACACATAAAACTTTGATAATATTTTACATTTTATAGATCACAGCTCATCAAAATAAACTTGCAGGTTGTATCTGTCAAGATAATTAACAAATAGTTCATCTGTAGCAGATGTCTAAGTAGGAAGGACAGTTTTTCCCTTGACATTGCATCAAAGGAGAAACAAATAATATTAAAATAAAATAAAATAATGAGAGTTATCTCAGTTTGATCATAACTGTCTATCATAAAACCTCGTTCCATGATAAAAGATACAATCCCTGCTTGACTGTCAAACTCTCACAATGAGATTGAAAATAAACTTCCCAGATCTTTCTACATTTTTGCTATTGTCTTTGATTTTCTTTTTTCCTTGATATATTTGTGGTGTAAAGGAATAAATCTTGAAAGTAAAGTATCCCCTCCAGCAAAATATTTTACACCATTTGCCTTGGAGAATTCACTGCAGGGAAGAGAAAAGGAAGGGGAAAAAAAAGCCCTGCAGAGTAGCTGGAACAGCTTCAAATTCAATAGTCTATGAGATTTTCCTTTAAATGATCCTTCTAAATATAACAGTTCAATAGATCAGTGGTCAATACAAATGTTACCTGCAAGCTGGAGCTATTCATTTCTGCTACACTGTTCCGATGCCAAATGTTAGCCTGATGCTTTGTAAGCCAGCACACTCTCACATACACTTATATGAACATTAGGCAAAAAACAGCTCAGGAAGTGGGGCTAGTGTTCTTATAGTAAAAGGAAAAAATAGCTGCTAGATCACAATACAGAATTCTTAATTTTTATTTTTTTTTTTCTTTAAAGGGTCCTTTGCGGAACGTCAGAAGAACGCTGAACCTGGACAGAATATTCTGGTGGTGAGTGAGAATTTGTACAGCTTCTTGACAAAGATGAGAGAAATAGAGAAAAGAATTCTGTAGAATAATTCTGCACCATTCAAAGCTCATAGTCAGGTATGGCAATTGTATTTTGTGTCTATACAGTAGCACAAGGTTGAAAGCTTTTAGAAGATAAATTTTGAAATGAAAAATGTATTGGGCTTTGGGAGAAGAAAGTGAGCTAGGAGCTGCCCCCTGTTTTAGTGGCTGTTTTGGCAGTGGTATTACTGTGAAGAGCTTTCCTCTGGCCCAGGCTCTCACGGTTAGGGCTGATGTAGGGGCTGCAGGGCAAACACAATCCAACATCCAGCACAGACCTCCAAGAATTCCTGGTGGCAGAAAAGGGAGGTGAATTCTCTTCCTTGCTCTGAGATGTGTTGGGCTTGGGGGAGGATGTAGCATTTGCTAGACTGGATGTCATTCCTGTCCCAATTTATACAGTTATTTTGGAAAGTAGCAGGCTGCAGCTGTTACAACATCTGCAAGTGACACAGGTAACAGAGATGACCCACCTGCCACATCACATTTTCCCACTGTTGATGTGTAGGCTGTGTGCCACTGTTTTGCTAGGTCCTGGTTTAAAACACATTTAAAATACATGGGCTCTCTTATTTCTGCTCACCACTCTGAGCACCATTTTCTGTGCTCAGTTCACATTCCCTAGGAAGAGTTATATAAGATCTCTCTTTGTCCTAAGATTAGTGTTTTTTCTTGCAAGTTCATCTGTGGCTGTCCAGTAACTGGAGGCCACTGGGAGTTGTGACATTTGTTTCAGACTTGATCAAAACATGAAAGGTCTGAACACAGCAGCCAGTGTGCACAGCCTGACATCTCACCAGGTTACTTTGCATCTGAAAGATGCATCACATGGGAATCCACAGAAGCAGGACTTCTGTTTTTTATCTTGTAAACAGCACAAAGTGACATTGGTTTTTTCTCCTAAATTTCTAAGAAGAGTCAATTGTGTCCTCCAGGGATTCACTGAGTTACAGTTATCTGAGTGCAAGGTCCTAAACTGTTGAGCGAGCAACGTGCTAGAAATTGATATTTCCTTGGGGAATCGAGGCTGGACAGCAAGTTCTGGGATATGATTTGATTCAACAGTTATTTTCTGCATTTCAGTGGTGGTACAAGAGCCCAGAGAAAACTTTTGGGAGAAAACATCAGAGAATCACTATGGACAGAAGGAAAATACTGTCAAAGAAGCTAATTAAGGAGAGGAAAAGAGCTCAAAAGGTTTGCTCCCTATTGTCCTGAAGCTGATTATTCTGTTTCAAATCATGAGTGCTGAGCTGATTTTTTCAATTACAATATTTGTGGTTGCAGTCAGGCCAGAAGTGCATATTCACACTCAGAGGACCTTATTCTTGTCTTGATTTCTGTCTTTTGAGAGACAACTTTATTTAAGCAAGCTGCCACCTCTACTTCATTACCCAGGATCTGTTTTCTTCTATTGAAGCTCACCCCTTGGCCAATCTTTTTGCCATTTCCTCTTACATGTTTTGTCCTCCCCTCTCGTTCAAAAATTTAGAACTTGCATTTCCTTTTGCTACTGCCTCCTGTTTCTTTTGCTATATGCTAGTCAGGTCAGTCTAACTTTCCAACAGCAGCCTGTCAGTCAACTCTATTCACCCCATCCTCTCTGACTAGTGTTCTCACCCAAGGTCCTCTCACCCAAGCAATGTCTAAACACAGGAGGTAGTGTTCTTCCTGGTTTCATTAGCTTAGGTCTTTCCTACACTCATTCACCCGCTGCCATAGATAAAGTTTTCTTCATCTGGTCATTTGATGGCCTTCTTTTCTAGCTACATATGTCTCTTTCTTCTATGTGTCCAAACCTTAGCAGTGCTGCCCTAGAAAGGACTTCACCTTACCTCACGTTTTGAGGTGCTCTTTGGAATACTGCAAGTAGTCAGAAGCTGATTTTTTCAAGTTTGTTATTTACTTAAGCAATTCTCATGTCTGGGGAACCAAGTGGCGCGTGATTTATTTATTAATATCACTTTGCTGATACATGTCCAGAATTAATTCTTCTCACAATATGTCCTGTGTATGAATAATAAATATAACTGAAATAATAACAGGTTTACTATTTTTATGATCCATTTATGTCCCCATGTGATTCTAATAAGAAGAACTCATGCTGGAAAGGAAGCCCTGAAGTTTTATTATGTCTGTACTCTAATTCTAATCCTCCAATGCAAAACAAAATCCATCTATGTGAGAAAATATCATGTGGAAACCAGAGACCTTTCTGGTTTTACTGCTGCTGTCCCAAATGGAGGTATATAAGCGAACACTGCCAAGCTCAGAATTATGGTCCATGACTAGAAGTGACATATGCAATGCCAGAAGACCTTATTCATTATAGAGACAGGTTTAACACATTTATGCTTTACTTGAATGTATGGCTGATGATGGTTCCCAAGGATTGCACTGGCACACAGGGATTGCTGGGAAGAAAATCTCTCCTTTATTTTTGCCAAATTCCCCCTAGAACAGAAATTCTGAAGAAGAATGCTTTGTTGGTCCTATGCTGCTCATCATTGCTCCCAGGTATTTTTCATTTCCTTCTGTTCTTGCTCTTGTGAACTGGTACAAAAAGCTATCCTTATAACTTGGACTAAGAGAGAAAAGTTCCTTTTTAGAGCTGCATAATGCTTTAAAAAGTAAAGTATGATAATTATTTCTGTAGCAAAATTTAACAGCTCTTTTGGACTTGTTGGACTGCATTAGAGAGACAATCTTCTAAATAAGAATTTCTAAACAGTAATTTACTTAATAGAGTATACTGATGGTCTAAGAGAGCTTTCTTAGACCTAAAAATACTTTCTTAAAAAATCCTTTATTGATGTGAAACCACAACTAAAACTGAAGCATTAGATGCAATTAGTGAATTCGCTACATTACCAAATTCTACTCCATTTTAAGTTGGTCAGCTCCCTGAAACACTCTAAGATATGTTTATATAGCTATGAATCTAAAATGATCTCTGGGAAAAACATTTCTTTCTTAAGAAGTAGACAGAGAAAAAGAGTTGAAAAATGTAAAAATGGTTTCTATAGTGTAAAAGATGAGAGAAAAAGCTACAAATGGGATCAGTCTGCCTTGCTCTCCCACCCTTAATCCAGCACCTCAAGAATCAATGTCTCAAGTCAATCCTTCCAGATGAGGTGCTGATTGAGTTCCAGTCATTTGGAATGGTAGGAAGGGAATTGCTTTTGAAAATAAAGAGCCAATCTCTTCAGAAGACTAACTTTATCTTATGTAAAATGCTAAAAGAGACATTTCTGCCACAAGAGAATGTGGAAGGTTGTGTGTCAGCATTATGGGACAGAGCTCAGCATCATCACCTCCTCAGCTGAATCTTACTGTCTTTAGTCATACAAAAATTTCATGGGAGACTTGTGACTAATCTGCATAGTTCTGCCATGTGTCTCTATTTTCCATCCTGTAATTTCTGGTTTATCTGACTCTCTCACAACTGAAATATTACAAAATACTAGTTTTTCGAGATGAGATGTTGGGGATGTTGATAAGGTTGTTCATCTAGCAGGAAAATGTCCTGCCATCCCAGCAGACCTAAAGAGGCCAAACATGGAAGTCCAGGATGTCAGTAAAGTTATCTTTTTGCGAAGCTCTCCTCCGCTAACAAGGAAGATTCTCAGCTGTTATAGACCTACTGCTGTTAGCAATTATCTGCAAAGTGCAATAGCCAGTTGCTTTTTTCCTTTCTGCTTGTGATTTGGGGTAAAAGAGTTAAGCCTATTCCCAGTCCTTAACTGTACATATCTTCCTGTGTGGACAAGTTACTCAAAGCCCAACATGAAGAAACCTTTGGATGTCTGTATGAGGCTCCACAGAGAAATTTCTTTCATTAGCATGCCTGAAAATAAAACAAAGGAAATCCATTCAGAGCTTTCTGCAATCCTGCTCAAAGAGCACAAAGCCCTGAAAAACCCCTATAGTAGAAAAAATGTTATGGTGGTTGCCAAGTCATGCTCTAAGAAGTTAGTAAATATTAAAATGGAGTCTTCTTTAATAATGCAGTTCTTTCATGCATGTAACTTGGGACTTAACTTTCAACTGAATAAGCAATTGAGAATGCAAAATGGTTTTATAATCGTTATCTCATTATAGTAATATGGTGCTCAGGAACTTTTCATCATGCAATGTGTGGGATACATTCCACTTGGAACACATGGAAAATGTGACAAGGAGAATGTTGGCCAGAGGTCTCTCAGTTCAGTTCAGGCAGGAATTGTCCCAGTGCTTTGAAGCTGTCTGGTGTTAGAGGAATGGTCACTCCCAAAAAGATGGGGAGAAAATTGGGGAATTTTTTTTTTCAGAGCAATGTTTGAATGCTTTTCAGTGTTTGCTTAATATTATATAATGCTTTATTACAGTTCTGTAATATTTATGTATGATGCAAATCAAGTGCCCATACAGGACTGCCTTGTGTCATTCTAGATATCCCAACCAGAGCAATCAGTGTGAGGCTGGTACAGATGACCCATGATGGATTGAAGGTCTGAGCCCTTTTACAATAATTGGGTGAAAGGGATACCCCAGGTAGCCCAAGTGACACTCAATAGCTGTGTTTATGCACCTTGTAGTTACTCCGATAATTACTGTTTTGCTTCAGGAAAGGAATATGTGAATGGAAAATTACTATGAAGAGAGGGGTTTGTTGGTTTGTTTGTTCTTAATTTGAGGAGAGCCGTTAATTATAGGATTGAGTTTTCATGAGGAAAGGACACACTTTATCAGCCTGAATACACCTAGAGATCTTAAACCATGCCCTTAAATATGGACTACTCTTATTCACTGCAAACAAGATGATACAATATCTTCATCTTCCTTTGTCTGCCCTCATGTAATCCAAGCTGAGGTTTCAAGAAGAATCAGTTTGGTAATTTCTGCATAGATACACACTGTGCCCATCAAACCATCCCGACAAACCAGTGACAGACCAGTCACGATGAGAGAATAAATTAGTTTATATTTGTATTCAGATTACCTTCCTCTTTGGTTTGCTGGTCCATGGATAGATAACATTATAATTTTTAGTTCTCTTTATAAATGTGATCATTGATGCCAACATGGACAGCATGACATGAGAAAGTGGGGTTACTAGGATATGCTAAAAGGCATATTTTACTTTAATCTTGTAAGCATGCTAGCCATAGCTTTTAACTAACTTTCAAATGAAGACAAAGGTATTTCAGGCTTTCATAGGTGTTAGGACAATTCCAAACTACACAAAATATAGGAAAACAGGGTTTAAGGATGGGAGGATGATTCCTCACTTTATTAACAGAACTGAGGAAACAATTTCATTTTTCTGTGCTGACACCTATGTATTTCTGTGCTAAGCTTCTCTTTTCTCACAAGCAAAGAGCTTAACGTGGTTCACATTAAACCCAACACATTTAAATGAGTCACAGAACACTTCCAGTGGCTTCCTTTGGCTTTGCGTCAAGATTCAGACCAATTTCACCTGCAGCAGGCAACAATGGGAGGAATGCATCCTTTGCGAACAGGAAAACATTGATTTATTTTGCATGTCCAATTAGTTCCATAAATTTAGCAACTGTGCTGCAACATAGCAAAGGTATGTAATACAGCACTCCTCCTTTCAAAGCTGAGGAACTTGTAAAATCTTGTAAGAACAGGACCTTCATGTGAAAAAGTGGCCTGATTGGAAGTGATTAAAACCCACTGGAAAGATTCCCATTGACATTGGGGCAAGCTTGTCACAAAGGATCACATATTTATCTTTCAACAAAAATGAATCCTCTGGGGTTTCATGTGTATTGGTTGTTTTGGTTTTTCACTCCACATAAACTTTTTTATTGGTTTTATAAGTATGTTCATTTTAAATGAAGCTGTGACTTGACTCTGTCTCAAAAAAGTTGCTGGAAAACATCAACATCAAACAATTGACACAGTGGGAAGAGGCAGCATCAGAGATGTAAAAACATACTGTACCTTCAATATTGGGTTTTCCCTTTGGGGACAACTTGCGTTTCTTTGTCAGTGTAAAAACATTCACCCAGGTGCAGATGAAGCCACCGAGCCTCCTCCTCATGAGGGTGAAGGTTTCCATGCCAGGCACAAGCAATTAGCGGCGCGGTGCTGGTGCGACTGCCGGCCCCAGCCCCGGCTGATTGCCCAGAGGTGCCGGGCTGCTCACAATGCAAATTGTATCTGGTCCCCGGGTAATCGGGATCAGCGTTTCCTCGTCCCTCCTCTCGCTGCTCACGGCCCCTCCACACTCTGATAATGGTTTTGGGGGGCAATCAGGGAAGGTGCCTTCTTGACTCATCTCTCATAATAGATTGTCCTCCTCAGGCAAAATTGAATAACCCCCGACATGGCCTGAAGGCAAGCAGCATGAATTCAATAAGTCTGCAGGGTCAATGTCCTCTCATTTTTGGCAAGCAAGTAATTATTCTGCACTAACATTCAGTAATAGGAGCAGGAAGCTGCCGAAGACACCTTCCTCCATACCCAGAATAGCCACCTTAATAGGATATTCCTCTGATAAGTAATTCTGCCTTCATTCCAATGCCTCTTTCCTTCAGGTTTGCTGTTCATGCACATTTCATGTACAAATTCTGCAGAGGCATTTTACCAACAGCATCTGTGGGAAAGTTTAACAATTTCACTGTCTGTTGTCTAATATTTTCCACTTTTATGGGTTACAGTTGCGCTGTCTATTTGCTTTTACTGATTTGTGAAAGATTTATCATAAACCAAATACAGCTGTTCTCTCCTTTCATAAACTGAAACTATTTTGGCAAAACCTATTTTCCACTATGAAAATAAATTTTAAATTGCTTCCCTCACCCAGCTTTCCAAGCATGAGCATCCAGTTGTTATTTAGTAGTGCAGAATAGGTGCCAAGGTGGTTGTAAGCTCACTTAACAGAAAGAAAATGCCTATGTTTCAAAAATAAACAGAAGAAATGTTGATTTTCTTCTTCCCTCCCCTTCTTTTTCCAGGGGATTTAATATTATTATCAGGAGATCTGAAGAGTTATGAATTTGAATACAAAAAAACATTTCAGATTCAAACCACTTTTGCACTCTGAGTTTGAATTTATTTTGAGGATTTTATGTATTTTATTTAGATACTTAAACTTTACCTTAAATTGTATTATTATCAACCATCTAATATAATTCAGGGTTTTTTTCCACGGCTTAAAATAGCCCTCTGATTACTCTGTAAGGGCACACATTTCGTTGGGTCAGTTTCCACTGACAAAATTTGGATCACTACAGTATTTCCTGTCATTTTGGAAGGGAATATTAAGTTCTAAATTCTTCAAGAATATTTTGGTATGGATTATAATATCTTTTTCCCTTTCCTAAATTAGAAAAGTTAGGATGCTGCATTTTTTAAATTAAGTAAGAAATAGAAGAAAAGGAATCCTACTAGTGCTGTTTCAATCTACATATTTTCGTATTTTTCTCTTGCCTTGCATTTTCCTGTTTCGTATTTTCCTCCATGGAAACTATTGCTGTATTCCTTGGAAGAAATCTTTATCTCTTATCTCTTGAGAACGGTGCACATATATTAAAATAAGATCTTTGTTTAATGGCAGAATAAGCTCTTTCTATGACTGATTGATGATTGATTATTGTATGACTGTAGCTGCACATCACAATGCTTTTTGGCAAGCAGCATTCATTCTCAACATGACAAATTTGTTTTAGTTTGTACTAGTTCTCTTTAACAGCCGGGACAAAACCTGGGCTAATATTGCTCATGTTCATCTGTGAGTATTGATTTAAAGTGCAAGCACAAAAAATGCTGTTCTAAAAATAGACCAAATATTTTGTGAAATGCTTATCATTATTGGTGCTGGTTACCATCTTGCACCAACAGTGATTGTTTTTCCTCTCCTTAGTGCTTTTAAAATGCCATTTCCAGTACAGATTCAATATTATTTAATTTTACCATTTTACCATTGGAATGTTCTTCATGCTACTTTGTTGACAGCCTCAGGTTAGATCCATCTCCATTTGTTTGTTTGCCAGCTTGGCTCCATGACACATACTGCCTCAGCCTTTGGATCATGAAGGGCTTTAGGGAATTTTTCTCACTAGCGCAAAGTTACCTTTCCTAGTGCTCTAGCCAAAGTACCCAAGATTCATGGTGCTTGTAATAAGGCTTATAAATACAGATACTTGGTGCATGAAAAAGTTTCTTTGTGTGATTTATTTCATTGCAAAAGAGGAATGGTTTTCTAAAAGAACTGGGATATTGGGAACTGCAACAAAGCAGGAGTATAATTCATGGAAATAAAATTATGGAACAATTCTGGACTACTATAATGGCTTTTAGACACAGTTCCATGTGTGCGTCTTGGACTCCTCTGTAGAATGTAATACAAAAGCCACCAATCTTCTTAGGCAGAATGAATCACTGATTTTAACTTCTGCTCAAAACTGTTGGCACAAGAAGCCATAAAGAAAGATACACTTTCCTTAGTAAAGAAGAGCTCTAAGAAAGACTGCCTTCATTATCTGTGGCCTTATTTTAAAAATGTGCCTCTATTTTATGTTTTATCTTATGATGTAATTATGCTCTAATCTGTGGCTTGTGATATCAATGAATTGATATCAACTTCTTCACCTTGTATATAAATACTCTTTTTTATGCCTTACTTACACACATGCATTTGTACACATGCAGCTAAGTATTTTCTTTTAAAGTGTATTTTGAAGCAAGAGAAAGCTATAAAAGGTTAGACAGTTGTAAAACATATGGATGATAACTGCAAGCTTACAGACACTGAAATTACTGTTGCTTTCTTAGGTTTGTCTTCTTTCCTTTCTACAGCCTAATTAACTCATAAGTATATGTACAGTGTTTTACCTCAGGCTCTTGAAGGTATTTAGTTTTAAATCCATTTCAATATGACAGATAAAAATTAGGACCTGATCCTGTAAATCCTTCTTTGCTGGATTTGCCTAATTTTTCCCCCTTTATAAATGAATGCATGTGCATTGCTTTGAAATACCTGGATGGTTGTTACTGACCTAAAGTGACTACCCATGTGTAGAAAGGTTGAAAGGTCAGTCTTTTATATTTTTTAAAAAGAAAATTAAGTTGGAGCATGGTACAATGGGGTTTTTTCACATATATTTTACACAGGCTCTGCTGAATAAAAAACTAAACTTCACACAGCCGGTGCGTTCTTAACTCTAGTTAGTGCATAAACATTACTGACAGTAGCAAAATGCTTCTTTTATTTGAATAGACAATAAAGAAAGTAGGCTTATAAAATTGTACTTTATCATTTGTTGGCACAAAGTTTCAATCCTTCCTGTTCGCCTTTCCCAGCTGTCTCTCCTTACTTCTGCTTTTATTTAGTCCAAAATTCCTGCTGTTTCTTAAATGTGTGTTTGTACATCAAATATGAATGTCCTTTGAATTGTCTGGGTTTGCTTTTGTGTGCCATAATAATGCTACTATGAAACATCCTAATTTTAAACCTAAAGGCAAGAGGTCATTCCAGAAATTTGTGAGTCCAATTTTTTTTTAATTTATTATTTTAATCTTTTTCTATCGTTCTTTTTCTCTTTCTCCTTTTTATTTCTTTTTCCTTTTAAATTACAGATAAGATTCCAAAAAACTCAAACAAGGAACAAATTGCCCAAGCTTCCAAATACATGCATGCAGATATGAGTACAAATTCCACAAGACTTGGTCATGAAAAACCCCTTATCATCTGCTCCGACGGACAGATGTAAGGGGAAAAAAAGGGTGCCAGGTAAGCACTGGGGATAAAGGTGCCAGCAAAAGCCAAAAGAGTTAATACAAGTTAAGCATTCAAAGCCAGGTTCTCATCTGTCTCTGTCCCTCTTGTGTGGGCGCAGAGAAGAGGTACAGGGAGATGTCTGCGTCACCAGCTTCCTTGCTTCAGGGGATATTGCTTAGGAGTGTAATATTATTTTCTGGCATAGATTTTTTTTTTCACAGATGTATTTGGTAGTTACACAGATGGTCATTTCCCATTGATGTCAGAGACAAGGAGATGAAAGGCAATAAAAGTGAGCTAGTTCTTCACTGAGCAGCATCCACCTTAAAGGAGCAATTGCTGAAAAATATGTTTTCCTAAAGCTCTGCAAGTGGAAATCATATAAAAATGAAGAAATATAAATATAAAAAGTAACACTATAGCATGCATCACAGATAACTATCCAAACAATATTGAAAGATAGGGTAAGCATGACTGTGGGCCAAAGTCATCACTAGAGGACAACAATTTCCTGACTTTGTATTATTGTTCTGTCTGACATGCTGTGTGTCATCTGCATTTCTCCCTCTCATTTCCTATGACTGTTTCTTTTGCTCCCTGCTTTTAGTTCTTGCTTGCTTGTTTGGACTGGAGAGCAGGGGGAGTGTGGGGGGTATTTTAGGCTTTTTTTTTTTCTTTTGTGACCAGAATTATTCTAAAAGGAAGGCATAAAATATCATCTTAAGACATGATTTTTATTTAATCTGGCTTTTTTTCCACCACAAACACACCACTTTCTTGGCATTGTTAGTGATTTTTTATATCATATCCCAGAAAACTGCAATGAAGTGTGCTTAGTATTAAATACCTAAAGCCTTCTTAGGTTCTTCTATAATTGTTGTTCCTGTTATTATTACTGTTTCTTGTTGCTTCTTTTCACTACCATCATGAATCAGAGAGGAGTTATGGGTCAGGAACTTGTCTGACTAATTGCTGTACCAGCAGAGAGCAAAAGACAAGTTCTTCCAGTTGAGTGTTTCCAACACCCTAGTGAAGGTGTAAAACAGAAAAAATTCAAGGATTGCCTAATCAAGGCTCTCCAAAGAAAGCTGAAAAAAGGGATGAGAGGGGTCCCGGCAGAGAGGAAAACCAAAAGAAAAAAATGAAGTGATAAAAAAAGAACCAGGTCAGAGAAGCCACAAAAACTAGAAGGTCAGAATTGCTCAGGATCAACTGAATCAAAAGCGGCACAGTTGGTGACATCTTGCTGAGCCCAAGGTTGGGCTGAGCAACACTGACAGTTGTAATGCACAATTTTACAACATGTGTAGAAAAATCACTTATCTGACCTTGTTTATGACTCCGCAATATTCATTCATTGCCAAGAGGACAAGTTGTGTGAATAGGTGATATTGAACTCCTTGCTCTTGTGGCTCTTGTGGGTGGCAGAGGTACATAGTGCAGGGTCCCACATTAAGTGGTTCAAATAAAACTTAGTCATTTCTGTGAGCTCTTAGCTTGCTTCTGTAATTCTACAGCTGTATTCTACAGTTTCCAACTGGGATGTTTGAAGAGGCCAAATAGATGTAGCTGGTTGTAGTCTACCATAGCCACAAGAACTGATCCTGACAAAGGTAGATAGAGTATTGCCTCCCCTATTTTATCTCAGTGATGAAATAGAAAATAATAATAACTGAACTAATCAAATGCCACAAAAAGTTATTTTATATTTTGTTATATATTTGTTATTGTCCCCACATTTCTGCCTTTTCATTTCTATCTGTACAACCTCTATCCATTTCCTCCTGAATCCCTCTTCTCCATAACTGATGAGTCAATACTCATCAACAACTTATTTCATCAACCTCTTTTCACCCATCCTATCTTTACCCATACTGGTCTTGAATTGAGATTAGAAATTTCAAATGAGGTAAGAATGAAAATTAAATACTCAGAATGTATTTTTGAAGCTTGTTTAGGCTCTTCACTATCATTTGGTAATAAGATTGGTATTTGGGAATTTGAATTAGAGGTGTAAAGTGGAGTAGAACATAAAACTTGATGGCAGAATGACAGAGACAACCTTTGTTCTCCATCTCTCTGCAGCGCCATGTAGCTCTTGCCACTGGCTGCTGCTGGAAATAAAGCAAGGAGGTCATCATGTAGGAGCCATACTTTTAAACAGATATTTCCCACTTTTTGCAGAGATTTGAGTTATAGGTACGGCATAGTGAATCAGACGTGTGATCCATCACACCAGGTCAAATAACTCATTTTTTTATTCCCAAATCAAACATGTTTCTGTGTGAGAAGAAAAAAAATTACTCTTGTGAAACTTATTCCTTAAAAGAGTTAGGTTTCTTTTGGAAGAAAAGTAAAGTACCCATGAGCAATAATGTAAGTCTGGTAGGTTTTTTTTACTTTTAAAACTCCATTCAGTGGCATAATAACTTTCCATTGACAGATTTTCCCACTAATTTCTTAGAAAATACTTCAGTGTGGATTTCTTCAGACATTTTGTGGATTCTTCTTGGTTTTACTGTAATAATAAAAATACATCTATATTAATTGTGAAAAACAAAGACAAAAATCTCCTGTCTTTACAGCTACTTGCCTAAGGTACAAGACTCCCACACAAATACATAGTAATTACAGACTCAGCTTATGGGAAAAGGAGATTATTACGCTGTGATTAAAACCTCTGTTAATGATCTGTTAATTTATTTTTTTTTTTTTTACTGTGACTTTGGTGTACATGATCTGCATGATTTCTACTTCTCTCATACTCTCAGAAAACCTGGAATGCCCTTTGAGTCCTAGCTGGAATGCAGATTAAGCAACACTGAAGCCATAAGACAAGTGGTATTTAATACAGATATGGGAAAAGGGCTACTTTGGAACCTACATGGTTGAGGTGAGTACATACAAGGCTGGGCTGAGCTTACTGGACCAAGTACTTTTCTGAGGTAAACAGCATGGACATGACTCAGTTTCACACTTTTGGTGTCTTAGGTTATTCTCTTTCAGCTGCTGACCTGAGATAGGCTAAGTTGTACTCCAGCAATGTAAAATTCCTTGACTTTCTAAAATTTGGATATGTGAATACAGTATAACATAAACAAAGAATAATTGTCACAAGTGGTGTAGAGTTGCGATACTGGGTGAACTGGTCACTTGCCTGTTCAGCTTTGTTCATATTTAAAAATATGTGTGGGTTGTCACCCCCGAAGGGATGAAAAAGTAGAATATAATATTCATCTGGCTATAGATCATGAGGGTTTTCCATGAAGTCTCCCTCACTGCACTGAAAATTATAATTCAGAACATGTAAGTCTATGGTAGCATTTGCCATCTCTTGAAATCTGCACCTGAATAAGTTTGTAGAAACAAAACACTGCTTGCTAAACAGCATGGGTCTAAGACAGAAACAGTCAAAAACTCCCTCCACAAAATTATAGGCAAGAAAGGGGAATTGTCTATTCTCCCACACACTTCCAAGTCCTACACTACAACCACATATTTGCTCCTTTGCTGTTTTTAAAAAGGCACTGCTTATTGCTTCTAGTGTGTAACTACAAAGAGGAAGTCAGAGCCTCCAACTCACATGCTCTGCCCGCTCCTCCATTGTCAAGTAAGAGCATTCACTGTCCTGATTCCTGTCTCATTCTCATGGCATAGATCTCTGCTCTCCTACTTTGCATGCTAGTGTGGTTTTTTGCTAGCTTGTTTGGCTTGTTTATATGACAGCTTATTCATTTTTTTGATATTTTGCTGTGCGTTTTATTTATGCATTTGCCTGTTGGGGTCTGGAAAGGATTTCCCGTAATGGTAGATTGGCTGGTCAGACTGAATTTTTCAGATTCCTCATAGCAGTGGTACTAAATGTTAATGATTAAGTATAACCTTATGTCAGGTATCAATAACAGTAACCAAGGCTGGTTCAATAATATGTCTAGGGGACCCTTCCTAAAATAAATAAAACATATGGCTCAAGCCCATGCCTAAAGCTCCCAGGCTTTAGGGACTTAAAAATTAAGCCCTGTAGTCACCTTTACAGGTATTTCTTCCCCAGTCTCACTCTTGGGAATATGAAACGACAGGCACACAGTGTAACACAGATATTTATATTAAAAATGAGTTGAAGCATACCTTGAATATTGCCATGGAGGCAATAGCAACCTCCGAATCACAATTATTATTTGCCCCACTGACTGAGACCTAGTCAGCATTTTTCATATCCGCAGGACATTCTGCGCTCTTTTATTTCATCCACTTCTCTCTTCACTGTGAATTTTAACAGGCTCTGCGATGTCTGACCATGCTTTAAGGGCTCTCCTCTTGTCTGTGGGGTCTGTGGACACTTAGGGAGTCACCCCCAGTGCAGTGTTCTGAGTTTGACTCCACAGCTTGCCCGCTGTCTGTGTCAGCTGGCCCTGCAGCATCTCTTGCTGGGGTTGCTGCTCCACCACCACCTGGCTGGTAGCATGGGGACAGAGTTGGTCCCATCAGGAACAGCCCCATCTTGTCAACATCAGTACTCCACAGGATAGGAGCCTTACCCAGGTAAAAGAGGGGCTCAGTCAACTCAAGTAATTTTTTGACGTGTCCAAGTGGGCAGCTTTGTACAGGGTATATGTCTTTTAAATTACTCTCTCCTTCCTGCAGCTGCCCTACTGTACAGTGTTTCCTCAGTGGTTTTAAACGACAGAAACATGCAAATGCATATAAGCTCTGTTTTGTTTGCAAAACAAAAAGTGCTCAATATGTAACAAATGGCAGAATTAAGTTTCACTGATATGCTACCAGAAATGTTATATCTTTAAATATATTACCATGCATTTTTTTTTTCCCCTACAGGGTACCGATTTAATTTATAGGTTCCAGTAGTGGAAAGATGAATTGTTTGAAATTTTTTTACAGAGAATCAGCTATGTTTGAATGTATCTGGTGAACTTGAAAGCATTTAATATTTCTCACATTCTGGAATACAGCAGACAACTCAATTAAGGTAATTAAAAGAAGTTTTAAATGCTGATTGAGCTTTTGATTGAAGAAGTATTTGTATCCTTCTTGTACATTGTACAAGGAAAAACAACTAGAACAGCCACTTAAAACATGTTCTGACTAATTAATAGCCTAATAATAAGCAGGATGGTTATAAATTAAAAAATAAATGAAATTAATTAGAGTAGTAGAAATATAATTTATTTATATGATCATGAATATCAGCCTTATTCCTTCCTTTCAGTCTTCACAGAATAACATGAAGACTACAAAACATTGCCAACACAACACCCTGAAATGATGATGCTGTTTGTGCAGTTTCTGACAGTAAACCATAGAACTAATTCAGTCTTAATTGCAGTTAATATCCTATCTGAAAGATTTCTTAAGCCTGTTTATTACTTTCCTGGTAAGCAAACATATTGACAGAGGATATTTTGTGTTGTGTGTACTTAACTTCCTCGACAATAAACCTATTGTTGTGGTTTGCATAAAGCCTAAATTGTATACATATGCAAACATGCAAACATAGCTCTTGAAAAAGTATTAACTGCATTGGATAACTAAACAGGTATTTTCTCTGTTGGCATTATTTTGGGTACAGTGTATAGTGAGTAAAAGAAAAATAGAAAACCTGCTTTCAGGTATCTCAAAGCAACATTTTCAGCTTCTCAAATACAAATCTTGGAGTGGTTTGGAATGGACATTTTTTTGAAAACAACTGCATTATTCAGCATTTTCAGAAAGAACTAGAAGGGTGCTGTAGCAAAGTTGGATGCAGCAAAATTATATATTTTTTAAAATAATCATGCTAAAGTTTATAAGTAATCCATTGCTATGGCAAGTCAGCCAATAACTTTTAAAGCAGAAAAATAAAAGAAGGGGTTGTTGTATTCTGTGGCAAAATCTTTTCATTTTAAGTGTTTCTGCCTACTTACTGTTTTGATTCTCTGAGTTAACTAATTTGCAGTGAGCCTCTAGGTCTTTGCTAAAGAGTGGATGTGCAAACTTATTTATACATCTTGGCAGCATCACCATCATAAATTTCTTGAGCCACTGAAAAACAATAAACTGAACATGTTTCAAGAGGAACTAGTGCCTCTCATTGATATTACCTTTTTCAAGATGACAGGAGATCTCAAGAGGCCTGGGAGTTCTTGGTTGTATGAGTTTGTGACTAATAGGTGGTTTGATAGGACGAGTGCTCACTACCTAGGGAAATTGAAGCATCTTTGAGCTCAATACCCTTTGTGTCTCATTCTTTTGTAGGTTATCGTTGGGAAGCCTGCAGGGACCTCTTTTACAGTTTGCATCCAAAGACATACGCGATCAGCAAAATCTTTTTAGTTTTACTGTTCCTATTGATCTGCTGCTATTCTGTGCTGGGGCTAATTTGCTTGTTAGCAGTAATTTAAAAAGGTAATCACAGTTTTATAGTCTGTCCAACTTTCATATATTTACTTCTTGCCAAATTAAAAGTTACAATCTTTGCAGTGAAAGACCTACTTTTAGCAAATGTGGGACTGTTTGATTCCTGATTTTTCATTTCTCTCCTGATCTGAAAATTATACTGAGGCTATAAGAGACAGCTGCATAGTTTATTAAAGTATTTCCACTTAAGAAACCCAAGTTGTACAGGTTGTAAATAATATAATGACTTACCCAGGGTACACAAGAAACTCATGCACATGTTAAACAGAGTAATAGCTTGTGAGAGATTCCATACAAGCAGAGGTTGCAGACAGGATGAACACATCATTAGAGTCTGCCTAGGTGTCTTGTACATTTTTCTTGACATCATATAAGAATGAGATAAAAAGGGAGAGAAATATGATAGCTAAATTACATGCACTATAAATTGAATTAAGCTCATTTGAATGTCTGACTAAATCCTCAGCCTTAAAAATGAGCTGAGTTTCTCACGAATTTGCCTTTCTAATGGAGCTAAAGAGCTGTTTGATTTCAGTATTACTGGAAACATACAGAAGTGAAACACATTTTGGAAAGGATACAGGGGGTATGCTGAGGGATTTCACACAATTATAACCCTTCTATGACTCTCAGAAAACCTCAGTGTAGATGGGCAGCTGCAAATTTGGGCTGGAGGTGCAAAAGCAGCTTCCACTGTTCACAAGCAAGAGTAGAAATGCAGGATTAGTATTTTCTCTCTTTACTGGTCCTATTCAGCTTGGGAGGAAGAGTTTTGTTCTGTAATTTTCTTTAATGAAATTCCAGTGTTTATCTCCAACGACAGTGGTAATCAGAGTCCTCAGATTAAAAAAGTTAATTATGCTTACTATTTAAAATAAAGAAATCAATCTGAGTTGCACCTGGGGTTTGGGAGCATTTCTATAACACTATGTTTTCCCAGTCCCTTAGATAATACCCTGCCCTTGAACAGCTTCACAGCCCAAACCTCTGCCCATGAGATTGTCAGCACAGTACTTAAGAAACAAATCCTGCAGTGGTTTGAAATAATACTCCCATTTTTCTTATTTTGCTGCATTCAATTCATGATCTAAAAAACTCCTATCTTGCTTCTCAGTACAGGGATCCCAGGAAACTGCTGTGGCCACATGCACAGGGCATGCTGGAAAACTCTGTATTGATCCCTCTCTACAGGTGACTCATGTATTTGACTTAGCCCATCCCGTTAAAAGGTCACCAAAGCACTGTGTTTATCCTAGGTGTGATTCTCCAAAGATTTACCATAAACTGGAAAATTTTACTTGCCCATAGGGCCTGGCCATAAACATTTTGCTCAATACGATGGCTAAAGCCCAAAAGGGAATAAAAATGCAAGTTGATGCAAGTGACCTGAGCACCTTTTTACATGGCACCTGCAGTAACCATCAGCAGGTAACAAGGTCCATTGTAGCAGTAGTGAGACTTGAGTCACCCACAGAAATACCAGAATATTACATCATGTATTTACAGCTCTCTTAATGGGACTGTCAGATTGAGGATTCCTGTTAGTGACAGCAAAAAGCCTCCAAAAGTGGGATTTCTGCCTCTTCCAGTGGATGAGACCATCTCAAGTTTCTTTTGTATACTTGCTGGTGGAAAGATTGAATCCTACTGCTGCATATTCCTTGGATGTTACCAGGAGCTGCAAGGTACACATGAGATAAATCCTAATTCTTGGCATTAAGTGAGCAAATCAGGAACAACCATGTGCCCCTCTGAGCACAGCAGGAGATAAATTAGTCCTAATTAATACTTAAGGGCTAGATGACAGCCTTACAATATTCTGAGGATAAGGATCAGGGTGTAATTGTGAAGCCCCTAAAACAATATAGGGAACTTAGGGAGGCTGACTCTCCCTCACAGAAGACCAATGTGGTGCTCAAACCTCATGTGGCCATATTCCATGATCTGTGACTTGCTCCCAGATCCAGGCTTTGGTATATGTTTCCTTCCTGAAAATTTGCCTTTTATGACAGATTTTCATTAATACCCAAATCCAGGTAATACTTCAATAGATATGGGTCAAAATAAAACATCAACACTTCTGTGACTACTTGAACCCTTTCAGCCCCAGCAAATTTCTTGGCTCTAGAATAAATGAACATTTACAACTAATGTGGTGAAAAAGTTTTAAAATAGACATCCACAACAGAAAAAGAGGCCAAACAAGCACTGTTAGCCACGTTTAACTACTTGCTGTTATTGTGCTGTTTTCAGTCCTTATGAGCCAGCTGGGGTGTGTTAAGCCAATAACCAGATACTACTTGAAGTTCTGGGAGGCCCAAGAGACTTCTAGGTGTCTTCCCACTACCACTTTTTTATAATTAAAAGAAGAGGGAATCGTAGTGCAGATCCATCTTTTCAATATTATTTTTTTCTTATTATTTTTACCTTAAATTATAATTTACAGTATTGTGTTTTCTCCACATCCTCTGACAGTATTCCCAGTTCTTGGTACCTGCTTCTTTACTAGGTCTTACATCTGCTAGAGTCTGAAGTCAGTGGAAACAAACTCTTTCAAATAAATAGTATTCAAAAAGTATAGAATTGTCTTTGAGAAGAATTCAGATACTTTGCCCAAGTGAGATCTTGAGCATTGTATTAATTGGATCCACTGAAATTTGTGAAAATTCTGAATTTCATAGATGTTTTATTTCCATATCAGTTTCCATCTTTAAGCCATTAGTCAGATGTGCTGGTATCTGAACAACTTTGACTGTTTCTACTGACTGCTTGTGCTCAATCATACAAGAAATTGTCCTTCTCTCCTCTTAGGGATTTCCTTTTTTTTTCCCTGTGTTTTAGCACTGTCTTGATGAAAAAGTGCTAATAGAGCAATTAAAAGACATGCAATGACATGTTTTCATAGAGATATGTATTTCCCGCTATCCCTAATTTCTAAGTACACAAGGATTCAGCCACTCAGCTCTTATTAAAGTTAATGAGTCGAAGGACATGTAATATTTTAGAAATCTTATCCCAAATAGCTCCAGGATAAATTTTATTCATGGAAGATGCTCAGGTGTTTTTGAGGCCGGGATAATATTTGTCTTAAAAAAAAAAAAATTCTTTGTTTCATATCTAATTTAATGAGACACAACATAGGTTGCTTTAATTGCGTATCTGACAGCTAATTGACTCTTCAACATAACAAGGCACAATTTCGAGTAATAGATGTTAGAACAACCTTTGATTGCCTTTTGGCCTCATTCCTGTCCCAAAGGATCCCTGGGCTCTAATGGGTAGAGCAAAGACCTCTGGGTGAAACCATTATAGAGGATGCGGGTCTACTGAGGAAAGCTCCGTAGAGGGTGGAAACTAGAGCAGGAGGGAAGAGATCCATAAGAAGCTGCCAGGAGTATAATCCAGCATCTGTAAATGTTCAAAGTCTTACACCACCCCAGTGAAATCAATAGGATTTTCTTGGGATGAATAATAGCCAATCTGATGATATTATTATGCTGATTAAGAGAATAGTCCTAGGAAACAGAATCAAAAGAATTGCTTGCATCAGTGTGCTAACAGTCATGCTTTCAAATACAACATGAAAAGTTCTGGTAAAGCTAAGAGTCTCTGGATCTTGTTAGTTCAGATTATGAAATACAAAAAAGTCTCACAGAAGGATTTCAGTAAAAGAAAGTACACGATATCTAAAATGAGTTTTCTCACACCTGCTTGTAATGCTTGCATGCACTCTGTCCTCTGTAAACCACAGCCTTTCTTGCTAGTGCAACCATAAACGTTTATATTTTTTACATCTAGGGTGATGTTTTCTAATTTTAAAATCCTTCACTGAACTTTAGTAAATCACTTGTTGAACCTAATTCGCGTACTGCCTCCATGAAGCTCAGAGGTAGATCACAGCAACTCCAGTTTCTGAGAAAAATTGGCTTGATATTCTGGGTTTGTGAAACCTTGTGGAGAAGTACCAAAACCACAAATGTCAGCCTGCATCTAAATCCCCCAGAGTTCAAAGAGATTCAGATCTGCTGCCTGGAATGATTCTGCTCAAAATCCAGGCTGCTCTTTTATTTGTATCACACCCCATAAATGTAAGTCACAGTGGCAATTTCAATGTACTTAAATTACGTATAATTGATTCCTAAAGCTGCCTGCTACTGAAAACAAGCATATTAAATTCAGACTTACAAAATTCCTTATGTCCAATCCCCATTTAGGTGGGGTGGGCTGTTTTGTTTGTTGCTCTGTTAGAAGCGGTGCTGGTGTTAGGGTTTTTTAGCACAGCTAATAAAGAAAAAAAAAATTTAGAAGTCCAATTCATTAAGCTGTCAGGAAATCTATAAAGGGCATTTAATGTTGTAGGCCAGACTTAAAAAGAATTAAAACAGAAACCTTCATAATGACTCTTGAAGCCTCTGAGTAGTTAAAAAAAATCAGACAAGAAAAATAAAAAAGATATAGTCCAGCGATTTTTTTTTTTTCAGGCATCAGTATGAAAACTAACATTATTTTTACCCCTGTTTGGAATATAGTAGTCATCTAAAAAAAATAAAAATCAAGACATGGGGAACTTTAAAACTACCAGAAAACCTTATCAGATCAAATGCTCTACATGTTTTGTAAAAGATGTATCACTCTCATCTCACAGGAGCTGTCACTGTTACAACTAACCCTGGAGCTGTAAAATGAGCTGTAAAATGGATTTGATTCCATAATATTACAAGTTCTGTCATTATGGGTAAGATTAACAACATAGCCTGATGGAGGTCCACTCTTTTGCTGATGCAAGGATGTGCAGGGCAAGAAACAGCTTCATAATTATAGCTGTCTTAGTGGAAAGAAAAGGGCAAAAAGGGAGCACATTGAAATAATTACGAGTAATAGAGAGATGAATGCTCTGAGCAAGAGACTAGTGAAATTATTTAATAGGGAAGTGTTATAAAAAAGGGTATGTGCAAAGTAAGTTAGCAGCTTTAATACTGGAATAAAGTTCTAAGGTCTGTATGACTGAACAATGTGCTAGAGCATTGCATATTTGGAGATTTATCTTCAGAGCTTCTAGCAGGATTATTTTACTGGCCCCTGTACTTGTTCTGTTGTCACTCACACTTTTGGGATGTAAATACCAAAGTATTCATGTGTGAAGGCAATGGGAAGTGCATCAAATCCAGGGATTTTGGAAGAAATGCTTTATGCATGGTTTCTTTGCAGGCTGAAGACTAGCTGTGTATACATTGCATAGTATGACACTACCTGACATTTGAATTTGTTTTACTTCATCAATTACTTCATTATTAGTCATCTATTTTTGTAGGTCTACTACAGCTAGCTTTTAACCAAGTGGCTGAACACATAGGTCTTCCTTCATTTACAGTGGTGTGAACTGGGAATGCAGATCTGGAAAAATGGTTTAGCCAGTTGGCAAATGGTAAATGACAGTCTGATTAAGTACACCTGGATTCCCAGTCTTGAAGTGGCATCCCCAATATAGGGGGGAATTTTATCTCTGACTTCAACAGCAAGGACATCTCTCTGCTGGTTCTTGGTGGGCGTTTTCACAGATCACATGGACATCAGCTGGGGCATGGGACATAACTCTGTTGAGCATCAGCCTCCATAATGTGTGTTGTGTTCCCCACACCCACAGTTTTGCTTCCAGTCATGCACCCCTGCAGCACATTTACTGACAGAAGTGTGTTCAGCACTGCTGTGAGAAAACTGTGATTAGCATGTCAGGAGCTGTACAAGTGCCAGCCTCCATTCAGCCGGTCATGGGAAGGACCAGGACAGAGAGGGAGGTGCCTAGGGAGAAAAAACAAAGCTGTAAAACACCAGAAAGTTGAAAAATACATTTTGGGGTGTTTTCCCTATACTGAGTAGTTTGAAAGTATGAGCCAAAATCTACAGTCTGAGTTGTCAGTGCGTTTCTTTAATCTTAATTGTCCAGCTCCTGTTACGAAGAGATGTTAAAAACCTTGTAGAAAAAGAGCAGAAAATAATGCAGCTTAGAGCTCTACTTAAACAGTGCTACAATTCCAGCATGTGGATATTAGACAAAAATTTCAATTTCTCATTTGTACTATAACAGAAAGAAGGCAAGAAGTAAGATTAAATAGAGAACACTCTATTATCTCCACTTAAACATACAAAAGGCATTCATATATTAGGTCTTCTAATTGCATTTTTCCTTCTCTCTTCAGAAACAAAAAATGCCTTGATTAAATGAAACTGAATCTTAAGAAATAATACTTTCCTAAGTTCTTTTCCTCTTGCTGACTTTTTCCTTTTGCTGGATCATGTTCCTGTGGGTTTTAGTCAGCATGGTAGCTGCGATAATGTGGTTCATTTGTCTCCATACACTTGCATATTTACACATAAATTAGAACTGCAGAAGCCACACATATGTAGTGAGATGGGAAAACGTGTTAGCCTTAGTTCTGCCAAGATCGGGTCCAATGATGCAGCTTGGTTTTGCTTTTGAAGAAGAAGAGATTAAACTACATGTGAGAACATAGCTACATTTCCACTCTAAGATGCCCAACCCATAATCCTGGAGGGTGGTTCATTCATCTTAGATATGTACCCTTGGTCATGGCTCTTTACAAGAGCAATTCTCATATAAGCAGCTGGTATTGCTTCAAAACACTGTAAAGGTTCTTGAAAGAAGGACAGGCCTAGGCCACTGGCTTGAGTGGCCCTGTGTCCCTGGCTTTCAGGGGTCTGGGATAGTCTTTAAACAGAAAATTCATTAGTAGAGAAAGCCTGTTGCTTTAAAATTACTCTTAGGGTACCACATTTGATTTTCACTTTTCTTTAGACTGACCAACATTGCAAATAGTTGGGGAAACATGGCAATGTCAGGAGTGAAACAGAGCAAAAAATACAATGGAAGGCACAAAAATCTTCAGCTGCAGAAAAAGGATGATTTTTCACATGCATGTTGTTTTATCACAAGGGTTGAGATAGAGAGAACATATTTGGGTTAATCTATATCTCAAAGCAGTGACTACTAGGAACAGTTAATAACTTTTTTGCTACGACTTGTTTCTGCAGTCCATTCAGTGTGGTGTCTAGTAGCAGAGCTGTGATCTCTAAGAGCTTGCAATCATTACATCTGAGTTCAGCTTCTCAATTTGTATTGGTGTTAACAGGGATCATGCAGCTTAAGAGCCGAGGCAGCATTTTAGAAATGAAGGAGTGTCGGATCACGGAGTACATCCCTTGCCAGTTCTCAACAGTAAGTTGTTATGTTTTTAATTGTCAGCTGATGCCACTGCTGCTGAGGGTTTGTTATGGCTCTGGAATTAGAATGGACAACCAACTCAGTCCTATTTGTTGATCTGCCAGACCAAAGAAAGAAAGAAAATGTGGTATCAGAAAATCAGGAAAGCATACGAATTAAGGCAAAAGTTAAGGATTCTTCATGCTTCGTGTGTAATGCAAATTTGTGTTAATTTCTGTAGCTAAATAGCTATGTGATCTCAGGTTCGTAATTCTTCGTGTTAATGTAAATAATTTTCATTAACAGATTAGTTTTGTTTGTGGCGAAGAATATTTCTCTTTGGGCACAAGAAATGCGTTTGTTCTGATATGAAGTGTGGATGAATGATATGAGAATAAAATTCTTTGAAATTCTAATACCAGGGGCTTTAGTCAGACTGCTAACTACTAGGTCCCTTCAAGAGAAGCTTGAGTATTGCAAAAGAAGCTCTGAGTATTAGTATGCACCAAGAGTTTTTGAGATATAGTGAAAACACTGATGCTGCCCTGCTGTGGTAATTTACACACAGTATATGGTGTAATGGACTTTGATTATGTATACACCTAATTCCCTCCCTGTGATGGACTGTGATCTGATCTACATTCATAATCCTTTTGTAATGCAGTGTGTGATTGCTGAAGGTTAATTGATAGCAATTGACTAATAAGGTATTTTGCTATTGGAAACAGGTGGCACTATTTTGGAACAAAGGCGGTATGGAAGGATCTAGAAACAGCAAAGTAAAGATACTGTTTATAATTAGAGATACGTGATTTAACGTGTCCTCAGAGGCAACTTATTATCATGAGGGGGGATAGAGCATCTCCAGAAATCTAGACACCTTATTTTTTTCCACAGACCTTTCCAAAACACAGGTTTGTTGACAACATTGTCTGAGAAACAGCACCAGTGACCACAAAAATGGAGAAAAGTAGTGATGACTTACTTAGTATTAAACAAACGAAATTTGCTCAAGGTACGTATATATAACATCAATTATTTGTTCTGTTTCTTTCTTCCCCTACACTCCTATCAAGTACAATGTGTATGCAAATTGTAGTATTAACAGAAAAAAGAAAGTATATCCCATGAATATGGTCACTCTGACTCTTGGATTGTTGTAGATCAAGCTAGCATTGATGTTCAAAATAAACCTATCTAAAAAACAATGAACATATAATTGTGTTCTATCGCCTTCAGTATCAGAGTCTTAACCCTCTGCTTAATGTTTTAAGCTGTGAGTTTATTGTAGAATCAGATGTGCAATTAGTCTGAGGGTGTGATTATTGTAGCAAAGTGGTTTTTATGTGCTAGCCAAATTACTTTAAACCTTAGCTCTTTTATTCATTGGATTAACATGTGATGTTGAATAATTATATGGATATACCTCTCTTTTTGATGTCATGCTCTCAGACTCTTCAGATTTTTGTTTTTGTGATATCTTTAATTGTAATTAATGAATACTGTTTTGGTGAGTTTAATTTAGTCAGAAAATCCTTAAGTATTAGAAGCATTGATACAAATATATAGCAATACTACAGATCTGTTTATGAGTGAGTAATTAATATATTATTACTATTTAACAAATATTTCTAAGACCAAATAATAGTAATTTGAATAACTTAAAATCTTAATCCTAGCGACTACAGAGTTTGGAGACCATGACTTGTGCAAGACAAATTCTATAAATTATAGAAGGAAGATCAGTAAAATAATGTTTTTATATCCGTGAGTATTTTGTGGCTCATTCTGAGGACCTCACAGATTGTTTCTTGAAAATATTCTCTGTAAAACATTTTAAAGCTTCAGTGTCAGTGCTTACAATTTTCTGTATAACACACTAGGTCCTACTTTCACAGGAAATTATTCAGCCACTCTTCAGCTGTGGCACAAAGATTGTGTTGGAAACAATTTTAACTTTAAAAGTAGGAAAAGAAACAGTGAAAATCACTAAGGATCAGTGTCTACTTGTAGTCGCACAACACAGACTGGATGAGTCTTAAGAGAGTGGTTTGAGGAGCAAGGAACGTAAGACAGAAGACCATGGCACTCCTGCTTCTCATCACTGGCAAGGGATTTCCAAAGGTGGCTGTGCTTTTTCTAGGGCCAAAATAGTATTCTTATGCCGGAACAAAGACGAGGGAGAGGATTCATGAATTAAACCCCCAACACAAAAACAATTACATCAAAAATAGATATCTCTCAAGTATATTATGTGTGGACTAATTAAACTGTGACCTGGAATTAATATGAAGAGAACTAGAATATATCACATTCTGTACACTATCCATGAGTGGTATACAAGGGCAAATATTACTAGAGTACCAGAGTGTTAATTTTATTAGTTCATGCCTGGTTTAAGTAAGGGGAGGGTCTCTGCTCCAGAGGCAGATGCAGTTCCACCAAAATGCATGTGTGTAACTGGTGAAGTATCTCATAGTCACAGGAGATGTTAAAATTTTGACAGTTTATATTCACATTTCTCTCAGCATGACTGGCACATAAGCAAATTGATATTTAAGATTTTATTAATGGGATAGTTAAAACATCCCCTCTCTTTGGGAACTGGGCTGTATATGAGATTTAGAGTTCTCAACAGGAAAATGTGCAGCCCTCTTGTACAACTGGCAGCATTATTGTAATGCTGCTCCTGTTGTGCTGAGGGGTTTTCGGATCCACCTGGAGTGGTGGTCAAGATTCACTGCACTAACACAGACCATCCCCATTGGATTTGTGCAGTCCCTGTGAGCTCAGACCTTTGGTCTGTTTGCACAAACAGAGCTTTATCAGGATGGGCCCATGATTTTTCTCCCAGTGGATCAAGATGTCAGGATAGAAGGATTCTATGCATAGGAAAAAAGGGGTGACTTAATGTTTTTCTACCTTTCTCTCTGAATTTGCCCCAGAAATGTTTTTCAGGTGGAGCTGTGCCAGCACTGCAGCTCTGGCTGAAACCAATTCCTCCTTCGTAAATTGTCAGAGCACTGACATTTAGGTAACTTGGTTTTAGATAACTTGGCCTTATTTCAATAATTCTAATCTTTCTGACATTTTTTATTGCAAGCATTGCTTCCATCATTTTCTTCCTCTGTATTTTGCATTGCAAAAGTATCTGTAATACTGAAAATATTTCCAAAGCAGAAATTTGCAAGCAAACTGTGAATGGTTCCTAACACCCTGGGCCTCTGTAAGTAACTGAACACCTAACGACTCCAAATAAAACTAATTGCTACTAAGCAATACTATACTGAGACATCACACTGTCATAAATTGATATGTAAACTTTGATAGTGTCAACAACAGCTGCTTTATTAGAGTTATTGTGACTATCAAGGCTCAATGTCTGAACCCTCCTTGTGGATCATTTTTCAATCCAATCAAAAATCTCTGTCCTAGCATTCAGCAAATGCTTTGTTTTTAAAAAAACTTAGGAGCATTAAATTTCTTTTCCACCTGTCCAGATTTCTTTAGGGAAATCTTCTAGGATAGCCTGTTTAAAGAGCTCTCTGGCCATGCTGGTTGAGATTGCATTACCAAAATGAATGAAGAGTGTCTTGATAAACTATTGATTTGTTCTAACTCTAGAAAAAACAGACATGCTTCATTGCAAACTTCTTTTTTAAAGCAAGCAAAGTTGGGAGTTTTTGGTTCTGGAGGTAAAACTCATGAACTGAGATAAAAACAGCTTAATAGGATGGAAAAGGAAGGAAAAAAAAATAATAATGATTAAAGAATATCCAAGTCAAGTGATTCACAATGCAATTGGTCACCACCTGCTGACTGATTCCCAATCTGTCCCCAAGCAGCAATTGGCACATCTCAGCTGACTCCCCACAGTTTTATTGTTCAGCATGGTGCTGTATGGTATGGAATGTCCCTTGGGTCAGGTGGGGTCAGCTGTCTTGGCTGTATCATCCTCTCCCAAATTCTTGTGCACCCCCAGCTGGCAGGGATGTATGAGAAGCTGAAAAGTTTTTGATTTAGTGTAACCAGTGCTCAGCAACAACTAAAACATCAGTGTGTTATCGACATTATTCTCACTCTAAACACAAGCCACAGTACTGTACCAGATACTAAGGAGAAAATTAATTCTATCCCAGCTGAAACCAGGACACTTGTCTTTTTTTTTTCCACTGTTCTACAACTTTTCCTTTGCTTACAATAAAGCCAGCATGAATAAAATTCAGTGGTTTTGACACTGCTTAAGTGCCTGGGAGGCACTGACGACTGTTTCAGGTCAGTTTATTCAAATTCCACTACGGGCTTCAGTTTTAGAACACATCTGTGCAACTTCTTGTAGCTGCAGTATGGGATCCTGCTGGTGAGCATACCACCAAGGAAGGCTTTGGTCAAATTCAGCAAGGAAATTAATTAAGGACCCACCTAAGTTGAATTCTGAGACCTGGAAATGTCATCCAACCGCACTTGATTAGTAAACTTTTCAGGAGATCTAGTTTGCTTTGCCTTTGTTTTTTTGCTCTTCCAGTCCAAATCAAATAAACAAGCATCAAAAGACAGGAGATAATGTTCCCAGGCCTCCACTGACTTGGACACATAGTCAGAGATGTGAGCTGTGAGTCTGGACCAGTGTCTCTACCATGCCAACTGTGTCACGATGCTGTATGAGGTCTTGCTGCCTTCATCTCCTGCTTCAGTTTGTTTGACATCCTCATGAGCTGGTGGGTTGGTTTGTTTGTTTGTTCTTGCTTTTTAGCACTGTGCTTCTTCTAGTGAAGTAAATAACAGGGAGGCCCACAATAAATTTCACATGTCTCCAGTGTGATTGCTGAGGCCTATGATCAATTCTCCATTTGAAGGTGTTTATTGGACTTATTCTTGGGTAAACCAGATGTCACTCTTAAGTGTCACCATAACCTTTCCTCCAAAAATACACCTTCATTTTCCACCCATGTTGTTTCTGGTCCATTAGAACACCCAGCTCCACAGAAGTCAGTTCAAAAACTTGCATTATTTCAGTTAAATTTTAAACTAATTTCTGTTTAAATTTGCTGTGTACCATAATATTCCCCTGTTTCTGCCCCAAGCACTTCAAGTCTGTTAGGATCTTTTGTAAAGAGAGAAACTGTGGAAGAAAATGTTGGTTTAGGCAATTAAAACTCATCATTTCATAAGATCAGGGGATTCTGAGGTATTCTTTTTCCAAGGTATTTTCAGGGAGCTTATACAGTAAAGTCGAGGTAATGACGATGGAAATAATGCAGTTATCAAGAATTGCAGATATGCCTGACTCTTCTCATGTTATTAGGAGATTCCTTCTTTTTATCTCTTTTTTTCACCCATCTTCCTCCCTGGAATATTCTTATCCAATGAATGCCCAAACATGTAATTTTAGATTGTGGGCTTTTGGTATGTGAGCGTGCACTAGTGGTAGGGTTTCTGTATAATGACTTGATAAACCTGTCAGGATTTTACTAGTAATGCATAATAAATGTGGCTATCATAGAAGATATCCCTTTTCCAACAGTGGCTATTGGGTCTTTAGCAGGTTAGGAATGTTAATTCTTTTGTAATTCTCTTTCTCTCTTTTCTCCTCACCTTTTCTCTTCCTATTCATTGATGAAGAACTTCAGCAGATTTTGGTATCATATCTTTCAGTCTTTGGGTAAGAAAATGTACTGATGGTAGGAATGCAGTTTCTTGTAAATTATTACTTTATTTCTATTTTTGATAAAGTTATTTAAACTATGCATATTGTGAGTGGTTTAGAATGAAGTTCAATAATTTAATATGTCTGTTAATCCAGTTTGTTGTTATACACAACACCTCCTCCAAAGCATCAGTGCAAACCTATGCCTCAGCCTTAGGCCACCACTGTTTTCCAGAGGAAATATCATGCTGTAGAAGATTTCTGGAAGCTTCCTGTGCCTTCTTCCAAATGTCTGTGTTGATGTGGTGGGAGCAATTGGGTAGAAAGCCCCAAGCTTTCACACCAAAGACCTTCAATACCACCAGAGCATGCATTTCCTGGAAGGCTCTGCTACAGTAATCTTCTGAAGAGGATTATGCATTTTAAACAGCCAATTAGGTTGTGATTAGGAACAAAACCTCAACTGATCCCAATGATGGAAAGGAAAGAATGCAAGCAAACTGACAGCTGTTCATGGATAATAAAGCACCATAAATGGTCAAGAAGTTACTAACAAAGGGAAGAGAATGGGCTTGTAAAGGGAGAGGAAGAAATGATTGCTTTAAGATCAGAGTTCTGAACTAGCAGCAAAGCCCTGCTGATCTGAGTTCCAGACCAGAGCATTAAATTCTCCTGCGTTCTCTGAAATCACAGAAAAATTGCCTACTTTTTAGGGAGATAGGAATTATTTACTACTGGGAGCTATGGAAACATTGTATATAACACGATTCATAATTTTTACCTGGGTTTTGCCATTCCTTAAAGGAAGGTGATTGAAAATTATAGTAACTTTGAATAAACAGACCAAGCAAATAGAGCTATGTAAATGTGTGGTTTTCAGTAGCTTTTTCAGTAATCATATTGAAATAGGATTTCATATTTCAAAATATGAAATATTTTGAAAATACGAAATATTTTGAAAAAAAATCAAGTCCAGAATCAAGCTCATATGTAATAAATAAGTCTTTAATCACTGACATTTAATTTTCAGAACATGGCATACTTTCAACTCTCAATTGAGAAAGTTGTAAATTAAATCTATATTTCTGCTGAAGTACTGGTTGATAGACATTGTCCTCTGAAATCTATTCATGATACTTTCCTTCTTTTTTCTATGAGTACATGTAAGCTTGGTTACTAATGCAGACTACAATGGCAAACTTCTATTTCTAAATAAGCCCCCATTGGATTTCTGTTCACCTTCCGTCTTGCTATGTTTCAATTTATATGATTTTGTTACGTGGCACGTGTATTGTAAAGTGTCAGGACAAAAGTCTCTTGGCTGAGGTTCTTCAGTGCAGATATCACAAAGTGTGGGCCAACACTGAGTGTAGTAAATACTCTCTGTAGTGCTTGTCAATTTTTGAGTGTTTTCTAAATAGTGAAGATACAAGTAGGATCGTGGGTTTGTCTCCTTTTCCTTTTTCATCTCTGCAGTTACAAGAGGCTCTAATTGGGCCAAAACCATGTAGACTTCTCAGTATTATGTTGGAATAGGGATGCAATCACTTTGGTCTTGATGTCCTGTATATTTGGCCAAAAAGGATTTTGGTGGTTTTTTTTTTTTTTTTTTTTTTTTTTTTTTTGTTTTTTTTTTTTTTTTTTTTTTTTTTTTTTTTGTTTTGTTTTGTTGTGGGTATTTTTTTTTTTTTTTTTGCCAGCTTAGGATGTCCATTAACATGATCTAAGTCAGGTGATTGAACTGAACAGTCGATCCTCTTTAGCCACCAAGTTATGCATTCTATTGCTGTGGGTCAGAGAAGACCTAACTGTTGGGAAAGATGGGACAGGAAGGACTTATGGATGTGATTGTATGGTAAGAAATACTGCAGATGTAAAACGTGTGAGTGAAATAGAAATGAAAGCCAGCTTTGAGATATAGGCATGGGAGGCAGGAAAACAGTGATTAGCTGGAGATAGGTTGAAGGACAGAAAACAAAAGGACTGAGGAATGTAGCCTTTCCACTCAGGCAAGGCATCAGGGAACAAGTGCATAAGAAAGTAGTATTTAGAGTTTAGAATATAAAATGACATGGTAATATATAGGCTGCATGCAAAGTTTGTAGGTTTTGTATCTTGCACCAGTTGGTCACTGTAAATTAGAATATTCAACACAAAAAGAGATATAATGTATTGTAACAAGGCCCTTGCCCTCTTGCCTTCTCTCTCTTTCTCTTTTCCCCTGCTCTCTTGCTTACTCTCTTCCCCTTGCTCTTACCCATTTCTGCCCCTTAGCTCTCTTCTACCCTCTCTCTCTCTCCCTTTTCTCTCTTTTGGGGCTTTGCTTCAGCCGAGGCTGGTGGCTGAAAGCAAAGCCCTCTTTACTCAAGACCCTTGTAATAAAACTATGTGTTTCAAAGATATCTCAGGTCTGCAGAATTCCTTGTCCCTGCAGTCCGCAGATGCTACTACACCTAGCAGCGTATGCAAAAGATAAGCAACTAGATAATCTTCGCATGCTTGTGAAATAGCCATTAACTGATCATCACTCTGTAGGAATGATTATGTTATTTTTAATAAGATTAATTTGTTATTAATGTTATTAAATCTTCCCAAGCACAAGGAATGATTTCATCCACATAAAACTGGAGCAGCAGATACATGAGTTTTGGCATTTGCTATTGCTGTTTGAGTTTTCTCTTTTTCTGTGTAGAACTAAAATAATACATATTGCACATTATCTTCCAGTGCAGTCAGAAAAACATTTATGTTCTCTTACCAAAAAAAGTACACGAAAATTTATGTGCAAATATGCGTGCCAAAAAAAGGCAAAATACAGTTGACAGATTTCTGCACTATGCAGCAGCTACTATTTGAGATATAGATAACTAACAATTTTAATCTTGAATGAGACACAACTGACTTCTGTTTCATTCCTGGCCAATAAATGAGCTCACAATGTAGACAAGTGTGGTGAACCCGAGGGATTTACGGAGCATCATAAATGCATTTTATTGTGCACTCCAATGCTGTCATCTACAGCTAGCTAACAAATAAAATAGGTTTTTAATATAATCCACCATGTCCCTTCCAGTGCTCCTCATCTGTTACGTCATTTCGCTTTGGGCCAAGTGTTTGTTTTCCCCAGATGGCCATCGCAGAGCTGCTGACAGCTCTCCTGACTGAGAAGCTGTAGCGCAGTGATCTTCCAATTCATTTAGCCCTACTGACAAAGGAAAAGCTGTTGATGTCCCAATGCAAAAGCACTCTATCAGGCATTACATAGTGTCTGTGTTCTCAGCATGTTTGGGGCATGATAAGTCATAGCACATGCTTTTTGACATCTTCCTGCCTTTTGCTGCAGTGTAGGATTTCTCAGAGCTGGAATTCAGGTGGCAGAAAAGATGCAAAAAGCCAAGTGTGATATCATCAGCAACTGGTAGCGGTCATGGAATCATAAATAACATTTTGCAGACTTAGCTGAAAAAAAAAAATCCTCTTAAAGATGCGCACTGCAGTTCTTGCCTCAAATTTTGCCCTCCTGAGCAGCCTGAGTTGCACAATCTTTTGAAAGGGATACCTAGGTGAGCTATAATGTCTTGGGAAGTCTTTCTTCTCAGAGTGCATAAAAAAAAGTTGTTTGTCAATTAATATATTCCATCCTATCTAATTGTATCCATGGAGTATAGAGGGACTAGCAAGTGGCTAAGTGCCCTTAGTTCTCTCAGAGTCTCGCTCCCTAGTTAGTCAGATGTGTGGGAAATGAGAAATTCCCACTCCACGTGAGAGGAGCTTGGTAGACTGTGGGACATGATGTAAGATTGCTCAGTCTTGTGCGTGGGATGGCTGGGACAGCAGGAGCTGTGCCTGCCAGGATACACCCTGGGCCTCACCTTCCTGCGGGGGGCAGCTGAAGCAATCTGCTCCCTTTTATGAAAATCAGATGCAGCTGTTGGGCTCCCGGCAGCTTGTTAATGCAGCATTTGCTTAGAGAGACTCTGGATGCCTAAATTCAGCATTTTGCTGCCAATGTTTATTTTATAACATAATTGTTTTTTAAAGCAATATTTAGGAGAAAATTTTCCTTAGGTTACTACAACCAAATCTAAAAAATTACAGGGAGGTTTTTTCTCTCATTTTTTCAGATACATAAATGTAGGGGGTGACAATTGTAACTAATTTAAAATTATTCTGTTCATCATCTGTTACTGGCAGATTGAGCTGGAGATAACCAAGGCTGTTCAGGTGCTCCACAAAAGTTCAAAGAGTCACTCTGGCACCAGCAGGGAATGGTCCTTTCCCTGTAATCTGCCTACCACAGTCATCAGGTAGTTTAAATTGTGTCCACCAGTGCCTGTAGTAGCTCTGAGTAAGAGCAATTATTTCAACTGTGTTATTTCAAGTGGGATGAATCTCAGTGCCTGAGTTCAAATTGGGTTTAAAACATAAAACAAAAATGTAAAAATCAAGTAACCCCTCCACTTCCTGATTCTTCAGCTTCCAAAATACTCCCAGTTTCTCCAGCTCTCTAGCAAATGCTTTCATGTCTGAAACGGAAAGATCCCTGAAAGTTACTTTGTTTCACTCCAGAAACTGTTGTGGTGGAGCTGGCACATCTTCTAGTTGTCAGGTAAAAGAACTGGAAAACCTGTAGGACTCCAGATATAGGTCTTTCTTCCTTATGCTGCTTTTTCCTCTCCTCTTTCAAGAATAGGTGTTTTATACTACAGTTTGTCATTTTGGAAGAAAATTGTTAAGATGATTGCAGAAGAAAATAAAATAAAAAGTGATATAGTAAACAGAGGGCACTGAATTATTGGATAACTACAGCTAGACCATTACAAGAGGGTAAAAAAAAAAAAAAAAAAAAAAAAGAAAAACACTATGTCAGTGATGAACCATGAAATGTAACCCTTCATATCTCACTCTGTCTGTCTACATCTGCTAAATATGCCACTTTTTCTGCTGTTTGGTTTTCCATCTGTCCTGTTCTTGTAATTTGTGTGTTGGGACAGTCTTGTGTATTTGTCACTTTTCTTGATCTTAAATTGTCAACATATTCTTGTTTTTCTCTTCTACTGTCTTTTACAGCATGATCAAGAGGAGAAGGGTTTGCCAATTCTAGTTGTATGATACGGGAGCTTCAGCAAAGAAAGTTATCCAAAGAAAGTTTACAGAATAGCTGAAGACAGGGAAATTCTTAAAAAATAATAGTAAAATTATATAAAAAATAAAATTATATATAAAATTATATATAAAAGAAAAATTATATATATATGTGTGTGTGTGTGTGTGTGTGTGTGTGTGTGTGTGTAAAAGATAGAAAAGATCAAGTTCTGAAGTGAAAGGATTCAGCCAAAATTTTTTTTTTCTTTCTTGGTTCCAAATTTCATTAATGAAAATATGGGAGCAAATGGCTTGCACAAATAGAACTGCTTTGTGTGGAACACACTGTATGTTTAGACTATGTTTCTTAAAAAGTGTGTTTGTTCCTAAAGTCAGCAACCAGTACTCACACTCACATTAAGCAATGTCAGCTCTTCATTCTAGTTGAGGGGCTGCTGCAGAAGACCTCAACAGAAGTTCTTCAGGAAACTAGGGAAAGACGTAGGTATGTTTTTCCTTATTCCAATGACATTCCCAATTTAGAACAGCGGCCCATACTCGGTTATTAATTTCTCTCACATAACATACAATGTAATGTGGAATCTTAGCCAAGAAAGTGTGGGCTTGAGATGTTACCTTGAAAAGTTGTTACTCATGTGATGATTGGAGATGTTCCTATTCATAGCACACATTATTAACAGTGGAATTGTTTTGGAAGAGTAACTCTCTGGGAGCTAAAGGTTAGACTGTTTGTAATGTCAACCCTTTTATTCTACATGACGGTTTATATAAATGCATTGCATGGAACAGCTGAAATGTTATGTATAGCATTTGTTTTCCAGGATTGGCAAATATTACCTGAAATGTGCAATGTTACATGAACATCGTCTTTTGCTCATAAGTTTTGAATTTTGAAAAGTCTGTTGTTCCTGGGTGGCCACTCTAGAGATAGCTCCAAGCATACAAAATATAAAAAGTATGCATGAAATATGCCAGTATATTAAATTAACATCCTGCAAAAGCTCCCTTTTTAAAATCCAGATGCTTACATTGCTTTTGACAGACTCTAGGCGGTAAAGTTTTAACTTTAAAGAAGGGGCTTTCTGTTTCTGTTTTCAAGTTAAAAATAATGAAAGGAAAACACACTGAAATTCCCACATTATTAAATAAAACATTTAAGTGGCATGGAGCCAATCATTGTCACGCCATGAACAAATGCCTTACGGTAATATGTTCCATAACTGTTTGCTAAAAACTACCAATTTTAACACATTTGCACATGATTAGACAATAAAAAGTTACTTATTGAAGTCAGTGCCACAGTAGTGTTACTCAGGCCCAAGGGGATGGAAACCTGAAGGAGAGGGGTGGTGTGAAATGGGTTCCATGCTGTGAAAACACATCATCAGGAGAATCCCACTGCGATGGAGTTCTCTCCCATGGCCAGGAGTTCACAGGGCTGCCCCTGTGCCGGGGAGGAGGGCTGGGTGGAGGCACAGGGGGGAAGATATGGTGGCGTGAGAGATGGGCTGAAGAAGCAGCTACCAAGCGTCGTTTTGAAATGCTCCTCCTTACCCAGGGACTGGCCCACCAACAGGGTGCGTTTCAAAATAGTTGGGCTATAGTGGCAAGATTTCTTGGCATGTTCCTCTTTCTCTTAATAATTGAGGAAAGAGTTTCAAAGATCTATATTTGTATCTGCCAGCTCATTAAAATGTCTTTATCTATCTGAATGTAATAAGCCAGAATTAGACCAGTAAACAATAAGTCTTTCTGTTTGTAATGGAAGGAATTCAGCTTTGTTACTTACACTTTCCTGAACAAAGTAGTGGAGCATAATTTTTTGCAATTTGAAGTAATTTATTCTAAGTGTAATTTTGCATAAATATTCATGTAGATTTTCAATATTTTTGCTGAAGGAAATAAAATTTAGACAAGGCAATTTCTTTCTATCAGCCTCACAGACCACTTCAATTTTGGTTTTATTTTTCTCTATCAGGGCCTTTGGATTAAGAAGCTGCTGTTATGCTTCTGTTTTTCAGAAAGTGTGGCACTTCACATCCTCCACATTCATGTGAGGAGAGTTATCAAAACTGTCCTGAATTAATTAAAAGTAGGTCTAATCTCCACAAACATGTGGGAGCCAGGGGAGCAGGGGATGAGGGAAAAGAAAAAGATAAATGTGAAGGGGAAAATTCTAAGTATGAGTTAATGGTTATAGTAGCAGAGATAATTTTTGCTTTGTGGCATTTGTACATTAGGATTCACAAGGGAGTTTCTAGCTTCTTGGGATTTTATACATCTATCAGCTATTGCAAATCTGAGAACCCGATGAAAAAAATTATATGAATCTGAGATACGCTTTTGAGGATTTTGTACCCATAAAGTAGTTTATGTGTTGCAACTGGAGATGAACATTTGCTTTCAGAGGAGAACATCCCAAATCTTCCTCTCACTCAGGAACTGAGCCAAATCCAGAAGATACCCAGGGTTATCAAAGAATTTTGTAGTAACATCCATATGGCCAGGTGATGGGGCTGTCCATCCCAGCTTCCTTATACTCTCACTGGCTGTAGTTTTCTTCTTGTCCCTAACATACACATTTTTCAAAGCAGTGAAAACACTGCAACCACCAAGCTCCTGAGGAGCAGAGGGTGTGATGCCTATGGACAAACACCTATGCACTTTTGGTGCATTGGATAAGGTGACCCTGTAAAGAAAATCTTCCCTCTAAGCTCCAGGGTCTCACTGATAGTGAGAGTCCTGGTACTGATCTCCCTTAGAGCATAGAGGGAATTGTATGTTCAGCAGCCATGCTCTTATGGCCCTAGCACATACAACATAAAAACCCACTACCAATAAAAAGTAAACAGAGCATTAAGTTGAAAAAAGATTAAATAAAACAGCTCTTCACAGTGCCTCACAATTTTCTGTGCCAGGAAAAATACTGCTAGTCAGGCAGGAGATGAGCTGGAAGTCTGTGCTCCATCTCTGAAAAAATGAGTTAAGGGCAAGACAGATCTTCAGTCTTTACACAACATTTTGCACACCTGATTTCCACCACTGTTTTATTTCCATGTAGGAAAGAGAGTTTTTGGACTAATTTTTTTCTTGGGTGGCAGAGAGGTTGAGAAATCAATGTTTCATGTCAAGCATATGAATAGCAGGTGTTTGCTTTCATGTCACAGGAGTCAGCTTTCATATGCAGCACTTGGCTCCTGGTGCCTCACACAGGGCTGTAGCAATCCCTGCACCAGAGCCCTACCCTGGGTTTCCATAGAGCACCTTGTTTATCCCTAGCCAGGAGGGTTTATCCTGAGGGCGTGATGCTGAAGTGGAAAGGAGTGGATGCTTTCCAAAATTGGGTGTGTGCAAACCCTTTCTCAGCATTTAACCTTCCCCCTTCTCTTGCTTTTGTTTCAGTTGGCAGCAGCGAGGAGGGGAAGGAAGGGAAATAAACCTAACTCCTTCCCCTGCTTGCTCAAGCACTGGACTTATTTCACAGTGTGCCACTTAAAATGAAAATATACCTTTTTCACCACTGCCCCCCAACTTACTTCTCTCAAAAAGTCTTACAAAACAGGACAGCAGTGTGACCATCATCTTACAGGAAGGGAGAGACAGGCAGAGGAAGAATGGCTGCCCTAAAAGCCTGCAAATCTTTCTATTGTAATGAGCCTCTTCAGCTCCTTAGTCTGAGCATGGAAAGCATAGCAAGGCATGAATTCAGTGGTGCATTTTCTGAAAGCTGTTATGAGACACATACCTGGTAAATACATTCTTTACTGTTATTTCCCAAAGGTGTATATGGAACATTGAAAGTAGAAAGCTCTCCTAGCACAAAATGTAGCTGTACGCAATGCTAACAGCTGAGTGGGGCACCTTGAGGAAGTGAGCATCCTGAAAAAGATTTAACTAACAAAAGCGATCCTATGTCTTTTGTGGTGGTGCCAGAAACTGGAGAGAATTGGATGTGTTATCCACAATCCCATTTATCATTTCAGAGAAGTGGACAAGGTACTAATTGAAGGTGAAAGATGGAGTTTTTGCATTTGAGCTGCTTGAAGGGAACAGCTGTGTTTGCATGAAAGTGTCTTTCAGATGTCTCTTCCATGAGGGGAAACCCCATTCCTGCTGAGCTAACTCTTTCCCAGGCTCAGCAGCTGGCAGTACACTGAACTTCAAGTAGGACCTTTCTTTGCATGCCTCTGGTAAATGTTCTGCATTGTCTGGACCTTCTAAAGGTGTCCTACTGGAAAGAGCTGACAGGAATATCTGCACTCCATGCTTTTGGTTCCTTGACCTAGAAGTACAGGACCAACTTGGTTTAGCAGTAGAAGAAAACAAAGTGTTGTACTCAGACAGATTGAAGGTCAGATTCAAAACAATATTCCAGAAGCAAAACTAGATATGACTTATGGACTTGGTAAGATTATTAAATGTTTAATTGTCCTCATGCTCAAGCATTTCTCTTTTTTTTCCTTTTCGTTTTATAATTCACCACAGATATATGCAGACTGTTAGAAGTGTGAGCTAGAACGCACCATAATGCCAACTGATAAATGCAGCTGTGGGATGGACATGCATCCCCTCCTGCTGCTGGAGACTCTCTCAGAGCTCCCTCCTTATGTCCAGTTTCAGTTTTCTGCTATATCTCTACTGGTTATCTATTAGTGTGCTACTGCACCCACCCATGACAGCCAAGCAAGGAGGTGTCACAAGGACATGCTGGGGCTGTAGAATGAAGCTGTGATAGGAATGATGACAACATTGAAATTTTTGGTATATTAAGAAAAGAAAAAGGGAAAATCATCTAAGATATTACTAGAGTGAGGCATGATGCACTCTGATAAAGGACCATCACCCAGGTGCCTATAAATACTAAATTTGAAACTTGAAGCTGAGCTCCAGCAGGGCACAAGGTAAATTCAGTTTAGACAATGAGCAGAAATGCAGATTATAATAGTATTAATGGCTTTCTGGTTAAAAAATTTGACATGGACATTGATTCAAGAACTTCCACTACTAGTTTCCATCAATATTAACTTTTTTGTCAGCATTAAAACTGTAGGAAGGAGTTGCTTGACAGAGGCAGCTCTTAGGCATTCGTGTTGCTCGTGAATTTTGAAGAAAGGAAGCAAAGGATAAAATGGCATTATGATGGAGCAACTTTATTACAAGATATTAACTGCACTGCAAATGAACAAATGAAGCAAGATGCAATAGATTTTAAGCAGTTTTCCTGTCTTGGCACACTTGTCTCATTTTGGTGTTTATATACAGGGGATAAGGAGTCCCCCCAAGACAAATCAAGAAGTTCATCTATGTTCATCATGACATTCAAGAGCCAGGTTATTCTTAGTTTTCCATGGATTAGAAATGGAGAAGCATCCTTCTTCTGTTTTTCTTGGACCGTTTGCAAGGAGTAGATACTCTTAGTGAGCATGTGAAGGTTTAATATTTTATTTCACAGGCGGGATTTTCCCAGAAGATGTTTAATTTTTTCCTTTTTTTCCTCAATTTTAAGAAAAGCCAAAATAGTTGTATATTAATCATTATGAGTTCGAAGTAGACAAGAAATAGTGAGTGTTGGTCATTTTCTTGTAGCCATCTTCAAAAACCTCTATAGGTGAAAAAGATGAAGACTCAAGTTATTCATAGGGTCTCATCAGCTTGGAATCAAAGATGAACCATGAGCTAAGGAAAATGCTGCAGCACTGATTGTTAATTAGTAAGTTGATGTGAGCCAGCCTTTATCCAGGATTTTCATGTGTGACTGTCATTTAGTTACTGAATGAAAAGTACAGAGAAAGGTGCAATCTCAAATTAGTAGGAACAGCAGAAGTCAGAGGAAGATTTCTTTTTAAATAGCAGTACATACTTGAACTGGATAGAGATACATCTATGTATGTGTGATATAGGTGTGGTGACAGAACTGTGAGGCCTCGTCTGCTGCCTTGAATAATTTTTGCATCTTGGAAAGACCACTTGTGTTGTGGTGGAAGAGTGGCTGCCCTGACATAATTTCCACTGCATCCTGCAAGCACAACTGCCTTTAAATACCCAGTCTTGTGCCTTTGGTTCTCAATTATTTCTGATTCACTAGGCTTGGTGCCTCTCTCTGCATTAAAACCCTTCTGAGCCCAAACTAAAGAAGTCAATGGTATTTTCAACCTCATTGTAGCTTTATTGAAATCTTCATCATCTCTTTTGCGGTCCCCCTGCAAAAATTTCAAATGGTAAATTGTGCCTTCATAGATGATATATTAATCTCTCAGTGAATTGCTATTTCTATAATATTCCACAATTATTACACTTTAGTTCATTTTCTTAATCTTAAGGTAGGGCCCAGTGCTCAATAAAACCAAATTTATTTGAAACATTCAAAGTTCACTTTGATACTCTCCATCTCTCTCTGACAGCTCATTATAATGGGACCATAGATTATTGTGGTTGTACTTGAAGCCTACATATTTCTTCTTCAGTTTTCCCCAAATGACTGAAGAAACACCAGCTGGTATTAGGTAACTAATCTTGACTCCCATTTTCTTATTCATGCTGGGGAGCTGCTCAGTGTGGAAATAATTCCTGTTTTTATTAGGATTGTTTGTGAAGTTATAAATCTACAAAGCAGCATGTGTCGGGAAACAAAGCTGCACTTTGTCTGATCGATGTGCTCTGCCGTTTCCTCTTTGACACTGCCTGGCTGTACCCTGGGACCTAGGAGGGCCATCTCATTCCAGATGTGGCCCCTGACCAGCCTCCATCTCCCTGCTTGCACAAGGCTCAGATGACTATCTCTCCCTTGTTTCCACGGGAAGGAAACACAAGTGAACAGGCAGAGAGGAAAAGCCACTCCAT
Organism: Zosterops lateralis; assembly: GCF_965231275.1. Lineage (NCBI taxonomy): Eukaryota > Metazoa > Chordata > Aves > Passeriformes > Zosteropidae > Zosterops > Zosterops lateralis. The sequence goes on along the minus strand of NC_139766.1, from coordinate 46,598,421 downwards.
TTTCCAGGTAGTTGGAGCAACACCATCACGAAAGTGTTGTCTGCAGCCCAGGGACAGTCAAAGTGCTCAAGTGCCTCTTTACTCAAGTCTGTGGGTATTTCCTAGGCTATGATATGAGCACAGCTTGCTTGTCAAAAGCCACACCAAAATCTGGTCTTTTTAAAGGCCAGTTCCTGTTGGCTATCTCTAAGCTTTAGGCAATATTGAGCTCTGAGGAATTATTGCAGGATTTGAGTGCTCAAAATTTGTGATCTGGTTATCTTATACTGAATACTCATAAGAAGAGGCACATTAAACAGTGGTGGTTTTGGAAAGCTTAATTCTGTTTTGAGCAGACCTGTCCTGCTGTAACCAGATACCGTCAAGCATGCTCCACATTTTTGGAGGATGAATATACTTAACCTTAGTGGTTGCTTCAGGAGAAGTTTAAAAGCTTATTTTTCTTCTGTGTTTTCTGCAATAATATCTGCCTCCTCCCTGCTCTCTGTACACAAAGCCTGTGATTACTTTGAAAGAGATTGTTGGAAGGAAGGAACTCAAGCAGGAAAATACTTATAATACGTGAGCTTGATTTCCAAATGCAGCAAAACCCCACAAATCAGCTCTGAGGACAAGAACACCTCTGCCACCAGTCTATGAAGATTGTTCCTACATTTCTTTCCCAAATTTTTGGCTTTTGCTTGATCACAAGCCAAGGCCAAGAACCCCTTTACTGTGAAAACCTCCCACTTTCACACCCTGGTTTATTTTCTTTAAAACAGGATAAAGTGGATAAAAAAGTGAAAAATGTACTCTCCCATCCAGTTTTTCTTAACAAACCTTTTTGAAAAATCATTTATCTGGAAATGCTTCTGATGTAAACCAATTAGTTTGAATCTTTCTGACTTTCTTTGGTCTTGATTCTCCATTTTTCAAATGATGAATGTTTATACCACATAATCACATAATCATAGCCTTTTTGAAGAAAAAAAGTGCCATAGAAAACTTCTTTTTTTTTTTTTTTCCTGCAATCAGAACATTCAAATTTCTCAATCACCTGTTCTGATCTGATATTGATTTCCTTTAGTATTTCTTCTTCCTCCTCAGGGAAATAAATCTGTTTCTGGTATCTATCAGCCATTTTTCCCTTTGATAAAAAGAATTCATATAATTCTTAAGTAATGCTAAATCTTCTGTCAACAAATTAGTCTTGTCATCAGCCATAAGGGGCCTCATGATCTTCTTGGTGACCTCTTGCTTCTATAAAAACTTGAGAAAAAAATCCATGCATAATAACTCCTGGCTATTCCTGTAATGTTTGTACTTTCATTTAGAAGTTTTTATGATATTTTTGACCGAATTGTCTATTTTTTTTTCCTCAGAACAAAACAGGAAACTTTAAAAAATATCCTGTTTGTGAGTATAATGTCAGGGGCTAAAGACAGCAAATGAATATATGTGTAAGGTTAATTCAATATGTGCAGGTTAATTCAGTAAAATCAATAATTTAGTGGCTAGAGCACTCCTTGGAGATAAATGGGTTGTATGAGATATGGGATCAAGTGTTCTTTGTCCCATTCCAGATAAGTGCTCAAATCACTAGATTATATGATCAGTCTATCATTTTCTAGTCAAAGAATAATTTATCCACTGTTCTTCACCAGTAGAGAGAAATTTTGGTTAATACCCTTCCAAAAGTCATATGCATGCCCCAGCTCTTGGGTTATTAGCTGTTTTTTCTATATGCTTTGATCAAAAATTTAATAAAGAACTCTCTTTACAGGATTAAAAAAAGCAAAATGCAAAATGTTTACATTGAAAAATGAACCTTTTTTCCAGTCTTCCCCATCCCATGACATCATTTTTTACTGTGTTCGTAGTTTAGTAGGCTCAGGATTTCAGTTTTATTGTTTAAGTTGCAAGTTCTTTGCTTGGCTGGAAGCATAAAAATGAAGTACAAGCCCTGTGACTAAAGCCGTTGTCCATCACAGTGCTATAATATACTAAAAAGGGTGTTTTCCCTTCTTAGCTTTAATTGTGTTTTTCTTTTATTTTTCTGATTTCATATAAACTCAACTGGTGAACCGCAGACTGTTTCAAACTCAGACATATTTAAACCATTATTTTTTGCAGATGGTATCTTCCTACTTATTTTTAATATTTTTAACATTATTTGTCATTTTCCATGAAAAAGTACTGTTTGCTTCTAGTTAACATTTAACTGGAACTGTCAAACCTAAAGCCTTAGTAATCTCTAGATGCATTGTGTCAGTCTGAAGTTGCTTAAACTCAGCCCTTATGCTGGTGTCAGGCTTTCCATATTTGCAGTGGTGTGGGTTTGCAGATTTACCTCTTCATCTCCAATATGTGTCCAGCTGATTCTTAAAAACTCTGTCAAAAAACTGCTATCATTTCACAAATTTTAAAGGAAAACACAGCTCTATACCATGTGCTCGGAGCTATTGCTTGATTTATTTCTTCCACTTAATATGCCCCAGATTATATCCAGCACTTGAATACTCCCATTTCTACTTGGTTTTCTGTCTCCTTTCAAAACCATATTAGTTTATTGTTGCCTCCTGTGCAGTTCCATCTACCATCTTATTTCTTTTAACTCAGGTTTTGAACCCTGGTAATTGTAACCAGCTGGTAACGTCTCCTGGGGTTCCGGCCTCTGTAAATTTTACTTCCATTTAGCACCTGGACACACTCTCCACCTTGCCTGCTCTCTGAACAGCAGAGGTTTGAAGGGGGTAGGACAGAAAGTAACTACTGCACTGTCTCTTGAGCTGGAAGTTTCCAGGATCAAAATTAAGTGCAAAGCAATTGTATTTTGTGATCTGTATACAGTGTCAGACACAGGCAGGAACAAAATTTTCTTGCTTTCTGAAATCAACATGTCAGAAAGTTTAGTTTCTCTAAGTATTGCTCCAAACAAACAATTGGATTCTGCTGGTGCTAGAAGAATGGATTGTCTCTTTTATTGTGTGTTCTCTGGTGGGATTTCCTCTGGTAAAAATCAAAGTGGTTTCCATGCTGTGGCACTTCTGAAAACTGATAATTTAATTTACAAATTTCTGCTGTTCCTGCATCTTTTACTTAGTTGAAAAACACTCTGGGGCACAGCAGTATTGTCAGCATCATATTGACTATACAGAAACAGTCCCATCTGTATGTTATATCTGTATGTTATATCTCTTCTGCTTTTTTCAGCATTAAATATAAGATTCAACCACATTTTTTTCATGTAAATAAACAAATGGCAGAAAGTAGGAGTTAAAGAACTGTGAATGCCCATGTTGATTTAAAGCATGTGCAATCATATACCCATCAAGTAACTGGCTAGTATGGAAGCACAATTTCAGAGGCTTGTTCTAAAAAAGTAATCATTGAATTCAGAATCTGTGAACTTAGAGTATAATGCTTCTGATATATTTCAAAGTGTACATTAGTTATAGCTAATAAATGTAAATCATTAATACTATCTAATTTACTTTGTTCATATAGTAAAACTTTAATATTAAACACTTGTCTTTTCCTGCTGTGATAACTGGCTGTGATGTCATAAGCATGAATTATGAGCTGGTTATGTCAGGGAATTAAAACCAGGAATTTAAATTATCTGAAGAAAATGTTTTCATATTTGTCTTTTTTTATTGTCCCAGTAGAATATGCCCCATGATCTGTGGCAGCTCAGACAGGAGTGGGAAGCACAACCAGGTACAGGAAATCTGCTGTGAACTGTCCTCTACATAGCAGGAAAGACCAAAAAACAGAACTTGGCCATGGATGAAGAAGGCTGCCTTGCCTAAAACAGGAGTGCAGCCTGGAGAGCCAGGAGTACTCAGGTAGGCTCTTGCTTTCCACTTCCCTCCAAGGCTCCTGAGCACACGAGCAAACCAAAACTGGCAGTTTTGCCAGTGGGAGGAGAGGCATTTCCAGACTCACAGTGGGTTTGATATGGGAGAAGCTTTCCCCAGTGCAGCAGCTTTCACCAAGAAGCTGAGGATTGTTCACAGAGCAGTCACTGTTAGAGGTACAAGAAGGCTGTGGGCTTGTTTACAAAGGGGTTGGGTGGCCAGTACTGAAAAGGCAGCACCTGCTCAGGTGTTACTCACCTGGATACCATGCTAGAGGAGGTACATAGACTCTGGAGGTACATATAATTCAGGTGATGCATCAGGAAGTTCATCTAAACATAGGTGTAGTGAAATCTGAGCCATTAGAAGACAATTTGCTGAATAAAACTCTTGAAGGTGAGCACTCACTCGACACAGAATAGCACCTATATTTCATCATTCTATTCTACAGGATAATTACATTTTATAATGCTAACATAACCAGAATCTCACTGGAGCTCCAGTAACAGTGTTTATAGGTCTCAAGTATATGGGCTGAAAACACTGACTACCATCTCCAGCTCTACCAAGCCACTCGGGCTCTCCAGTCATTACAGATAAGGAGTGCAGTGATCACAAGCATTTTTCAGATTCCTGTTGGAGAGGGGCATTTTTCCTGTCTTTTCAAGCTGATTAGTCTTAGACCTGTAGCTTGGGTATGGACTTGAGGAACTCAGGTTAAGAATTTCTGTCTCATCTGCAACAAAGGCAAGCTTTGTGAGCATCCTTTCAGAAAAATAATATTTTGAAACCATATGAATGTTTGCACAGAGCAAAAGGAAAGGGTGCAAACATTGTAAAAGGAGTTTATACCTCCTGTGCTGTTGCTTTTTGGAAGGCTGTGCTTAGATTTTGCAGTATTTATCCTGTTCTTATTATCCTTTAATATTTCAGTGTGGGGAAAATAACTCTAACATAGGAAGAATGCTGCACTCCAGTGCTTTTTCCTCAGTATACACATACACACATACATACACAGAATAAATGAAACCTTACTTCTTATTAAGGGAAAAAATATTCTTGGCAACTCACATTGGGAGATTATTGGGGGAAAATAGCTCTCTTTAAGAAAAGTAAGTAAAGTAGGTGCGGGCAGTGACTTTAAATTGGACATTAAACTAATCCAGGGCTATACTTTAATAAAGGCTAGTGGTGGGAATTCTTATGGATTTTCTAGCTCATTGCTGGGATGACAGAGAAATACAATAAATGTTCTATTACTTACACAAGCTGCTGGTTTTCAGAAAATTAGTCACCAGTGACCTTCTACCCTTTCTCTTGCTCTCTTTCTCAGTAAAAGTACCTGATCAGAATCAAATGCAGCCCTGCTGTATGATGGCATCCCTGCAGCCTGCACAGGGCATCACTGTGTATGAGTCTTAACATAGCATAAGATCAGCTTATTTTTCTCACTGTGTAACTGCAATATTGGGGGGTGGCAGGGAAGAGGGAAGGGACAGAGGACGAAAATAATTTTTTCATCATCAGTTGTCCTTTTTCTCTACATTTTAAGTGGAAAGAAGTAAAGGAGGTAAGTGTGAAGTGGAAAGGAGGCATAATTCTACATTTCTTAGTTATGAATGAAGCCCAAACCATAAAACATAAGCAGTCAAACTGCTCAGAACTGAAATTTGAGAAGTGCCATATGACATGGTGATATCCCCAACTTCACAAATCATAAACCTTTTGTTTTTCTTGATATTTTTTTATTTTCCATGAGCATCAAAACATGATGTTTATATTCTCTACAATGAGGCACAGACTTTTGCAGAGGGGGAGGGGACTATATTATTTGGTGTATACTAGCCCTTTGGTAGAATTATATTGATTAGTTTTCCAGTTAGCAGAGAGACCTCCTTCTGACCCTATTTTCAGGGTCAGTAGATCATAATGCAGAAGCACTAAGAGACTGGCATCCCTCCCCACATTGCTTTTTGAAGAGTGTACGGATGACAAAATCTTGATTTTATAGTTATAGAAAAATATAATATGTGTGTTTTTATATATATATATAATTTCTACATGTACAAAAAGAGTGGGGTTGGACTCTGATCTGCAAATGAAGGTATAACTTAGATACGATTCATAGTAACATTTTTTCTGTGGAAATAAAAATACATACAGCTTCTACTGTACAATTTTAAAAGTGATTTTTTTTCATAAGCTGTAGGGTTTTTTTGAAATAGAAAAAGACCGAGCACGATGGCGACACATGTGAAAGAGGAATACACATCTATATTTGAAATGCAAGTATTGTTCTGGGATCTTTAGTCTGAGAATTCTCAGATATGAACTCGTAAGACAAAGAGTTACAGGCTCAGCCCCATTACAGACAGTCTGAGGATGTCCCATGAGCAATCTGTTGACTTCCATCTTGTATGTCAGCCGTACATACCTCTAATTAAAGAAGAAATCATTTGTCAAAACTTGCTGCACTTTTCATATCCAAAATTTTCCATGGCAGGTGTATAGCAGACAAAGAACAAGGACAACATGAAATACCTAAAGAATGCTTTTAGTTGCTATTTTTAATTGCTATTTGAAGCTTACATTTGAAATCCTTGGTCTTGTAAAAGGATAAGGACCGGAGTCAAGGACTCAAATATCCTCACCCTAACACCAGGACCTTGCAGAATGCTTTTGAACTCCGGTGCTCCCCAAGTGCTCTGTAACTGTAGGAGACCATGCTACTGCCCCGGTAAGAGCCAGTCTGCTATTATCATATTAAGAAAAAGAAGCTTGACTTCTAACAGCTGCTGCCTCTGGTTTTCTCTATTTCCTTAACTGAACTACAGACTACAAGGAGCTAATTAATATATTCCATGTTAACCATGAAATCACCATCTGGAAAAATAAAGGACTGGAAATAACTCTAGAGGGGAAAGAAAGTGAGGTAAGGTGTTAGAGGCCTGAGTCCTTGCACAGCAGAGAGTACCTTTGCCCCTCAGAGACGGATGGACAACACTTTGCCTGCAGCTCTGCTGCTGAACTTTTCTTCTTAGGGTTATTCCATGTTCTGGTCCCAGGGGATCTGATGAAATTAGCCTACCAGTTATTGTCACTTGCCTTTACCCCAGGTCAACAGGTCTTGCAGAGAACATGTCAACATAGCAGCATGCCTACTGCTTATCACCCTGGTTTTTTAAAGTGTGGAAATAGCATGTATAAAAAAATTAGTGAATAGGTGTGCCGCCCCTGATTTTCTTGCTTTCAAGTGTTTGAATCTTTGCAGCCTGATTCTCACACTGCTTCATGTAAACAATATGTATTTTTTAGAATTTATCTATGTGTTTTGCATAGTTGTTCTCTGAGAGAGAATTTGACTGATGGTCACAGTGACCAATGGAGTCAGGAGGTTGTAACCTCCTTGGGCCAACCTGGGCCCTCTGTAAAAATATAAGATTGGAGTCCGAAAAATAAAGTGCCTTCCATGTTTGACCCTGCTGCTTGCCTGCTGTCCTCTGTGAGGGTCCACACTCACATTGCAACATGTTACCCCTCTAAGTGAAGGGGTAACATAGGTGTTGTTCCTACATGGGCTTTTTAGTGGCATTCAGGTTTTAGTGTGGTCGAGCAGAGATGGCAAAGAAAATATTTCCCTCTTGCAGTAGTACAATACGCACCCTCTCTTTACTTTCTGATCTTTACTTCCTTATGTTTTATTTTGACAGGCCTAAGGTCTGATTCTCCTGTGTGATGTGGAGCTCTCATATTTGAAACAGAGACACAATGCCTTATTTATTTCTCATAGCAATATGTCACAGGTTTCAGCATCCTGCTTTATGAACATAAGACGTTCACAAATCCACCCTTAAGTGACAAAGATTATCTTCTCCACTTGTTTCCCTGCTGAAACAAAGACAATTTCTTCTTCCTGCTAGCATCTCTAACACGCCTGGTTTCTTCTGTAAGATTTTCTAAAATTCCTAAAATTTCCTAGAAATGGCTAAACAATTGCCATTTTGGCCTTCTTGCACCTACAAGCCAATCAGATCAAATAACCTGCAGTGAGGGTCACATTCCTAACAGAAGTGAGCTGATTCCAAAGGACTTGGGTGCTGGAGTGAGCAGCTGGTCCTTTTCCAAATATCCTGGAGCACAGGTATCACCGAGCAGGCTGTCATTACATCCAGCATGTGCCACATCAGTGTTGAAAACAGGCAAACAGCTGCTTGGTGGATATGAGTGACCATATTCCATGCAAACACTCTGCTTCAGTCCTTCACCAGCTGGTACTGGAGAGACCCTTCCATTTCACAATGGTTGAGAGCCCTTAGTGTGTCACAGAGTGCGTTCATACAGCCTTAGCCACATGCAAAAGTGGTGTGATTTTCTGATGTGTTCCTCTGCTGCATTTCTCTCTGCAAGGATCATACAAATACACCCTTTTACTACTTAAAGGGTTCTTATAAAAGAGGCAGACAATGACTTTTTACAAGGGAAGGCAGTGATAGGACAGGGGGGAAGAATTGTGACCTAAAATATAAGAGATTTAAGTTACACGTTACGAAGAAATTTTTCCCAGTGAGTGTAGTGAGGCACTGGAACAGGTTGCTCAGAGAAGCTATAAATACCCCATCCCTGGAAGTGTTCAAGGCCAGGCTGGGTGCAGCTTTGAACAACCTGACCTGCCTATGGCAGTGTCCCTAGTTGTCCCTGCCTATGGCAGGGGTGGGGGGGGTTGGGACAAGCTGATCTTTAATGTCCCTTCCAACCTAAGCCATTCTGTGGTTCTATGAAATGTTAATGAAAATATTAACAAACTTACCCTTTTTGTCTCCATGTCTGTTTTAGCAGTAAGAAATTATTCTGAGCCTTTCCTTGGCATGTTGGCTGAATTCATTCACAAAATTTTCATTTAACATCTCATTCTCCGAGAGTTTTTTTTTCTTTCTTTTGCTGTCATGGGCTTGTGAACCATTCAACTAACTGATCATTCAATTGCTGTGGAGAAGTGACCTCTCTGGAGGAAGGTGAGTGGCCCTGACACTTTCTGTCCCACAGCTACATTGGCTGTGCTATCCCCACAGCTGGCACAGACAGGTAGATGCTTCTGCATCAGAGCATGTGAAATTAGAAATTCATGTGAAACTCACCTAATTTCCTTGTCTTTTTAGATGAGGCTGCCCATCAGATTAAAAGACCACTAAATAAGCAAAGAAAGTGGTGTTTCTTACCCTTTTTTAGGCAAATTACCTCGCTCCATTTCATTGTCCTTTTGATACAAGCCTTCCTGGAGTTTTGGTTAATTTTGCTAATACTTTATCTTAAAACTTAACATTGTGGCATTTTTCAGTTTCAGCAAAAAGCATTCTTAATTAATGGCTATGTTAATAAAGCTGTAAAGAAGGAATGTTTTTAACAGTGAATTATGAAAAGGGCAAAATATTTTTTTTTCCTTTAAGGGAAAATGCATTTTTTCTTTTGTTACTTATCACCTCCCAAAAAATTGACTGAGAGGGTAATATCCAATCTCCCCTTCTTCCTTTCCCATACCTCTTTTCCACTCTTCCAAAGGGTCTTTATGATAAATTTGATAAATTGAAATAAGACTAGGAATAATGTGCTCATCAGTAACAAGAGGTGGATGTAGGCAATTTAAAGTGGCCTCTTACAGTTATTTTTAAACAGCACATCCTCTATATAATGCACTGTGCCTCATCATCTCTTACCCTGACAACTGCATATCAGGACCCTGACAGCATTTTGTCATTTGTGTAATAAAACAAACATTTAGCCTCAATAATATATGCATCCTAGTATCTCTGCTGTTCACAGGGTATATTCCAGAGTAGAAGTCCAATACTGGAAGTTTCAGTTGCCTCTTTGGAGGGGTTCTTCCTCCTCCAGCATCTGTCCCAAACAACCATGGTCTCTAGGCAAAAGCTGACAAAAATTTTGGGGAATCATCAATCTGTGGATATTTAGTATGAAGAGTATTCTTAATTTCTGTTATTTACCCTACAGCATTTTGTTGCTTTAATTAAGTTATTGGAATTTAAATATTGCTACCTGAAAAGGTGAGTATAGTTGCTCCTGTGTGAGGACAAGCTTCTTATCATAAATTCCCAGTAACAACTCTCTTCACCTTTCTCTCTTATCTAACTCTGTAAATAGGAGAGTGGCAGTTATGGTTATTTAGGACTTAAGTTTGAAAACCCTTAATCATGTGGATATTCATTGCTCTCATGGTCTACCTATTTCATTGATTATGCTAGTTTATTTTTTGTAGGATCAAGTGAGCAATTATAAAACAAGTAAAAACCACAGAAAAATTACAAGAGTCAATTTAGAGTATACCCCACACCTCAAGGCACTTACCCCAAGTAAGAGAGACTCAGTCGCAATCATTAAAAAGGGCTAGTCCTTCTGCATCCTGAAATGGGTTCTTTTTGCTTCAGAAGGACTTCCTGCCATGCCTCATATGGACTTGTTTGCTCACCATTTTTCTGGGGAGCGTTGAGGGGATGGATCCTGTAGGCAGTTGCGCAGGTGGGGACTGCACAGCCACCCAGGAGATTTGTTAAATTAGTTGGGCTTATCAAGCATGTGGTTGGGCTCCTGCCAACTGCTTCCAGTGGTTGCTTTTTTATCTTTTTGTCTGGGAGTCATGCCCTCTACTCCAGGCATCTGTGTGCTCCTCCATATCAGCAAGGTGTTTTTTGTTTTGGTTCCAGTTGCCCCCTTTGGAGAGGGTGGAAAGCCCAGACACTTCTGTAGGATAGAGCCAGTAGCAGCTGGGGGAAGCCAACATTCTAGTAAACCCCATCTGAGTCTGAGGCAGAGGAAGAGGCTTTACCCCATCAGAGCTGAGGGAGAGAGAGAACAGTGCACTACATACCACCTTCAACCCTTCCCAGCATTACCCTTGTGCAGGTGGGGAAGGCAGGGACCTCTCCTGGGCACCCAGACAGCTCCAGACAGAGATGGAATGGCTCCAGCCCTTGTTCTACAGGCAGAAGGGCCCTGGTGGCCCAGCTTGCAGGGCTGCCAGCTCAATGTCCAACTTTGTGCAAGATGAATTAAACAAGGTAGCACATTGGCATGTAAACCAGGCAGAATTAGGAATAGGTCCTGGCCAGAAAAATATGGTTTCGAACCTAAATCACAACCCAAACTTTCCCAAGGGGAATGTTTAGATTCAGGGCCATCTCTTAAAATAAATAATGAATAAATAAGGTCCTGTATAGATTTCTAACTATGTCACTTTATTAACACTATAGATTTTCAAACACAGTGGGGCTGTAAGAATTGCATATACATTTCATTAGTAGGGAATTTATGACTACAAGATTGCACTTAAGGTTTGCGCTGACGCTTTATGCACCCTTTTGACCCAATCCCTTTACTATATTCTGCCCAGTATTATTTTTCATAAGTCAGGAAACGTTTTCCATATGTTTTGTAGCATTATCCAAAGGGAGTTTGCAGCTGTACTGTTCCTACTTTATCATGTTCATACTGACTGAAGTGCAGACCCCTCCTAGTGACAGTACCCATCTGAAAGATCATAACAACGCATTTTTGGCACATTATTGTTCTACTTTTGTGTCAAGCCTCCCCCACAGAACAAAATTGTTTCACAGTTTTTATTAAAATTTACTATAAATGAACAGCTGAAAAAATAAACAGAAAAGTCTGTGTGTATCTTATTTACTGTCATCACAAAAAGAATATCTTTGCTGGAACATTATAACATAACCTAACAGCCAAAACTAACTCACAGAAATAAGCAGAGACATTAGAAAGGTTGAAGGTCAGGAGAGTTCATTATTTTCAGTAAGCTTAAAAGGCAACAAAGGGGCTGGAGAAGAAGAAAAAAAAAAAGGGCAGAAGAAAAGTTATGGAAGTACATGGGAGCAGCAGAGCTGCAAGAGGGAAAAACTGAACAGGGAGCCTATGTGGCACAAGGCAAAAAAAGGGATGAATGTACCAATATTTTAGATATCACGTCTTCCTACAACAAAGAAAAGTCTCCATGTTTAGCTTCCCTTTGGAAAAATAAATACATTGACCTGAAAAGCCCTAAATAAAACCCCATCTGTGAGTTATTTGAACCAATTGTGGCACTCCATTGCTAGTTTGCAATATCTGAGGTCTGGTCTCGCAAGTTACTGTGTAGGCGCGTGAGCTTTCTCCTGCAGGAAGACTTTCAGAAACTTTGTTTGGACTTAAAATGTAGTTATTTGAGGAAAAATTTTACTGATGTGCCATGGTCCAAGTCAAGATGTGGTGTAAGAGGCTGCACTTTGGGTGATGGCTTCTGCGTTTCCTTGTGCTCATACGTGCTTTCACAAGATCTGAATTTGATCTCCTCGATATGCTTCAGTGGAAAGGAGTTTCTAATTGTATCTGGAAGCAGATATATCCAAAGAATCAGTTTTAGTAAATCCCACTGAACTCTATCATGGCACAGAGACAGTATAAATGCTCCCCATGAGTCCACTAATGAAATGCCTGGCAAAGCCAAAAAGGGCAAAGAAAAAATAGAAATCACAGCTGCAATATCAGCTTGAATAATAGAGCTAAGAACCAGAGAGTAATAAAAGATGAGCAAGAGGTCAGAAATAACACAATATGAAGGCAAAAGGAAGGAGATAAATGCTTTCCAAAAAGTGAGGCAAAGAAGAATAAAAAGTGTTCTGGTTCATATGAAAGGCTCACATAGAATGATTTAAAAGAGAAAAAACTAAAATGTACTGTTGAAGGCAAAAGTTAATTTATTTCATGAACTGTAATATTTAACACTTCACAGCATCATGCTGGGATTACTCCCAGTAGAATCAATACTAGGGGGCAGATCCTCAATCCCAAGTCCCTAAAATGAGCCTGAACAGACACTTCTTTATGATACCAAGTACTATTTTGAAGGATCCACTATCTCTTTTTCTTTTTTTTTTTTTTTTTAAACTTATCCTGTTTGGGAATTTTGGTGCACAACTTCTGATTTAATTGAGCTCTTTTTTGCTGAGAAATGGTTGGTAAAATTTATTTTAGGGGCTTTTATTCATCACTGAATGTGCTGGCAAAGGAGAAAGCACTTTCATTCCCACTCCTAGGTTGAATGAGAAGGAGCCAAGGAGTACCCAGCAGAGGACCCTTGGAAGTACAAATGGTGTCTTTCAGAGGATGGCTTGAGTTATCTGGATCTTAGTTCTTCCTGTCATTTGTGCTCCTAAGCATTAAATCAGGCATCAATTGCAGAGATTTAGTATTTGCATAAAGATTTGTAGTATATTCCTGTAAAAATATGTTCCAGATAAAGTAAAAAGAAAGCTTTTATTTAACAATTTGCAGCTAGAGTGGTAATTATTTGCTCTAAGTAAAAATAGTATAAATTTTCTTCTTCAAAAATAATAACAGTATTTCTGGTGAAAGGAATAATGTTGTTAAAAAAAAAAGTTAGCTATCGGATTGTATTTAATTTTATGCAATGAGCTCGTTAATTCTTCACATTCAATCTACAATTGAAGTTCAAATTTTGGTGTTTAGAAGGAAAAAAGCACCAAACTTAATGTTTTAAAGTGTTAATTTAAAGAAATTATAAGGAAATTATTGCTGAAGCATTCCATTTTTTAAAAGGAATACATCAATGATGGCCATTACATAGAAGAATGAAATAAAGCACTTATAAAGATGGGAACCCTCCAGGCTAGAAGCTTCAAGTGAAAAGAAACACAAAATATTTTAAAATATTAATATTGAAATACATCTAATATTTCTAATATGATCTGAATGTGATTGCTATTCAAACATATTGTTTTGGCTTAACAAAACATAGATTTTAATCCAAATTTAAAATTTCATGCCCAGATAGCTGCAGTATCAGCTGAATACATAGACACATCTCAGTTAGAAATCTTCTATGTGTCAAAGTTCTTGAATCAAAATATCCAAAGTACAGCCAGGGTGCTGCCTAAAGATGTATTTGCACTTGCATACAAGCACATGCCATGGCCATAGCCGGTGGTGGTGCCCTCCCTGTCCCTGCTTCCCCTGCAGCCCAGGAGTCAGATCTGCTCCTCTTTGCTGCTCTGCGGGCTCTCAAAATGTTTGGCATCTTCTGCTCATACATTGGTTTGCATTTCTTTGTTTAAACACAAGTGTTTTCACACTTTCTCTTTGGACAGGATTGGCCGTACAGTCCTGCTGGCGGACTGCCTTTACCTGCCTGTACCTCTGTGCAAATTAAAAGCTCAGCATGACGTATTGGCTGATGATACTACCTTATTAGCCTTGGGGAAACTGCTGGAGAAGGAAAATGGCTTAAATCAGAATAGTTTTATTGAGATAACTATTTTTGGAAACAGCGGGGCAGGAGTGCTCCTGGTGTAGGTAAATGCCATATCATTCCAACACAGAGATGAAGAAAAAACTGCAAGGTGATTGTTTCAGGTAATAGTAGCTGAGAGGACTTTCACACAGTACTACCCATCCTTTTCCACAGGAAGTGTAATATTCTTTTTCCCCTTGTTGCCCATGTATTTTCTTTTAATCCTAGACAGCAACAAACCTACATTTATGGAACTATTTTGTGGGAGACAAGGTTTGCCCTTCAGGTTTTTTGTATAGTCTTTGTTATTTAATTGGTACAAATTGCAATGTACTGGATATCTAAGGCAAATGGTTGGTACATAGATTATAAAGTGTTTGAAGCTTTATTTTTCTCATCTAGCATGCTTTGCACCTGAACATTTGTGATTGGTCTTCTTCCCCAGTTTTGAGGGTTTTTTTGTAATAGTGAGAACAGATCTAGAAAAGTTTGTTTTCCTTTTATGTGACATAACTGCAAAACTCATAGGTGTAAAGCCAAGCACATGCTGGTGTGTGTTCTGCCTTACATTATTAGAGTTATCCTCTGCTTTCCTCTCTCAGCATAAATGTTTGCGCATATACATTGTATGCAGTTTTACATGCTATCAAATTTAAATTCCCAATAAAGTGCTTTAAAATCAAATCATCATGCCTTTCAGGAAGTTTTGCCAAACAAGGCCCTGGTATTTTTTTTTTTCTTCCCTCCTAACAATAACCACACAGCTTTCAATGGTCCTCCCTGGCTCCCAGGAGTGCTGGCTGCTCAGCAGGCATGGTCCCACTGTGACCGTGGTGTAGGAATTGTGATAACCTGGAAGTTATCAGAGAGCTGATTTGCCAGAATAGGTCCTTATGGGTCCTTGTTTTAAAGAGCCAAGTAGACAGCCCTTAAAAATATTATTGTCAGAAATCTTGTTGGATATTAAGCATGTCATGGAAATGCAATAAAAATGGAAAGGCAACATTGCCCAGAAAATTTTGAGCCAAAAAGGGAAGGAGAAAAAAATTGTTTACTTAGTGGTTATGAGTCAATGCATGGTGTATGAATAAAAATGTAAGAAACCTTTATTAGATAAGAGAAATCTGACATAGTTTTAAGGCTTAGACTCTAAATAATAATCTGAAGGCAAATAGAATTTCTGATCCAAGAAAAGTATTTTTCATTGCTTTGAGGTGAATAATTTTAAAATTAAGGACTGAAAACTTATCCTGTTCTTAGGTAAATATCTGATCCATGCCAATTACCAAAAAACTATTTGGATATTTTATTGTGTTTGCATGACTAGTGAGTACTATGAATGCTGTGAAAACTGATTTTTTTTTTTTTTTAGTTGATGCAGACTGCTTTTAACAGGTATTAAAGGGCAGTTTGTGTTTAGTATAAAGATATTTAAAAGTAATCAGAACAACAAGGAAAGGTGTAATCAAGGGAATATACCTATAATTGAGTCACATCTGAAAACTTCAGACAGTAGCTTAAAAACCTATTTGAAAGTCCCAGGCTGCATGTCCTGTATGCTTACAAAAAGTAGTGAAGACAAAAGATTTTTCTTGCCTTTACAATTTCATGTATTTATTTTAAGAAGGGGAAAAGCTGGAATACCATAGACCTCATAGCCTCATTACATAGCCTAGAGGTCCATGACTCAGTGCCAGGACCAACACATAAAAATGATTATTTGATAGGTGAGAACCAGACTGAAGAAAAGATAAAAGATTCTTTTACATATGTAAGAGAATTGATCAACCTATGATGCTCTCTGTCAGCTAATGGTGTGCCTTTGCCAGAGAAGAATAAAGCCAGCATGAGAACAGAGGGATGATGATGATAGCTGGAAAGCAGAACATTTTTGCTTTTTCACTAAATATGTTATCTCAGCCCTGGGACCATCAGAATCAGGTTTTTGGGGTTCTGGTTTAACCAGACCTTGAAAACACATTTCTTCTTTATCTGAATCTCATACAATGTAATTTCTTGCTTACCAACAAAACGAAAACAAGGAGCTGCATTTTTTCAAATGTTTTTCTTTGCCTTTCAGTTATAAGACACATAAGAACATAGGGAAGATCAGGACAGTAATAATTATTCATAGTGAAACAAATTTGGGATTCAATATTATTATTTTTTCTTAGGTTTTCTTTCACAGGCAGGAGGGATGTCTAGTCTATCCTGAAAAGTCTCCCTGCCATGATCCTGACAGTGTTCTGGATGTAGCATCATATCTGAAACCAAGCAATGTGCAAAGACACAGATTCCATCGTGTCAATTAACTCCTGAATCTTCATAGGGCTCAAGTCTGTCTGCTAAGGTAAGTTCAGTATTTGACTCTGTTAAAATGGAAAGGGATCTTTAGCTCTTGATACTGTTTAAAGGAATCTGCCTTGGTATTTATTGGGTTTGTAAAATCGAGTAAATTCACATGGTTTTGGCTTCACAAAAGAGGACGTGCTCTTGTAAAAAAAAAAAATATGCTGCTGGAGAGAACAGCAAATCCTTTATTTACTTTTTATCGCTGGAGGATGACTTGGGGAACTTAGGACTTTTATGCCCACAGGTCAGGTTTCATGTACATGGAGCTGTACAGTTTGCAGAAACTTTCTGCTCAGCCAGTAGATGAATTATTCCCACCGTAAGGTGGAATAAGCCAGCAATAACCTACTACTGTCTTTATTTTGGCTTTGCTTTCTCAATCACTAGGCACGGAAATGAAAGACAAATGGCCTCCATCATCTTGTGCTGGCTGAAAGAAGGCTGGGAGGAATAGCTGGGTATAGGCAGGTCTGGCAAGGAAATTTTTGGGTACTTTAGACTGCAGTTCTTATCTCACAGCACGGACAGTCAATCACTATTCTTCCCCTAACTTTAGTGATTGGAAGATATAGGATAAATCTTTTATTGTATGCACCAGTATTGCAGTAGAAGGTAATCAGTATGCACACTGAGACAAGTGCAGTGGAGAGAGCATAAACTGTGACTTTTAAAGCTGTGTATACATCTTCTAGGTCCATTGGAAAATGTCAATATTTCACTGGAACTTTTCAAGTGATTTTCACAGATAGCCTAAGGTCATGAATGAAGATAGGAATTAATTCACAGCATAAGTCTGTAAATTGATAAACCAAGAGAGTAACATTGTGATGTCATCTTTTTGCCACAGATGCAAATATACCTGTGTATAATGTGTTTGATCTGCACATAGAGTAATTTTCTGTATCACTGTCGGGGTAACTCTTGCTCAACAGGAGTTAGAAGAATTGATTCCTATTTTTATAATTAAAGGATAAGCGTGTTAGGAAGTGTACTTTCACCTCATGCAAACAAAAGAAAACATTCCACAAAATGGACTGCAGGTCAGAGAATTTCCCTCTGCTAAATCAGTTCTTGCAAAAGAGATTATTATTTGCTATCCACCTATATTAGGAGCTATAGTCATTCAGAAGGATGAAATGGTTACCACACAGTGTTGTAGATTGAGATGGTTTTCCTGGATATTACACATTATAAACTAGCTGGGCATTTTAACAAGCCCAGCTTGGTGATCCTCTAAGGATGTAAAATCTTATATCAAAACTTTTAAAGAAAAATATACAACAAGAAGACCATTGGGATTATCTTCTTAGTACATGAATAACTAGACTTACAAATTGTTTATGGCTATAATGTCTAAAACTCTGGTGAAGGGACTGACTGCACTAATTGATTTTATTTTCCTTTTTTCCTTTTTTTTTTTTTTTTTTTTCCCCACTGAGTGATCTTTATTTGCAACTGATGGTGCAATCCTTTGGTAGCTCTTCTGGAAGAAGAGCACTACTACCGTGTGTCTTTTATCACTCAAAGCTTTGAAAACATCCTTTATTACAGGGAATTTTCAACTACTGCTATCATTCCTTTTTTCAACTAAAGGTTGAAACCTCAGATACCAAGCAAAAAGAAAAAAAAAGGAAAATCACAGCAGCAAGCCCTTCAACAGTTTCAGGAAAAAAAAAAGTCCTTCATTTGCATATTGCAGGCTATATATCCGTGGAGTTTTTTCAAGCGTGTGTGTTAAGAAATATACCTATACAGAAATAAAATGCATTGAGGAATTGCTAACTAGTTACAGGATAGCACATTGGCTTAATCCCGTGCTGTCTATACAATCATTACATTGGGAGGTATCTATGCATAAAAGACATTGAATTAGGGCCATGATTTGACCCAAATTCACAGACATAATTACTAGTTTACAACACTAAGTATCTGTGCTAATTTGCTAACCTTGTATAGGTTGTTGCTGCCACTGTGTCAGGGATTTCTTAGCATGAGAAAATACTACAGCAATCTTGATTTCTAACCTTAGATATGGCAATTTTTATTAGAGATATATAAACCAGCTTTTTTTCTTAATTAAATGAGGAAGCTGGTCCTGTTACTATTTCTTGCACTTCTCCTATTCTCTCCATTCAGCAGATAGAGCCAGCAATACTTAATGGCTTATAAAATGAATAGTAATAAGAATTTGACAGCTCACAAAAGTAATGAAATTAATTAAACCTAGAGCTGTGGACAGGTGCCTTGGCTTGCATTATGTTTTTTTGCTTAGTCAAAGCAGATTCCTAATGCAAAAATCAGAAGTTACAGAAGATCAGCAAATAGCAGCATGAGCAGTTTTCCCATGTTTTGCCAGAGACTTTTCTACTTCAACATGTTTGAAAAGGTTTAATGACTTCAGAGCAATAAGGGGGCTATTGCCAAGGATTTCTGGTAGACTGGGTACAATTTCATCTGGTCAATTTCCAGGACAATAATATGTTTCTGTGTACTTCTGTAAATTTATTTCCATAAATCACTACTACAACAACAGAACCAGCTTTGCTGGCAAAGGGAATACATTGCATCCTACCAAAATAGTACAACAGCAGCAGCAACAACAGAAAGCTATTGCTGAAAATAAACTTTAGGCAGCCTGAGAGACCCATGCTGTTGTTTGCCTGCCAGGTCAGAGGCTGCACCCAGGCTCCAATTTGTACCTCACATTTTGGGAGATTGTCCTAAGCCAGTCTGAGTTTCCTGTAGCAGTCATAGCTTGAGCTGGGTTTTCGTAAGAGAGGATTTGGGAATAAGCCATGCAGGTTCTTCATTGGTCAATTATACTTAAAGCACAAGTCACTTGCTCATCGTCCCAAATGGTGCCTGTGCCATTTCCTTTTCTCATGGCCCACACAGGGGAGGATATTTCTGCTGTTTTCTGCTGATATCACCTGACCCCTGTCCCTGACCAACACAAAATGCTGTAGTCATTTCTGTGGTGCCCCCAGAAAGACCTAAAGGAAAATGCAGGAAAGGTTCCCAGCAGTCATGTCAAAGGAATATAATTTCCACTCCTCAGCAGAGAATGGGAGCCTTTATTTAAGTAGGTAAAAGGTTCAATATAATGATGAGAATCCAGGAGGAAAGCCAAGATGACTATCACAACAACAAAATACAGCTTTTTTACTTCTGTCAAAGTCCTGTAATCAAAAATCTGGTCCCAAATTTATTTTTGAGAGGATTCAATATCAAAAATACAGGTGACGGTCTGAGAAACTCTAAGTAAAAGGCGTGTCCAGCCAAGAAACTACCAGTAGCAATCTGACAACTGGCAGATGTGAGGAAGCCCACCCAAAGGAGTGTGCACAACTGGCTGAAGTGCCTGCCAGCATACAGATGCTCTAGTTGGGAAATATCTTTCAAAAGTTTGGCATTTCTGCTCTGGAGCAATTCACAGTGCAATGAGCTGAACAGGTGTCTCACATCACTTCTTATCACAGATTTTAATTCAAGTTTAATTGTTTTATTGTGTTATGGTTTTATTATTGGTCATATCTGGCTGTATCCCTCATATTACTGAAAGATTTAGTACAATTACACACACAGCCAGGTTGTCAGAAATACAGAACTATTCCTATCATATGGCATTTTTTTATTTGCAGATTTTCAGAACAACTTATTTTGGTGGGTGTGAAATTTTTAGAAATTTATGTGTCCTTTTCAGGTACTCAATTAAGATCTGAAATTTTGAACTGAGCTATGATTATCCTAAAAACTCTCACTGTACTGTGCAGCAGCCTTGCAAGCCCATTTAAACATATCTCCTTTCCCTCCCAGTCCTTTATCAGTCCCAATAATGTGAAATCTAACAATATTTTATTTTCATATCAGCTAAAAATATGTATCTGGGGAGGGTAAAACAGACCTATTAAATGTTGCAATGCATGTGTAGTATCTTGGTCTGGCTTCTGATATTACTCTGGACTTGAGTTTTCTAACTCTCTAGTGGAATAATAACACAACTTGATTAGCCAAGCAGCTGCATTTAGAAGGATGAGGTCAAGAAATAATCTATCCCAGTCTTTGAGATGCCTACTATGAACTTTTAGAAAGCTGTTTGGGTTTTCATCACAAATGAACGTACAGAAGGTGCTGAAAAGCTCAATTGTAGATATACTTGACATGTACTTCGTGTTTCCTTGAAGATACACAGTTGAAAAAATAAGCTGTTTCTTTGGATAATTTGTAGAGAATCATTTTAGAATTTTATAACATCATCATGTAGCTTTTCTTTTTTGTTATTCATCCCTTACTCCTCTTCCTTCTTTCTCTTCCTCTCTGTTGCATCTGCAGGAATAAAAAAATACGGCACAACATTGATAACAAAGATTATTGTTTTTGCAATATACTAAAAGGTTCTAACCCTGCAGTCCTATAAAAACACAGCTACAATGAAGAGCTAAAGGAAAGGCTGAGCACTGGACCTGTATTAATGTATCTTAACTTTGGCAGAAGGTCTGCCCCTGCTTGGATGTATTAGTAAACATAGACTGCTTGATTAATAAGAAGTCAGGATCCTCCATATGTAATACATGAAAAAGTAATATTTTTGTATATATGTACACAAATATATATCTGTAAATATATATAGATGAGTGCATGGGCTACTCAACTGTTTGTTTTGTAAATTAATACTAAAACTTCAAACAGCAGCTCAGCGTGATTTTAGACAGCAAGATGCATTAAGACAAGCACGATGCATTAAGTGTTTAAGTGTATTAAATGCCTTTTTTCCTGTTTACATAATGATGTGCTGTGTTTATCTTAGAAGCGCCGTAAAAAATTAGTTAGCAGTCATAAATAGAGTCCTGATAAAATGATACTACTTTTCAGAACTGCTAATCTGTGTTAATGCCACTTCGGTACAGGTCCTGTAACAGCTGTTAGAATTTTGTCCCCTGTAGGTCAGAGAGAGAAGATGGGAAAATCCTTAATAAAATGTTGTTAGAAGCTACAGGTGGGAAATAAAGAAGCTCTTGTGACCTGTAATCTTATTCCCTCATAAAGTCATGGAGTGCACAGCAGCTTCTGTGGCTGAAATTAGACAACACGCTAGCGGCTTTTCAATCTCAACTTTTGCAGTTCAGTTATATCATTTTCAGTGAAGAACAAATGAAGGATACAGCAAGCACTGCCCCTGACCTTCCTTGCTGTTTTTAATAAACACATTCAACAGCATGAGCTTCTCTGTCTTAAATGAATTACTATATATCCATGTATTGGAAAGAAAATACAGCAGTGTTTATCTTCTGTATGCATTGTCAGAATTTAATTAGCACTCAGCTTCAGGTAAAGAAAATATGCTAATTTTAATAGTCTTATAATTACTGTGGGGCAGATTCCACCGTCCAAATGCAGAAGGGTATACCCAGTCTTGCACTGTCTCCCCAGCTCCAGCTGTGCTAATGGGAGAGGAAAGAGCTACTGCCATGCCATTTTCCAGGCATGCAGGAAAGAAAAAACGGAAAAGTACAAGAAGTAGAAGTCAGGAATGAAGCAGTGAATGGGTAAATTTGACAAAAAATCCAGTTATGTTATGGAACAAGCACATTTCTATGTTTCAGGTACTTTATAATCAGCCTTCTATATGGACTTAATTTTTCTTTTTTGACAATGAGTATATTCCATGTACTTTTATAAAAAACAATATATACTCTTAGGATATTACGACTCTTGCAGGCTTCACCTTTGCATCCTTTCAGTTTTCTCTTTTGATATCTCCATTGCCTTGTCAGATTAAAATGCTGTGGAGAATGAAAATTAATATATTTTTCCATTGCATTTATTAAATAATTTTAAAAACCCCAACGGTGCAGGATAATATACAGGATAATACATAGTTCTCTAAATTTCTATAGTAAATTTTATTCATTTAGCTGAGAGAGCATTATCTTCTAATTTAAACATTTAAGCTACCTAAATTAAATAGAGCCACGGATAGAGTGAGCTTTCTTTTCACACTATTTTTATCAGAAGTATAAAATTACTTATTTAAAAATATTCAGTTAATATACTATACTTCAATCAATAAAGCTGCAATCAAATATTTGCAGCTTTAAAGTCACAATAATTTGTTTCACCATAATTATGTGCAATCACTTACTAGTAAAATGGTGAAAGATTGTTGAAATATGATACAATGATAACTAGTTGTCTCCTGGTACAATGAGTTGTCATTTCTGAAAATTTAATGTCATCAAAGCTCTTTTTCCAATAGCACAAGGAGCACTATTGCTAATAGACTTCAGAGCTTGAAATAAATAAATCTTTGGAATCCTGTTGCATCTCTTGGGGTGTGACATTTGACAGTCTTTTATAGCGCAGAACGAAACAAGTTTGTGAGCTGGAATTCAATTGTGGTGTATTGATTCCTTGCATCAGTCATTATTCCCTGCTGATTGACAGCTGAAAATTGGTTACGTTAAGTATTTCATATGTTATATTGGCTGACATTTGCTTGCCTGCTCCTGTGTCAATATTGTTGTAAAGATCTCCAGCTCTATGAGATAGCAATATACACTGACTGTGGCTTTTGTGTGATGTTCCAGTGTTTTTCCTGACATAATTTAAGACATATTAAAAACCAGCAGCATCTTCCCTCTTGAGAAGCTTAATGCCAATATTATTGTCTTCCAAGGGAAGATCATGTATGCTCATAATCGGGTGCTAATTTTCACCCATACGCTCATGTTTAGGCATTAGGCACTATAACTGTAAAATTGAGCCTGCTTGATTGATTCATGTCAAGCCTCATCTCGGCTCCTGCAGTGGAAGTCATCCAGCTGACCCTTTTTACACTAAAAGAAGAGATTTGTGTTCCTTTCTTTCACCTGGAACCATCAAATTGACTGAATAATCTGTAATACATTAGTGCTGACATTTGTTAGGCAAGAATTAAACAAGACACAGTAATCATTCCCCTGAATAAAAATTGTGTTTGATTTCCAGCAGAGTTCTATTAAAAGGACGGCACAGCCCATCTCCTCCAAAGTGGGAAATGTTGAATATTTTCTATGTTAATGAATCAAATTAACACTTTAATGACAGATGGATGATCCCTAGCTGCTCCTGACAAAAGCTGCTGAGGACTTTGAGGGGGATGTGCCAGCCATGAGGACTACAATGAGCTCTATGGAAATCCTTGATGCTGAATATTTAAGGGTGATCATAGAAAAGTTTGACCACTTAACTAAAAAGAGAAAAAAGGGAAAATCATAGTTCTCCTACAGCTAGAGCTGGATAGCCCCAAGAAAACCAGTTCCAAAGTCAAAAGGGCAGAATAACACATTTACATTCAATCTCAACATGTATGATTCTGTAAAAGGATGGAGTCAACAGTGTTGGTTTCCATCTCCTCTGGACAATACCATGTAAAGGGTGAAATAACTCCACCTGAAGTCAGAGTGACTACAAGTGTACACCTGGTATGACCAGAGTCTGCCCTGGTGTCTTTGAGGTCCTTACTACTACATTTGGCAAAATCAAACCACATTGCAGAAGAGATGGCTACTGCTTGTCTGGCTGTGCTGCACTCTCCAGTCAGGGCCAGGCTGTAGTGATGTTATGGTTTTAACCTGAAGGTAACATATGAAAAGTACTATCTGAAGAAATACCCATTAGCTCTGTAGATTACTTGAGTCTGCACCTCAGAGGTGCATTTAGAAACACATCTTTTCTTTGTCCTGATGTTGAGGCTAGATTTTCTCCAGCTGGGTTCTTGGCTCCAAGCTGAAAGATAAGATGGGTTCCAAAAGATGCACAGTATTTTGCTCCTGATTAGCATGTGTGGGAGAGTATGGGATCATCACCACTGAGCTGACATGACTCTGAGCTGACCACATCAAAAATGGCAGTACTAGCTTGGCATGAAAGTGTATGAATTATATCAAGCAGAAGAAAGAAAAAAAAAAAAAAAAAAAAAAAAAAAAAAAAAAAAAGGATCCAGAGCCGTTTTCTCCTACTGTAAGTAAAGGGAAATTTTTCCACCAGTCAGGATCCTTCCAACTGCTACTTCATTACCATCGTGTTTTCTCTTTGCTGAGTAGCATTAGCTAACCCAAAACAGCAAACACTGATAGGGATTGCAATTCATTAAGAGCATAAGGCTTACCTGAAGCTTCACCTGAAGCCTTTTAAGGAGCAAGTAAAGAGGGACTGGTTTATGCAATCAGTCTTCCTGATGGCAGCTGCTCCCTATTGCATTAGGGCAGCTGCCCTGTGGGGGAAGGAGAGGGGGTGGATGGCTCTTAAAAAGTACTTCTGCTGCCTTAGGCTGGTTGGAGATGCTGCTTCCCTGGAAAACACTCCTGTGGGGGAATTTAAAACTGGAAGGTGCTTATAAAGCATCCTCTATAAAGGGGGATGCAATGTAAAAAGCAGTTAACTGAATTCTGGGCAGATGTGCCAAGTCCTGAATGGTGTGAAGTCTGTGGGAACATGCCTCACCCAGCCAGGAGGGCTGCAGCTGCTGGTGAGTGTCTTTGGAGTCTTGCTGCTAGAAGACAGGGGAGGCTGCTGTGAGAAATGTATCCTGGTGTCCCTGTACTTGGTCTGAGTTGTCCCTTTGGGAAGAGAGCGGCTTCTGGCCCAGATAGTGTTTGTGCTTGGCTTTTGTTTTAGCAAGTGCAGCCCCTCTCAGTAGTGCTTCCCTTGTAGCCTGCCCCAAACACTGTGAGGTGGGTTTCTTCTGGCAAAGTGCTCAAACCCAGCTCTTATTCTGGCTGTGCCCAGGAGAGCTGCCGAACCAGTGTCGCCCTACCCAGTGTGTTTCCTGCTATCAGAGGTACTCTCTGGGGTTTGGCCTGCTCCACTTGTAACTCTGCTTCTAACTGCACATAGCAGTCCTGCTCAATGTCAGCCTGGTGCTTGCAGTGCAGGAAAACAATTTTTTAGCCTTATTAAATATAGAAAACCTTGGAGGCATGCAGTACAACCAAGTGTTATGAACATCTAAAAAATATCCAGTTTCTCAATGCAGGCATTAACTTCCGAGCATGTGACTTGTTTGCATCTATCTGGGGTGCAAAAGTGTCTGTTAAAATGATTCCCAAAACATAAAATTTGGAGTGTTGCTTGCTCTCAGGCTTGTAATTTCCTCATTTAATTTTCAATTATGGAACAAACAAGTGCACTCTTATTCCTTGTGCCATACAACTATTAAATGATTTTAATATTTCATAGCCCCAAACTGCTCACGTTAATCTGTGAATTTATTGTTATAAATAACTAATAGGTGTATAATGAATCACAGCAACAATTTATGGAAGATTCATAGATAGGAAAAAAAGTATGTTGAAAAATACTTTGCACGGGATAATACTGCAGCATTAGATCTTTCATCCAAGACAAACAAACATTGCTTGTGCTCTACATACCACTTCTCCTGATTTTGCATTACATTCAGAATAGCAACTCAAGGTTTTTCTGTGGGGATTGAACCTTTTAGAAGCTTGGAACAAGTTTGCCTAATTTGTGTCAGCTGACGCACAACACTGTGGTGTTTTGGTGGTGCATGTTGAACGTGGATATTTACAGCTTCTTGAGAGGTCAATTAGAAAAGGATACAGAGGGAAAGGAAAGCCTTCAAAAAGTAGTGTGACAAATCAACAGTTAAATATCTTTCCTGGATCCAAACTCCAGGTTTTCTGCTGGTGTCCCCACATTATTGAGTGACCCCTGTCTATGGGTTTGTATCCAATAACAGAGAGGGAATAAAAAGGCATTGAAAGTAGTGGAAATTCTTGTTATGAAACAATTTTATGGTTAAGTAGAAGAAATGGAAAGATGAAATAGCTAGAGGAATGTAAAGAATTCTGCACTTGATATTTAAAAAAATCTAAAAAATTTAAAGGACCTAATATTTTGGTTTCAGATAGGATGAAAAAAAATTCATCCCTTAAGGAACCAAAAATTTGATGAGCTTATTAAAAGTCCCCCAGGATCCTAACCCCACGAGTAGTCTGTTCTTTCTTTTGAAATAACTTGGACTAATCTCCACCAAAAAATTGGTTCTACCAGACTAGAGAGACCATATAATCACAGCTGAGCTATCAGGGGAGTAATTGTTGCCAGGAATTGCAAGCCTGCTGGCAAACCCAAGCTACAGCAAAACTGCCAGATCACCCTCAAATCAGGTGTGCAGCAGGAATTGCATGGCTGTGTGCAGGGCAGACTCCACACTACCCTGGGCCTCTGGAAAGAAATCAAAAAAAAGGAAGAAAGGAAATGGCCTCAGGATGTACCAGGGAAGGTTCAGGTTGGATATTAAGGAGGAGTTTCACAGAGGGGATGGTTAGACATTGGAATGGGCTGCCCAGGGAGTTGGTAGTCACCCTCCCCAAGATGTTTAAGGAAAGATTAGATGTGGCACTCAGTGCTGTGGTATGGTTGACAACGTGGTTTTCAGTCACAGGCTGGACTTGATGAGCTCAGATGTCTTTTCAAACCTAACTGACTCCACAATTCTGTGGTGTTACAAGGAGGGTGAAGACAATGCCAATGGCTCAAACAATTCTTTTACAGGCATGTTGATGCTCCATGTAGAAGCAATATATAGCTAAAGAAAGCTTTTAAAGGTTTTTATAGAGCAATTGTGCCCAACTATAACAAAGCCAGCAGAGTCCTAGAAATAGCGATGTAAGCTCTAAAATAAAAACTGTATGTACAGAAATTAAAAACTCAGGTTTTACAGCAGTGAGAATATTCTTCTGGAATGGGACCTACTGTTGGGTGGAGTATAGAAACATCTAATGTTATTGGCTAAAAAAGATCTGGAAAAAAAAGTGCATGGACAGGCTTGAGTACTGAAATTTTGAGAAGTACCAAGTTGATAATTAATGGAAAATGGTACTTAGGTACATAAAATGATTCACGCTGAACAGAGCTTTCCTCACAGGTGATAAATCAAAGTGTTTAACAATATCTAATAATGTTACCTCTATGTGGTTTCAAAATTACCGGCTTAAGTTTTATGAAGATATCTGACTGGTCATGGATTACCTGAGTTTTGCAAATAGGTCCAAGAAATTATATCTTCTTATTAAATAGTTTATCTTGCTGAGTAAATAAAATATTGACTGATCCTAAGTAGCTTGGGCTTTGGAGTTATCTTGAATGGTCAACATTCTGTCTTGATATTTCTTTCCATGTTAGCAAAATGGAAATTTCTAAGGTATTAAATATCAAAAGAATAAATGTTTGTTAAACTAGTAGGGTGAATTCTGGATGTTTGTGGATGATGGTAAAGTGTATAAAGGAATTGGTCCTTGCAGTGGAAAAACATGGAAAAAACAGTGTATTGTGTGATGTGTAAGTGATGGCAAGTTTGCTGAGGAACCAGAGGCATGTGAGAATCCTGACATTAAGCAAACCAGAAATTTCTATCAGTTCCATGAAAAAAGATGCTTCTCGTGAAGGAGGATGCTGTTATGTACTGCAGTCCCATACTGTAACTTCTTTTCAATGCCAGGAGAAAGAAAACTAACCCTCCTAAAACAGCTTCCCAAGGAGGTCACTGTCCTTTATGGCATGGCTTTGAGAGAGTTGAACCTCAAAACACAGCACCAGAAGAGGATGAGAAATTTTACAAGAGGGTAGTAATGCTGTTTCAGATGTAGTGGGGGTCTACCATCCTAATCTTGCTGATAGGTAACTATATCACAATAAGCAATACCCTAGCTTCTTCATGAAGGGGTTCCCAGCCTGCACATTGAATGTGCCCAGACTAAACTCACTGATCCCTGAAATCCAGCCAAATCATCAATGAAACTTAGGAATTAATGGAGAGGGATGAATAAAGAAAGCAGCAAGCATTATGAACAGCCTTGTTAATTTTGATACCTGTTCTGGGTTGACGGCACCTCCTATCCCTAGTACTCTTTTTTAATATATGATGAAACATAGTTGCTTTCTTGATACAGTACAACAATAGTTTTTAAAAAGTATGAGAAATCCTGTATTCTGGTAATGTCTGTGGCTTGCCTGTCACGTAACCAGCACTGTGCATGTTGGCCTTGAAATGCTTGCAGTGCCTCCTAGGTTTCTTGTGACAAATGTGAGTTGATACAAGAACAAGACAAATAGTGCAGAAAAATAGCAAGTGATGAACTCACTTCAGTAACATTTTCTGTAAGCATTTATGTGAGTGTTTGTGTTTGCAAGAAAGTCTGTGCAGAGTGGCATATCCCTGGATGTATGCAAGGGTTCATGCCATGAACCTTTGCAAGACAATCTTGAGTTCCCTACTCCTGTTTATAAAAGGTTCAGTCAATCGATCAGGGAACAAAAGCAATAGTGTGTGTCTTAGGTGAAGAGTTAGCTGCCAAACAGCACACAGCAAACAGGGCAGCAGGTCTGCCTCACAAGGCAGTGTCAGTCTTTGGTTACATTGGGTTGGATTATCAGGGCATGGACTTGGGCAAGGCAGAAGAACAGATCAGAGGGTTGGGCAAGTGAAAGATTTCTGTCAGTTGGGTTAGTATTGTTCAAGTATAGAAAACTCCAGGTTAATTGATTCTGAGGTTTCCTTTCTTCTGCCCAAGAGAGAATTTTTTTTTTACTTTCTTTTTTTTTTTTTTTTTTTTTTTTCAAAAGGGCTGCTTTTAACATCCTGATAAAATTATGCCCTCTGATATAGAACTCAGCTGACTTTGAGATGAATCCTGAGCTGTGAATCAAAGGCAGGTACTTTGGAGACTACTCACTTTCTTGATCCATTTGAAACCACTTACAGGACTTTCATACTTTTAATTGGCTCACAATGAGTGGGTTCCTCTGATCCAAAATAGTGCCCCATCATGTCACTTGGGGAACGAAAAGAAGAGAGTAGGAGGTTAGGAGGTTAAGCCCTACAAATGTTTCTGCTGATCTAGTGAGCTAATTCTGCCTTTAGAACAGAAATGTACTTGGTTCCCTGCAAGAGCTGCCAGTACTGTCCAGTGCAGTCATTTTATTTCTGATATTGAAACCAATTCTTTAAAGAAGTAATAGATGGCATGGAGGTTGTTTAGACATTCTGTAGGCCTGACTTGAGTTATGGGCCCTGCTTGAAGATCAAGAACATGGGAGTTAAACAAGTAGTTATAGGCCACAGTTCTGTGATACTTCACTTCTTTCATGGAAAGAACCAACCATGCAAAATTTGATATTCCAAACATGATGAACATAAAATCAATTTATATTTGTACTTTCTTTTGGAAAAGTTAGTATTGAGTAGTGCAATATTTCAGTGTGGATAGACGCAGTTACTGGTGGCTAGTAGGACTGTAGTGAACTATAAGCCTAGTGCAATATATCAGTCAGGCAGAGGTGGATGCTGATAGCTGTGAACCCCGCATCTTGTTGTGCATCCTCATAGACAGGTAGACATTATGGCCCTAGTTATGCTCCTGAAACCTCAGACTGTTCAAGCATAAAACATTGTATGCAATGCAACAATACAAAGTTGATTCCTTGGAGACCCACCTCAGAGCTGATGTAAAGGTCAGCTCTGGGTGCCTGTTTCACAGTACTCACTCAGTAACATATTTGCCCAGTAAGGCTGCTGGCACAATTTTGATCACATTAAAGCTCAAGGACTGCCATGGAACAAAGTCAGCTCTGTAACTGCATTAGCACACATACCATTGCCTGACTGTATTCACTCCACCAGCTGCAGCTCAGGATGTGCCAGATACCTTTCAGTGCAGAAGTCTGAGTCAGGGCAGAAGCACGATGTTTGGGAGAGGCTGTAGCGTGGGGGCACAGGCAGTACATGGAGGAAATGGCAGCAGTGGGAGGCAGCAGGATAGACTTCACTGCACTCTTGCTGCCTGTGTCTGTAGGGTGCTGATGCTTTTACAAGCATCCTCACAATAGCACTGAACATTTTGATGTGCTAAATACCCGGGATTTTTGTTCCCCTTTGCTATCCTGAGATATGTCTGCTTGATGCATGTATTTACAGTGGAAGTAATATCCTAGAGAAATCTGTGTGCTGTAGGAAGAGTGTATGTTTAAATACAATTCTATGAGCAATATGTGAGATATACACAGTCCAATCCAAGTTTGTTGGTGGTGTCAGTTTAGTGGCATCATTAATACTTATTAACAAAACTGGATTCTAATACTCATTTTCTCCTAGAAATATTAGAAGCTGTTATTAACTAAATTTACAATAGCCTTTGGATATTGCAGTATGACATCACTTTCTACATTTTATTTTTCAGATGAGACAGAATCTATCCACTCTCAGTTAAGTAGCAAAATTATTTATTGTCACAGGTTAGAAGCACTACTTGTGCTAAAACTTTATTTTGTCATTGGCCTGAAAAACTATGCCAATTAATGCCAGTTTGCAACCTGCCCTGAAGCTGCTGAGGGTGACAGGCCTCAATTTCTATAGCTGCCATCTGATAGCCAGTGCCAGTCACTAAAAATTTAACAGGTCATTCAATGCTAGTCAACAAAAGACCCATGAAGCCTCATTTCACACCAATTACTACTTAACATATGTACACAAATTGATTTAAAATATTCTCATGGACTCCTTTATTCTATAATCTGGCCACACATGCCCCTGTAGCCTGGAGACTGGTCTGAGAGCATCCCTTCCTAGCAGGTCCTGTCCACTGCAGAAACAGTGCCCCTGTGCCTTGCCATCACAACAAGTCTGCCCTAGAACTCCTTAAACTCCCTGTTTCCAAAGGAGCACTTTGGTTTTCTGGCTGAAAAACCTAGGGTTTGCAAAGCAGCCTCCTGGCCAAACTCCAGCTGGGTGACACATCTGGGGGTGCTCTGTTCCTCCTGTAGCCATCTTCACCCATTCAAAAGATATGGCCCCCTCCTTTATTGTTCTTCTTTTGGACACTGATGCTTTGTTAGATTTCACAACATTTCTTGCCACATTCCTGAATGAATTGTTTTGATAGTTTGTTGAGCATCTCAGGTATTTTCTTTGCAGAATAGGGTTTTATTATTTGTTGCTAGTGGTTTACTTAAATGTTAAGTGCTAAATTGTTCTTTCATTCTCTAGTTTTTACAGATAATTTGTAGAGAGGGACATATTTTAAAAGCAGATTTTATCAGTAGAAACAAACAAAAAACCCCACTCAAGATATAACAACATCATGAAATCATGTCCTTTTAGACCAGTAGCATAACTTTAAAAATAAAAAATCTCTGGAAAATCAAGACAACTGCAGGGTGGAAATAATGCTTTGTTCTTACACAGGGAGAATCTGTGCTTTTTTCCTTGGGTCATTTTTTCCCTTTCTAAATTGCCATGAGAGTAAAGTTGCCTGCAGCAACTGGTGGGCTAAGTATTCCTCATCCATCTCCTGAGTGTCACCTGCTAAGGTGAGGAGCCTGAAAAAGCCTGGACACATTATGTATGGGTGGCCTTTTGTTTATGACAGACAAAGGCAAAATCCTCTGGATTACTGGAAGATATCATATAACACACAAGATGGAGTTACTATTATTCTTTTCTAAGGCATATTGTGTTTCCCTTGGGCAGAGAAAAGAAAGTGCAGCCAATCTTGGAAGGGTAGGTCCTATTAAAGATTTATGCAAGCCTGAATTATTTGGCTTTAAACTTTTTTTCTCTTTTTAATAAGAAGGATGCTTTCTTTAGGCACAGCATACTGAAGGAGATGGTATCACTGGTAATCCTTGGCTTAGTCATAGAGCACCTAAATAGTTTGAATTAGGTAGATGACGAGACTTTGATTTTTTTTTTCCCTTCCCCTTTATTTTTTGTTTCTGTATTTAAGGTTTCACTGCAAAATTTCCCACTGAAGTAGCAATTTGTTGGGTTTTTGCCCCCTGCCTCTAAGTCTTTTTTAGATGGATTCATTCAGTGAAACAGCTTTGAAGCTGTTGAACTGTGTAAATGTTATATTAACATTTTCATTTGCAATTATAGATATTTACTTGCTCTTGTTGAAATAGCCCTTTCAAGGGGAAGGGAAGAAAGCAGGAAGTGAAGGTACATAAAGAAATGGAAAAGTAGCCATGTGCTTGATTTCATTGTTGAAATAAATCATTTCAGCTCTTAATTTACACTTCTCTAAGCTAGTAGTTAAGGATAGATAAAGAAAGAATACTGAAAGAAATAATTTCATTTTATTCCTTTGTTACATTAGATCACTTAATTTTTGCCTGCTTGCTTTGTATATGGAGGTTTGTCCAGTGAGTTCCACTTTCTGAATTTAAGTAACACAGAGTTAGGCTCTGGCAGGCTTGTGTTCATCAGCCTGCAATTCACAAATTACAAAATGGCAAGCAATTGCCCAAAATCAAGATGACAAATAATGTGAATTAGCTATTAGTCCAGAGGGTTTCCAGCTCCTGCAGCTTCATTAAATTAAGTCTACTGCCCTTAACTCAAAGTGGCAACTGATCCTTTAGGCAAAAGCCCTACATAATCTAATACAAATTATGATCTTTTTATGTGTTATTTAAAATATCCAATACATTTACTAGAAAAAAAATTTTTTGGCATTTTACTGGGTCATGTTGTAATTTCTAGGTAATGTAGTAATTTCTGTGGACAACTTCTACAGAACTCGAATTAATCTCTCCTCATTTATTCTCACACTTCATTTCATGTTTTTCATACCAGTGATATTTGTCCTCTGAATACAGTTTGCCATGTGATAATTGTATCTGTAGCAGGATTTCTGATGGAGTGTGCAGCTAATATTTCTGTGTTAAGTTTGTGTGATGTGGCTCCTTCTCTCTTCTATCAGTGGTTATTATTTCAACAGATTATTTTTTTTTCTGCTGCCAAGCCAATGCCAGGAGCATATTTGTGTTGTTACTGTTGCTCAGCAACTGTGATCTCTTCACTAGGTCTGACAGTTGCTTTCTCTCCAGGAGAGCAGAGATGCAAGAAGGACAGATGCATTGATCCTCAACGCATTATCAGATCTTGTCACACACTCGCTTTGAAAAGCTGATAGCATCTAATAATCTTACTCAAGGCTCATTTTACACATCATTGGGCTTTTACAGTTAAACTTACAAAAATGTATTGTCTTGCTCTGGCAAGGCAGGGAGGTCAATAATTAGGCCACTTTTCATCAAAAAAAACCCTCAACCAAACTGTATCCTTTTAAAGGCTCCTGGTCCATATAGAATGGAATTTTATCCCATTTAAAGCTGCAGATACAATAATTTCTCTATCAGTCCTCACCAGTGATCTACATCTTGATTCAATAGACCTTTGTGTGGTAGAGCTTCTGCTTAACAGTACAAGCGTGGTATCAATCAGAAAAGGAGTCATATTCTTGTATTTTAATCCAGGATAACTAGAAACAGAAATTGTATTATTCTCATAGGAATCTATTACAGGTGAAAAGATGCTCCTTAAACTTTAGAAGGGATGTTCCAAAGAGAAAAATAGGCTTAATTAGATAAAATTAAAATACTATCCTATGCAGTCTAATAGGTCAAGATTAAAAAACAAATTACTGAATATTGTTAATAATAAATTACTCAAACCCAATGACACAGAACTGCAGAATTGTTTAAGCCTGGTGAATAACTGAAAAGGAAAAAAAACCATTTAGGATTGTGAGGGCCATAATGAAAGGTGATTAAAGCCAAGCTGATGATCCTTCAGCAAAAAGGGCTTTTTCTGGAGGCACTTTGTGATGCCCTGGCCATGAATCCTTGTGGCTTTGGGGACACATGAGGGTACACACCAAGTCAAAGTTCCAGAAAAAAAGATATTTTGAATCAAATCTGTAAAATGAGTGCTACAAATTGACAGAGCCAGACAGAACTTACCTTGAGTTTAAATGGACTCTGCACAAACTTTTTGAGCTGTGCACAGTGGCTTTATGCTGACCTTGCAAGCAGGAGGAGGGAAGGTGGTGAGTACAGCCTGGCCCTTCTGGGAAGGGTTCAGGCACTACCCATAGTGTGGCAGGAGTTTAAGTATGACTGGCTGCATAAAGAATCTGACATGATTATAATAAGGAAACTTATGAACACCTTGAATGTGAAATGTTGTTTAGCATTGCTCCTTCAGAGGAGGAAGACAATGAACTACAACTCCCATATAGTTTTTTGGAAACTGGCAGCAATGGAGGCTGCTACAATCTGTACTGGCAGGTGTATCTCCTAGTGATCCAGGCTGGAGATCATCCTTGCAAGTCCCCAGCCCCAACACCTGAGTTCCTTTTCATGGAAGGCAAATACAAACACCAACCTTGCAAGGAGGCAAGATCAGGGGTCACCTGCCTTCAGGCCTGGGTTGGGACGACTTTAACAATCTTAAGTCATTTAAGCACTGTTCTAATTACTGAAGAATGGGAGGGGGCCTTCTCATCCAGTCACTGGAAGGGGAGAAAAAAATAACACAAAGAAATCCCAAAAAACATGGAAGGGAGACAAGTTGTCATAGAACCAATAAGAAAATACTTTCATGAACTGGGAAAGAAAGCAAATGAAGATGAGACTAAATGATGAGAGGGTCAGGACAGTTTCTGAAGAGGCTTACCCAATTTTAATTTTTCAATTTAAAAAATGCTAATTGGCAAGGCTGTTCACAGAAGCTAAGACAGTTATTGATTGTGAGAGAGAATAGACCAAAAGCAGTGGTATTGCCTGTAACACATGAACTAGAATGCACTACTAAAAATAACCACTAAGCAGCACATTTAAAACAGCTACTGGGAGACATTTTTTCTTACCCATGGTAAATCTAGAGTGGTTTGGGTTTTTTTTTCCCCATGGTAAATGGTGGGTTATAATTATAAAACTTAGTGTTAAAGGATGCATCAGGTGCAGAAGTTATTAAAGTGTTCATATCTTGACAGAGTAAAAGAGTATGTATTTATACATGTATATCGCCATTTAAATGTGGTAAGGTTATCACAGTACTCTGGAAACAAAGAGGGTATGTGGTAATCCTCCATTTATTCTTGGGTAACTCAAGGAGGAAGGAGCATCTGGAGCAAGCCATTGGGCCATTGCAGCAAAATTACACCTCAGTTCAATACCTGGATGTGTTCCTGGATGTCTTAATTTTATATATATATATTCTGGTTAGAGATAATGAAATTCTGAAACATCCACTTCTCTCTTTTGGATGTGTTGGCCAATTATTGCACATAGATAAAAAAGCAAACACATTTGATAGTCAAACATGGAATGGCGTGTGCTAAGTGGAACCTGATTTTTAAAGCAGGTTTGCAAATTATCAGTGCTATTTCATAGGCCTCTGTGAATCTGACACCATAGACACTAAGTGAGAGGGTCTTTTCCAATAAGACTCCTGAACTAGGGCACAGCACAGCTGGAGAAGCAGCAGCAACTCTTTACAGTCTCTTGGTACGCGTGTACGCACACAGGAGCCAAAAATGTTCTATAACACTACAAAAATATTTTCCAAATATGAATAAAGGCTGCATATGTATTACAAAACTTATAACAGGTGTTATTGGTTTCTCCTTTACATACAAATTAATACTGTTCATTTAAAAAGCAGAAGTTCCCTACACATTTTTCTGCAGAATCAAGGATGATGACCTTGTGTTCATTAAAGGAACTTGAATATGCTGAGTGTGTTTCTTATTAGTTAAGTAATTAAAAGCCAAGCTCACAAGTGAGTAGAGTAGTCCAAATGCTGGTGAACAGCCCAAAAGATTGATCTGGAACTCCAAGGAGAGGTTTTCCCTATAACTATTTCTATTTGTATTTTCGGCACTCCAAAAATGCTATGTTACTTACACAGGTAACTTTCCAAAGCCAAACCCAGAACTGAAGTGTCTAGAAACAGCTGCTAGTTGTAGAATGGGTAAAGTTTTGTTGTTTTCTTTAATAAAATATTTCTAAATATTGTATTAATATTTAATTATGGGAAGGTATGGAGAGACTTGGGTAGCAAAGCCCTTCTGTTTGAAGCACAGTTTTTAAATATGTCTAAAATCTCATATTTTGGAGGGTTTTTAAATTCTTGTCTTTAACCACACCATGGCCTATGCAACATGGTTAATACTTGTGGCATCTAGTTAGGTCTTTGCATCCTGGGGATTCTCTAAACTGGTCCTGAGGTCAGAGGAGAGAACTTAAAACATTCAGGCCCCTTTGTTCTTTCAGCAATTCAGCAAACTATTTCACTGTTCTCATTTATGTCATTTCCCTGTGATGAGATAAGAGCATCCTCACACCACCGGGTAATGTTGGGGGGTGAAATCACATTTATTCACGTGTAATATTTACAAACAGACTTAATAATGAAGAGAACCAAATTTTTGAATACCCACAATTATTTTAATATCACTGGCATTCCTTTAAAACTCTGAAAGCTATCTGGGTTCCTCTTCAGGGAGTAAAACATAATGTGTGATTGTTATCAGTATTCTGTTTCTTGATTGGTTATATATGGCTCAAGTCTTCTACATCAATATAAAAATATTTAGGAAAGGTTAAAACCAACAAAAAGCAAACAAACCAAAAGTAGAATGCCGGATTGTGTAAAATATAACTTTTTTTTTTGAGACATCTGTAAGGCTATGCCTGGAATCCCTGCTGTCTGCCTTGTTCCACACGAGGAATATTTTGTTTATTACAGTTTAAGCAATGATGAAGTAGTCCATGATTGAGCTCTGGTGTTTGTTTATCTGTGTTACAATTTGAGGCATGATGTCATTAGGCTTAAAGGCTATGCTTAATCTGTGTTTATTCTTCTTATGACCTGATGTATTACTCAATACCTCAGTGTATTATTAGCTGATCTTAATGGACCTTTTTATTACTGTTTGAGCTTTGTCGTGTTTCAGGTGACTTGCCTGTGTCTCACACAGGGCTTCTACTGTACCGCAAAAGCTTCTTTTAATTCATTGAAAGTACACTTGGAAAACTTCGTGCAGTATTATACAAAATAGACATCTAAGTTTTATCACAGAAATGCTAATTGGAGATAAACCTGTGAAAATCCCATGGTGTTGGGATTTTGGTTTTGGTTTGTTTCTTCAGGGGGTTTTTAAAGTTAAGAGACTAGGTGACAAAAATGATTGAAAACATACCTAAAAAAATTTGGGGCACATTGCAGTAAGGTCCTCAAAGCATTTAAACCATAGCCCTATGCTCAGAAACTTCTGTCTAAAAGCAGATTTTTTTTTTCTTTAATCAAGTGTAAAGAAGGAAACATAGAAAAACTACTGTGTAAGATACAATTTTTTTTAATAATTCTATCTATCCCTAATGTCTGATAGGGAAAGGCACTGGACTACTGAAGCAGCTGTGCTCTTTCACATCACTGTGAAAAGACCAATTTATGTGAAATGCAGCTATAACTATGTACATACCTTTCCTATATCCATTTCTATCTCTTGCTGTATTTCCTAAATTTCTTGCAAATCGTGTAGAGCATGATCCTATATGCATTTTTTCTGACTCATAATTATATATTTCTCTATTTGAATGTCATTATCAGTGGTCTTTGTAATATCTTCTGATTCACACAGTCTAATGATATTTTGGTACACTAATTCCTTTCAAGGAAACAAAATATTTTGACAGCTGAGCCAGCCTGTTTGTTATGTATAATAGACAAAAAAAAAATTCCCCAACTGTTTAAATCTCACACACAATATTTTGGGTGGGAGATGGAGAGTAAAACTACTGAAAATTGGACTTTTATGGTTTGTTGTAAAACTAGAAATGAAGAGCAAGGCTTTTTTCACCAACCAGTGTGGGTCTCATCTTCTGGGCCAAAACCTGCAGGAGCCAATATACCATTTCCCTCCTTCTCACTTCTGTGCCTCCCTGTATACTTCATTTCTTAGAAACCTGTGGAACCCTAGAGAAGGTTGGATATACCCTCAGAGCAGCAAGGGTTTATGCATATAGGGCAAAGTTTTGTGGTAGTGTTGGGCTCTGACAATCCATTCAAGTTAAAGTCTTTTTTTCTCTTGTAATGCAAGGGACAATATTGACAGAATTTCTTGTCAAACTAGTCAAACTAGTCAAAACCTTAAAAAAAAAAAAAAAAAAAAAAAAAAAGTTGTTAATAATCTTTTAAAAAAGGTGAAGCTGACCACTAACCTTGAATGAGCCAAATAATGGCATACTGATGTTTGTAAGATACTTGTTTTCATGGTATGATGATGTGAATCCCACAGAGCTGTCCCCTTAACTACAAACAGGGTGCCAAAGCTGTGCTGAGATAAAACAGGCTCTTGTAATAAAGGAACTATAAAGTAATGGGTGCGTTATTCTGTTACAGTTTTTTCCTTTTAAAAAGCATATTGACAAAATCCCATCCCTCTCCCCACCCTTTTTTTGTGGGTTTTTTTGGTTGGTTTTTTTTTGTTTGTTTGTTTGTTTGGTTGGTTTGTTTTTGTTTGTTTTGTTTTGTTTTGTTTGGGGGTTTTTTTGGTTTTTTTAATGACGTTTAGACATTTAGCAGTGCAACACATGGTTAAATTTTCAAGTAAAAAAACTTGACACAGCAAACCACAAGTAAGATTGGCTGGTTGATTGTTGGGTCCCTAAAACTTTGGGATTGTGTTAGTTAGCTGCAGATAATCATCAACATGCAGATGTTTTAGATATCCATGGAAGTGATGAAGGCACAAAATTCTTGTATGAGTAAATGCATATTGACCACCTACAGCTATATGCATCTACATTTACAATGCGAATGAATTCTTGTAAATTTTATTGTTATAAATGTTAGTGCTAGCTAACTAGTTTTTATCAGATGTGTATAACAAGAGCAAGTTATTCATAAACAGAATATTTTTCCCAATCTTTGTGTGGCCTTTTTAAGGGTGATTTTGGTCCTTTGAAGCAGTTGCTGTTTTTTTTCTTGCATTTAGTTAAATAATAAAAATTAACAAAAAAATATATACAAAAAAACAGCTATTTAGTCATTCAACTTTTACACTTTCAGCTGCTGGTCTGAGGTCACTGGTTATGCCATGGTTCCATGCCTAGTGGCAAACACATGAGGAAATCAGGAAATAATTGATTCACTGAAATGAATCTGTGCTTATTTATGTTCATAATGGTATTTGCACATCTGTACAAAAATACTGGTCTCATAGCATTATTTTAATGAAAATTTCCTGCCCTTGTAAATATCTATGTCTAACTTAGGTGCTTGTTGCACAGAAGAAATGCTTTGGCAATATTACCAGGAACTCTAGTAAGGGAGGAATGGCATGCACAGAAAATGTTGTTTATCTGCCTCCTTACATTGCTGAGATCTCTTGTTTGCATATTTCTGTGGTTCTAGCCTCAGAAAAAAACCACCCTTTCCTGCACTGAATTTTGACAGAAAAAAAACTGATTATCTGACTGTTTGTTCACCCCTCAGTCCAATTTCAAAGGGCCTTCTCAGAAGGTCAGAGTGTGTAGTCCAGAAAAGCTGGTCTTGGTTATATTTGATGCAAAGTGTGGAGGTTCTATACACCTGTGACTGAGAAGATTCTCCCTGAATTTAACCTCTGTATATGGTAATTTTACCAGTACCTACAATCTTGGCTCATTTTCAAAGCTGCATGGGGCTGCCTGACTTTACTGAAAGATGAGTGAAACATTTGAGATGCTGAGACTGCTGCTGGGGTTTGGAGGTGACAAAGGGCTGTGTGATAGGCGCTTAGTGACACTCCTGCGTTATCACCAGCCTAGAGCATGGAGAGGGGGAAGGGACCTGTTGGAAAAATTACAGTTGAACATAAGTAGGTGACAGGAGCTTTTGGTTGGGCATATACCAAAGCCATTGATTATGAAGAGATTTGCTGTTCAAGGTTTTTTATTTACAGTGTAACTGAAGTCAACTATTGTGGTCCTAAAGCAAGGACTGTGATTTTTAGAGGGTTTTTTTAGAGTCTTCCATGGAGTCTCAAGCATAAACTTTGAAATGACATTGGATAAGGAAGGCAATATTCTTTCCTTTCCACATATTTGTTGTGTTGCATCCTGCTCTCTATTGCACATGGAATAAATCTGGAGTTAGCTCTGGGATGTTCAAAGCACTGATCCCCCATATACACCAGTGTAACCAACAGCAGAAATGAGGCTAGGCAACTTATTAAACTCCTCAGATGTTGAAACTGTCCTATCCACTGCCCTTTTTCAAAGTTACTTTATTATTGTCTAGTTTCAACAAAGCCTCACATGTCATTTTCAGTGCAATCTTTACTCATGTTTTCTCCTATAGTCTATTTTCCTTTCTAGACTGTGCAAGTAGATTTTGCAACACCAAACACCTAAAAACAATCACCAGGTTCTGCAGACTGATGCTAGGGAGAAAGGTAATGGTATTCTGCAAACATGGCACTTGTCCTTCTGATGCTATGAAAATATGCAGATTCATATCACTGATTCTTTTGGTTTGCACTCCTTGCTTTTTGAGGATGAGGGTTAGTAAGGTGGGAGGATATGTGTGAATTAAACAACCAGGTAAAGGGGTTGTTCTAAAATAGTATTACTGGAAGCAAATGTACCAATGAGTGAGCTGTGAGGAGTAATGGGTTTCAACATCCTCTAACCCCACCAGGGAAGCCAGATCATGACAAAATGCTCAAAAATGCATTGCAAAAGAATAAAACAAACCTCAAATAAACTAAAAAAAAACCAAACTCAAACAAAACTAAATGAAATCATTCATGTGTATTCAGGGGTCTTTCAGTCATCAAATAAGGTGCTGATCATATGTTGAAATTTGCATTTCTAACAGTTTGGGACATTTTTGTAAGTTTGCACATGGTTTTAAGGAATTCAATAGTATCAATACAATTTCATGATTAGGTTGACTGCCTGAGAGCACTGTTTTTCCTTTTTATTTTTGATGCACAAAATATTAATTTTATTCCAGTTAACTGTTTTTGATAGAGAAAAGTGGTCTGCACCTCATGTCCCTGACATGCCAGAATTTACTGGAATGGAAAGATGTCCGTAAAACACGCAGTAGCTTCTGCAGATGGATGGTTTTTGCACACAAAAGAATACTACCAGGCATAGCTGCTCCTGCCTTAAGTAATTCCAATATTTCTCTACCACAGCATTAGCAGTTGGTAGTTTACCAGTAGGGCTTTCATGCCCAAGCTCTCAAGATGAAGTGCTTGAGTTTATTTTTTGCAGAGACTTTTGCTATTATTTCATGTGTTTAGTTACCTAAACCCTTGGATGAAAAACATTTTTAGCACTCATCTATGTACAAATTCATATTCTAGTCAATCATATACAGACAAGAACGGAAAGTAAGAACACTGTGGTGAGACATCCCTTCCCACTGATATTAGTATTTGAAATATTTTTTTTAAATAATCTACCCTGAGATTAATTAGATATTAGTTATCAGGCAACTGCTATTTTTATTTTACTCCAGTTTAAAGTTACAGTGAAGGCTGAGCCAAGTGCTGTAGACTTGGGCTTTAGCAGCAAATAAAAGTTTCTGATATGAAGTCAGTGTGTAAGTGCTCTTCCCACAAAAACAGATTTGTAATTATGTTTCTGACCACTTACCTGCAGCACTTTGGTAATGATGGCCATGTGTTACATGATGGCAGTACAAGGTGCTATCTGTGTCACAGCTTATTATTTAGGTGGCATCTCTGATTTGTTATACTCCAGAAAAAAATCTGAATCTGTACTGAGGCGGAGGAATGGGTTGCCAGTTTTGAGCAAACTAAATTTTTCTGACCAATTTTGAGGATTTCAGTTCTCAAAAGTTGAATGATTTTTCCAAATGTGTACCTCTATACAGTATTAGCCTCCTTTATTAACTGGTTTCAGTATGGGGAAAAAAAAATTCTTTTTATCTTTGTAGGAGATTACTTGAGTCAGTTCACTGGTGACAATTAGGTTTTGGTCTAGTTAGATACTCTTAGCCTCAGCCTGTTGCAAGTGGGGAACTTAATCTATTTTTAAAAGTCCTTTGTCACTGTAGGGTGACTTTGACAGGTACAGGAGAGTTACTGGCAAAACCCTGGGATCTCCTGGTCAACAGCAAAGTACCAGCTGTTTTCAGGGTGCCAGGAGTGCATGTCACATGCTGATTATTGGTTAGGACAAGCTGAAGTAACCTTTCAACTCTAGAAGTTTCCTTGCAAGAGCAAGAAATCAAAGGCAGTTTGGAGTGACAGTTTGGGATGTCTTATGTACCTTTATGGTCCATAAATGAAGATTGTAAATATTAATTAAATACTAATTGTAAGCTTGTACAAATAAATTGTACTTTTGGTGGAGATAGCAATACTTATTCTGCATTCACTGTAGTTTTTTGATGAAAGGCCAAAAAAATTAAGAACTAGGTCAACAGGAATGATGAAAGCTTTCTACTGCAGTGTGCTGCTAATCATCCTCATGGCAATCATCTTATTGATGTTAGAGACAGTTTAAACATTGGCTGTTCAAAGCTGAAGCAAAACTAATTAACCATCTACTCTCCTGTGGTTATGCATGGCCAGTAGATTCCTGTACAACTTGAAACTTCAAAAGAAGAAACAGGCCCTTTTCACCTGTGACTTAAGGAAGCAAAAATAGTTTAGATAAAAAAACCACCAAAATATACCTTAATTTCAAAAAAACCCTGTAACAGCTGCTGAGAGAGGTCCTGCTACTCTAGTGACCACAAGAATATATGTTTTTATATAATAAAATACTGTGGCATCATTGTGTGCTAAAATATATGCTTTCATTTTGATTATTAAAAATTACAAGCTCTTTACTTACAGGAGCATGAATACTGTTCCCGGCCAGTGTTGGAGAAATAAGTAGTCCTTTTCTCAATTATTAATTAATTTTTAATCAACATTTTTAGATCACAAGTAGTCATACATACTGGAGTTACAATATGCTGCTTCAGACTTGACTAATGAATGAAATATTAAGCATACCTAGTAATTTCTATTTCAACTTCACTTCTGTAAACTGGTATTGAGTTTCTGGTAATTTACATTTTTTTAAAAAAAAAACTATTTTTTATAATAAATTAAGAAGTCCAACTGATTTGAGAAGAGAATATTTGTTTCCCAAAATGAGTAAATAAGAGCTGGGAGAGGGGAAGAAAGTGTTTAATTTTTATAAAAAATCAGGTATGGAAAAGGGATAGGACTATTTAGTGGACAATGGTAGTAGGGCAAGAAACAATTGGGCAACACTGAAAAGAGAAAGATGTGCTGGTAAACTCCAGCAGCTTAATCCTGGTAATGCATTCTGGCCCATAAACTCACACGCCAAGTAAGTCAGGCTTGCAGCTGCTTTGCATCATCTGAGTGCTGCGAAGAGTTGCAACAAACCAGTTGCAGCAGAGCCATGGGTTGAGGTTCTTAGTTGTTTATTTTGATAATCTTCTTTCCACACAATGAAAGGGCACTCTTAATACAAATGTGCAAATGACAGCTTGAGGAATGAGCACAGTTGTCTCACCTTTTCATAAACAGTGCATGCTTCTGCTTGCATTAAAGAGCAGGGTGCAGATGCTCTTGGGCACTGCAGTTTTATTGGGATCTTTTTCTCTCTCTGTCCTTCCAGGCAAGCTTGTTCTGTCTCAGTCTCACTCTCCAGTGTAAAGGCTGGCATGTAAACACATGTCAAACTGTATGGGGTAGTTCTGTTGTAGGCAAATATCCAAGGAGGATCATAAAAAGACCATCAGATTGCTCTGGTTGTGAAGGAGGGGTTTTGGGGGGTGTTTGTTTGGGTTTTTTGGGGTTTTTTTGATTTTTTTTGTGGTATTTGTTAGTTTTTTGGTTTTTTATTATTATTTTTTAAGACCTGTTTTAGCAGAGTGATGTTTGCTTGTCCTTGCCAGTTCCCTCTGTTTCCAACCCACATATGAGTTTGCACCCTCCAG
This sequence comes from Zosterops lateralis, assembly GCF_965231275.1. Lineage (NCBI taxonomy): Eukaryota > Metazoa > Chordata > Aves > Passeriformes > Zosteropidae > Zosterops > Zosterops lateralis. The sequence continues at coordinate 46,554,083 of NC_139766.1, read as the reverse complement.
CCCATTTTGATTCAAGCTGCCAAAAGCTGAAGATCTGAGAGATGATGCTTGCACAAGCTTTATCAAGGAAAAGAAACACAAAAAAGTGCTATATTTCCATACTTCCCCAAGTCCCAACATGCATGTTGCTCACCCACTTGGCAGCTGCAGCTTTTGAAAGGGACAAGGCAAGTGGGAATCACTAAAGATACAGAGCACAAATTTGAGGGAAACCAGGCCATGGCAGTGCTATGTGTTATGTAACACTTCGATTTACCTAATATTTCAGTCTGGTTTTCCATAGTATTTTAACCTAAATTGACTTTTCTCAGCTAAAAAGATTAACTGTGATGACTCCAGATGTGTAGATATCAGCCTTTCTACCTCTTGATCATTTCTGTGATTGCAAGTTTAGGTTGTGTTGCTCACTGCCAAGCAAAGAGGTGCAGGCTCAGCTCTGCCGTGTGAAATGCCTACAGCAGAGTTTCCCAAAAATATTGGTGAGAAAGAGGCACCTTGTTCTTTATAAAGGGCAGGATTGTGCTGACTTTATTTCAGTTTATGAGCACAGTGCTTGACAAGTCATACTTAGAGCAGTATAGCTCTAAGCAATCTTCAGATTCACTGCCGCTTCTGGGACAACTGTGGACACTGTCACTGCCACATCTGGGTTGTCTAAAGTATCAGACAGTTGGTGTTTTGGTGTTGCTGCATACAACATTCTGACCTGCATGTGTAACATCTAGGAGGAAAAAGTACTCCTGCTAGTAAAACATCTATTATGATATTTTAAATCAAATTACAGATTGTACTTAAGTAGCCTCATTACGTATTCATCTCGTGATGCACTTTCATTCACTCAAAAACTTGATCTTTCTGAACTCTTAAATGTCTTTACCTGTAGCATCTAATGTGTTAGCCTTAAGTGATGTGTTTTCCCTTTAGCTTGTGTTTGAATTTGGAGCACAGGGCAGGTCATTTTCTCAGTGGTACACGCTGAACAGAGGTGTCTGCTGTGGATACTTTTAAATAGGAGAATTTTTTCTTTTCAGCACAGACATACCTGTGCAGGTGTTGCCAGCAGAAGAAGCCCCATGCTCTCCTGTAAACACCCGGGGCAGTAGAACATATGCCAGGGCAAAAGGGCAGGAGTGATTTAGACAATATGTGATTTGACTGTCCTCACCTGGTAATTGGTCTCTAGGGAAGGATACACAGTTTTCTTTACCTTGAAGTAGTGTTGGACGTGTATCAAGAATGGGCAGATGTTACTGGCACAGTGACAAACCCCCACACCTCCTACAAACAACATGTGAAACCTGGATGTGTTCTGTGCTGCACCTATGCAACACTGATGCACTCCTGCACTTGGGTGAGCTTTTAAAACTCCTGGTGAAGAAAACTGCAAAAATTGTGTACAAACTCCTGTGGGCTGGGACTCCGAAGGAAAAGCTGCGGAAGCATGAAGAATCATTAATTTTTCCCATGGTGTTTGACTCGGCATGTGATCTTTTGGCCAGGAAAATACTTGAGGCAGCACAGTTAGTAACACTTCTCCCAGAGGCTGTCATAACCATGCTTTAGACACTGAGTCACAGATGTTTACTCAATCATCATCACACACCCTGGTTTCTAAGAATTACACAGAGATGGGTTCAGCAAGACTCATTTCGTGAATGGCCCTTTCTGATAGCAGGCACCCCATGTATAAATTCTCCCCATACATTTTCCTGCAGTTCAAATTACAGTGCTTGATTAATTGATTTGACTGAAGAGAATGCACCAAGTAAAGTTCAAATGGAAAGAGTAAGCAGCTGGACACATGTTCGCTTTCTTTCACAGTCTTGTTAGTTAATTTTGGCTGATGATTTCATGCAAACTGTGGTACTGAAGAGTATTCACAGTGCTGTCTCACTGAATATAGATAAAGTTCCCGAGCTGTTGAAAGTGTGAAATACATTTCGTAGAGGGCCAGATTCTAGTCCTGTTGATATCTGTGGGAGAATTGCTGTGCTTTCAGAGGATTGGTATTTGGCCCTTGATGTCCTCTTTGAAAGTTGTTGACTTGAGGTTGCCATTTTTTATTATTATTTTTTACTAGAAATTGGTATTTGGAAGATCTCTAGTACATCAGAAACATTTTTTTTTTTTTTTTTTTGCACATATAAAATTCCTGTCAACAGCTGATTTTTAGAAAGCTTGTTGCATGAGTTTTTGAAGTCATTCAGACAGAACACTTGCTTTAAAAGTGTGGCTTATATGCTCTTTAAAAGAAGTTGATATCATCAAATTTCAAAGGAATAGGAGATTTGCTGCCTTTTTGTACTATAAGCAAGCTTCCTTCTAGAAGTCTCAAACATAAAGCTGGCAAAGCCTGTGATATATCCTCAATAGCTCTTTGGTTTGAGCTTTTATTTTGTGTCATCAATAGGCAGAAGCACGTCTTACTGATTCAGAATCCTGACTAGTCTTGCAGTCCTGTAGTGGTATTTTATATCCTTTTCCCAGCAATATTTTGCATAAGTGCAACTTACTAGTAAATGAAAATAATCTTCTGCATCAGGAAAGATTTAGACATTGTAAAATTATTATTTTTTCCATAACTGTAAGAATGACACCTGTGTAGCATCAGCCACTGCTTCCTGGGACTAACCTCACCACTGCCTAAAGAGGACAGCAGTGTTAAGAAGTGTCCCTGTGAGAGCACACAGTGGCTGCCAGGGACACCCCGTCTGTCACACCGCTGCTGCTTTGCCTGCAGAGATGAGACAGACGTGTGGAAAACTTCTAGGCTCTTCCTCATGTGAGTTGCACAAAACCTGTGTGAAAATGGATCAGTATTAATTACTAATCTCATCTGAGTAGAGTTTTAAAGAGCAAAGAAAAAAAGCAGTAAAATCTGGAAAAGCAGCTATGTGTCCTCTAATCATGGTCTGAAACTATCAATCTACCACTCGGATGCATGAAATGCTTTTCCCCTCCAGACTCACCACATTTTCCTTCACTGTCAGACTATATTCCTTCCTGGAAGCTTTTTGGGGAAAGAAAGACAGTTTTTCCCTGAGAGCAGAGAACAGAAGTTAAAGTTCATCTTTAGAAATGAGATGTGATGAAAGATAGTTAGTAGATCCCACCTGCTCTAAATTAATGGCTAAGAGTTTACCTTGGTGAAGTTTTAGAAAGTATCATGTTTCTTTATGACTCTCTTTCTCTCGCTCTCTCTCCCTCTCCAGCCTGGTCTTCGATGACAATATGAATATCAGTGGGTTTGTAGATCAGCAAATCAAATTTAAAAAAGGAGTTTTATCTTTCTAAACTATTGTGAGTTACTATGTAACACTGTTAGGGAATTGCAGCAAAACTGAGTGGTAGTTGCTTGGACAGGATCTTCTTGAAGCTCTTTACTGCATTTTTGTGTTTTGTGAGAGAAAGGGTCAACAGCAATGGGAAAGTTTAGATTTCACTTTCACTTACCAACTTTGGTTGTAAAGGAAGGAAAACTCCAGCTTCTGAAAAAGTAAAAATTTAATAAAAACTTCTCGGTGCAAATTTTGGAGGCATAAAAATAGCTGATGAAAGAATTTTGTAAAAGCCCACCTTCTGTACTGTTACCACTGCAGTTAGACCTGAACTGCACTGTGGACTTCAGCCAGCCCCTCTCTGGGGAATGGGGAGTCTTACAATTGTACAGACTTGGTACAGGGATGTCTCCTTTAGGGCACTGCTGCTCCTTTCCTATAGGGTGGCTCCAGATGGTAGTTCATTGCACTCAGGACATGCATTTAGATTAAGCAAGTTTTTCTCTCTGTTTCATAAATTAAAGAAGAGGCGTGAAAAATTAGATAAGAGAGTCAAACCCTGTAAGATTTATGCTAATATGGTCTCTGATCATGGCTGGGCTGATGCACCTGGAGATATGGTTGCTGTGAAGCTGCAGGATTTACAGCAGCCCAAGGCTGAACCTGGTCTAGTCTGCAATAGGAAAGTGTAATACTTTAAAACAAGGTAATCGAGAATTTATATCCACTGTAACACATTACATCAGATTTCACTCCTAAGCTGGGTTTCAAAAATCATTGAGCACTTTCAGTGGTGCTGGAGAAGTGTGTGTGGGGTGCAGGCAGTGGGTCAGCTGTTCCTCCCCCAGAGCGCAAGGCCATGGGAAGAATGGCAGCAACAAAAAAGGTGTTGTCAACCTGAATAGATTGATACAAGGGATTTGACCTCTTTAAGTGCCAGAAAAGGGAAACCAAAACTCAAACATAGCATGCTTGTTAGTCTTTGTGTCAGATCAAATAATATGTTCCTCTATAGAATGAAGTATATTAATGAAGCTGTGTGGTTAAGACGAAAAAAAACAAGGATGACTAAAATATGTATATGTAGCTTGACAGTATATTTTCTTTTAGGAAAATCTGGAATAAAAGCAACATTTATGCACACTGAGCAGATGTTTATGATTAGTTCTTATTTAACATCACCCAGCTGGCCATGGATGGCTTTATGGTGGGGAGAACATTTGAGAATGTCACATGTTTATATTAATCGAGAACATGCCAGTCATGATACTGGGGCAAGAGTGCTACATTTCCCATTTTAGGTATCACAGGGCAGTCAAGCAGACTGTTGTCACTAACTGACTGTTTTAAATTTCCTATAATAACATGATGTATCTCCATGCATTAAAGCTCATTTTGCTGATTAGACAGACATGTATCTCACATTATATCTCTAAACATCTTTTGTCAAATTGGAGGAAATCAGTAGATGAAACATTTGAGGTGTTATAATTAATTTAGAAAATACATAATTGTAAATACATTGTCTTGGATATAATCTACTATTAACAATGCAATTTTTAAAATATATTTTCTGTATGGGTCAGGAGATGGACTATGATATTTTAGGAATGTGAAATGTTCATCAGAACCTTTAAACTCTTTTCCTGTTCACAGAAAACATGCCTTTACAGGAAGATTAGCTACTGATACCATGGGCACCCTCCTGATATGGGAATATAAATACTAGTTTTGTGCATTATTTATTTGCCATATCCCCAGCCATAAAGTTGTTATGAATTATGACATATCTGCAGAAATACATGGAAAATATTCATCTCCTAGTTAATTTTTGGGTGAATATTTTTTATTATCTTACTGGCTGAGAAGGATAAAAGGATAAATAAACCTGTTTCACTTGTTTCTTGATGAAATTTTATTCTTTGTTCAAAAGTTTTTGCAAATTTTTACTCTTTCCTAAGTACACAAATATTGTCAATGCCAATTCCAACTCAGAAAAAGAGCACTTCTTGTTTATCAGTCTCTTTGGGGGAAAATTTGGAGGGCATTCATCCCCAAACCAAAATCAAGGCTATTTAACTTCTTCCAGGACCAATCTTGGCTGTAGCGTTTAAATTTTTTTTTTCATTCTGAGGTGTCTTTCTATATGCTAGTGTGAAATATGTTTCAAAAATATTCAAAAACGTTATGTGGTTCTAATTTAAACAAAGCACTCTGAAACTTTTCTTTGTAGAATTGAACCTTAAAAAAAAACAAAGAAAAAATGGAGGAGTCAATTTTTTTTTTAAGTCATGTGCTTCATTTTTTTGTATCTTGTTTCCATTCCTTGAACTTCATGGATACTCAATCACTTCCCTGTGACTTGTTTTACAAACCTGGATGCAGAACTGAAGCAGAGAGTCTTCGGAACAGGAGATTGTTCTAGCAAAACAAACCCAGTGAGCAGCCACAGTGTTTCCCAGAGCTCTTGCTTGGCGTTGTTGCTCTGAGCACAGAAGTGTGTGGGAGCAGGGCCAGTGGGAGCTGCTCAGGAAAGCCCTCAGGTGGGCAAAGAAGTGGCCTTGCAGGGACCTGGAGTTCAGACCCAGCTGCACTGGGTGCTCAGTGCTGGTCTGATGCAGCTCCTGCTACCCGATTGTTTTGTGGTGTGATCCCTAGTTTCCTTTGCCCTTGCATTTACCAGGAAGGTGATTCCAGTTCAAAGGTGTTTGACAGCAGCCCCCTCTCAGCAAGGAGTGACATGAGGACAGGTTTCCTCATACGTGAAAAAGTCGCGTCACCTTCAGCCTTCTGAAGGCATGGTGTGTCTACACTCACAAATGAGACACTTTTGAGTGGTTGGACATGCAGCTACCACACCTATATGTTCTGCTAATAGTCAGGAAAAATTAAAGTATTCCTTGGGTTTTTATCATTCCTCAATGTGTTTAAAGTGGTTTGAGCATGCTGTAATCCAGTAACATCCTCAAGTAAAATCTTCAGTATAAGTGTTCCTTTCTTTAGGGTGCTATACTAGAATGATGTGCTCACATGAACATTACTAGGACCATGGGGCTGCAAAGCTTCCCAGTGTGTGAGTGCCAGAGCTCTTCTGTACAGATGCTACTGGCACTCTGGAAGCAGTTCTGTGGGTGAAACCAGAAAAGCAGTCGTTTGGCTTTTAGCTATTCTACTCTTCCTGTATGAATCAAAAAGCTGCCTGTAAGCATTAACCTTTTTTCCAAAGAATAAAATAAACATGTAAAAGTTCAGATAAAGTACCATAACTCAATTCTCCAGCTGAAAGGAGGTTAGGCACAAATATTGCTGTCTAAAAATAATAGACCCTTCTGTTTGGCTTCATAAGAACAATATATTAATTTAATTTTTTTTTCTTTCATATTTCATAGATTATATAGCTGCGTATCTAATAACTTTCAGGAAACAGGTTTAAACTTGTATGGAGTTCTGAAGGCATGGAAATGATGCAAACAAAACCTCAGAATTTGAGCTATGGATATTTTTGTAATGTCGTGTGAGTTACAATTAAACCATGGCATGTACATCCATTTTGTGCATCATGGAAAGGCAGTTCTAAATTGTATTATCGCTATTTAGTGTATCACAAGTTAATTTGTTCTTCTTGACAGCTTATTTTGTGGTCATTAAGAGAAGATTAATTTCCAGAATGATAGGTTGTCTTTTTCTGGTCTCGTTCTCCTAGCGTTTCTTATGTAGAAGAGTATTGATCACACACCTCCATGTGCAGACATGAGTGCAGCTCTGAAGGAGGAGGATGATGATGTTTCCTGAGCAATTTCTATAATTAGAGAATAAATTAACAATTCCAGAAAGGAGGTTCCTTCTATAATACAAGGAGTTTATCTCACAACTGGCTATGGAAGAATGCAATTCACTCTCTGGTCTGCAAAAATGTGCAATTGATAGATATGCTCTTATATCTGAACTTGGCAAAAGCTGTTAAGATATTATGCTTGTCAAATTGCTTAGCTTTGTGTATTTGAAAACACATTAAATCAAAGCAGGTGTCTCAAAACCTGTGAATTTTGTTAAGTGTAGAATTGAAGGAATTAATGAAATATAGTAATCTGAATGGAAAAATAAAAGAATCTACACTGGCATCTGTTGGTTTTCAAAACTATGAAAATATTTCAAATCTATTTTTTAAGAACTATTTCACTAAAAATGGCAACTTATTTCCCCAATGTTTAAAAGTTCATAAATTTTAAATTTAGTTGGCTGATTTTGTATATAAAATTTTAAAAAAGACAGAATGACCTTTTGACTGCCAGGTATAAAGATCATTATGTTTGGCTGATTTTTGCCAGGTGTTATTTGTTGGGGTTTTGATTTTTTTTTTTTCTGCTTAGTCAAAAAATCTAATGTCCTCCCTTCTGTTGAAATGTTCGAGAGTTTTGGCTATGGATTACAGGGGTGGCAGGACCAGACCTCTCATTATTGATGCTTTCTTCAGGCATTCAGAAAGAAAAATGTTTGAAATGATCTGATTCTATTGGTGATATAACCTTTGGAAAACTTAGTCTCTATCATAAATATTAATTGCAGTGCAGTGGTTGGTCTATAACATTGAACAGATGGGATTAAATGGATGGAAGGAGTCTGCTGTTATCAGTTATGAACAACTGATTGCTGTCCACATTAGGATATTTACTTTGGTTTATGATAATTAGGTTTTAATACTCTGGCATCAGAGGTCCTGTGGTGTATTTACACTCAGTAGAACTCTGCCATTGCTATGTAGGAGCTCAGCCTGGCTGTGCCAGCACATCAGTGCCTGTGTGTTGAGTGTCCCTGCAGTGGGGACCTAATTTCCTCCTCTGTAGGCCACCAACCTGGAAGTGTTGTCAGCAGCTTGGTGAAGGTTTCTCACAACAGGCCCTGGGCCATGTGGTCTTGAAAAGCCCTCATGCTCTGTTCAGTGAACAGCAAACACCTGGGAAGCTTGAATCTCCATTCAAAGAGAAACCTGTTCCCCCTGCTGTACCCAGCCAGGAACTGGCACAACTTCCTTCAAAGGCACATTCTTCTACCAGCAGTTCTTGGCAGACTAGGTTACGTTTAATTTAGCAGTGCTAAAAGCAGTCCTGATGCAGTAGAAAATACGATGTAGAAAGAAACTTAATTTTTGCAGGAGTTTACATATTATTTTTCTAATTTTTTTTAATCTCTACGTGATGCATTAAGATATCAGTGAATAATTTAGCTTGAAGCCCAGACTTTACCCCCTATATCAGCAGATATGGAAATTGCATCTTCTCCAATGCTGTGTGAAACTCCTGAATGTATGAACATATTTGACTGTAAAAATCATTTCATATGAGGTCAGGAAGCCCTGCATGTAAGTTCAGTGTCACAGTCTGTTTAATTGCTAGTCCAGTATGTTCAGCAATGTCTCTGTTTCTGTCTTGGGCCCACAGTTCACACCTGAGTCAAAGCTATCAGAAAAAGACTGACAAATTCAGGAGTTTGCTTCAAAATATGAGCTCTGGCAATCAGTCTGTAAAGGACTTTTCTTAAAGTGTTGAACTATGATTTCACATTGCCTTTGCTAAATAGTTAATTTCTTTTAGTTTCCTTTGTGGGTGTGTTTGTGTATGTATACACACACATGTGTGGTGCACATCAGCAGATGGCTCTAGCCAAAATACTAACAGCCCCTAGTGCCAACAATTTTAAATTATTCATCAGCTCAACAGGGAGATTTTCAAGCCACAGAATGCTTTCAAAATCACTTCTCGAGATCCAAGAAACTGTAGTTCCTCCTACTGGCTCCTGTGTTTGTAGGGAGGATGAGCTACCTAGAACAAACCAGTCAGAGTATAAAGTATGCAGGAACATAACACTGTGCTACTTTAGTTTTAAACAAGCTATAAGAATAAAATTGATTTAGATGCCCAAAATTCACTTATGCAAACCTAATGCTCTGGGTTTGGGAGCCATTTAATAGAAATCTTTTTTATGTCACTAATAGGGTTCTTTCTACAATGCCTCACACACTAGCTGCAGTGTCACAGGCATGGCAACAGAGAGGAAAGCTGCAACAAGAAACCAGAATTGTTTAAATGCGTGCGCTTATTTTATGCTACTGAATTACGTTAACAAAAAGAATTCCATTTAATAACATGCTAGATGTGTTTTTTCACATGAGCCAGGTCATACTCCTGGGACTCACATTTTCTGAAACAGTAGCTGTACAGATGGTTTGCAGACTTTAAGTACTTGGATACAACAAAAATCTCTGTGGTTTTTGTGGTTCTGTTTCTTCGCAAAATATTCTAACATCCTATGACGTATTTAGATAGCTGATGTCATTTCCATCATGGTGCAATAAGCTTTCCCCAAAAAAGTGGTGAAAGCTTCAAATTTGGAATCACTTAAATCAAAGTAGGTGGAGTTCAGTCAAAAAACCCCCAAATACTCACATTATGTTGATATTCAGGCTTAGCATCTTCCCCCTGCTGCTAGATTCTGTGAATCTTCCTCAAGGAATTGTGCTGCCATCAAAATGAATATAAGAAATTGTATGACCATGAAATAGGCCTTGTCTCCTTGGTTGGAGAAGTAAAAAGAGGTTCAAAATTTTAATATTCCTCTCAAATACATACTCCTTAGGATAATGCTCCACTGAGTGCCTGGGAATGCCACTTTTTTTTAAAGCAGGAATAATAATAACCTAGTTAATTTTAAAGTGAGAAATGGGTCTACACAACTTCAGAAACTGTATCTGGGGGCAACTTCTAATGGCTGGTTGTCAGCTTTCTTTGGGTGTTACAGCTGCTGCAAAACACTTTCCCAAAGCAGCTTTAAATTTCTGCTTAAATATGAATAAACATAGTACATTTTTAACCTTATATTTGCAATAATTCCTTTGAACTTTTGGATTCCCAGAGAAACATCCCAAATCCCAATATGTTGTCTTCCTCAATTTTATAAAGGGAAGAGGGAACTTTTCACATCATGCTGGACTTAACCTTAACCATGTACGGGGAAGAAATATGTTGTCTGGGTCAGTGAATATCTGCAGTGTCAGGAAATTACTGGAGAGATTACTTTCTTCTGGAAGTTGATGTCCTGAGTTTGATGTTTCTTGGGGTAAATTTTCTTAAAATAGCTCTGACTCAGAAGTTGTTACAGAAATCATACTGAGTGGTCACAGAGGGAAAGTGCATTATTTTCAATGCAGATTCTCAAACTTGGACAGAATGGGGCCATGACTTACTTTTAAATACAAAAAATCTTGAGTATTTCTTCTACTGTTCCCTAGAGGTTACTTCAAGCTTTAGAGTAAGACATGATGCATGCTGTTTTGTAAGCTAAATGTTCATTCATTTCAGTTCATGTTAATTTTCAGTTATTCAATAACTGAATATTCAATATTCAGTTCATGTTAAATTTGTTAAAATTCTTGATCAAATAACTCAAATAATGGTAAGGAATTTGTTTCCTCCCCTCTAGAGAAAATTCTTTTCTAATTCAGACAGTCATCATATTTAGATTTGGGTGTGCTGGAAAGGATATGGGATATATGTGTATGAGTTGTCTGTGCAAAGGCAGAACCATAAAGCTTTGGTGTATTGGTAAGAGACAAGTAAAAACCTTCTCAAAGAACTTTTGTAGCATCTCATGTCACAACGGCAAGTCCTCTCTGCTATTCTGGCTCTTGGGAAGACGTGGCCATGCCAGATCACTGATGTGGCAGGCCCTTTGGTAGCTCAGTGCAAAGAGTGTGAGTGTTTGCTGGACATTTAGCTGCTGCTAAAGAATTATTTTATTCATGACTGGAGCAGTGCTTGAACCTCTATTGTCAGTTTCTGGTTCAGCTGGCATCATTGAGACTTTGCTGTGGACTTCAACAGAACCAGTTTCACCTCAGGTCTTCAGATGTGAAAGGTTAATGCATTAACCCACTGCAGCATTTAGCTCCCTGAGCTTGATACCTATTTCAATATACTTTAGTGCAAGTCTGTAAATACAGCATTCAGAGGGAGTTCCCAAGAGAACTGGGTACATCAGAAATGGTGCTAGTGTGAATAATGTCTATCACAAGGATTTGTGAGACTGTCAAAGGGGAGATACAACTTACCCAGAGCTTGTTTGAGGCAGTACTCTAGGAATTGTAAGTAGACAGAGCCTCTCTTACTTATGGAAGAGCCTCTTCCATATGCATAAATATAGATTATCCAGACCCCCCTGTGCCAGGCACTATACAAATAGAGTTTTTCTACACAAAACTTGTAATGTAGGCACAGAAGATGTGTAAAATATTGGATAATGAAGACTTTTTATTCTTATTTTACAAACTTGGATCCAGAGCCTTGGGAAGTTTAGCATTTTGCCCAAGCTCAAAGGATTTCTGTGATAGAGCTATGGTTTGAATCCAGATTAACAACTCCCTTGACCCATTCCTTAATGAAATAAGTGCTTAATAAAGTATAATAAAAACTGTCCTTACTTAAAACCCTCTGCTGATAGCAGAATGAAAACGAACCTGAGAGTTCTTTCAATACCAATGTATCTGCAACTTGAAGTGATATACTTGCTCTTATGCCTGCTTTTATAACTTCAGGTTTTGTCAGAAAAAAAAATGATGTTTTTCCCATTAAACTGACCAGAAGTTATGATACTCTCTATTTCATTGATTGGTTATCCCACAAATGCTAAAGTTCTCTAGCACACGCAGTACTACGCTAATGCAGCTGGAATGTGTAAAATCTTGTGTGTATTCAAGTGTTGCACATCTAAGCCAGAAAAAATGAGGCTTCAGCTTGGACTCACTCTTTCAGTGAACTATTTTCACTTGAGCGTGTGTATTTTATATGGTAAATTGTACCTTCTTTGCACATCATAGGTAGGCTCTTTTTCAGAGCTTGGAAAGCTGCTGCGCTTCAGGGATGGAACTTTTCTTTTTAAGATTGTTAAATCCTGGGATCTAGTTTCTAATCTCTCCAGTGTCCTGTTGTTTCCTTATTTTCCAAGGTGAAGAAAAAAAGAAGGCATTATTAACTCTTTCCCTGTCTTCTGTCAGTGTAAATCATGGAAACAGGTCCAGGGGTACTCAACTTGCATAGCTACTGTCAAGATGAAATAACTATACTTTCCAGTGAAATTTTTTATCCATTAGTGTTTCAATAACATCAGAGGTTTTTAAAGAAGTTTCTGCAGCCAAGACAATGTGGATCTATTTTTTAGATCATTGACTTTGCTTATTTAAACCTTTTTCTTTCCCCAAATAATTTCAATTCCAAGTTTCCTTCTATTTTTTTTCCTGTGAAAAAGACCATGCAAAGGAAAAATTTGAAAGACTTTTTTAAAAAGGAAAAAGTTGAATGTAAAATCATGAAAAGCACCTGGACCATTTTAGAAGTCTGAAACTGCATTTTTCTGTTTCATTAAACGCTCTAGATCTCGGGTTAACAAGTTTATGCAACAGAAGGCATTGACAATGGTTTGGCTTCGTAGCTAAAAAAAAAATAACTAACCAATGAGAGCTGAGAGGCTGGATGCATTATCTTAATTCATAATGAAATTCAAAACAACTGACAAAAATAAGTGTACAGGAGGATCCAGTTTTGCAAATTTTAGTATTTAACTTTAAATTCACTCCAGCAAAACCAATGACTTATGACTAATGAGCTGAGAAATCTACAGACTGAAAATCCTCAAGAAGACAATTTGCATTTCATCAATAGTGGAATACCACCTAAAAATGTCTTTAGAGACATCGGAAAGTCAGAATAGAAATTTTAAGATGTTTTAAGAAGCTCAAACTTTAGTAACAAAATGAACTGCACCTTTGCAAAACTATGAGAGATGTAAAAAGCTCTTACTTAAAACATCTTCAACACAGCTGTTTTGTGATGCTAATACTTAAGGAAGAAATGTATTTATCAAGTTTATACTGTTCTATAAATCGTAGTAATACAGACTTTACGTTAACATTGTCAGAATTTTAGGATTACAAGTGCAAACACACACAGACATATGGAAATTATTCATGTAAAATCAATTCAAATACCAAAAGATCACTTCAATAAATGTCTGTGAAACTGTCTCACATATCAGACTTTCAGCTGTCACCTTCTTTGTTCCCTAGACAATGACAAAAAAAACACAGACATGTATCAGGTGAAGTCCTGGCCTGAAAAATCAAGTCATTCTACAAATTATGTTCTCTTGCTCCAGAAACCTGATTGCTGTGTAGATAGCTATACCTGACTCCTGTGAGAAAATCAATTCTTACTACCCTTTAATCCTGCTCACTCTGCAAAGCCGTGGTAGTGATTTGAAAGGGAGTTCAGACTTTCTGTGTATCATCCATGCAGTTTTCTTATTTCTATCTGTCCATGCCAGCCATGAGTGGCAATAACATTATAAAGAGGTTAACTATGGCCTTCTTCAGTCTTTGAAATACCACAGTATTTATAGCAGTAACAATAAAAATGAAGGACAAACATTCAAGGAAATCTGCAGAGCTGAGAAGAGAAGGACATTTTCTATTGAGTAGGCAATGACTTAAACCTGGAAATAAACAAAGACAGTGCACTTGGATCCTGCAACATCATTTTTACAGAGCTCTGATTTGTGAGTTGCTCAAGGTGATGGATGAAATATCTGGGAGCACAATAGACAGGCATTTATTGAGGGAACTTTTTGGTTATCTTCTCTGAATTGTACTTCTCTACTGGAATGGGAAATTGGATCATTTAAAGGTGTCTTAACTTGGTTCTTTTAGGAAGGGCTGTGCAAATTTCTAGGTGCCTTACCAAATACAATCAGTTGCAGCTTCCTTCCAAATCCAGGAAAGAAATTTTAGTCGGTTGTTTCTCCTGCTGTAATCTAAAGACATGGATTATGCTTAGAGGAGATCTTCAGGAGTGTTTAAGTGAAAATGTGTGTAAGTGAATTTGGATAGGAACTTGAACTGTTTTGAGAAATCTGATGCAATATTTTGTGAAATCCAGGTACACAATTCAAACTGAAAGCTCTTTCTCAGAATCAGTGAATCACACCACTGAATACCTGACATTAGGCCAAAGTAGATGGGAGTTTTTAGGAAGCTTACAGTTGCATAATAGTCTTTTGACTTATTGTCTTCGACCTTGTAACCATGTGCCTTGTTTTACTGTAGAGTTGATATTTGATGATTAGTAAATCCAGGAGATATCAACACAGTTTGAAAATGAAGTGCATTTCACAGTGCATTTACTGCTTGACTGCCAAAAAAAAATTCAAGTGCATGGTTCTAGTCTCTCAGATGAAACGAAAATGGCTAGGGTTACTGGCTGGCTCTGTGGAGCATGTGGAGTACTGTAGTTTTACTGTGTGATAGTCATTACTTGAGAGCCTGTTTTCAATTACCCGCAAGTCCCAAGTGCTGCTGCCTCTGTCTCAGACACACAGTGTTTAGCATGATTTGGAGCACTGCATAACACAGAATAGAAGGTAAAGCAAGCTCTCTGAAAAGACAATTTCCCAAGAACTATTAGTCTTCCAATCTGTGAGAAAATTATCTTATTCTGAGAACTTAAGTATTGAGACTGTGTCCAACTTGAAGTCATTAGGCTCTATTTTATTAATTTGGCCTCTGTGATGCTGATCTCTACCATTTGTTTTTCTTAATTTATGTGCATTAAAGCATTGCCCAGAGGCTTGAGACATGTAGAGAGTGCTTTCAGAAGGACAGAACATCAATGCCTATCAGTGAATGAAATACTGAATAGGAGCAAGAGTTCATTCCTTGCCTTAAATGGGCAACTGAAGTCTTCAAAGGATACATCTATGGAAGCCAGTCTTGAAACAGCACAAATGAAAGAGGAGATGGCTATGGAGAAAGGAAAGTTATAATGACTGTGAGAAGTAAGAATGAGAGAAACAGCTGAGAAAGAAATGTAAAAATTACTTAGTGGGAGACATGACTTAGTGGTTCTCAGAAGATATATATATATATATATGGATGGATTTTTTTTAATTATTTTTTTCTCTTAAATGACTGATGTGCAGATTGAGGGTCTGAGGGACATTTCAGTTATAAAGGCTTCCCTACTCTCTGTGAGCAGCTCTCCATGCAGTTGCTTTACCCCTGCTGCGACAGCAAGATCATATGAATTACTAAAAGCTAAGCCATGTTTTCTTGCAGTTATAGAACCATTGACTGGTGTGGGTTGGAAGGGATGTTAAAGACCATCTAATTCCAACCCTGCTTCCCTGGACAAGGGACATCCTCCATTAGACCAGGTTGTTCAAAGCTGCATCCAACCTGGCTTTGAACACTTACAGGGATGGGATGGTATTGATGTGGACAAAGAGTTTACAAGTGACTTGTTATGACATGTCAGCTGCTGTTACCTATTTTCATCACTGTAACCTAGACAAGCCAAGCCCTAATGGGCAAATATAGTCAGAACTCATTGGTATGGATGAGAGAGAGATTTCTGGAAAGGAGTACTAGTTTTGCATGCTCTCGTTTTTCTACAGGCCTAGTACTGCTGTTGGTTTTGATATTACAAACCTGAACCCTTACTAGGCAAACAGATCTTATTCTGTATTGTACTACAAGGGCTTTTCTGTTTGTGCAATCTCCAGGTTCCTATTTTTAATTTGTTCTTCCTCTGTAAGAACTGTTTGGGACTAGGATGGAGGGAGCATTCTGGCAGGGACCATCTCACTGGTCATGCCAGCATGTATGCTGGCAATGATTAAACAGTATATTGAACAATGATATGGCTGGTATTGCTAACATAAGTATTTCTACCTTTTCTTCTGGATAACTTTTGTATTCAGGGTCCTCAAGCTTTGACAAATTCTGGCAACAGCTATAAATCAACTTCATTTAATACCCAGTATTTCCCTAAGGCATTTTCTTTCAAAGGCTCTTAGTCTCCTTTCTGTACTTTTGGTAAATTTCCAGCTTTTATGTCCTTGCAATAAAATGGAAATAATACAGTTGGGTCTATATAAATGGCCATATAATAATAATATATCAACGGAAACTTTGCTAAGAGAGGACCCTGTAAAATGTAGTTGTAGCAGAGTTCACAGACAGAATGTACCAGACAGAACAAACAAGTAGAATGAGACCAAGGATATTCTTCATTTCAGATGTGACTGTTGGCAACTGGACCTGGTCTACCTCTACACAAACCAACTGAAGCAGCTGAAAAATTATATACACACAGGCCTTGTACTAAGCTAAAATCAGATGTTTAGTGTACTGAACAGCATCTCAGAGCAGGTTAGGAAAAATGTAGGGTGATTTAAATGACAACAGGGGGCCAGGGACATGCCACCACACTAAAATATTTAATGTTTCCTGGAAAAATCAGAGGCTGGCTGTGGCAGGCAGTAAGCCGATTACCAGGCATCCCAGTACTGGCACATGGCAACACAAATCTCTGAGCCAGTAGGCTTGTCTTTATAATTGTAAGGAGAGTTCAAATAAAACAAAGAAAATTCAGCACTCTACCTTTTTGGGGGATTAGATTTAGTTATTTCTGAACTAATGGAGTATTAGACAAGTATGAACACACTATAATTGATTCAGTTATTTCCAATTGACTCTTTGTCAGGAACTTCTAAAACAAAAGTATACTCATAAAATTACCTTCAGGAAACACTGGTATTGTTTAACCATAAAAAAAAAAAAAAAAAAAAATAAATCCATCAGTTGTGGTTTTTTTTTAACTCAAGTGTAAGAAAAATCAACTACTAAGAAACTTTTTTTCGAGCATCTGAAAAAGAAAAATATGACAGATGGTTTCCATTTGCAAAAGAAAAATAGTGACCAAAAATGTATTTGCTTAAAACCAAAATTAATATAGCCTACTTAAACTCTATCTACATATAGTAATTCTTCAGCCTTTGAGTTAGAAAATGTTTGTTATAGTAATGGAGTAAATTACTTGGTCAAATAGATTTTTTTTTTCCCAGTCTAAACTGGAATTTATAATCACTGTAAGACTTATGCAGTGAATAAGATGACTGTTTCTATGCATCCAATTATATTTACCATATTTAAGATGAATCATGGCCACAGAATTTTAGAGCAAAAAGTTTAGGAGTGGCTATGGAGGCTGGGCTTGTACACCCTGAAGAAAAGGAGGCTCAGAGGAGATATTATCTTTGAGGTCTCTTCCAACCTAAATTATTTTATGATTTCTTATATCAAATTATGGTTCTAATCTCTTCTCCTGTACCTTTTTGGGAGGGGGAAGGCAAGGGGTGTTCAGTGTTTTTGATCCTTCTCTGAAGCACAACGTGACTTGGTTCCTACAGGAGTCTGTCTGAATTGTAACTTCTGCCTAAAGATTCAGTTTAAAAGTGGTTTGACCAAGAGTTGAATTCTTATCTAATCTGAAAAAAAAAAATTCCCCATTTTTGGAAGTTCATGTTTCAGGCTCACTTGCAGACAAAATTAAGCATAGTTTATCCTGCTCTCTCCCTTGGAAACTGCTGTTGCAGTTCACCTTGAGCATCTTGGCTGGGCCAAATATGCAGCAATATCAGTTATTCCTTCTGTACAGTGAAACATTCATCATGGAAGGACAAAACACAAATGAATTTTGTATATATTCATACAAATACATCATGATGATTTGCTATCAGGGTTAAAAGCCAACTGATTTCATCATTTCCAGATGCAGTGAATCGAGGACTATTATAACAATATTTATGTAAGCAGAGCCTACAGACTTTGATTGTCAATTACTTTTTAAAAGCAGATTCTGAGATATCGTATTTAAAAGGAAAATCTGAAAAATAAACATTCAGTTGGTATATGCACTCTTTTGGTCCTTTACACAGCAAGCCAAGAAATTTGAAAAAAGCAGGTGTCCTTCTACCTCACCAGTCCATTAGTACTCATATTTTCATCCCGTTTCTCTTGGAACTTGAGGTCAGGGGTGTTTCTGTGGTTGCATTTTTAGATTTTCTTTTTTTTTTCCTGTTACATTCAATCCTCACATGACTGAGCTGCTGGTTTTTTGCCTGCTTGGTTTCAGTTTAGTTTTTTGTAGGATGCAGTAAAACTGCAAGTGGCCCATTCATTAAAAATTGTATATTATTTAAGCAACATCTAACAATTGCTTTTACCTTCAAAAGTATGGGATGTGTTTGGATATATCCAGACAGCGTTTGTAGTTAATTTAGTAACACTTCCCTTATGTAAATGTGAGAATCTCTTCATCATTCAGAAAATTTATCATTCTAGTAAGAACTGTATAAAAAGAAGCACTGAAATGCAAAACAGGCATATTTGATAAACTGTAAAGAGATACGACCCTTTTCTTTTTCCTGCACAAACAGAAGAGCACAAACTGAAAAACCCAGACTGGGAATAAACTGCACATAAGCAAACAGCAAGATTCATGAATTAATTTGCTTAGCAACTGAAATAAGATCTACTAAATTTGTCTTACTTTCCTATTAGCTTATACTAGATGCTCTGGAAGAAAGTTCAAACAATGCATCTCCAATTCTGTAAATATGTTATATATTGAGAAGGAGCTTCATTCTTTCAAGCAATCCCCACAAGCATGTCATGTAAAACTGGCATAGGTAAACTAATTCAGTCCTGTGAACGTTTATATTCTTTTGCATTATGTGAGTCAGGGATAACTGTACTGAAATAATCTTGTGCTGGTACAATTTCAATCAAGGTGGTGTTGAGAATAATTAAATTCCAGGATGAAAGAGCTGTGAAAATCATTGGAACATTTAACAGAAGACATGACTGATACCGCTCCCACCCTGTCAATATTTGGGTATATGGCCTTATGGTAGTCTTTTTAAGAGCTTAAGGTTTTCTTCAGACTGGTTTACAGGGTATCCAAAACTTTTGCAGTTGCTTCAGACCAGCCTCTGATTTAAGCTCAGGAAAGAAAGTTGCCCAAACCAGTGAGAATCTCCAAGGTCACTCTTCACTCTTGTGGATGTTAGGGAGCATTTTATCATAGAATGGCCAGGGCTGGAAAGAACCTAAAAGATCTAGCTCCAGCCCCCCTGCCATGGACAGTGACACTAGACCAGGCTGGTTAGAGCTCCATCCAAACTGGATTTAAATACTTGCAGGGCATGAGGCATCCACAATATCTCTGGGCAACCTGTTTCATGCCTCAATGCCTGCACAGTTGAGAAATTTTTCCTAATATCTAATCTAAACCTACTTTCCTTCATGTTCTGCACAGAGATACAAATCTCAGTTGTGTGCAGTATTTTGTAATAATAAGCTGACAACAGTAAATAGCTTTTTTAAATCCTTAAAAGTGGTTGACTTACAAGATTCATCTTGAGCAAATTTTGTTTCTTAAACCCCATATTTTACCTACTGAACATGACTAGTACGAAAATTAGCTCAATTCACACACAGAGGAAGACTTATTGGCAATGTGTCCTCTCTTCATTATAATTTCTAGTGCAAAATCTTAATTTTTCTGGATTATACTCTTATAATTTTTTAATTCTGCATAAAAATTTGAGGCAAGGCCAGGTTATCTCTATGGTTAAGAGTTTACCAACCTCTAAACACTAAGTGATACTGATGCAGTTTAGTCTGTTTTGATGTCAGCACATTTAAAACAGTGATGAAAACTGGAGAGGGTAAAAAGGATATAAAAATTAAGGACAAAGCGAGAGAATGTGCCATGAGGGAATTAAGCAACTCTATAGAAAGATATCATTTAATTACAATGTTAAATGTCTTTATGTGAATAACAGGGCTGGAAAATAAGAAGGTTTTTCAATCTAGTAGAGAAGCATGAAATGATGTCCCAGTTAAAAATGAACTAAAAAGGTATGAGAGAAAATGACCAAGTAGGAGGGGAAGCCTTGGCAGCAACAAA
This sequence comes from Zosterops lateralis, assembly GCF_965231275.1. Lineage (NCBI taxonomy): Eukaryota > Metazoa > Chordata > Aves > Passeriformes > Zosteropidae > Zosterops > Zosterops lateralis. The sequence goes on along the minus strand of NC_139766.1, from coordinate 46,533,949 downwards.
GGAGTCAATTTTTCATGTTTTACATTATATTTAAAAAGAAATACATTTCCAGAACAAATCCTGTACTTAAAAAGTAACTTCTGGATTCAATGTAGGCACACTGCAATTGCTTTTATTGCTTTTCTAGGAAAGTGTAAAAGACTGATATTTTCTAGATCATTAAAATTTTGTGGGTTTGTGGCAGTTTTTGTTGGTTGGGGTTTTTTGTTGTTTTCATTTTGCTTTGATTTTGGTTTTATTCATAAAATAAAGCTGAAACCATGGGATGCCTTCTATGCATACTGAGGTTTTTAGGTACTTCTAGTAGACTTCATTAATATCTTGGACTGCTTAAGAATAATCTTACATAATCTTAGAAGTTTTCCAAAGTGCTTAATTTATCTGTTTTTTTCTCTTTATGTTGGTTACAGGTCCTATTTTTTAGAGTTAACCACAGGCATTACCTTTTTCTGTTGCGTATTTCTTGCAGAAAGATGTTTAGGTGAAAAACTAAACCTCAGCTTGTTGTTCATCTTTTACCCCAAACCTTAATAGATGGGGTTTTTTGGTCTAAGATTTGCCTAAAGATTGCCCAGACTCTAACACTGCTCTTCCAGTCTGCCTTAAAGGTAAATGTAGATGAGGTGCGCAGCTAGCCTGAACTGGTGCTCAAATTGAGATTTTTGGGTGCTTCACGGAAAATTCCATTCCTCCCTGGAGCTGCTTTTCCTTACCCTTCAGTTATTTAAAATGGTATATCAACAGAGAAATCTGAGTGTATCTGTGGCTCTTTGCAGTGGCTTTTTCTAGAGGACACAAGCCAGTACGCTAGTACCAGAATTATATTATGACTCTGATGCTGCTGAACTCTTGTCGTGGTTTGAAAGCAGAACGAGTGAGAGGCTCCAAGTCAGAAATACAATTTAATAGGAAAAAGGTAAAAATAAAATAAAACAAATGCAATAACACAAAAGACCACTGACAGAATTAGAATACAACCTGAGCAGGATGGTGGAAGCAGTCAGATGAGGTGGTCTTCCTGAAGCAGTGATCTTGTAGAAAGGTCTGGTAGCTCTGGGAATCCAGTGGGTAAGGGCTGCTTGTATTGTCCCAAACCTCAGCTTATATCCAGGTGAGAATGCTTGGCTCCTCCCCCTGGGTGGAGCATCTCACAATGGGATGAGGAGTCGTGAAGTGGGTCCTTGATGGCCCATTAAACAGAGATAACCCCTGGAGGGAATTACCTGTGACTCATGGGCCAGGCGTTGATGGGCCATTAGCAGAAGACACCCCAAAGCAGAGGGCTTGGGAACACTAGAACACTGCTCCACTTGGTTTAACAGTTCATGAAGATGGTGATAGAATAAATACTTTGTGTACATCCTACACTACAACCCAGGACAACTCTTTGGATAACAGGGGAGTTGGCATTGGCTGTATCATGCAGAGTGGTTGCAGGCTTGTGTATGTGACTCTCCACAATCAGATTGTCTCTTTTAACGGGAAGAATTTCTCCAGCAGACTCATTTGTAGCTGAAGCTTCAGTGCAATGCAATGTTGTAAGAATGAACCTGGCTGACTTTATTCAGAAAATAAGATATGGCATGATTTCCTGCTCTTGAGGGGTTTGTAGGTCATTCAATAGACCAACACAATAAAAGAGGAACTGCAGGGATGGGCTTTGGGGTCTCATGGAGTTCTCCACCCTTCTTTTTTTTTTTTTTTTTTTTTTTTTCTCCAGTCCTCCTTTTACCCCAGCTTTTTGAGATCTACTACCTCAGTACAGTCCACACTCTGAAAATGACCAGTGTAACCATGCCCCTTTCTTTTAACTTGTTTGGGCATTTTTCTGGGGTCTAGGACATGGCAGTTGTAGCATCTCCTGATCCTGTAACTTTCTTGAATGTCTTGCTAGAGCAAATGGCCAAGCAGAGCTTGACAGCAGGCTAGGAGTCTGGGCAGGATTTAAAAAGAAAAATGGGAGGTTAATGACTAAGAAAGAGGCAGAGCGGGGAAAGACTGGGATGCATCAGGCTATGCCTTTAGTACAGAACAGGTAATAGCATTTATATCATTTACAATGATGTCCTTTCGGCTCAATAAAAAATGTGTCAGGATCAGACACAAAAAACCCCAAAACAGACAACAAAGTGAGACTCTGCAGAGATGCTCTGCTAAATAAGGATTTGCTTGCAGCTCCTGCTAAAAACTGGCTACACAATTCTTGTGAAGGATCTATAGTGCAGTGTGAAGCATATGTGAAAACAGGGCTAGGCTGAGAAACGTCAGTATGGCCTGACAAAACACAGGTGTACCAAATGCCACCTGGCTTTTAGATGTTTGGATGCCTTGTGTCATACCAGAAGCCCGGGTTTTTTCTAGCTTTGGCCAAATTACACTTCCTTTGAAGTAGAAAGGATATTGATAGTTCTGTGTTTCAGTAAATAGTCTGTACTTACATTTTGGGAAAGTCTAGAAAACTGTAATTAATTCTTTTGCACATTCACTTTCTTAACCCTGAAGAGTAAATACATGAAAAAAATTTATAGTGTTTTTCCTGAAAGGCTGCTACTACTACTACTTGTTTTAAAGCTTATACTGTGAGAAGCAATACCTTTTCAAATGTAAAATTTGTAAAATGTGCCGTTATTGCAGCATTTTTTTAATATAAATGCTAAAATATATTTCTTAAATTTTTCTCAGATTTTTATTTTTAATCAGAAACTTTTCAGATTAAAATTTACATAGAATTAGTTACCTGCAAAAATGATGCAAAAAATGACACAAAAATGATATTTTATGAGAATACTATATACTTAACAAGGATCCTAAGGATTAAAATTGTGTGTTCCAACACAGAAATTTTATGAAGTAAAAGAGCCTTTGATCAGTTTAGGCTGTAGTGGAAAGGGCACTACCAACAATTATACAGAAAAGCATGCATCTTTTTCAACTATGTTTAAATGCTTAGATATTCCTCTACCTCTCCAAAATGCTTTAAAAATGGTCTGAGTATTGCAATAGCCATTGACTGCTGAACAACATTGATTGGTTTTACGAAATTGCTATGTAGCATAATATCAGTTATTTAAAAAATAAAGTGTAGAAATTTATCCAGTCACACCAGAGTGCAAGGTTTAATTCCATTATCCACCACTGAGAGCATATTGTGACAGTCTGTATCACCACGTAACTACAGGACTCTTTTTCATCAGCACTGAGGACTGGAGGGGGGAGAGAGAGAGGGAGGGTTAGGGAATTATAATGCCTCATCTGCTCAGGTCATTCAGTGCCTTGCAAGTCTAATCAGGCTGTCTTCATCCTCCATTACACTCATTAGGTCCTGTTAGGTTAGCGCTCAATGTTGATCTGTATCTTGGTCAAGACAATTGTTGCTGATTAACTGTAATTACCAGTAATGGTCCCAACCTGCTTTCAAGCAGACTGCTGCTGTCATCTTGTCCAGGCCCTTACTCTGTGATGAGCAGTCCAAATCTGCTAACTGTTTGCTCACTTTCTGTTTGAACCAACAAGTTGCTTCTTGTGTGGGCTCATTCCCCCACCCCTGTTCCTGCCATCTGTAAACATCCCAACTCTGCTTGAGCTATGCAAAAATGTATAGGTAAGGAAAACAAGAATGACTGGTATGGGAAGGGTGAAACAGCAGAAACAAAGAATTAAAAATGAAATACAAAACAAGACACCTGAGGACTTAAGACTATAAAGCTCAATAATAACAAAGAAATCAAGTATTTTGTGATTTGCAGTCTAAAGTTAATAAATTAGAAAATAGTACCCAACCTCAAACTCTGTCCTTGTGTGAATAATCTTCATTTGAGTCTTCTCTCCTATGTATTTCCATCAGATTATTTTGGGAATAGCTGTCCTTAGGATCAGAGGTTCAGATCTTCTGTGTTGCAAATATTGCTTAAGGCAATTTTAAGTTGTGGATGGTTTTCTAGTTAGCCTTGTGAAAGCCTCAATATGCTTACACTTCAAAAAGATGATAAATAATCATGAGTCGAGTCAGAATTTATAGATAATTGTGATGTGAATGCCAAGGTCATGTAAATGTTTATGTTCCTGATTCATAGTTACAAATAATGCTTGCTAAATTTCTGAGACTGTAAGTAAAAATAATTTGGGGAATGAAACTGAACGCTAATTATTTATGCCTCTTTCTGCAGGCATCAAAAGAATTATTGTCTTAGAAATGACAACAAAGAGCATTGCCACATTTTGGGCGCAAGAGCAGTGTGTGATGCTACCCTGGGCAGTTAGCATAATGGGCACACTTCCAAAACTCTGAGCACATATCCATGCTCATAACATCCACATTTCAAGTGTGCACCTAAAAGTGCATTTGTGAGGCAAATTCAGCAATTGTACCTAGAGGGTAGAGTCCCACAGAGACTCCCTATGGCTAACTCTCTTGCATATCTGTAGACAAGCCTGTAATTGTCCCTTCTGGTAGCAGTTTTTACGATGAGAGGTGTGGATGGTGGAAGCGTGAGCTCCCCCAGTCTAAGCTGTCACACACTACTGTGGTCATAAAACTCCCAGCTGGAATCTGGCTCTCACCTGGCCAGGCTGCAGTGAGAAGGCACAGGGTGTGTTCACTGGTGTGTGTGTACCTGCCCAATCTGACAGAGCCAAGAACTAGGGAAATCGGAATCTGATAGACTCTAGTAACTCCATTTGTGTGCGCTTCCAAATTATGCTCCAGACTGTGGCCTTAGTGTGACAGTCAAAAAAAAAAACATTAAGGCAATAAATTTATGAGGAGAAGGATACAGTGAAGAAGTCCCAATATTTATGTATTTACTCAATGTGTATCTCAAAAATTCCCCTTAACAATAAAAAAAAAGCCACTAAGATTGTGAAGTCAAAGTCTTAAATGTTGCATCTATTTGTACAGCATTAATTGCCTTAGGAGTGGATCTTACTCAAAGCACTGAATAAAGCAAGGAAAATTAACATTTTCAAGTACTGAGAGGCTATATATAGTGGTTGGAGTTTTTTTATACGTATGCATAATTATTGTCTAACATTCAGCATTTACTATGCTACATTAAAGAAAAGAAAAATAAATTCTTTCTGCTGTTTTAGCAGGTTTTACTATGGGTACAATTTTATTGAAGTTTCTAAACCACCCAATGTTATCAATAACAGAATGCATTCAGAAGAATTGCCATTTTTAAAGACTATGTGCCTATCATTGCATGTTTCTTCTTTATGTGGTAAGATGTTATGGCAATCAATGCTGCTTTACAGCTGCTTTATGTCTCTGCAAGAGATTGGTATCTTTTAATGCAGCAAAATACAAGAACAAGCTTGATTTTTAGATAAACATCTGCAAAAAATTATTTTTCTCTAGTGCATACAGTGGCTGTAAAAGGGATTTGACAAATTAGAAGAGCACCCATTATCTGTTCAGTCCTGAGGTGAGATAAACAGCTATTTTCCATGCAGTTTTCCTTGAAACACGTGCATCTCAAATTTCATCATAAAAGAATCTTTTATATTACAGTAAAGCACCTTCAATGTATAATACACATGAGGCTTATCTACATTTATGTACTCTAGTCATACTTGTATAAACAAATACACGCTGCATAAATGCATGTGTTCCACTTCTGGGAGTATTTATGGTCCTAATGCATATGTTCTTTCAGAATCTGCACATTTATATACTTACGTATTTGTGCATTGCATGTATGTGTTTTATAGGTGCAGACAAAAAACACACTACATGCTCTGTGTAGTTTAATTTTTCTGTGAGATGTTTTAAGTTCTTATTGAAGTGAATATTTGGGCTGTAAAATTAAGTCAATTCTAGGCACAAAATAACAATATTTTAGCATAAAGAAATTTAATGAACTCAATATATAGTAAATATATTCACATTGTGACTGCCAAATTTCATTTCATCGAGAGCGGCCAACTATTTTCTAAACACTGGCAATAGCTTTAAAGAGGATTTTTAAATATACATTATCTATATATGTTGGTGTGTATACACATATATAAAAGAATGTGTATTTAGAGAGAGAGAGGGAGATTAGAGAGATTACTTTTTATTTTTTCAATCCCAAAATCACTAACTCTTTTTGCAGTTTTTGGAAGGAAATGGAGCCTGCTGGCCAGGAAATCACATCCCAGAAAGATCACGTTCTGGTGACAATTTATCATGGAAAAAGCTGTGTCTTGCAATTGAGATGTAAAGCTGTGGTCTTGCAGTTTGTGGTCAATGAAGATGCTTGGGGATTTTTTTGCTATCTCTTGCAAGAAAAGCATTATTAGCCCCTGAAGTCTTGGTTGCATTCCAATTTTAATAACTATATTTTGCCTACATAATTCCCACTGTAGTTTCAGGTGGATTGTGGAATTTTCTTCACTTCCTGTCATAAAGTATTCTGTGGTGTTGCTGTGTGCTGTGCAACAGCTGCTGTGCTCCTCTGCTACTGTTCAGTGCTTCTCCCCAAACTTCTGACCCTCTTTATTTAATCTTACATCATCTTTTGTTGAGTTTGTACCAGTATTTCAAGCAGCACATACTACAAACCATTACCAAATGGGGGTTGATATGAAAGCTTAATGTATTATTTTACAGTTGCATCTTTTAGATCTGCTTGACACTTTATGCATAGTCTATTGAGGACTTAAAAAAAATGTTAGAAGCAAATACAGATTTTGGAGCCCCCCACTCGCTCAGGGAGTCTCATCTATTAGTGATAAATGGGAATTAAACAGCAATTAAATGCACTGCAGACAGGCTGAACCCATAAAGTGTCATTAGGATTACACACAACTCTCTCGCAGAAGAAGCTGAGGGATCAGGGCAAAAAGAGGGTGTTAGCTGATTTTAATTTTTTTCCCCACTCATGCAACAAAATAATATTTTACTGGAATTTTGGTCAAAAGGTATTGAGGACTTTTGCTCTTTTCTGTTCTAGTTTTAGGGATAATTTTGGGAAAAAATATGTTTATTATTTATGTTTTTTTCTCTAATAATTTATTTCTTTATTAACTTGAAGGTTTTATACAACTTTGCTGTTTTTTTTCATCTGAACTTTTTAATTCATACTCGTTCCTGTGTTTTATTTAATAGCCAGAGCAGTGTCTTTTTCTGTTTAGGGTTGATTGACAGAGGAATATTCTAGCTAAGAGCTAGAGTCAAACCACAGACTGAGACACTGTACAGACTGTACATCCTTGGAGTCTGCCAGCAGACCATTCCTTGCAAAATATTACCAAGTCTAACTATGAATTCTGAAATAACACTTTCTTGGCTACTTGTAAAGACAATGTGGGGTATAGTTAGTGAGTTTACATTTCTTGCTAGAAAAGTATAATCCAATGCTTGTGTTGATACATGAAAAACCTTAGCCATGATTATTTTTCATCATTGTTGTGCGTGTAAGAACAGTGTGCTTTCATTCATCAGCATTCTCTGTGCTTCTACTGGGCCTCTGGGCCTCATTGTTCCCAGTTTGGTGAAGCAGGGACATCACAGCACCTTCCAGCAGTGTGCATTCCAGCTGTGGCAGTGAGTGTGGGTGCAGCTCTCTAGGTGGATTCCTTCTTGCTTTTACCTCCTTCTAACAGCACCTGTGTGAGTTGTACCTGCACAGGATGGGATCCCAGTGATTGTTGTCTGGATGGGCAATACTCTGAAGCAAAGGAATAAAAATTAGTGGGTTCTGCCTGCAGCTGTTTTTGCAGGGGGTTGTGTGTTGGGAGAGCTGCAGTGGGATCGTGGTCTCGATTAGTGCTCAGGTCAGGCCCTGCCATGCCACTGGAAGGACAGGGTGGCAGCAGCTGAGAGCCCCTTGCTTGTATGGTAGCTCATCAATTGTAGGGTTTGCAACAAATGTTTGTTTGCAAGACAGTTTTATGTAAAGGTTATTTCGCATGAATTTTCTTCCTACCTTTTTAAAGCAGAACAGGGATGGAAAACTGTGGACTGGTAATTATGTGTGCTAGCCATGTCGCTTTATGCCACAAAAAAAACCTGCAAAATGAACTAGACCAAACTATAGACAAACTGTGAAGAAACTTGAATTATATTTGGTAAGAACTCTCATTTGTTTATTATTATCATCATCATCATGATCATACCTAAATAAATATTATTGAGGCTGGCTTTTAGCCATCATTTTCAAGGATGGCTTTTAACCATCATTTTCATTGCCGCTGTTTGATACTGCAAATAAGTTGCAAGAAAATAATTTGTCATGTAAAGAAAAGAGTAAATTTTTTGCAGAAAGCAAGATATCCATGAAAAAACGTATGGCCCCACTTCTTTGCACTCAACCCTACTGCTGCTGGGGTCAGTGGAGAAAATCCTGTCCTCTTCCCTAGCAGTACATGATACTTAAATATTTACCTCCATCTGAAATGGTAGACTTCACGTTAGTTTTGCTGCGGTGATTTTTGTCTCCAGCCTGCGTTTTACTATAGTTAGGGGGTGTAATTTTCTATATGAATCCTATTGCTACCCGGTGCATCCAGCGCTGTGATGCCCCAGCCGGGAGCAGAGCCGCGGGCAGTGCCCGCTCCCTGTGCCCGCCGCTCTCCATTCAGCAAGCGGCTGCTGCCACCTCGTGCTTGGGCTGGGAATGCGCCGGGACCGTGGATCGCTGCCGGGCATCCTCCTGCATTCGTCCCACGGCCGCCTCCCCAAGGGCTCGGAACCGGGAAAGCGGCCGGTTTCTGCAGGAGAGCGCAGCCGGCAAAGGGGAAAAGCTCTCCCTCTGTGCGAGGTTCTGCTAATCCGGTTTTGTTTCAGCATCATGGTTTAGTTGTGCGTTGGGTTGCCACGCTGTAAGATGCTTTTAATTTTAAAAAGCTTTTTTTTTATTATTTTATTTTATTTTTAATAATAAAATGGGCGTTAAAAAGCTGGCATAAGATGATTTTGCCAGTTTTTTACATGTATGTAGTTGATATCACACTATCTGTTGATGAAGTTGCGAGAGTGCTTAAGGTGAAAGTGCTGCATCCTAACTTTGCACTGATGCTTTTGCCTGGCTAAGTGCCTCTGGTCACCGTGGGCAAGCTCTAAAACAACAAGAAAAGAATTTTCTCTGATCTGTGCAAGCAGCAATCGTCTCTAATATCCTGCTCCCTGAATCTCCAATGGGAAGAGAGCGACCAGTTTTACACTTGATATTTAGAGCAAAAAAAAACCTCATTCTTCCCATCCTAAACACTGAAATACGTTTTCTCCCTTCTGTGCAGCTGGATTTTGGATCTGGGAAATATGTGACACTTTGAATAATTCATAGCATGGATTTGAGTGTTGCAAAGCCTGTTTTGGGAGTCTCTTTTCAAGGATTCTTCTTTAAGTTTAAAATCTAGCCTGGGATGTTTTTGTGGAATTTCATGAACAATACTCTGATCTTATTTTGATCTCTACTCTCTCCTTTTCAGCTCAGATGCTGAGGAGCCCATAAGCAAAAAATCCATCGAAGAGTCAAAGATGATTTTGGAGAAGAGGTATCACCTGCCGTAAGTGAGGGGCAACGTTGGGGGAAGGATGAAATGAGTCAGCATGACACAGATGTGTCCACTTGGAAACCACAGCAAGATCTTCCCACTGCACTGTATGAGCCTCTTTAAAGCAAAATCCAGACCGAGTCTGTTTCTCTATAAATCTTTCCCTCCTTTCCATTACTACTTGGGTATTGTTGGCTTTAAGCCACCTGATTTTACTATGATTTATTAACTGCTATGCATTATATATGAGATTCAGGTTTACTGAAGAGTTACCCTTATGGTCAATGTTGCATACAAATCAGCTACTGTTAGAGAGGTTTATTGCATCTTCTTATGCAGCTAGGAGTTTTGTTAGGCAGCGTTAGAATTTGTGATTCGTAGAACAATACATTTTAAAAAAATCCTCATTTGTATTTCATGTGGTGTAAGCATTATACAGAGTTCATCATATAGTGCTGTTTGGATTATGATCATTCTCTAAAACCTGAGTACTTGGGGGTGGGAAGATGGGATGGGACAGACTGGCATTTCACAAAATTCCTAATTAGCGCATAAAGTTACATAAATTGTTTGCTACCAAAAGAGAAAATGTTCTGTTGTGTGGAAATAGGACTTGCAAAAATATCTGTAATTTACATGTTTATATGGCACATCTGAGAGATGCTGCTGCCTGAACGAGTTGCACTGTTACAAATTGTTCACTGAGGTTCTTTCTCCCATGACTTGGTGGAAGCCCTGCAGAAGAGTTTGCCTCTGATCATACTCCTATTGTGATTATTCCAAGGATGACCAGTGTTTCTGTTTCAATACCAAGTATTGCTTTGTAGCATCTTTGTTTTTTCATTTTCTGCATGCAAATTAGATGTGATCTAAGGATGAGTAAGTAAATCTTACTTAGGCGAGACGGGGGGAGAATAAAAAGGTTAATTTTAAACTCACTATAAAATAATTTTAAAACGTGAGCATTTTTCAACAGTTTGGGAATTTAGTGTAAAGGGTTTGGGGGAAGGGCAGGGAGAAGAAAGAGCTTATGCCTTTTTAAATTAAATAGTACAGCAAGTTGAAGAGGCAGAAATTACCGTGAGGATGTCAAAAGGACACTGTCAGGATAAAAGATATAGAGTTTCACCGTGCCTGAAGTTTTGCAGTTATATTCAAACCATAAGCAGTGCAACTTTTTCCAGACTGATAAGTGTTTTGAAGTGTTAGTGAAGAAAAGAATTATTGTTAGGAATATTGTTAGAATTATTACACCACAGTGTACTACACCACAGTGAAGCAAATATTCCCGATATTATTTCCTTCTGACAGATACTCCTAACAAACTACAGAAATATTTATTGACATGATCTTTTTATGTAAGCTTTCTGTTGGTTTTCTTATCTTCTTTTCTTCATGTTAGAGCTAGGATTAATACACAGGAGTTGCTTTCCTTATATTACACTCGGTTATTTTAAATTCATTTCATAATGGAAAAAATTGAAAGAATTAGTGACTTAAATTAAGTTTTGACCAAATTATGTTGCAAATGTAGACACTGTTCCTAGAAAGTAGTTTATAGAGAGAGCCATGTTATGAGAATATGAATGACAGGAAAAAGATTCTTACTTCTCAGGATATGAATTTGGTATCGTTTCATGTGTTCCAGATACAAATAGCCTGAAAGCTTCAGGCAATGTGGAACTGACTCTCCTAACACTATTTACTTATGATTGTATTGTTTCGTTTTGTTTTGTTTTTCCAGAATAATGAAATAGGCTGTTGGAAGAGAGAACTTTTTGGTGTCTCTACAGTAATGATATCCCATTAAAGATATTTAACCAAGCAGAGATTACCCAGGAAAGATTTCAGATTATTTTCTTAAACTTCTTTTGAGTTGTTCAATTTAAGGGATTTTATAAATGTTACAAGCTTCTGCATTGGATGGATATTTGAGTATATAAAGACTGTCTTCAGAAGCCTGTCTTATTTTTTATACAGATGAAATGGAAGATATATTTTTTAAAAAAACCCCAAACAACAAAAGAGATTGAGTTTGTCTAAATGCAAGGCAAATTTTGAAATACATTTTGCTCTTCTCTCATTGACACTTGGAGCTGGCCCAAAGTCCTCTATCCTTGGTGAAGCCGACACTGTTCTACAGACAAAAACCTAATTAAACTGAGTGCTCCTTGTGAGCAAGGACATTTAGGAATTCACAGAGTTCAAGCAAACAAAACAAAGCATTGGTTTTCAGATCTGGTCTCAATAAGATGCTGCACAGGTTTTTTCCTGATTTTTTTTTTTTTCTTTTTTTTTGAGAACTGTGGTTGTGTGAGAAAACAGAAATGAGGCAATCTTTAAAGCAGCAAATATTCTCATTGTATGTCATTGTTTCTGTTTCTTCTCCATGTGTTCTTTAAAATAATACTCTCATAAGGGAAAGCTGATGCAGAGAAAACAGGTAAATAAAAGTGAAACGTTTAACAGATTACTAGAATGATGTTACTAGCTACTGAAATGATATGTCTTGATGAAATCATAGCACTGAGGTAATGTTTTGACTGAACTTTTCAGCTTCTTGTGTGAGTGACAAAGAAAAAAATGTCATGGCTTCTTACCTTGGCATTTCAAACACTCGTTGTCAAAGTTAGTGGAAACATAGCATCCTCTTATGCCTTGCCATCTGAGTATAAAAGGCAAGGCAATTCACCAGTTCATCTCTAGTCTGCTTGCAGTCCTCATCCACTCTTTTGTATGTTTTCCTACTTTATCAGTGGCAAAGATTAAAAGAGGATCCCCAGTGAAATACAGTGAAAAGAACATTTTGAGGACAGCACTAACATCAAAAGAAACCTCCTACACGTGCTGAGAGGGTTGAAATAAATATCTGTGTTTCTTTGAATGCATTATATGGTTATTAGTGTGTTATTGACTGAACAGGACAAAAAAAGGAATGCATAGGTAAATATTGTGATATTGATATTTATCTGATTATAATCATGCTGAACAGCTCAGAACATAATTGTGAAGTGTTCCAAGATAATCTGAAGTCTTGGTGCTTTTTAAAGGCAAAGTTATTGGCATCTGATATGGTGATCTTGTGCCATGTTGTCATGAGAGAGGTTACTATGTAGCAACAATTCAATATCATCCTTTGGACTTTTCTGATAGACCACTTAACTATCTCAGCTTTTCCAGTGATCATCTCATTTATCTAGGATTATTGCAGTGAATTTACTGTTTGGTTTTCTTCCAGAACTGAAATGTCAAGTCCGGTGTCATGTATGCAGTAGCTTTGTGCTGTGAGAGCTCAACAGATCCACCAAAAGCTGCTAGCAGTTGATCTTTGGATAGAGCTAGAAATAAATAAATCCTCTTTAGCAGATCAATATTCATCCCATTTAATGCTTGATGTGAAACTTGTGGATTTGAAGTAGTAATGCTGATGTACAGCTAATCGTTGAAATGGGCATTAGGGCTTTTATAGCATGGCAACATATTGTCAGACAGGAAGGAGGAAAGTGTTGAGTGCATCCTAAGGTGGGAGGAAAACTCTGTAACAATATTTAATTTAATGCACATTCATAATCCACAGAATGTCCTACATTGCAATGATTTGCTAGATGCAGATGAATACTGTACTTCCAGTGTTTATTCCAGGAGTTTACTTAGTAAAGCAGATGATTCATTCTTCAGTGGGTCTTTCAGACTCTAAATATAATCACCCAGTCATATTTAAAGATATAATTTTCCTCTTTAGTGCTCGCCACTCAACCAGTGGCTTATCTATCTCCCTATATATGTACATGGAATGTGTGCTTCCCATGGCACAGAATATATAAGTATTAAAGTATCTAGTAATGAATTTGTGTATACATTTGTGTAGGTGTGTGTTACTTGCTTATTATTTTTCTGTCTAAAGTTTGTATTGTACATGTTCTTGAGAAACAGAATTTTCAGAAGTAGAATAAAACATCAGTAAAATAATTTCTGGGACAGTTTTAAGAGCATATTTGAAAAGATTTTGAAGATTGCCTTCTATTTTTTTTTCTTTCTTTTTCTTTTTTTTTTTAGGATGTGGTTTAAAGAGGTTTCTTTCTTCCCCTTTAGTCTGCCTTAGTAATTAAATACTTGAGGCCATTATCTTCTTTCTTAAAATGAGTAAATAAAAGCCTCATTAAGTGAATAATTGCACTAAACCAGATATTGACAAACAAAGTTGAGGGTTGAATTTTCTTCTGTGCCAAAACTATATTGTCATATGTGTCACTGTAAATGGCTTTCTTATATCTTGCCACAGTGAGCTCTGGCATTCAATTTCAGCTGCAAAGTTTCCAGATGCTGTGCTGGCCCGTATATACCTTGGTGGATCATTCCTGTAAGATGATGCAAGCAAAATGAGCCTCCTTGGCAGACCTCAGTCCTTTGGCAATTGTAGGAAATAGCCCATTCCTTTTTCATCAGAGAGAAAAACTTCCTCAGTGTTAAGAAGTCTGGTTATCTTTAAAGGTGAAGCAAAAAATGCCATTGTTTCATTCTCCCCTTACGTTAGAGATTCTGGTATAAAACACATTTATGAATATTATGTAACATGACAGAATATGTGTGTATCACAATTCTTTGCCACTATCATTAGTTGTTTTGCCAAGGAATAGTTTAATGCTAAACCTACAAGAAACCTACATGTGCTGATGCAATGTTTAGTGAACTTCTACCCCTCTGAACACAACTTAAGGGGCAGTAGGGCTGTTACCTTCCTTTATAATAGCAAATCTATATTCCTTTTACAAAGTCTTGCCTGGCTCCAAGTTTTTGCAAAAAAAAAAAAAAAACACCTATGTGGGAGACAGTGGGGAGGATTAAATTTATCTACAGAACGGTAAATCACTGGGAAGGAAAGAAATGCATAGTTATATTTCATACCATGAGAGGGAGATGGTTTGAAGGGCATAGGTAGTGACAGAGTGGGAACTTTCTGGGTTAGTCTATCTCTTTCAGTGAAGGTTAAGTAGTCTGGTTAAGCACCCTTCTAATCCTGCTTCAGTGCCCATGATGAAAAGTGGTATGGACAACAGGTTTCCTGTGTTGTGAGGAAGCAATACTGTACAATCTTCTTATATTCACCAGCCTGGTTTTTTTCTGCTGCCTTCCTGTATTACCTGCAGTGCTATTGCTTGTTCTTTGTTATTAAGAAAAGGTAATCAAAATAAAAGCCATTCTGTCTGTAAACACTTCTGTAAGCTTAAAAAACTTCAGAACGTGGCAAGAATAATTGTTTTTCCTTCCTATCATGAAAAACAAAAGAGGTCAGGAAAATGTATGTCTGTTTTTTTCCCAAAGAATAATTAAGGAAGCTCTAAGCTGCTCTGGGAGCTAAATAGAATGTTCTGCCATGTTTAGGAAGAAGTGTGTCTTGGTACTATTAAACACAAACCAGAGCAAATGCACACACAACCAAATGAAAAAATACCCAAAAAAACCAACCCCATCTAGAACACCACCCCCGAACAAATAAAAACAAAAACTTCTTTATTGTTGATACCATGTATTGATATAAAGGAAGAATGTTCAACTTGTGTGTGGAAATGTAAGGTCTGGTCAATTCCTTACTGTCATGTTCTCTTTTTGTATGTGGGTGAAGGGAAAAGGCTAATAATAGGAGTTCTGTTGGAAAAGCTAGCATTGTCATCATATGGACATCAGTGACTTCTGGGGTACTGAGGAGTTTTCTTTATTGCTTTTACTGGGGGGTTGGAAGTTAGCCATGCTGTCACAAGGCTGGCCTGATCAGTGTGTGTGGGTAGATCATAAATTCAGAGGGAGAGAGAGAGACCTTCTGGCCTCTCCATCACAAGAGGTTGTTTCACAGAAGAGCTCACCAAGTGTCAGTCATTTGATCACTTCTGTGTAAGGCCTACTTTTACCCAAACACAGCGTGTGCCCACAGGGGTCTGTTGAATGCTTCAAACACTTTGCATTAGTCATTTATATTTGCATATAACAGCCTGAACTTAAAATAGTGGCCAAGATAGAGGTATAGGTTCACACATCCTTCCTTACTCCTCTGCCATATGTACAGATGATCTCAATTAGTTGAAATTTGCAAACTTGAGGTTCTCCACTGTGTGCAAGAGATGGTCACTCTGGTCCTAGATTTTGATCTGTTATTAATTATGTTCTCAGTAAATGTGATTCTCACATCTATTATTCTATCCTACTGCATTGAAATACTGAGAAGAATCATAATTTTTAAATAACTTCCAGATGATTTTAACTAAGATATAAAAAAATAGCTTTTTGGTTTATTTTCTGGATTTCTAAATCAACTCTTGCTCATATGGAAAAATAATCAGGTCCTTAGCCTTGCCTCAGTGAAGTTGTTTTATTTCTGCTGATGCAAACCCTGCCATTTCTTCCCAATGCTGTACAGAGATTGGGGTTTCCCACTAATGAGAGTTCAAATCTGAGCCTAGAAAAAAAACCTCGACACCATGTGATGAAGCCAAGGAATAACTAGGATTCTGCACTGTTCTTTTTTTTTTTTTTTTTTTTTTTTTTTTTTGGGGGGGGGGGGGGGGTGGGATTTAAGCATTCTTTGAAGTTCGACCTACATAGCAAATGTTTTGGTATTTTTTTTTAAATGGCTGTTTGCCAAATTTTTGGGTTTTTTTCATTCCACTTTCAGAGCGCATAGGCGGGTTGGGACAGGAAGCACAGCCTGAAAGACTCGGCCAGATCCGGAGGGATTAGTTGCAGCAAAAGGCTGCTCTGTGATCCTGAGTTACTTTCTTAGTAGTATGGCAGAAAAAGAAAACATGCACATTCTTGTATGTGTCCAGATCTTCATGCAAAGCAAATCCAGCAGGCAGATGGAAAATTAAATCACCTGATAAGGCATTTAGGAACATTCTTGTCGATATAAATGCTGATGGTGGTGTCCTTTTCTTCTGGGCTTTAAAACCAGGTGATTTTTACGAGACAAAGTTTCTATTTAACCGTAGTTGCCAATGACGGCAAAGCAATTACGTTTTTCTACTCTGGCTTTTGGAAAAGCTTTATGTTTAAAGGGGAAATTAATACTTTTTGCTTAAGGTAGAAGTTCAAAGGTAAGTTTTCACATAATTGAAGATGTGTTGAAAATGGATAGAACATATTTCTCCTTTTTTTCTTTTCTTTTTCTTTTGTTTCATTTTCCTTGGTGGCCAGTGAAAGAAATTTGTTGAATGTGCAAAAACCTTAAACTCTTGTGCCTTGCTACTTAAGTGAAAAAGGAAGTCCTGATCCTCTCTTTTCAGTAACACCTGGTGTTTTTTAGTGCTTTGTACTTCCTTACAATGAATGTAGAAAAGTCCTCAGAGTTACCTTTACCTATACCTTTAGATAATTTTCTATATGCACTAATGAGTTTAAAAGATTCTAAGTTTATGTTCTTGCAGGCAAATGTTTCCTATCCAATTTATCTAAAATTTGAATAAAAATAGCAAAGAAAGACAAAAAAATTTAGAAGGTTGCTTTAGATGGCCAACAAAGCACCTTTAAACAGAAGTAAGAAGAAAGCTTTGTTTATTTTAGGGGATGGGGAGCACTACTGCTGCTGTTATTTTTTCAATTACTAAACAATAGAGCAGAATTTGTTACATCCTTTCAGTGTGAAATATGGCTTCTTTGTACTCTGCAAGTTGTGGACATATGAAGGGAATATCCAGAGAGGTTTCACCATTTGAACTGGTTGTAAAAGCTTTGTTTCATGCATCAAGCTGCCCCAAATATCATTCCTAGTAAAACCTGTAAAAATAAGACATGATTTGAAACCACTGGCTCATGTAGAATATTTAGTTAACTGGGGTTTTTGTTGAAGTTCTTTAACTGTTGTCGGCATAGGGAAGTTATTTCTTTTGTTTTCACAGTCCAAATAAGGCATATATTTGCCACAAATAATGATCTCGTATTCAGCGGTCTAATATTGAGGCCAACAGACTCAGCTGGCACAGAGGAGCAGGGAAGATAATTTGCAATACACTGGAAGAATGTCGAAAGCCTCTTTCCTCTCCTCCTCAAAAGGAAAGAGGTGGTTCGGTTCTGTTCGGTTTGTTTTGCTGGGTCGTTTTTTTTTTTTTTTTTTTTTTTTTTTTTTTTTTTTTTGTTTTTTTTTTTTTTTTTTTTTTTTTTTTTCTTTTTTTCTTTTTTTCCCGCTTTTGTAGGTCTGAAAACAAAAGGAACAGCAGAGGTCGCCCCTGCATGGCTTAACTGGCAGGGCTGGCAGAGAGAGGGGCCGCGCCTTGGCTGGAGCCTCCCGCCCCGCCGGGCGCCGGGCGGTGCTCTTGAGCATCACTAGGCATCACTTGTTTAATTAGCCTCCGAAATAGATTTGGAGTTAGGAATGGGCTGCCCGAGGAGGTGGCGGAGTGTCACCGTCACTGGATGTGGCATTTCATGCACTGCTCTGGTTGACAAGGTGGTGTTTCAGTCTCAATGATCTCAGAGGTCTTTTCCTACTTGATTGATTCAGTGATTTGAACGTGTCGCATACTAAGCAAGCATTTCTCACAGATACAGATTATATATCTTATATATGTAATTGCTAGGAAAATATTACCCTATGTAATCCTGTCTTTTTAGATATCTGTCTCCTGTCAGCATCAATTGCAGAGTTACTGAATATCTTCCACCAGTGTTATGCTGTAGAGGATGCTCGCACCCTTGTTGGCACAGGTTGTTTCACCTTTGGATGATTTTTTTAAGCCTCTGATTGAACATGACCAACAGTGCTAATGCAAACCTGAGAGGTAGATCTGGCATGAGAACATCCCAGAGTGTCAGTCTTTAAAGATGTATTGTAACAGCCTAATTTTTTAATTCAAGTTCATTTAAAAAATACAGTGTGCTGTTCAAAATACACTTAAGTTGAGACTGGTCAGTTATTGGTTGATAAAGCTTTTCTCTTACAGAATGACTCATCAGTCTCTATACTCATCTGAATGTATTTATTTTGAGATGGTTTGATACACGTTCTCTTTAGTGTTAGACACCTGAAATAGCCAAGTTTCTTAGAGGGGGTCTATAACAGAAACAGAATCCAAATGTGCCAACAAATAACACTGGACTATTAGTTTGGTCTCTACTTTCCCTCTCCTAAAATTTTTGAAAGGACTTGACTTATTCTTGCTGTAGGAGAAATTGTTAAAATATGAAAAGTTTTCTAAGATGGGAATACTACTGCTTCTCCCATGAATATGTAATGATAATGAGAGATCATATGCAACCATCCACCACTATTGCCTCTCTTTAAACAGGGTGAAAAACATGAGGGTCTCAAAGGCCATAAAAGAGGTTCCAGAGTATGAAGAGATTCCTACACTTGTACCCATATTTAGTAGCTGTTTGGACAGAAACATAGGAAATTTTTTTTGTGTGTACAGGTGAGCTTGTTATTTATGCAGAGGACTATGTCTGTGCAGATCAGCCTCCAGGCTGTTCCCTGCAGGCAGGTGCATTCCTCCACCAAGCTCCACAAGACTTACTACATCTTTCCATTTAACAGTTTTCATTGCTGTGTGAGCACAGGATTTGCCAGGATCAGAGGTTACTAGCACACTGCCTTTACTGCTATTTCACTGTGGCCTGAGTGAGCCAGTCTTGAAATCTGTCTTTTATTTCTCTTTTGTGTTATTGTTGGTGGGAGATTTATTTCTATCCTGTTCCTGCTGTCATTATTTTATATAGGCTCTTGTTAGTCTTTTGTGTTTTTTGTTTTCAGCCTCAGGTCAATTTAAGTCCTGTGACTCTAAATCCTCCTTGCTTCAAATCTAAGATTGTTCCCCTCTAAGTCTGTCCTAAAACTGTAATTACATCAGAGAAATTGTGTAATAATGTAGCTGGGATTGGTTGGAGACAGATCTGTCCAATGTCCTTATTTTTCTTTCAATGTTACTAGCTTAATTTGATGGTGTTTTAATCCCTTCTACCTTTTTTCCCTCTGATGGATTTAGTTGCAGAAATTTATTGTAAGAGTCCAAAATTATCTGTCTATCTTTACATTTCCAGTCATTTGTTTGGTTTTGCTTCGAAATTTGCCTGACTGTTGATTGATTTAAGGCATCTCATCTCATTTATCTTTCTTTGTCATAATTTTTACTTTTTTACTGAGTAATACGAATTATCTAAGAAATGCTGATTCCTCAAATAAGCTGATGTTCATTCTTGAGTCTTGTTTAGTGCAAGAACCTGTTCCTTCAGCAGGTCTGGGAATTAACCTGTCTGAACTTGCTCCTGTGCTGTACCAGTGCCCAACAGGTCACAGCAGCTGTCAACTCTTGACTCTACCATGTAGAGGTAGACAATGAGATAGAGTGTAGACACTCTCTGTCTATCCCTATAGCACACAGTCATGTGTCTTAAAGAGATCTAAAGAAATAGGTTTCTGTATTTTGTATAGTAGTACCTGATCCAATTCTAGCTCAGCCTTGTGATGTACTACAGCCGTGCTACACGAATCTAACGTACCATGCTTCTCTCCTTCATTGAAAGCATCATCAGCTGGGAGCAAACCCACACAAAGATCATGTGTTGATTTTGCACATTTGTAAGTTGATAGGGATTTGTGCTTGTGCTTAGCTTTTGTGTAATATGTAGTTCCACTGAAGTCAGTGTAACTCTTTGTGTGTTTGACTTTAAGCAAGTTTGAAAGACTAGATCCCTAGTGGCCAATTCTGTTCCTGATGAACAAGCAGAAACAAAATACAGCCTTCGTGTCAGAGCTGCAGGACTAGTTAAATGCATATTTTTTCACTGAAGTTGGTGCGCTTTATATCTTGGAGTGATTTTGGTTTTTAAAAAGGACCTTTTATACAGTCCAGGTTTATGAGTAAGTTTAAATATTAAGTTAATTTACACAACAGTTGTGGACTTATTGTTGGAAATATTAAATAAGTTACAAGTCCTAAAACTTCTCAGCTATATGATTTAACTTCTGAAGCTTTGTCAACCAATTCACTTCTGTCCATGGAAGCACTGAGGAGACCAAAAAAATAAAAAAGCCTGTGAATTAATAAAATGCATTTTCATATCTCATAAGAGAGAAGTTAACCAAATTGGTTTTCAGGTATGTATTTCCTTATGGTTAATTCCTTTGTGTTTGGTAAATTTCTACTATGTTCTAGATGTACTTTATGGTGTTCAATGCTCTTAATTTATGTGAATGTGTGTGTTTTGTTGTTTTGTTTTGTTTTGTTTTGTTTTTTTTTTTCCTGTAATAGCCACTTCACTTTCAGTGTAAATGTGGCACCTGTCAGTAATTCATTTATTCTATGAACTTTCTGGTTAAAATGCTTCTGGTTTATCACAAAAAGTGTATATGAAGATCTGCAAAGAAATGCATCTCTTCAAAAGAACCTGAACAGAGGTTGTACTGAGGTGGGGGTCATCTCTTCTCCAAAGGAAAAAGCAGTTGGACAAGATGAAATGGCCTTGAGTTTTGCCATTAGTTGTGGACATTTAGATTGGATAGTAGGGAAAATTTCTCCATGGAAAAGGTTGTCAAGCATTGGAGCAGGCTTCCTGGGGAATCAATGGTATGGCCATCCCTGAAAATTTTTAAAAGACTTGTAGATATGTGCTTGGAAGTGTGGCTTGGAGGTTGACTTGGCAGGTCTGGGTTAATTATTGAACTCACTGATCTTGGAGGTATTTTCCAACCTTAGTGATCTATGATTCTATGAAAAGGTTATTTACAAAACTCGTCTATTTCAACAACAATGGCATAGCTTGTCTTAAGGCACAGACATTAGAACATAAATTATGCAAGTTCACACTGGAAGCATATGAACTTGATATGTTGTCTTAATGACTGAGATTTTTCCTTTTTAAATTTCCTAAATATTTGAAGTGCATGTAAGCCATAATGTTTTGGTGATAACATTCCTTTGTTATTTGATGATGGATTGGTGCAACACTATGCACAATGTACCATGTAACATCTCCAGTGTTAAAATTAACATTTTTCTGATCATCTGCCATACAGAGAATGCATTGATGATGGCTTGATAAATACACCTCATCATGTTATATTATTTTTTATTTCCATAACAGTAAGCTTTGCAATTTACACATCTGTCTCATGTGAACATAAAGAACAAGTGTATAAAATACTAGTGTCCTAGCTCAAGGGTAACATGGAAATGAGCTGTTCCAGCTGCTGACCTGTTGGTTATATGTGTCTCATTTCATGTCTTGTCTTGCTAGCTTTGTATTAGTATGTGTATAAATTATGTATAATGTAAATGTATTCATAGTTATTCCTTGAGGATAACAAAACAATTACTTGTATTGATATTTCTGTCATATATGCACTGGGAATGTGGAAAGTTCTGTTTCACGCTGCAGCACTGGAAGTTTTCTTAAAAATTGTAACCAGCAAAAATGTGAATTGATGTGTTTTTCTCTATAAAGGATGAATATGTGGAGATCCATGTTGCTCTCAAAATATATTCCACAGGCAAAATACCAAGTTCATAAACAAACCAGTATTTTATTTTTCTAACTGTAGGTTTTAAGGGTTCAGTCTCTCTTCTGACCTGTAATATCACTAGTAGCAATGATTCACCGGGGCAAACTCTTTGCTTGAATCCACACAACCCTGATTTTGTTCTGAATCCATCCTATGAGAGTCTATTTCTCTGCCACAATGAATGGTAGATGAGATATAAAAATATTAGAAATAAAGACATGATTTTTCTCAATACCCACCAGGTCTATAGTTTTCAGGAAATACTAAGTAATATGTTAGATGAATTCCTGGGGCAAGAGTTTTGATCACAGTGTGGCACAAGAAGCCCATATAAGGTTGTTCTTACTCATATTTACTCATCTTTTTTCCATCTTGTCACAATTCCAGAAACAACAAAATTGCAACCAACCCAAACCTGTTTTGTTGTGTGCAGTTTTGGTCACCACTATATAATAGAGATATTAAACTATTAGAGAGCATCCAAAGGAGGCCAGTGAAGGTGGTGAAGGAACTTGAGGGGAAAGCCTATGAGGAGTGGCTGAGGTCGCTTGGTCTGTCCAGCCTGGAGGAGACCTCATTGCAGTTACAACTTCCTTGTGAGGAGAAGAGGTGGGGCAGGCATTGATCTCTTCTCTGTGATGGCCAGTGACAGGGCCTGAGGGAATAGCATGAAATTGTGACAGGGAGGTCTAGGCTGGAAAAATGTTTTTCACCCACAGTGTGGGTGGGGACTGGAACAGGCAGTGGCTGACTTCAAGTGTTTGGAGAATGCTTTTGAGCACATGGTGTGACTCTTGGAGTTGTCATGTGCAGGGACAGTAGGTGGACTCAATGATCCTTGTGGTTCCCTTCCAGCTTAGCATATTCTGTGATTCTGTATTGAATGCACCCTTGGAAGGCAAGGCCAAATGAACCCACGTGGACTGGTCTCATGGGACTTAAAACCAGCACAGTCCTGAAAAAATGTTTTTGTCCTAGCTGAGTGTGTAAAAATGTTTTGGTACTCCCAAATAGAAGTTCCAAAGTGCTGCCATTTGTTTTGGGTACATTTCATATGCTATATCTTTTTCCACAAACAGAAATCCCATTTAATTTTTTCCACTAGTTTAGCTTTATTATGGAAAACATTCTATTTAATAAATAGACTGATTATCATTTATTGAGCTGAGATTCAATTTTATTAAGCTAAACTACCTCTAAAAAATAAGGAATAGTACTTAATCATTTAAGCTGAAGCTTTTGCATTACTGCATTTGTGAATGAAAACCCAATGTGATGTATTGAGTGAAAGTTTGAATTTCTATGTCTTGTTTGCTAAATTATGAAACATCATAATCTCAATCTTATGATGCAGAAAATCTGAAAATATTAAATTCTGAAGCATAAGAAAAACCAACCCTTCTCCCCAAATATTAGAGGGGGTCTTAGATGTCTATTTTGTATTATAACTACTTTTATTTGTTTGGGTTTTTCACTAGAAGAAAATGCTATTCATATACACTTTGTAACCACTGTAAAATACATGCCACAGTTTGCAAATGCTTATATTTTTCCTCCTGGATCTAAGAACTGATGGGAACTTTTCCTAGACTTTCTTGGCAAATGCTAACTTGGGCCCCAGTGTCAAATAATAGATTGACAGCCAGAGAGCTAAGACCAGTAAGCTGTGAAATTCTCAGAGTCCCTCAGTTTCATTTTGATTGCAAAAGATTTGTCCTACTGCAATGCCAGCTGGGTCAGTGTACATGTTGTTTCTCACCATTTCTTGTGTAAACATAAACTACTTAGTCCGTTCAAAGATGCTTTGTAGAGTCACAAAAACCTCCCTATTCCAAATAGGGCACCAAAATTCCTGGATTATTCCAAATTTCAAGATTTTTTTACTCCTATTCTAACTCATTTGCCATTTAACTCATTGTTATTTTCTAGGATAAGGTCAGCTAGGTGACTTTGCAAGTTGCTATAAATTGCTTAGATTCTGATGTTAATTTTATTGCTTTGCACATTCTCTTCAATATTGGTGGGGAAAAAATGCAAACACCAGGTTGTAAATCTCATTTGTGCCTTTCTTTCTTGCCAGATACTCTAATGGAAGCCATAATTCTTCACATACTGATATTAAATTGGGATGTACTAAAAAGCAAATAGGTAATATTTTGTGCTTTTGAATTTTGCCATCGATCTAGCTTATTCATACTTTGTCTGTATACTTTTATTCCATTTCCATTTATTTCCATTTCCTTCTCTACATCAAAGATGCTCTACCATCAACCATAGTGCTTCTGTAAATCACTGCAGCTCAGCAGGTCTTTTCCTGGGACAGGTGGTGTCAAAGCATTCTTCCTAATTGGCTGAATTTTACTTTCATTCCATCATCGGATATTTCCAAGTGATTTACTGTTTGGGTTGGATATACATGAAGCTCAGTTTAATTGTGTAGAGCCTGATTAGCAAGAGAGATTAGCAAATGTGGTACCGATCTACAAGAAGGGCTGGATGGACAATCTGGTGAATTACAGGTCTGTCAGTTTGACGGGGAAGGAACAGATCACCTTGAGTGTCATCACATGGCACATCCAGGACCACCAGGAGATCAGGCCCAGGCTGCACAGATTCGTGAAAGACAGGTCCTGCTTGACAACCCAATCTGCTTCTATGGCAAGGTGTTGGTTGGTTGGTGGGTGAGGGAAAGTCTGTGGACGTGTCCACCTGGACAGTAGTAAAGGCTTTGACAGTTTCCCACAGCATTTTCCTGAAGAAACTGGCTGCTCATGACTTGGATGCTTGGATCTAGAAAGCTGGATGGGCTGGATGAGCAGGCCCAGAGTTGGTGAATGGAGTTACATCCAGTTGGTGACTAGTCACTAGTGAGGTTCCCCAGGGCTTGATGTTGAAGCCAGTTGTGTTTAATATCTTTATTGATCACCTGGATGAGGGGATCAAGTGCACCCTTCCTGAGTTTGCAGATGGCACTGAGTTGGTTGGGAATGTTGACCTGCTGAAGGGTAGGAAGTGTCAGCAGAGGGGTCTGGACAGGCTACATCTGTGGGCCATGGATCCAGCCTTATGAGGTTCAATAAGGCAAAGTATCTTAGATTTGCTTAGGTGCTTTTGGAGTGCTGGCTGCCATGGTAGTAGTTAGTAAAAGCTTTACAAATGAAACACCCCTCTCTGAGATGAGCTTATTCTGGTTTAGGAGTGTACTGCTCCTTTAGGGGTGGGTTTGTTCCCATTAAAATTTGATTATGGCCCTAATCCCTCACTGTCAGATGACATGCTCTCACTCAAATCCTTTAAGGTTTTATTTTACAAGCTACATCTGCAGACTTGCACTTGTCCTCTCTTACAAAAGTCAAAATACGAGTTTAGAGAAAGGGAAAGTGCCCTTTTTTTTGTCTTTTAAAGTGATTAAAAAGTCTAGAACAGAAAGTGAACTTAACCCAATAGAGTGGTAAAGTGTGTACCCTGCTTTGGGCTTCACATCAGTGCTGCTAACAGCAAACTGAGTGATCTTTCCAAGCATACACACTTGGAAAAATGAAATATATCTCATTTTGGTGTAATCCACTAGAAAATTCAGTCATCCAAGAACAATTTCTGTCCAGAAGATTAGTAGACAGAACAGACCTGTGGACAAGCTTTTTAAAATCTTTAATTATTTTCTTATTTAAATTATTATATTTAATGGAATTACCACCTCATTTGTATTTCCAGAGTGAGTGATGTTTATTGCTGCCCTCAATCTCTGTGAAGAAAAATAATCCTGTTTTAAATCAAACACTTGTTTATATGATCTAATAGAAAACACCAGGCTCTATATCAAATTCAAATGGAAAACAGATGTATTAAATTGACAGTAAGAATAAATTTGTCACAGCTATAAATGCTTATTGAGATATATGTTTATATACATATGTGTGTCTGCATATATAATTCCCTCTTTTTCGAGGGTTGGTGGAGAGGACAGAAAAAGAACATTCCTTTAGAGAACATCACCAAAGGGATGCAGTGTAATTGTTTCAGATTTTAAATGATCTGTTAAGAGAGTATGGAAACAGAAACTTAGGCACATATGGAGTTTAAATTTAAGAGTTTGAAGATTTCATTTTGGAGTTGGAGATTTTTAATTTTTTTTAAGTAGTCCAAAATGTGTTTTGCAAAATTTTTCAACTTAGGGAGAATGTGGTAAGTCCAGTGTGCTTGTGGAAAAATATTGCATTGAACTGATACAAGTCATTCCATTTGGGGAAAGAAGTACCTCACAATGCTTCATAGCTAGCTGGTCAGATAGCCATTTTTTATTTCAGGTGACCCCAAAACCTGCGATGGATTGACTTGTAAGTCTTCATTTCCACACCCACCTTTCCTTCATGAACACACTGCTTTACACACCTCCAAATGTAACAGTCAAACCAATCCAGTCCTGAAGTACAGATATGTCCTTTCCTGTCCTGCGTCAGGTTACAGCTCAGTCCTTTGATATCAGCAGGTTTCATTTCACTGTGCCTTCAGCAGGTTTCATTTCACTGTACATTACCTGTGCAATGCAATTTAATCACCTTTAAAAACACTGGACCATACTATACATTTTTTCCACTCCTCCAAAAATTTAGGTAGCTTTTCTTTGGTTGGCTATGCCTAGATTTTTTTCTGTTCCCTTCAGAGCACATCTGACATTATGCAGCAGGTTGACTAAAGGTTTTAAGACCTGTTTTATCCAACATGATATGCAACTCAGGTGACAGAAGGTGTGTGAATGGTGCCTTTAATATCTAAGCCCCCACAACACAGGGCAGCAGAAATCCTGGAACAGGTGAAGCTTCCTGATGTGGGACTTCTCACTATGGGAGCTACCCAGCAGCATCTGAGCCTCAGAGATGCTTCTGCACCCATTTTACTCAGCCATAAATCCATCTAGTTCTGCTGCATTGCCACAAAGGATTCAGCTATTGATTTTCACCCACTGCCACCCCTATGGATTTACAGAGCAACATCTGTTGGGGATGAGTGGTCATCTGTTATATGTATTATCAGAACTACATTTCCATGATGCTGACTTTCATTGTCTAGTCTTTTTCTGGATCATTATGAGCTGCAATACAGGCTCTTGTGTTAAGAAACCTAGAATTATGTTCTAAATTTCCTGTCCTTTTTAATGTTTAAAATTTTGGGAGGCAGGGGATTCTGCATAGTGTAAGTGAGCATTGATGTAAGTATCAGTAGGGATTTACAAAATGCATATTGGAGAATATGGTTCACTTTAAGATTATTGATTATATAGCTGAACAATGTTAATATTATAGTGGTACATGAAGAGAGATTGTGCAGTGGTAGTTTTGTAATCAGTTCTAAACCCCCTGAATTTCCATCTTTTTAGGGGACAATTACCTTTTTAAAAATGCATCTGCATATCCAGTGCTAATCATGGGTTCATGCATACTGGAATAATCAAGAAGAAATTTTAGAATACCATCGTCTTAACTACGTATGGAGCAAATTTTTTTTTTTTCCTGAGGATGGCCTAGTGGAAAAGTAGTGACATGCTATTTGGAATTGGAAAAGAACAGAGACACCCCTGCACAAACAGACCTGTCAGCAGCTTCCTGGTTTGTCCAGGGTTTTTTCCCCTGTTTCTTGATGGAGTTCAGCTCAGATGCGAAGTGGGTCCTTTGAAGAAATCTTGAACATTATGGTTGCATGTCCAGTACTTATTGGTTCTGAAATCTGAATCATTAGTCCTAAATCCAAATGCTGCATGCTGCTCTTGTAATGTATCTTTCATAAGGAAATGAAGGCATGTAAAGTGGTGTGCCCAAGGATGCAGACAGGGTCAAGAAGGAAGTGCAGGAGACTGATTCCTGACCCCTCATGTTAAAACACAAGTAGCAGACAATGAATTACAAACACATGAGCCACTGCACAATATCCTTTTAGATTGATATTTAAAATAATAATGCAGAAGAAAAATTCCAGACATCTTTCCTGTCTACCGATTATACTCCCTCACTTCCTGTAAATCTTAGCACTCTCTTTCAATCAACTCAAAATTGTTGATTTTATTTCAGCATATACTGTCTATTTCTCTAACCTGATCTTCTTTCTTGATTAGCTTTATTTCATCTCCGTTACCTTCAGTGTACTGCATCCTGTTACAGCTTTCTCACTGCTTTCCTTCATGATCCCAGTTATGCTGGGATGTCAATGACCCTTTGGCATATTTAAAAATTTTACATTTGAGGAAAAGGTAAATAAGGAGTGGGGAGGAGGGGAGGTGAGAAATGTTTGGACAATGCTCTCAGGCACGTGGTGTGATTCTTGGGTTTTTTCTGTTGGGCCAAGAATGGAACTTTGATGATCCTTGTGGGTCCATTCTAACTCAGGTTACTCCAATATTCTATTTTCTAATACTAGGAACTTGAATGTCTTACAACAATTCCTATTGTACAACATTATAAACCAGCTAACAGATTATTGTCACCTTGGACTTTGTTTCCCTGCCTCCTTGATCTACAGCATTCTGTTATCTTTAACTGAGATTAGCCCTCTATATCTGTTCCAGAGTAAGGTTCCCAGTGCATTTCATAATAATTAATAAATAACACTAGTCACTCATAACTAATGCTAATTAAACATAGTAATGATGTCACGACTACATGCAGATGGATCAGGAACACAGAGTTTGTGAACTTCTCTTGATTTTTAGCCTGGCTCTTATCCCCAGTTGGAAGCAGGCAGAAGAAGACACTCTCAACACAAATCCAGATGTGCACAGACAGAACATCTGTTTCAAGTATGCATAATATTCATGCCCTTTTTAAAAGGCAGTTAGTTGACCACTCAAGCTTTCTGTCTATGACTTATGTTTCATTAGTTCTCTTTCTATAGATTTTGCAGGCAGCAAGCCTCTTCAAAGAAAAGAATTTTTATGTAGAAGGGAAATCATCCACAGGAAACAAAAAACATGGAGAAATTTTTGAAAGTGAGTGGTTCTGTAGCTGAACCAATAAAAGCCAGCATGACTTAGAGTTGGAGCTTCTTTTTAAGAGGAGTGTCTCCCATGATGTGTCAGTCCTACTCTGTGTTGTACTTGACTCTAAAGACACTTTTTAAAAAATTTCATAGAATAAAAGAGAAATTTTGTCTGTCAAAAGCTCGACCATATTGTCTTTATAGACAAAGTTATTATTTAAAAGCAATAGAATTAAACAAACTGGGTGGAAGTTGATAACAAAGATCAATAATAATTTTCTGAAGTTATACCTGGAAACCATTAATCCCATTACACTATTGTTGCAAAAATCATTGAATGATTTTTATTAATGGCATCAGCTTGTGTAAAGTTTAGCTGGCTCATTCATGTTCAACTCCTACACTGTCATAAAATAACTGCCCTTGCCCTCATAACAACAATTCTATTATCAGAGCATACCTTTCTCTTAATAGTGCCAGTCCCGCTATTTGCCGTAGTTGTTATTTTAATTTTTATTACTACTTTATCGGTTACACTGGAAAACAGAGGCATATTGCTACTCAGGAGGAGCTTCTGTATGAGTCATGTTACAAAGGTGCACACGTAACACAGCAGGTGTAGAGAAGCTGATTGTTATTCTCCTTGGCTGTGCCATAATATTTAAAAAAAAAAACAAACCAAAAACAAAGGAAAAGCAAACAAACAAAAAACCCAAATGAACAAAAAAAAAAAAAAAAAAAAAAAAAAAAAAAAAAAAAAAAAAAAAAAAACCAACAACAACAACAACAAAAAAAAAAACCAAACAAACAAACAAACAAACACAGAAAACCAAAAAACACCACCCTCCAAATAAGTAAGTCGAGATTTGAAAAGTTGCTGAAGCAGTGCATTTAGTTTATAAACATGTAGTGTTTTAATTTCAAGAAAACCATAAATGTTCCAAATATATTCAGATTTTTTTTCCCCTGCTAGCATGTTATAGAAAAACTTTCAAAGTAATTTCTCAGGAAAGGAAACATATATTGCTAGTTACTGAATTTGATGATATATGAACCCAGAACTTTTATATATTGACAGGATATTATAACTTAATTTCTCTTTACATCATTAAAT
Source organism: Zosterops lateralis (assembly GCF_965231275.1). Taxonomy (NCBI): domain Eukaryota; kingdom Metazoa; phylum Chordata; class Aves; order Passeriformes; family Zosteropidae; genus Zosterops; species Zosterops lateralis. The sequence goes on along the minus strand of NC_139766.1, from coordinate 46,503,899 downwards.
TCGAAACACAGGAAAACTGTGGGGAAAAATGGATTTGTATTTATCTTTCATATTTTTAAGATGTTAACACTAAATGAGATTTAGCTATTGTCTGTATCTCTTAGGTATATTTTATATTTGGTTTTCAGCAAGGTGAAAATTATAGAAATCATTTGCTTAAACTCTGGTTTGTACTTAATTTTGAGTTGTGCCAATACCCTTTTCTTTTTCAGTAGAATATATTATTTTATTACTATTTATTATTATTATGGATAGGAATGCAAAAGAAGGCATCCTTGAAGTCCAAAACTGTAAACCAAGTTAGCTCTGGTGTTAAGTATATTAGCAGTGTGTATGGGTTGGCCACTATAGGATAAAGATCCTCAGTTACCTTATTTACTGCCCTAAGTCCTGTACTAGTAATAAAAAATTAAAAAATTTATATAATTATTCATGCAATTAGTATGCTGCAGAGTACAAGAGAATGTCTCTTTTACAGATCTCAGGTGATTCATGTTCTGCTTCTCAAAGACAAGTTGAACAAGAGAGACAAAGGTTAATCTTAGTGTTCCCACTGTTAAACCTCACTTTTTAGATTATGCTACTTTAGCAGTAGAGTACTCACAACACTGTCTATTTCATATCCAAAAATTGCATTAACTTATGTTTTAGCAAATAAACAGGAGTTTAAAATAAAATCCTCTAGGATCATTTATTGTTTTGAAATCTGGGAGGCTTAATGATCCTTTAAATGTGTAAACACTAACAAAGATACTATTGTCACTAAATCAATTTTGTCTTTATAGAAACAGCGTGCTGCATAGTTCCTCATGGATAAGAAATGTTATTTAGTGAACCAGCCTTACCTCTGGTGTAGCTGCAGTGCCCTAGTACTCCCATCAGTGATCAATTTAGCTATTATCTTGAAAATTATTAAATGTTCATGAAACAGTGAGTTGAACACTTCCCAGCTCCTTGCTCCAATAGTTTTTCTTTATCGTTTCTGTAGACTGTTGCTTTGTTTAACATTTAAGGTTATGTTAGGTCAGTTCTTAATACAATAGTGTATTTGGCAAGAGTAGATGAGGATTAATTAGTAATGTTTGCAGAAGACTTTAAAAATATGAAGTGCTATAGGCACATAAATGAATGTCTTCTTTTCTCTGGTCTGCAAATAGGTGGTGCCTGCCAAATGCTATTCTCATGCTTGAAAAGCATTAGCTTTTCATGGATCTTACCGTAAGTAAATTCTGAGTTTTAAAGTTAAATGCTTTTAATCAGTGATTCATAACTTCTCTGAGGCTATTTTTAAGTGGCCTCCAAAACCATTCAGATAAGTAGTTGGTTTACAGCAAGCTACACATATGAAATTCATAAAGGGGCTCAAACAGCCAGTAGAAATATGGTAAGGAGTCTTAAATATGAAATATTAAATAAGAAATAAGAAATATGGTAAAGATCTGTGAATCCACTGGATTTATTTATAACAGGGAGTTTGGCATTTGTCAGAGAACATACAGGTCTTCAGAAGTACCAAATTATTTATGAAGCAGATATCATGCAATTTATGAGTTTTTTCACACTGACTTGTAAATGTTGCATCTTCCCTGAAGAGGAGGCTTCCTGCTGCTCCTTCCTCCATATGAGACTTTTTGTGCGCTATAACCAACTGAGAGCTGGTAAGGTAGGGATAGGTGTCAGAATTGATATCCAAGGGAGCTACAGAAAAGGCTTCAAAACATCATCTCTAGTACTTTAAGTGAAGTAGACTTGAAGTGCTGTTTCAAGGTGAAAGGTGATTGTGCCCAACTCCCTCTTGGAAACTTTTGATCTCCCTCACTTTTACTTTTTCCAAAATTTAGAATATATGTTGATATTTTCAGCAGTACTTCCCTGTACAAGATAGTAGGTTTTCACATCTAAATGCTCCTAAAAAAAGCAAATGATGGATTGTACAGTGGACATTTTCCCATCTTCTTTTCACACTAGCTTCAATAATTCTGTCTTGTAATTCTTGGAGATGAGATATGAGACTTCAACTGACAGCAACAGACAAAAAATTAGAGGCAGAGCAATTCCTTCAAACAGATGTTTCCCAGAACATGTGATAACACTTCAACTTTTAAGTGACACCTCTTCTTAAAATCTCTCTAATTATGAGAATAAAAGATACAATGTCATACAATGTCAGGTGCGAAGTAAAACTTGATTCATCTTTAACATTTGATTATTTCTCATTTACAGCCTAAGTTTAAACAATCACTATTTTTTCCAATCCACTCTGTTTTGGCAACTTGTATGGACATCTCTTATGTCTTCTCTGTTTTCTTTTTTATTTACTAACCCGACCATTTCCTTGAAATTTTGGATTTTACTTCCTAACATCTTTTGACATCTTACTATTTTCTGCATTCTTTAGAAGAAAATGCACCCTATTTTTTGGGCTAGGGCATGATTAAAATTTGCGGCTCCGGTTAGATTGTGAATAAATTAGGGGCTTTTTTATTTTTAAGATTTTTTTTTTTTTAAGTACAGAACAATTGTAGGGTGAGAGAAGCATAGTTTTAAAAAAAGTCCAAAGAGCTAAGATGGAAATCATATCTTTAAACCGCTTATGGGTTTCTCAGAACAAGGAATTATGATTGTACCTATATATCCAATATTTTGTTGCTGTATGCAACAAATATCCTGTTAGTGGCAAAAAATCTAATTTGATGTTTCTTTCCCCTGTCTCATTTAATTCTAAAGAAATTTCCAGTAATTTTTCTATTGCATTTTTCATTTCTTCTCACCTATAATGCAAATTCTTTTTGACCTACAAGTTGTTTCTTTTCCTCTAAGCTCAATGATGGAAATATTGGTAACTGTGAGGACCAAGTATGAATGTTCAATGGGGTGAATCTCTTTCATAAGCAATAAAAAATTAAAGCTTTTTCTATAAGGGCAGTGGCTTAGAAGTTTCAGTGTTCCCTGAAAACTGAAAAATATTCACTACATAATAACATTACGTTAACCTAGAAAAGGTGAGCAGTATACAGATAGACCTAGATAGACCTGATTCTCTGTTGTACTGTATAATTGCCTCCTCCTGTCTTCGAGAAACTGCAAGTGGAGTTTCTTCTATCTGTACACAGCATCCTATTTAAAGTAATACCCAGGATACCTAGCCGTAATATAAATTATCTTTTTTCAAAATTTTACCCCCACAGTTGTGCTAAAAGTTCCACACAACTATCTGTGATATTTTTTGGTTTTACCCAGAGTTTCATATATGGAAGCTTGACCTAAATTTGACAGATGTGTGTTCTACTCTTAAAAATTTTGGCAAAGGTTTCTACAAATATTGATGAGTTCCAAAAAGTTGTAAAAATTATTAAATGGATGTATTTTTGAGATTTTTTTTCCTCTTTTTTAGATCCCTTTGAGATAGAATCCGTGCTGCTCTTGAATGGGAGGTTGAATAAAGAAGTTGATGTCAAACATGAGCATTAGTTCTGCTCAGCAATGACCTGTTGTCCTGGGGGCATGGTAGGTGGGAGGGGAGTGAGGCAGCAACAAAACCAAAGTAGGAGTATTCCCAGTTCTTAGTTTTTTCACTTTTGTAAACCCAGTATCAGTCTCTGTTAAGGGCTTAGACACCAATATAATTATTACTATAAGGTTTATCCTGGTTCATTCTTTCATGTAGTTTGTGGTCTTTTCTGTCCCAAAGTTATAGATGATATTCTACTTTTCTAAGTCAACTGTTCTCTGAATTCAGTCTTCCCTGCGTGCAAGTGCCTTTTTGCAGTTGCTATCTTTAACACCAGAGCTGTTTGCTTATATCTGCCTGTGCTTAATGCTAAACCTGTACTTTTTGATGCCTTTAAATCCTATGTTGCAGTATATTTATACTAAGCTGATGTAAAGGTGATAAGCTTTTTCAAGCCCACTTGGAAAAAAAATGTTGGTCTCAGGTTTTCACTCTCACTTTGGTAATGGGTACACCTAAAAAAGCAATCTGATTTTCACAATCCTACCACTTCTGTAGACTCTTTCCTATAACCATATCATAGCCAGTCTATTCCTGTTTTTGTGGGTGTTACTTTGTGCAAGTATTTGTTTGTTCCTCTGTTCAACCTTTGCTAGTTATATGTTGGCATTTTTAAGAGATGGTTGTTAATCAGAAAAATCCTTTTTTTCCTAATCTCTGGTTCTTCTCTGACAGTTAGGAGGATCAGTGTTTAGATTTCCAGAGAGGGGACAGCCCTTTCTGCAATGACTGGAAAATGTCAAGGGGTCATCTGAGAGTGCATTCACTGTTTGAGCCAAGCAGGAATGTGTTGAGTGGTTTCTGTTGGCTTTTGGTTTAGTTCTTTAAAACTTTTCTTTCATCAAGTTCATCACAACCTGTGAAAAATCAAGGTGTTGCAGGATGGTTAAAAATGGTTATGAGCCTTAATGCTAAAATTTTTATGAATCTTAGTACTGGATAAATTGAGAGGTACTTCACTTGATTCTTAAACTGAAATACCCCCAAGGCCAATAGGAAGCTTTTGCAAATTGCAGTTAATGTTCCCTTCTGATTTTGTAACTGATACAACAACTGGCCCTACTTGTCAACTTTATCACTGAAGTGGCAATCAGTATTTAAGTGAAGAGACATTGAGTAAAGGAGGTTGAGGCTGTTTTTTCAGTGATATTGCCTAAAAATTCATTTTCTCCCCTTTCATTCCAATTGATTATTCTTCAGTGGGGGAATGGCATCATAGCAGTATTATGCTTCATAGCCTGACTTGTGAGGCAAAAAAGTGAAAATATATTTTCTGTCCAAAGCAAAGAGAGAGCAGAGGAAGGAAAGCTGTGAACCTGACTGATACTTTTGCTGCCTACATACTTTGAAAGCTGTAAGAGCCAGTGTTTTCTGTGTAATTTCAGACTCCTGCAGAAGTAGATAAGTATCTTTTGAGTCTTGTTCATTAAAGGGGAGAACTCAAAAGCTGAGAAACCTGAAGTCAGTCAGCTCCAGATGCAGAACTAACATCTCGTGCCCAGGTTCCTGGTGTGTCCAGGATGTTTCAGGATCTCCCAGTGTTGAAAGAGGTGATGATTAAAACTGAAAGCCTGAATTATACAGTGCTGCCGCATCCTGCTTCCTCTTCATAAAAGCTTTTGAATGCATATATATTCACATACAGGGCTTTAATTGCCATAGAGACTGTAAAGATAGAGAAGACCACAGATATCCAGGTTGTAGAAATTGGTGTAACTCTATGGATGTTTTTATTCTAATATTTATCTCAATAGAGATAATTCCATACTACCTGGGAATTTGATCACAAATCACTGTTAGAGAATTCTGACAGGGTCACTTCCATATTTTAAGATGTATAATAGATTACCTGTACAATTACCTTGTTTACAGAGTATAAAATGGGAAGTCTATTCTAGCTTACACTTTTCACTGTCCTGATGAAATTTATGTGAATACAGGTCATGTACAAAAATGCCATTAATAGGAAATCCTATTTTACTGTCATTTGTCTTTTACTTTTTCTCTCCAACCAGGAGTAATTTGTCTAAATGAAAGACTATGCAGTAGATTCCAGGAATCAATTTGCATGGCCCTGTTGGAGATCACGGTCAACACTACTAGCTGTTAATAATGTGACTTGTATCTCAGTGGGATGTCCTAGGAAATGGATTAGCATTGCTCTAAACATCAGCAGGGGTAAAACCCGGAAACTCACTCTAGAAGAGTGTCAGTAGCTTACTATAAACTCCCATAAAGAGCTTCAGGCAAGACTTTCTCTTAATAAATATACCAGTATTGAATCTGAGGGACTCTAAATTCAGTTTGCAAGATTGCCAACACATGTTGAAGTTCTTCCCAGGGGCTGGCACTGCTGTAACTTCCCTCCAAAGCAACCAAACAGTAGTGGGTTGGAGAAAAGCTTTAAATCTGGATTTAATTTCTGGCAAATGAAATGAATATGTCTTTTTGAAAGACTTCTCCCCTTACACCAAAGGACAAAAAAAGTAAAAGTCTGATTGTTTCTCAATTAGCCTGGAGATTTTCTTGTTTAGAATAAGGAAATGTTCTGTCCTTTATTTAAGAAGCTTCTTCAAAAGAATAGAAAAATTGTCCAAGGGATGTTATGCTTTGAAAAAGCACACATTTTTCACTGTCAAAAATCTCCATATTTCTACATTGCTATGGCCAATTTTGGTTCAACTGCACCAGGGAAGCAGCCCCAAATGAATAATTTCATTGTATTGCAATGTTTGCCTACTTATCCAGTGCATGCATTACTGTGGCTTCCAGACTATAATTTCAATTTGCATTTTTCATAGGGAAACCATAATTCATGCTTTATTACATATGGATTTTTGATTTCAGCCTATTTGTGGGTGGTGAAGCTACAGGTAAATTACACAAGGCATGTGCAAACTAATAAAACTATTGCCTTAAATCACAACACCATGTATTTTGTATTTTATATATTCTGCATATGGAAACTATATTAAGAATGACTTTTAAAAAGTAAAATACTTGTGATTATTTTGTATATCTTTCCATCTTAAATAAGACATTCTAGCTACTCTGGTTCCAACAAGGCAGAAAATCCCCACTTTGAAGTCCTAGGTCTTGAGACATTGCAGAGTTAATGGCAAGTGTGTCCATTTAGGAAGCTCTCATATTCCCAAAATTTGGTAGCAGTTAGGTGTGTATAAATGGAAGCAATTATTGTAGGGCAATAATTAATTTTGCTCCACAGTGAATTGCATAAAGATTGCTTTAAATTTGATGAAAGGCATCTTAAGTAATCTCTGATCTCTTTGCTGATCATCCCCAGCCCTACCTGTCAGTGTGGAATGGCAAGCTGTCCCCTTGACAGAAATCCTATGAAAGGACATCTGTGCTGTGTGACAATGTCATATGGAAGGATTACTGGTTTAATAGAGTTGAGTTTTGTTCTTGCTCAAACAGATGCATCTGTCAGTCAGGCTAAAAAAAAAAAAGGAGCCATGTTTTATGGCAATAATTTTCCCTTTGAAATTTCCATGCAAATACAGTAATAAAAGGAACAAAAAAGTATAAACATTTTCAGCCAAAAATATAGTTCATGTAGCTGTTGAAAAACAAACAGCAGTAGCTGCACTTGGAGTATCACATGCATGATATTAACCAAGTATGACAAGGAAACATTAGTACAACAGATATATTCTAGGCTGTGTCTTGGACAGCTTCTAAGTACAGCTTCTTGAAAAGCTGTTTTTAAAAGATCACTTTCCAATATGGCATCTCCTCATTTTTTCCAAGATATTTTTTTCTCTTTTACTTTTCTATTTCCCTTTCCTGATTGCCAACCAATCCTCTTTGTGGATCCTTCCTCTTTATATATATATGTGTGTGTGTACATATGTGTGCGTGTATGCACAATTTATTTTTAATGAGCTGAAAAGAAAAAGAATACTTTTACCACTAAAGAATTATGTGACTTCTGAAGGTTTTTGTCTATGCTAAATATTTCATTTTGATAGTTACAATATCATATCCACAGGGGAAGATATGACGACTGTCTCATGCATATGAGGACCTTGTGTGTGGTAAAAGCCTGGTTTGTAGCCCAGTCTTTTGCTCAACTGATCTTAATATCAAGACCATAATATCAAGGAGCTGGATCCTTAGAAACATTCATATAAACACAGTGATAGTGAAAAACAGATGCCTCAGCATCTACTGCAGCTGTGAATGTTCTCTTTTTTTTTTTTTCTTTTTTTCAGAGGGATGAAAAAGAAAGTTTCCATGGTTTTAAGATGGGCATTTTTTGGTGAAGTATATCAAAGTTTGCCTCCTATAATCTGTAGCTGTTATTTATATCTGCAAAGGAGAGCTATAAGTTCAGCCTTGACATGGTTTCAATAGTGTGAACCTCCAGATCTGCTCTAATCCCAAGATTAGATACTGAAGTGCTGCTTCAATTGTGCAGTATTATCACATACTATCACTTGGCCCTATTTCAAACTGTAGTTTTATTGACAATACTTTCAAAGCTGTTGCTAAGTTGTGAGCACTCTGTTTTATCTACTGCTGCTTTTACAACTCCAGCTAGGTATACTTTCATGTAGGAAGCACTATGTTAATAATAATCACCAGACAAAACAATGATCTGTATTTAACCTTTTTTCATACAGGAAACTGTTATATTCACAGAGTTTATTGCATCCTTAACAATTTAGACTAATTTTTCCTTATGCCTTCTTGTTACTGTCACTTCTACCTCGACAGATCTTCAAAGCAATCCTAAAAAGCTCTATATTTGTGTCATAGAAATGATCAGTCTAAATTTAACTCATGTTGTTGAGTTGCTGTTCTTACTTTCCCAGATGTCATGATTCACCACTACCTTCAGTAATAGAACTTTTCCACAAAGTGTTCTTAAATGGGTCTGTTTCAATTCCTGGGAGTTGTGTAAGGATTACATGTAAAATACAGATGAATAAAATAACAGATGCATTCATTAAACAAGGCAGACCAGAGAGCAAGCTCACATTATATGTGCCTCCTGTCAAAAATGAAGGGGACGCATTAATAATTCCTGTGCCATCTCTAGAGCAGAAAACCGTGATTGGTTGAATCCTTTGGGATGCAAAGGGACTTGGATTTTGTGAACCTGCCTGGAAGAGACACTGTAAGAAAGCAACTGCCCATCCTAATGTCCAGTGTGAATGGCTGCCAAAACAGCTGCTGACAAAGCTGTGTTTATTTTGGGAAGGTCTGCTAGCTGTTGTGCTGCCAATGTGCTGAATAGGTTACAGGGAAAAGCAGTGCTGCTCGGTGTGGGGGATATGACACAGATGATCACTTCAAAAGAGAAATGTGACCGCACAACTGTTCCTTTGAAGCCTTGGCGGCAGCTCCATTTCTTTCTCTGTCACACACCTACATGGTTAACCTGGAGGAGGTCAGTAGTCACCTCTGCTGCTGATCACTTGCCTTTTTTTGCTTTCTTCTACATCCGCTCTACAAGATTTCAGGGTAGGGACCACTGCCTCTTTTTCATTTGTAGAGACTTTATGTGTGCTTTATGCACACATTGTGAATTAACAGCATGAAAATGGAGTAGAATACTAGGAAATCTTGAACCATCACTGCTGCTCTTATAACTCATCAGTAAGAAGGAATTCTGCTCTTAGACGTCATTCTGCATGCTGAAGTCTGCACAGATGTATGGTTTTAACTGAAATGAAGAGTACTGATGCCGCATCTTCCTATGTCACATGCTTTAGTCTGGTGTCTTTGGCAGCTTAGAAAAGTAAATACTAGTTCAGAAAAATGATACTTACACCTGAACCTCTCCCATGTTTTTAAAGGCCAGAAATCTTAAACCATACAATGTTAAGTAGCATTGTTGTGCCTCTGCTCCACTCAGGGTCGATTTCCATAATGTGATATTCTTTTATTGAAAGCTTTAGTTACGAGTGAATGCTTAGGAACTCAGTGTTTAAAATCATTATGTTTTCATTCTAGGTTAGCACTCATTGACATATGTGGTATTGTTCTATGAGAATTTAAGAAAGTAGATTTTTTCCTTAAACATAATAGCTGGAAATATTTGTTTTTAATAATAGCTTAAACCCTCAGCAGCAAGCATAGTAGACCCTTAGAAGTCTACTGTGTTCCTGAATTTATCCTCTGTGCTCTTGTACTTTTTGAGAACATTGTCAATAAGCTTAACCTCATATGATGCGAGATTCATATATATATATGTATATGAATATATATATATTCATTCTTAAGTGAACCTATCCTTGTGGTTTTTCTTTATGCATGTGTTTTTCTTTATGTATGTGGCATGTGTTTAATTATACTCTTCAAATAGATGATTTTGCTCTTTACTTATATTGCACTGTGCTTTAACCAGGCTTTCTGTGGGCTGTTCAAAATTGCCAGCTATGATATTCATCTGGTTTCAAGCTGATCCAGTTTACAGGTTTGAATTTACAGGACCTGACTGTCTAAGGATGTTGTGCCATGTGAAACAAGTCACTGGATTTTTCAGTTGTTGGAAGGATAACAGAAGATAAACTGCATGACTGATACATGCAGTGCAGGGACCTCAGGTTCAAAAATTTCTGCAGAACACTGGCTGGCAGACACAAATACTCCTGGCAACCCAGCCCATCTGATAGATGTAGAGGTGCAACCTAATATCATTCCATTGTGGACTTTGACATTGAAAAGCAGTGTTTGATGAGAAAAGGTTTTGTCTGTGTTCTGCAGAACACTTCTGCTGTAATCTGATTTGGGGCTGAAAAGGCTGTAAACAAAAAGAGTATTTTCACAGGTAGAGCAGATGAGCTATGAGTGCCCAGGAAATGACCTGTACAAAACCTGAATGGCCTATATGAACATAGTGACAGCTATAGATGGCTGCAGTTACCTCAGAAAAGTTTACAACTCTATCTCTACTTTCCTGTAGTATGACAAGCATCTGCAGACTAAATCTCCTGTATCCAAATACTGCGAAGGTGTAGTAGTAGTAGGACTTAGGGGAAAATTATTTTGGAGTAAGTGGGACTAAAGCATGTGTCTAAATGTAACCCCTTCTTTGTTTCCTGAGCTGGTCTGTTATCATTAATGGGGTTTGTGGGATTCTGTTGATGCTGCAAGAACTTGCACTGCAGTATCTGTTTGAATGTGTCAGTTTAAACTGTGGTAGATGTAAAAGTGTCATGAAGGGAGTAGAACAGCTGAAAAATCATGAGAAAATTTCTCAAATTCTCAAGTCTACTAAGAGTTAAAAAAGGTAACACTGCTAGTTGAGTAAAATAATAAAGCTGAAGAGTCTTACAACAAAAATTAATGTTACTTCATCGAATGAAAAAATAGGAGTTTGCATCAGTTTTTCAAGTGGAAAACAGGAACACTGGGCTCTGTACTGGTATGATGAAAAGGATTGTCAAGGAGAAGCTTTTTGCTAAAGAAGAAAAAGGCAGGAATGAAGTCAGACTTGCAATAGCATGTTTTCCTGAGAGACTTGGGGAAGTGGCCTCAAGTGGGGATTATGAGCCAAAGCTGAGAGAGAGATAAGGAAAGGATAAAAGAGTATGTGTGTGTGTGTGTGTGTGTGTGTGTGTGTGTGTATGTAGCACAGAGGATTGGAAACAGAACTGAGCACCAATTTCCTGCTCACAGTCCTTGGCTGGAACTTACAGGCAGGTACAAAGTCTCATTTTGAGAAAACCTGGTTCAGAGGTGCTAGCAGAGTAAAACAACATAAAGCTGCTATTGCTAAAGCAATTGCTGAAGTAAATCTCTCCTGTTTATCAGAGTCACTGAAAAATAAGAGGTTTTATACCTGAATGTAGTGCAAAGGACTTAATGTAGGGCCCATATGACTGAATTTCACAAAGTAACATAGGTATGGAAAGCACTCCCTGTAATAAAGGTTCCTTAAAGACAGGCCTTTGTCTTAAAAAACACATTTTGAGAAGGGATGCTAGAAATTTCTAGTCACACCCTGAAACAATAAAAATAACAGCAACATGAGGTTCTGAGAAGAGAAGTAATGATCTTCACTGTAATTCCACTGAAACTCTAACAAGTATGTGAGCCTTGCAGGCTATGCAGCCAACCTTTGTAGGGTTGTTCTTAATTAGAGAAGCATATCTGCAAGCTCACTTCGAGCCAGATCAGTGTATCCTGAAAGAACACAACATGATAAAATAAGGACCTGTTCCCATGAACACTTCCCAAGAGACTAGTCATACCTATTTTCCTGACACAAAATCAATGTTGCATTTGCTATGTCGCAAAATAGAAGCCTCAGTATCTCCCCATCATTGTGCAAGGTGTCAGTAGATGGGTTTTTTTAGAGGCCATTGTTGTATATATTCTTTAATTGTAAATAATTACCAATGTAATTAGACCATCGAACAGAAAAGGAAAACAACAATTTGCAAGATATTTTGAAACCTGTAACTACGGGTTTACAACATAATAGCCCTAGAAGAATGGATCTGTATGGTTTGCAAAGCAATATTAGCTCAACTAGTCATTAGATATATCATATGGACAAGAATAGCTCCACCATTATGATTCTGTCAGCATGTGAAGGGATAGGATTTCACAAGGTCACACAAGAACTTCAGTAAAAAAAAGTAAAAGCCGTTTAAGCAAGAAAAGCCAATGCAGAAGATTCTGGAGCACTTGGCAAGACTCCTGCATTCAGGGGAATTTTCCTATTTGTTACATTGTTATAGTCCATGAATACAATCTACAGTTAGCAATTACTGTGAGCCTGTGCTGTTAGGATTGTGTACAGGAAGGAAGCTTTGTTGGCTTTTTAAAGACAGCCTCAGATGACATCCTTGTAGCATGCAGCTCCTCTGCAGGCCATCTCTCCTGCTAGATCTCCTTTTGAACTCTTTTCAAGAATACGCCCTGACACAGCACAGATGCATCGTTTTCATTTTCTACTATTGCACATCCACTTCCTGCATATGCAAGTGCCTGGATATGATGAAGGCACAGAAATCTTGGATTCCATGCATACAGTTAAGTCAGTTTTGGGAGACTGAGCATTTGTTGTAGGCCAATTTTAGATTGAATACGAACATTAAATTTTGTATGAAACTGAAACAAGGAATGGCTGCTGTGGAATTGCAGTGGTTTTTAACTCTTGCTCATGTCACTTACTGGAGCATCTTTTGCCAAATCCCTCAGCTCATTCTGCTTACCCTTTCACAGTAATGAAAATACTGAAGAGAAGAGAGATCAGAGCTGATTTGCTCTGGCTTGTGTCTTCTCTCCATTGAAAGGGAACTTTCTAACTTACCTCCCTCTTTTACTTATTCCTGCCCCTGAGCAGCCTAGGAACTTAAAATTACATTCATTGATTCCCTCCATTTAAAAACTATTGTGAAATAATGCTTGAGAGGAAAAGGAAAAGGTGGTTTATGGTTTGTTTGGTTTGGGTTTTTTTTTGTTACTCTGAATTTCTCCTAACGGTAAAAGCAGTGAACTAAAGAAGTTTGAGTGTGGTGAAGTAGAATGTAGTTTTGAGTATCCTACACCTGTTTAGGTGTTTGTTACCTATAATTCCTTTAAAAATATGATATGAACTCCATGTTACAGTTATATCTTTGGAATCCAACTATGACTTTTAATGGCATTTCTTCTTCAAAGATAAAACTATATAATGGCATCTCTTCTGTTTTACTTTTCAAAGTTTCTGTCAGGCTACATGGCTATTTAGGCTTTGGTCTCTAATTTCAGTTCAGAAACTACAAATTGATTTAAAGGCTCCAATATCCATCTGTACAGTTTTAAGTGTTTACTAGCTGAAGCCTGAGTGCTATAACACAATAAGTAACCTACTTACCCTTTAACTTTATTGCTTAAAAAAATGGCTTGTGCTCCAGTTTGTGGGATGTTGCATAACACAAGACTCCCATGTATGATTTATAACATTGACATCACAGTCTGTGCTGGTTAATGTCAGTCCTGGACTACTGCTTTATATCAGCAACTATCAAGCTTATTCCTTATCAATAAATAAGAAATGCCTAATAGTTTCATTTAGCTTTTTTGAAAAATGTTGTACTGTTTTTTTATTTTGAACTATAGGTATTAATATGATTATTTATTATATTAATCAGGGAAGGAAGAAAAACAAAGGAAGTTACTCTGTTTCTAGAGTGTTTATTCTCATTGGCAAGATGTCTTTTGCCTTTCTGCACCCAAATACCTTCAATTGAGGCTGAATTAATTCCACACAGATGTGAGGACTCATTGATGGTGACTTGTATTTTTCCAGTTTTTGAAGTTATTCTGTGTCTGTCTGACCTGCACTAGTTAAAGGAGTTATTGAAGCCTTGGAGAGTCAGGGTTTGGGGTGAAAGATGGTCCATTTTCCTCCCATCTTAGAAAACTCTTCCTGCAGCTAACTTCCTGCAAACATGCCCTGGTTCCTTTGGAGGCAAGCAGGGGAAAGACTTCCTTGTGGCCAGATGCTGGGTTAGCACATCATCCATTCAACTTCAATTCATGACAACCAGAGGTAGAAAATGAGCTGTGCTGGAAGGAGCCCCTCTTAGCCCAGTCATGGCAGTGACTGTGGGGTGGCATCCTGATGTCTGTTATCTGCCCATGTGCTTGCAGGAACTTACTGATGTTGTGCATGTTCCAGCCCTCTGATGTCAGCAGGGCTCTTATTATAATATAGTTTCACGGGCTGGGTCTTTCCTTCTGTTTGTTTAAAGCCTTGCTGGCATTGGGAGAGAAGTCACTTTAGGCATGAAGGAAAGATTCTTGTACAAATTAAAACTTGGATTTGGGCTTCCCAAAGTTCTCATAAGGCTTATTTTTATATAAAACAAATTACATTTATTTAGTTAAATTATGCTGGAACTTTTCACTGTTGGTCAAGTACTTAATTGTCCCATCTTCATTTTTAATTATCTTGGTTTACTGCAAGAATATTATATGTTAAAGCAATGGCATGGTATTCATGGTGTCATTTCTATTCTAATAGAATCATTACACATAGATCATTACACTGGGCTATGGTCAAAGATCCTCCTCTAAGTCCTAAATCTTGAACCTCATTTTGTCTTTTTTTTTTTTTTTTTTTTTTTTTCTTGAAGTTCTCAGAGGGAACTTCTCTCTGAGGCTTCTTTTGGAGATAATTCTCAGTTTTTCAAACAAAATTTTCTGGTCCAAGAAAGATTATCCAGTTGAAAAACTTAAGGAAATTAAATGTGTTGTTGTAAGTGGGAGCTCTTGGTAGAGCTTTGCAGAACAAGAATTATGCCCAAACCCTAACAGCTTCCACTGAATCTTTTTCTTGAATTCATACCACCTAGTTTGTAACTGCAGCTTTTTGTCTGAAATGCAGTATGAAATTACATGGTGGAAGGTAATGTTGTTTCTCAGTCTCTTGGGTTCAATGAGGTGTAAAATAAAGCATTGGACTTGAAAGAATGACTTTAGTCACATAAAGTAGACCACTGAGTATATTCAAGTTTTCATCTATTTGCACCGTATTGTAAGGCCACTTTTTGTGGTTATATCGTAACTCTCATAGTATCTTTTCATTTACATAAGCCTTGACATTCTAAATGTAAGTGCAAAAGAACTGTAGTTACCAGGGCTTTGTAGTGAACTCCTGTGTTTCAAATGTGATTTTTGTTCAGCACCAGAATATAGTTGAATATTTCATAACAAGAGAAGGGAAATCCAAAGAACTCAAAATGCTGAGTGGATGGGAAAGAAAAGAAGGGGTGGAAAAATAACAAGATTTGATTTGGGAGAGGTGGGCGCTGAGCCATCTGTCCTGGCTGAGCCTAATTTGGGCTGGGGAATTAGACTACACACTCCAGAATTGCTTTTCAGCCTCAGGTACTCGGTGATTTGCTGTCCAACTCTGCCTGAGGTGAAGGCAGGATGTCAAAATCTGCTGCTAAGTGTTTCCATTGTTCTTTGTTTTCCATTGATGTTTCCATCAGTGAATCAGTTACTGCAAACTATTAACAGAATTAATCCAATAGTTTGGATGAGGATATAGGAATGATTCCTAGAGGCCTATATATTGTTTCTGCTGTTATTGTTCTGCTGCATTAATTGACTATATTGCATTGTGTGCTTGCTACCTGCTGATCATGCATGTTCCTTCAGATTAGTGATTAGAGAGATTTATGGATACTGTAAAGGATCAGTAGTCATGTGCTTTCAAATAGGTAACATGGTTCTTGAGTAAAGGACAGAATTAATCTGCCCTTGTATTCACAGGTACTCCCCGTTTATTATTTGACCAACTTCAATGTGAGAGGGTTTTATAATGTAAAGGACTAGATTATAATATAAGATTAGATTATGATATAAAAGACTAGATCATGACATTGTATTATGCATCTGGATATATTTATGCTAGACCATACATCTATTAATGTGTACTCAGAAACTTGCAGAAGCCTCTGCAGAAACAGCAGTTATATGAAATATACTTCTTGGGTTTGAGTCTTGTAATTTATTAAGCTAACAAAAAAGCATGGAGATCATGTGAGTAAAATTAGTGGGATTGAAGCCTATAGGTTAGTGCAAAAAAAACAGGAATAAGAATAGA
Source organism: Zosterops lateralis (assembly GCF_965231275.1). Taxonomy (NCBI): domain Eukaryota; kingdom Metazoa; phylum Chordata; class Aves; order Passeriformes; family Zosteropidae; genus Zosterops; species Zosterops lateralis. The sequence continues at coordinate 46,487,808 of NC_139766.1, read as the reverse complement.
AGATCTTTCCTATGTCTACTTCCAGGGTATTAGTTTCTCTACACATAGGGATGTTACTACATAGTTAGGTAAGCTGTGAATGTATGAAGTACCAGCTATGGTATGTTAGCTTCCCCACATGCACACATAATAATGAAATTGGTTCCAGGTTGGACGGATTATCCCACTTTCAAAAAACAGTGCAAGAGTGCTGTAGAGAGCTGCCTACATAAGAGATGCATATGTATTGCTGACACCATGGGAAAGTCATGCTGAATTCCTGCAGAGTCAGTTCCCCATGGAAACAATGGCTTAGAGAATAGGCCCTTTGCAGCAAAAAACTATTTTTTCCTGTGAATTAAAGGGAGGATCTAGCAAAGATTTGCATACCTTTGCAAAGGCTGCTTACCTTTACCTAAGCTACGCTTCTGTGATTTTTGCCATGTATATACAACTATTATATTTCACATATGTATCAGCAGTAAAACAATTTCATTCAGAAGTCCTTCACAGGGCAAGATTACTGGAGTTGGCTGTGAGATTAGAGCATTACCTACGAATGCATGCTTTACTGTCACTGGTAATAATATGCAAGCATGGCTTAAGACTGAAAGCAAACATTAGAAATTATCCAGTAGATACAGATTAAAGCTAGTTACTCAAGTTTCTCTTCATTTATTTGTATAAAAATGATTTCTTAGAGTTTCAGTTTTCAGCAATAAAGAGGGGAAATATATGTGTGTGTAGCTAAATACGTATTTAAAACATACACAAGATCTAAATGTATATCTGTCTATAGCATTTTATATATGAAAACCATGCATCTAGATAACAGTAGATGTATCATTCAAATATGAAGAAGGGCAAAATAGATGTAAATACAAATCTGACCTGCTTGTCCACCCTTGAGTATGAGACGTTAGTGTAAAATCAGGGTTAAAACCTGTCTAAATTTAATACTGGCTTTGTAAGGATGTCTGTGACTAGGAGATGATGTGAAGCAGTGTAGAATCAGACTCCTAGTAGAATTTCATTCAACTGGTTTTTAGTCTTTTCCTGATACTCCCTGTCATTACTGTTGTCATTCACAGTTTCCACCTTCAAAGCACAGGTTATTTAGACTGGTTGTGGTTTGTCGCCTAAAAGCCATATTTTAGTAATAAACCTCCATCCCATAGCAGTCTCTCCCTCTGATGAGAGTGAAATACTCATTTACAGATTTCACCGAACCTGTTTGATTCATGGGGGGCTGTGACCTGGCAGTGAAATGTTTGACAAAGGACATAATTCATTCAAGAGCCCATGTAGCTTTTATTTAGAAATGCTTGGTTTTGGAAGGAATTAAAAGGAGTAACCTTCCTAAATCATTTTTAAAGTACCCCATGATGCAATGCTTTTTTAACATACAGAAAAAGTCTTGATTTTTGTTTACTTGCTAACTTCATCAGTTTGTCCAGAAAATGTCAGACTTCTTCTCTCAATTTGATATGTCAGTTACTTCCAGCACAAATAGAATTCACCAATTTTTTTCAGCCCAAACTGAAACTTGATAATTGGCTTGTATTCTTTATTGACTGGATTTTTTTAAAATAGTGTGTTCCAATTTAAATAATAAACTCCAAGTATTATACAGTTTACTGGCACAGATACACTAAAGCCATTGGCAGAACTTGTTTCTGTGAAATAGTTCACATGACATGAGCAATTTGCCTTATCAGGATACTTTGTGAAGCTAGCCAGACTCTCAGAGTAAAATCAGCAAAAATGAGAAATCTACACAAAGATACTGTTACCACTCCCATATGTGACATTTGAATAGATATGTAAATTGTGAAGTAAAAAAACTTACACCCAAGAATAAATTCATTCATCTAAAGAAATTAGTTATAATAAACGCTTAGGAATGAAAGAGAAAGAGAGGTTGTGCATCACCTCATTAAAAGTAATATCACTTATTTAGGTCAGGTCTCAATTGCATTACAGAAAATAAATTGGGAGGTCTGAATCAGTTGATCTTTTACATTTACAGATGTTTCACAACAGACTTAACAAAGTCATATTTCACAACAGTTCTTTTTCAAATATGAACAAAAACCTGTGCAGAGGAAGGATGACCTTTATATCTTTGTGGTGAAAAGGCCCACAGATTTATTTTAGACAGGGTGTATATGGTAAAGTAGCCGAAAATTTTCCCCAAGTGCCAGGTTGTGCATGGTTCTGAGGCAGAAGGAAGAATTTTGTTAAAGGAAATACTGTGTTGAATGCATGAAACACTTTACTATAATAAAGAAGAGGGGGAGGGTGAAGGGAGGAGAGAGAGAAATGTACAGCTAAATGTCTCTGTCTCCTAAACACTCACAGAAGTGCTATTTGAAATTGAGCAGGAATGGGCAAGCCCCACATTCCTCCTGTGGTCATAGAGCTTCCCACTCTTCTAATGCACTCCAGTAGACTTGCAGAGTTCAGCTGCCACTGCATAGCTCACATCTGGTATGGAGAGCATGCTTTAATAATCCTAGAAATAATTTAGAAATACCTACTTGTCTTGGAAGCAGTTCTCCTTTGAGACAGGAGGCACAGTGACCTACAATGAGGCCCTGCAGTCCTCCACGATCGATTTTCAGTGCACAAGTGGCGTGTCAGATACGATGCAGCTACTGTGCATCCCCTGTGTGCTTGTGGGGGAGTTCTGAATTCCAGTTCTTAAACCTGTAGGTTGCCAGGCAGGATTGTTCTCCAGAGTCCTGCATTTGCACAGAAAGCTGATCTGCAGTGAACCCTGTCTCCACCTACCATGCTCAGCAATTTGCATGCCCGAGTGTTCATATACTAATTTGGAGATGTGTCATAGAATTATAGAATGGATTGGGTTGGAAGGGTCTTTAAAGATCAGCTGGATACAGCATTGCAGGTGGGATCACATGAGAGCTGAGTAGCAGGGGATCCTCTGGCCTGCTGCCCATGCTGCTCTGGAGGCAGCCCAGGACATTTGGCTTTCTGGGCCAAACAGGGTGCACATTGCCACGGCTGGTTGAGCTTCTTGTCAAACAACACCCTCAGGTCTTCACCCAAGTGTATGTGTAAGGTCTAATTTATGCTTGAGTATTGTGGGCAATAAGATTCTTTAGGCTTCCTAATTTCTCACTGAAGTCAGTGAAGGTCTGATTTTCCCCATGTTGAACAAATACCTCAGCTTAGCTCAAAACCTTATTAGGAGGTTTTATTTCTAGGAGGGGGAGTAGAAACACATTCTAAGTTCCCTGCAGTTCCTCTGTCACCAGCTAAGGCCTGGACATCTGTAAATCAAAATGATACGATTATTAGTATTTTAATATTTATTTTTCTGGTTTATGCACTTAAACTGAAGGTGAAATCCTAAATAAAGATATTCATCCATGCGTAGCTGAGAACCAATTAATTAATACATTGGTTTTCTACATATTATTACTTCCTTCTCAAGTCACAAAATTTCTGATTCAAAGATAGATTCAGTTTTTTCTGGCCTAAATCTGGAGAGTTTTGAGGGATACGATTTGTATCAGTTTATTCCTACCTATGATAAAAAAGGAGATTTTAGTAGGCATCCAAAGTTAATGAATAATAGATTTTAGCAGAACAATAATGTATTGTGCAATCTAAAATCACTGTCCCGTACATATTCTTCCACAGGTCTTCCACCAGAATCAGTGGAACTTCTTAAGTACAATTGAAGTAAAAGGAACTGATTCTTAACTTATAAAATAAGACATTCTAATATATTCTGCCAGATTTAGCTAGTAGGTTAAAAAAATACAGTTTTAGGACTGTCCTTTTCAGGTTTGATAAATAACTTCTAGCTACTGAGCCAGATAATTTTTTCAAAAAGCTTTCTGACAGGCTTATGTTTCTAATGATGAAAATAAATAAAAAAGTTTTGCAAGGCTGAAAAGGCAGGGTGGGAAGTTTTTACAGGATTAGACCCTAAATTAGAATGATTCCACATTTAAGAAAGAATACATCCAGTAGACAGAAACAAAACCTGCATATATATTTACCCAGGAAGACATAAACTGAGTTTACGATTATTTGTGGGCCAGTGACAGAGAAGTATGGAAGTATGAAGGTTTGGCTTTTCTTTATACTTTAGAATAAGACAGTTCCAAATGGATTGCTGAATTGAGCTAATGAAAAGTATGCACTCAAACCTCCCATGTGTCAAGGGGAAGAAGGAATTCTGTTGGCTGACTTACTGAGCAGCAGGGCCATAGCTGCACCTGTGGGATGCTTTTGTGAGGGGTGCGAGAATGGCTGTGGTATGTTCATCACAGCTCAGGACACATGGAAGCAGCGTGCCAAAAGGATGGCTTGCACTTGTTTAGTGAAATTAGACCTGTCTCAGGCTGTCTGAGGGTAATTTAGGAGAAATGGTGATCCTTCAGAACCTATGGATTTGGATTTCCACTGGAATCTTGTCTGGTAAAGATTTAAACTTGATAAGGAGCCAGAGTACAGCCCTTAAACCTTCCTCTTTCTCCAAATCAGTGCGGAGACTTGGCTTTGTTACATACCCAAGGTCATTTTTCTACTGCTAATGTGCAGTGATGTGAGAACTGCTCAGTCATTGCCCACTGGACAGCCTTTGCACAGTGGAATTTTCCTCCAAAACAGCTTTACAGAAAAACAGATGATGCCTTTCTAGAAGCCCATTCTGCGTGATACTTTCTATTATAAAACGTCACCTGTAGCTTGGTATTTTTGTTGTAACTGGCCTGGAGAGGACTGCTGGAGAAAGGGTCCACCTGATAGCTTGTGTGACTCGTGGGTAGTTAGATTGTTACATGTGCTTACCATTCTTACTTTTCCAGATATTAAAAAATAAAACAACCTAAAATGTCTTAGTCTCCTCCAAATTAAATTGAATAAAAGGCGAATTTCACTGAGTTGTATAAAAAGAGGAAAAGATGCGGGGTTTTGTAAACCTTCAGTCAATCAGTGCTGGCTGAGAAATTATTCCCCTATTCTCTCAGCTTTTTCCTTATCTATTACCTTTAAATCAATGACCTATAACTACAGAAATTGATTGTATCCTCTATATAACAAGATTACAAGACTGTTTCTTGATTGTGTTACTCAAAACAGTTATTTAAATTCTTACCACAAGTCTCTCTATGTGTAACTTAGTTAAAAATTTGTTACCAGAACAACCCAAAAATTCTCAAAAAATGTTTTTGCAGGAGAGAACTTCCGACAGATGAACTCAATCACTTACTGTAGTTCAAAACTTTGTGAAAAATCACAATTTATAGCTGTCTATGACATAAATCAGAATAGAAAATTTTATTATTCAGCCATTCAGCATTAAAAGTTATTACACTTCTTATATTTTTCATGACCAAAGAACATTATGAGTCTGCCTCCATTAATTGTGGCAAACAGCCCTCAGCTTCAGTTGTTTGGGGAGAACGGTACCACCTGAAATTCAATATGATAAATTATTCTCATCTTAAGGATTCTTTCTAATGATCCATGTACTTAGAGATGCATTATGAAATTTCAGGAAATTTTTAGAGGTTTTTGTTCTAAGAGACATAAATTCTAGAAATAAAAAGACTAAATTGATATCAGATGATGAGAGCTCAAGTCCATGAGTAAATATTATACACACACGTTTTTTTTGTAACTTGCATTCTACTACAGGGTACAGAACCATTTAATACCCTTTTAGGTGGAAAGCTGAGTATTTTAATAAAAAGAGTGCTTTATGTGTTAGATTGACAGACCTGAAATTCTTCTGTTTGTATTCTGAATTATTAATATGAGTATATAGAAACTAATCCCGCATCCTTGCTCATGTAGAAGAGGTCTCTCCATGTTATGCTGCTGTGTTTAAATGACTTCTCGTTAAGGAATATTTATTTTGATTACCAATTCTCTTAGATGATTTTGTCCCTTATTTTTCTGTGCTTCAGTGCTTTCTGTGCTGCTATTTTGTAGCTTTCAATTGTCTTTTCAGGACAACTGCTTTTGCAGCCACCATTCTGCAGTTACAAAATCCATCATAAAAGCCAATATGGATTTAAAATATAAACATACAATGCTAGATGAAACGACTGTGAAACAGATAAACAGAGGCAGATGGTGCAGATTTAATTAATTAAAATACAAACAGGAAAATAAATCTGCTGCATTGATTTAATGCTTAATTTAATTAAGAAAAAAAAAAATCTTGGGGTTTAGTTATTGCCAGGAAATTATATACTATGTTGTTTCTGTTTGGGGAGAAATATTTTGTATAAACTTTATATAATTTTTTTTTTCCGTGAAGAACCTGACACATTCTGACTGAATTCCAAGAGATTTTGCCCATTGGAAGGGCCAACATTGAAGATAAAGCAAGGAATGATGCTCAGGCTTGCTAGGTTAGATGTACAGAGCTGGGGTTTGAGGCTGAGCTCTCAAATACCAGGTTAATACTTTAACTGTCATGCTGCTGACTCTTACTAGTGGGTCTTATGGTTCAATTTAAGCAGAATTTTAGCATCATACTAAGGAACCCTCTCTAGTAAAAATGTTGAAGTTAGTAGATACGAAGCACAGGGTGGTTTATTAGCTATATTCACAAATTACTAGAACTGGTTAAAAGATATTAAAAATAAAAAAACTTGGAAAGGCACCAAGCAAAAAAAAGTGTGGAGTTCTTGACTCATTGCTTTGGTTTATATTATTTATTGCTGTTTTCTTTTTGCAAATAAAAATTTGAGGACTGTATTATCATAAAGCAATGATATGACATCAGCAATTATATGGCTGATACAAGTTCAAAATTATTTAACCCATATGGAGCGGTTTGATTTTGAAATTTAATCAATTCTCTAAGCTGATAAATAAAATCCTATTCTACAAGTGATGTATTCTCCAGAGATAGTGTGTTGTTGGTTCTATTACAGTGTTAGAGTTTATCTTATGAGATTTTTTTCCATTGCTCATACATGCACAGTGTCATAAGAGACCAGGAACTCAGTCAAATTTTGTTTCATGCAGGACTTCACTGACCAGAAAACAAAAATAAGAGGGAGAATATTTTGAGATCACACAGGAGATGAGTCTGTGGAATGAAAACTGCAGTAAAATCAGGTTGCATTTTTTGGGAAGTTCTGAACTATTCCTTTGGGGAAAAACTAGTATACAGATAGGTGTGTGACTATGCTTGTGGTTTCAGAATTATACCATTGTTTATGGTGCTTTAGCTTTCTGGAAAAGAGCTCAACACTGACAGTTCCAAATAGAAGAAAAAAAAAGGAGAAAGAGTTCACCTGTCATTGTGGAATCAAATAAATTGTACTGTTTTTCCTCAATAAATTGGAAAATTCTTTTAAGTCAAGCTAAGATTAATTTCTTTTTTATTGTCTCTTTTAGGCAGAGAAGCAAAAAAAAAAAAATAAAATCAAGTGTTATTAGACTCCCTTCAGTGTTTCACACAGGCCTTTGGAGACTGCTAAAATCTGTTAAAGCAGTCCCCCTGCACCCTCTCAAGGGCCTGGGAGTGACATGGGGACATCAGGCGTGTCTGACCCAGGTCGCAGGCAAGCTCCACTTGCAGGATGCCCTGCAGACAGTGTGGGGTCACAGGGGGCTGGCGGGATGAAGGCGTGGCGGGTTGGTGTCTCCAGCCTCCCGCCATCCAGCTGCCCATGGTTTTTCAAGCACTGCTTATGTTGATTGAGAGCAGTCCCAGGGTGACAGCACCATTCTTATCAATCTGCTTTCTGCTTCCATTTGCCACACAGAAAGGGCTGTGGCTGCTTTCCTTGAGTTGCTGATGTCTCATCACTACTGTCAGTCTGTCTTTCTGACAAAGTGAGAGCAGATTCCTGGCTCTGGGAGCATTTTTAGGAGGACATGTGTTCCCTGCTGCTTCCTCCTTCAGTTATACATCCTCTGTTTCTGTGTGTCTGTATGTGTAAGAGGGTGAGGTCTTCTCCTTGGCTTATGATAGGTACTCTATGATTCTATAGGTAAATAATTTTGTAAAAACACTATTAAAAAGTTCAATAGTCCTCTCAGAACTTTATCTGAATAATTTTATCATTATCAGAAAACCATTCTAGTCCAATCTACAGCCATTAGGAAACTAAATCTTTTCTTCTAACAGCCACTATGAATTCGTATTTTAGAATAGGCCAAGTAACTCAAAATACTTCAAATATAGAAAGTGCTTTCCTCTACTAATGCTCCCTATGGGTTGTCTGTTGCTTTTATATTCCTTTCCAATGTTTTATATGTTGTCTGTTACTCATTCTGTATGAAAAGAAAAACAAATATAAAAATTCCCTTTTCATCTGCCACATTTAAAGCTATATTTGAAGAAGATCTCCCTTGTGGTGTTCTACTGGTTTATATTGGCATCATAGTCCTCTAGTATAAGTCCTGATAATTATCAGGTTATGGAACAAAATTTAAAGTAGAAGAATAATTTGGTTTTTCTGCTGAGCTGAAGGAAGTGGCATTAGTATCCTCCACCCCAGGATTTGTTCTTGTTTACCAAAGCAAAATAAATTTCAGAAATGGAACTAAAAATCTCAATTAGAATGCCTTAAAGAGAACTAAAAGAGATGCTAAAATAACACTGAAAATATTTTAGTCTGGTATTTTCTATTTTCTGAATTGCAATTAAATGTAATAGTACTTCAACATTTGTCATATAGGAGATGAATGCAGTGTAGTAATTTGTGCAGATATTTATGGGACAGTATACATATACGAGTGAACTTTACTCGCCACCTTCTACGTAAGTTAGTTCATTTAGCAATCTCCGCATTATAAACTGCTCACAGGAACACTGTCACATTCCTCATCTATAGCATTCTTAAAATTTTGTCTTGCTGTCAGACTCTTTTAGGTTTTTAATAGATTTACAAAATCTCACAGACTTGTAAACTTCCTAAAACATTCACATGAATAATGCAGAAGTTAAAATTCACATGGGTGAGAAGTTTCACAGATAAGAGACCATCTACTAAAAAAGCATGTGGTTGCCCTGTGAGTGCAATTGGAGTTGTAAACATTATCTGGTAAAAGTGAGGTTTCCTGGGGCTGCAGTAAGTAAAGCCTGTTACATCTTCTGGTATTAATCATAATAAGTGTTTTATCTTTGGCTGTCATGTTTAGTTTCTGCATGCAATTTACCTCTCAGGCAAGCTGTTCACGGTATCAGCCAAGCTTATCTCTGAACTTATGGTCTTCAAGTACCTAAATGTATTTCCAACAGAGTTCCCACAGTTAATGTGACAAAAGCCAACATAAGTGCTATTTTAAAACCATGCTGCATCCCTCTACAGAAAAATAGTGTTGCTTGTATTCTGATCACTCCTATCAAATAAAGCTTAACTGCCTTTACTAGACATACACTCTACTGCAATTTTATTATGACCTATTTTCAGTTTGACTTTCTGTACACACGTGTTTTATCTTGACTCCAATGTCCCTCACACATGTTATCTCCTAGCCTCCAAAGTGCCTTTACTGCCACAGGACTTCCACATACAAAGCATGTTATTATCTGTCTGACTCCAGGGGTATGTTTAGCAGGATGCAAAAGCATGAAGGAAACACGTGGTCCCTGTCCCAAAAAGTCTACCAGCAAAACAATCAGATTGCTTCAGGAGATCCATCAATAAACCTCTGTGAGAAAGGCAGAAGAAGAAAATGCTTGAACGGTTTTGTGAGTAGCTCTATTTGCATGATGATTCCAAAATGATATGGAAAAAAATGGTCAAAGATTAGACAGCAGCTCTTAATATTCTACTCTGCATGACCCTATCTCACGGCAATACTTCCATGATCTGCTAATAATCCTTTATAATTAAGCTTCCAGCCTAATATTAAAATGTAATCCACATGAACACTAGTCAGAGCATACAGCAAGAAGTGAAGTGGTTACCACTTTGAGTTGTGCATGGCAGGCAGTATGCAGTTTTAATTTAAAAGCTTTAAAACATTTGGCCCTTGATGTAAAGACAAATTAAGTTTCACTTCTGGTATACACAAATACAGTACAACACATCTAGTTCAGACCTGCTGCAGTGACACTTTGCCTGCACAATGCTTGCCAAAATAATATGGAAATATTGCTTATGTGAAAATGGAGACTGTGCTTGGTAACTGTCTTGGCATTTACACAGAGCATGAATGCCAAATGGATTTTGTGGCAGCCCATGAAATAAATAACCCAGTTTCATAGTTGGTATAATTTGAATTTGGCCTTCTGGGTTGGAATTTTGTATACAACCTATAGGAGCTCTCATAGTAATCACACTGTTTTCTCTTTCCAGTGTAAGTCTGAGAACTTAGTTGAAGTTACAGTGTCACAATGTATGTAACAAGATGGAGTGATTTACTCTATTCCATTTCCACTTGTTATGGCAGATCCTATGGTTTCTTATAGCCTTAAAACACTTTGTAATTAGTTTTCACTGGTGTGACTTAAAAATTTTGCATATTAAAATCAATGGTTCTCATTCCTCCTCTTTTTCACTTACACCCTTACTTCAGAAACCTCCCTATAAAGATATTTTTAGTATGAATAATTATTCTGAACAATTTACTTTTTGCTCTGAAAAAGAGAAAAAAGAGAGAAAAGAAAAACACAGAAAAACTCAGTCCAACATACTTGACTAATGTAAGATAAATAACTTCTTCAGAATGGAGATAAATATTTGCATGTATTGCTGCCTTTAGTTAAAGCATTTTTAAGCTAACTATTACCATGAGACTGGAGAACACAAAATGGAAACTCACCTGCAGAATTAAGCACCTAGAGGAGTTCAAGGAAAAACATGATGGGCTATTAGTTCATACTAATTTTTTATTGGCTTTTTCAAATATAAAAGAGCAGTTTTAGCTTTTATGAGTTAAGCTAGCGTAAGCCTATTGTGTACCATACAACATACAGTTTTTCCATTTGAATAATACAGGAAAAAACTGTAGCTGAAAATGTTGATAGTATTTCTCATTTCTTTCATGAAGCTTTGCTGATGAGCTACAAATGTTTTCCACTGATTGCATATGGTGGAATGCTAAACATGTAATTAGTGTCCAGAGAGCTGACTAAGAGCTGCCAGTGATATTAGTATCTAATATATATTGCTTTAATTAGCCAAATCCGTAGGTCAACATTAACACCAATTTTCCAGTCCTGGAATACTCCATTACAGAATTTGACACTCCAGTTTCCACAGCTGCTGGGCAGCCTCCATGAATGGCCAGGGCAAACTGAGGTAAGAGGGTGAAGGGCACAAGAATGGATATTGCTTTGAGCAGAAAGATGGGTTGCCAAACATTGTCCATGTGTCACTGTAGAGTGGAATAGCTTTCCACTTTTGGAAGGATCAAGTTGTGACAAGAGAAGCTTTGTGTCATCAATGGTGAGATTGCCAGAAAGGGTGGAAAGGATATATCAGAATTGAAAGGCGTAACAGAGACCACTTGCAGCAGCTAGTGAGGCTGGTTTTAGTGCTTTAAAGTCACTGTTACTTTTCTTATAATCCAGTTTCCTTTGACCTCTAGGAAAAATAGTATTCATTTCTGTCTTCTAGCACTGTCTTTTTTTTTTTTTTTTTTTTTTTTTTTTTTTTTTTTTTTTTTTTAATGTTCATTATTTTCCTAGCAAGATGAAGAGAAAAAGGGCCCATGGAGGAAAAGAGCAAGTAGACAAAAGACCAGATTACTTCCTTGGGCATGTTACATGCCTTGAATGTTACATTAAGATTTAATAGTGTTTCCTGTTTCTTCCTTTGTTTTAAAATCTAGATGAAACTTTAGAAAATAGGAGGAAACAAAGCTAAAACTGTATTTTCAGAGGGGGGCTTGAACCCCCTTGGGGGAAGCAGCCCAGCCATGATTTTTAGGTGCACTGTAAAATAGCATGGTAGACAGGCTGTTCATCTTTTGTGGGTAGAAATAAACTATAGTTTTTCCTTGTTTTGAATGTTTGCCATCTTTGCAAAGCAATACAATTAAATATGTGTAGTATATTTCAATACCAGTTGTCATGGTATAACTGCAACCACCAATTCAGCTCCACTGAACTACTCACTCCCTCTCCTACTCCACAGCACAGAGAGGAAAATTGGAAAATATAGGTAAAACTCATGGGTTGAGATAAGAAGACTTTAATTATTGGAAAAAAGTACAATATTATAATAATAATTCTGAATTTAAAAGATGGGGGGTTGGGGAGGGGAGACCAAGAAATACAAATGATGTTCAGTACAGTTGCTCAGCACCCACTGACTGATGCCCAGCCTGTCCCCAAGCAGTGATCAGTCCCTCTGGGCCAACATCCCTTCAGTTCATAGACTGAGAATGAGGTTTTATGGTGTGGAACATCCCTGTGGTCAGTTCAGGTCAGCTATTCTGGCCATGCTCCCTCCCAGCTTTCTGTGCACGTTCTCACTGGCAGAGTATGGGAAACTAAAAAGCCCTTGACTTATAGTAAGCAATACTGAGCAACTACTAAAACATCAGCATGTTATCAACATTAATCTCACACCCTAAACCACAACTGCCACTAGCTATTAGGAATGAAATTAACTCTATTCTAGAAAAAAAAAAAAAAAAAAGCACACCAGGAAAGTTTGTGGGTGTTTTTTTTTTTTTGTTTGTTTGTTTTTTTTGTTTTTGTTTTTTGTTTTTTTTTTAATTTCTAAATAATTAGAATTAAGCAGCTTGAAAGATGTGTAGAGTCTTATATCCAAGAACACGTATAGATCTATGACATAATTTCAAAGTGGCACAATTGTAAAAAAAAAAAAAAGGATTTGGATATACATAAAATATAAAGTAATTTAAATAATGATAATAATAATCCTTATTTGTTTATTTATTAAGTGCCATCTTTGTGGTTCTAATGAAGTATCACTTGATGTAACCTTTTCACTGCAGTCATTGAAAACTTGATCAAAATAACTTTAGAGACCATGGCTAGTAGATGTGTTGGGGCAGTTAATAAAAGTATAAACATTTCCTTAAATTGTAAGTAACCTCTGACTAGGGTGCTAATTTGCTCTGAATATATTATTTATGTAAATCATATTAATGAAAAAAGTTGGATTAGTAGCTAGATTAGGGAAGAAAACAATAAATGCTTGATGCAGTAAATTTATTTACCTGCCATTAAGCCTGATCCTAAAACATGTGTGATTATACCCTGTAGCGCAGTCAAAAAGAAGGAGGTAGCAATCAAAAAGTTTGTAGTGGAGAAGGCAGAATGCCTTGGGGTAAATAACAGTGAGGTTAGCTGCAAGTGGTCAGGAAGATGATTTTGTTTTGGAGCAGTTCCCCACATTTTTGCACTCATGTGCAATGCACCAGAGGGAGCAGACTCTGATGGTTCTTATGCCCTATGCAAGTATGAAGCAACAAAAGAAGAGGGAACAAGGAAAGTGTTTCTGTGTCTTCCCCACAGTAACTAGTGGATCTACCTTGCCATAGTAGCTGGGAAACCTGTAGCTGTGCCTGCATTATCTCTGATGAGACAGAGGTGAAAGCATTGGGAGTTTGCTAGAATAAGGTCTGGATAATTAGTATACAGAGACATAAATATCAGACTTAATTCTGACAGGCCAAAATGGCTGCTATTATGGCCTTTAATTCCTAGTTATAGTGAGTCCTACTTACAGGCCATGATTGTCCTGGCTTTGTGTTTAGCTTAGGCTGACAGAGCAGCCAGGGAGATGGCACTGAGAGAAATACTTCAGGCTTTAGGTTTAACTTTACAAGTTGGTTGTGTTACTTTTCCATTTTTATTGAAACTACGGCTTTTCTGCCATACAGATTCTCCACACATAAAAATGTTTAATGCAAATCACTGGGGTTTTTTTTCCTCTTGCAAAACCATTAGAAATTTCAGGATAAAAAGACATGTCTGAGCACTGGTTCATGCTGGGATGAAGAGCTCATGTTGCTGGGAGTGGGGTGTGACAGGAGATGAGGAATGATAAAGAGATTGTAGGGGATCAGATCATTATGAACTGCCTCCTAGATAAAAAGCTTGAACTGAAAAGCATTAGTGTTATGCTTGATTCTTCAACCTTAGCTACTTTTTCTTATCAGTTTACTTGCTGATGTATACATATTTGTATTTAGAGTCCTATCAGATTCGTCTGACAAGTACAGTTAAATCTAAATTTCAATCTGACTCTGCACTTGATAAGTTATATTAAAAATGTACTGGGGAATCTGAATATCTGAATATATACGGAGGACTGAATTTTTTGTGGGTCTCTTTAAGTATTCTTTCGGAAAGTTTCTGAATACCTGTACTGAGATTTGGTGCAGGATTTCTCTTGATTTTCACACTACAAGACACATTCTGTCTGCTTTCTACAGATTTTGTTGCCAACTCCTTGTTGAGCTCTCCTTCCTATCTGTCTCCTTTCCTATCTTGTCCTTCTCTAACACATGGATGTTGTTTATTTTTAAGTTTTTGAAACTTACCCTTTTTTTCAGTACTTGAACTAGTGAAAATGAAATCACCAGGTCTTCCTCTTACTTCTATAGATTTCAGACCAGGCTCTTAGTGCTATTCCAACCCTATAAAGTTTGTGCCCTTTTCCCCTTCAGATGTCTTGACCAAAATGAAAATCCAAATAACATTGAAATTACTTTTAGTGCTTCTCCTCTCCCTGTCTTACTCCCCCTTTTGCCCAATATCAAAAGGTTAATGAACCAAGTCCACACTGTTTAGATTTTGTACCAAGTACAAAGAAATATGTTGTGTATAGCTGATAAGTGGCATGATCAATAATAGGGAAACACTTTCCAGCTGGTGTTATATAAGGAAAAATTATCAACAAAGAACCTGGCATTGTCAACGTTGGTTTGTAATATATTGATAAGTTACAGATTAGTCACTGCATTTTAAACAGTTGTAATGTTGACCACTGAACCGTGTATATTTGGATCGTCAAACACACTAAAACTCCATTTCTGAGTGCAATGGCAGACCTTTAAGTTGTGTCTAATGAACCTCTCCATAGAATAAACTTAGTAGCTTTCTAACAGACCTTTTTCAAACATTGCCTGCTATTATGAACCTAATTCAAAACAGTACGTACAAAAGAAAAGAGGTGTTTCAGCTTAAAAGCAGGCATTTTCTAGGTGGCTGAGGTATGGTTCTTTTTAAACACATTTGCTCAGTGTCTCTGAAGACTGAATGCTATTTGGCAATCATGAATAAATTTCTTGAACAGCAGCTCTGTACATCCTGTGGCACTGTATTTTGACTAACACACTATCTGACTCCTGTTCCCTAAAAATTCTGATGCTGTGGGCATTTAACAAAGCCTAAGAACACTTGCAAAATGTTAATTAATTAAAATTATTTTTAGGAGGAAACAATATCTTACAGGAGCTCATATGGATATAACACTGAAATTTGTTATGGAATTGTGTCAAATTTATTTTGCCATCAGTATTTTACCTGTAATTTGTGTAGACAAAATAGTAAGCACAAGCACATGCTGTTATATGCACAACTCTTTTGTGTTTCAGTTAATTGCCAGAAGGGTTTATGTCTTCTAGACAGTGAGCAAAACCTTGGTCCTAGAAAAGTTAATGTGAGTTTCATTATGTACTTGCAGTCAGGGTTTTATCAAAATGAAAACAAAAAAGGATTGTTGTATATAGGCTGATTTCCCAAAATCCATTCACAATCTTGCTTTTATAACTTTATTTTGACTAGTAATGAATAAATTATATGGAAAAATACTTTTATAGGGAAGAAAATTAAAAGTCCTGATTTGGAGCAAAATTATCCAATGGGGAGATAAGATTTAGGTTTTAAACTGCTGCCTTCTGCCTAACAAAAGTTGTCGACTCCCCAAAGACAAACTGCTCCCTGAGACCTTAATGAACTTTACTGTCAGCAAAATAGCTGTTGTTTTGAGAAGAGCTGTGAGGAAAAAAACATAGTGAAAAACCATTTGCTTTAGTTATTTTTTTCAGAACAATTTATTTTAGAAGTAACTAACTTTTTGTCAAGTATTTGTTTCTGTATTGCCTAGGTATGTGCTTGTGGGGATGTAAAAATTGCAATGAGGGCAAATTTTAAAGCTTATTAAGAATTAACACTTCTGTATATAAATGTAGGAAAAGCATTAGAATGAGTAACACACCTAGAAAGAGTGGGATTTTAAAAGTATCTCTGCATTTAAAGCAGCAAGAGTATTTTAAACATCTCTGGAATGTGTAGCATTTATAAGATCTATTTATTAGCTGCCACAAGTATAACACTTCTAAGAATGGATAAAACCATTTAAACATTTTCCAGGACTCCTGAGACAGAGATGTGTGCTTTGCATGTATATGTAAAGTGTAAATGTGAATGTGTGTAAGTGCGTAGGAGGGAACAATTTTCCCTTCTTCCTCTCAAGAGAATGCCTGAAATTTAATTGAGGTAAAATAAATGTTCTTATCAGAAGGCACAATGGACCTTCCCAGTTGTTTGTGGCAGAGTTCAGGAGCCCTCCCCATGGCTTGCTCTACCTTCCCCCACTTCAGATATTAACCTGGACATCATGCCTTCCAAACATTAAATGAGCTGTGCGATGTTTTATTACATTTCTCATGTGGCTGAGCTTAGTGTGGCTTTTAAGTGTTCCTCGGTATGCCGTGCTTACGCAAGTTATTTTCTGCTGTGGATTGTTGATGCTGCAGCAGCAGATAGAGTGATGTGCCTTGAATTCCAATGAGGAGAAGGAGTTGGTTTATTTGGGTTTTTTTGAGTACAGAGTGAGTATCTTGAAAAGATTTGTAACTCAGATTTTTCTCTATTTCAGGTTTAAAACGTTAGAAATTACTCTTTTTAAAGTGCTGCTGGGAAATAATTCTATGTCTTTAGAAAGTAAAGTAATTTAAAATGTCATTATTTGTAAAGTATGCTATTTATGAAAATCTCTTTTAGCTAGTGACTTATATTACATACAGTGCGGATCTCCACAAAGAAAAGCTAGATTTTATTAAACTGGTATTTATGAAAAGGGACAAAAGCAATGGGTATAAAGTTTACTGTCATGAAGTTGAATTGTAACTAAATTAGACTTGTTTTCATTGTACTAAATTATTTCTGATCTTGTTCTGACAATTAGGGAAAATTTATAAGCAATGAGGTGGGCAATTGAAGTGACGTGTATATTTTCTCAAACTCCTTTAGGGGATTAAAACCTTTCAGTGTGTTCTATCCATCTGCTTATTTAATGCTTGTATTATTGGAAGCAATCCTTTCCTCTTCCAGCAGCAATGCTTAGATCCCTAGTTCTTAAGGGTTGTGTATGAAACAGATTTTAAGGGATCCAGCCCTGATTAGAACAGTTAGCCTGTTAACGTCCTATGTATTTACAGTGGATTATTTGAAGGGAAGCAGGGGTTAAGTCAGCAGGTCTCTCAGCTTCCCCAGGGGTTAACCTGGCAGCCTGTTTGGCACACACAGGAGGGCTGACAGGTAGCAGGATTTGTCTAAGCAGTGTGCATGAGAGCCAACAAGGAAAACTGAATGCTCTGGATTAGTTTTGGATTATGTTGTCAGAGTGAAGCCTGATGGACAAACTGCAGAGGAATAAAATGCAATCTGTTTGGGGAAAGAGACAGCGTGCATAGCTTTCATTTTTCAAGAAATGACAAGAAAAATCATTAATAATTTGTAAATCCATGTCCATTAAATTTTCTCTTTGTTATCCCAAGACAGTCTTTTTAACATGATTTTGCCACTGTTCTATATCTGTTCTTTCTTGTGACAGATGGCACAATAAATATAAAATTGCAATAGTATAGTACAAACCAAAGAGAAAATTATCTAGAAATCATAGCACTTGGAATTGCTTAATGTGGGGTATTGGGGATGGGGGGAGGATGTGTTTTTTCTCTATCTTTTTGTGCTGAATTTGGATGTAATTTACATATTTTCCTATGGTATGGTTTTCTTACTGTGACCATATTTTACTTCAAAATACTGGAAGAAGCATTCCATTTTATTTCCCCCATTACAAAAATCAAATTACCAATATTATTAACACAGTAGATTACCTGTTTTTCTTCATTTCCTTATTCCATTCTTTTACTGCTCAAGTACTTTAAGTACCTAATATCTTACAGGAGAGCGAAAACATTTTAAAAATAAACCAAACTACAAAACAACAAAACCGAACGTTTTTCCCCCAGTAGAGAGAATTCCATCATTTTTCATTAGTGTTTGTCCTTGCAAGTGTCACTTAGTTTGTTAAAAATTAGTTCTTTGGCAATAGAATAGTTCTTGTCAATGAACTTCAGTCAGATTTGATTTTCTGAAGGTTACTTGGAGGGGGGATGGGGGTAGGATCTTCTGCAATTCCTCTTTTACAATAAAAAAAGAAGACTCAAAAAGAAAGATAGCAAATAGCATTTGAGGATCAAATAGAGTTAGGGAAAGACTATAAGTGTATTGCATACTTACTCTTTGTTAGTCAAGTATACAGAGTTGTTCAGGTTTTTTGCACAGTGTCTTTATTTTTTTACTAAAATGCCAAAAGCACTTTATGTTATCCTTAATACAAGAAAAAGTGGTTCATCAGTTACATCTGTTTGGATTATGCTCTGGCTAAGGTGTTAACAGAATAAAACAACTTCATAAATGTATTAATACTAGAATATTAATATTACAGCAGAATAACTTTTATTCATATGACTTTTTTCTTCTGCTGCTGGATTATCCAAATGTAGTATTGATGCATTTGGTTTAGAAAGAATGATCTGTGAATTTATCTTGGTCTATTTATATCTCCAGGCAGATTTTGTGGCTATTCAGTTTATCAAATGTGAAGTCAGATTCATTTTTGATGAGCATATGAAATGTACATTAAGTTTCTGTCCCCTAATTAGTGATGTAAGAAAGATTTTGATGCTAGCATTTCCAGATCCACTATATTTTGTTAAAATGTGTTCTATATATGAAAGAAGTCTTATTAGCTGTTTCATTTACCCAATTCTTGAAAAGTAGGTAGAAAAAAGTGTATGAAAAAGTACTGTAGATTACTTTTACTTATCACTGTAGAATTTGTTTTTTGTTATTTAATCAGATTTGGCTAAAAGTAATGTATTTTCCTTTGCTGCAGTGAAGTCATCTGCATACATGACATCACAGCATCTCCCTTAAATTATAAAGTGTAAATTTTATAGGAAGCTTTTCTGATTAAAATGAATACAATTTTTGGTTTTTGCAAGTTAAATTATAATTTCCGGTTGGCTGGTAGCAGCCTTGTTTAATAAGGGAAAAATAGAGGTGTATTTTTGGGTTCACAATAAACCCTTTGTAGAAAATTTCTGGAGATTACCTCTTGGCTGAAGGAATGGAACAGAAGGAACTTCTGTGCATTGGCTCCCATTGGCCCCAGTCTTATCCCCTCAGTTTAAAATAATGCAGTGGATGATGTAACAGAATATTGCTGGTTTAATATTAGATGTTACATAAGTGTGTGTGCATAGGTACATCAGCCTATAAATAAAATAATCTCCAGATATTTATCTTCCATATAATGCTTTCCAAGTATTAGTTGGCTAGCTGAGACTCTGAGTAAGCAAGCGGTAAAAATACCTCTATAAAGTAAAATGTTTATGCAAACTCATGCTGAGTCCTTCCACCTCCTATATGCTATTGGCTCACTCTCTAGGTCTTTAGAACTGCTTCCTTAATAGGAAACAACACCACAGAGCAGAATTCAAGCTGGATTAATTTGGGCCATATTGCATGTTAAATTTCAACCCATTAAATATTCTTTTAATATTAAGCATGCGCTTCATTGCTTGTCTGGCTCAGCATGGCTAGATTTGTTCCTGGAAGCAATGTTGTGACTGCATTTTATTCTGAATGGATAAAAGTCTTGTAGAATCCATGTAATCTCTCTGGGCTTCTCTTTGCCCTTGAAAATAGTATTACATAGCAGTTTTAGAGATTGAAAAATATGTTTTGGTATTTTTATTCTGGAAAAAAGTTACATTATTTAATTTTATGTAATTGTCAGTACTTATAACTAATCAAACTTTTCAAAAGTAGCTGTATTGTATTTCCACCTATAAACTTTTAATCCAGATGAAATTTTTAGTGTCATTACAAACCTTTGTTCTAGTTGTGGCTCTTCATCAAGAAGGCTTCTGCAAATGCTTATTAATTATTTTGAAATGACCAAACACTAAGATTGGGATAGCATTGTCATTTTGTTTGTTTTACCTTAAAGATAAAAGTGTCTGGGGAAGAGTGCTAGAGTGGCAAAGAATGTGTTTAAAAGGGAAAAAAAAATGTAAATGGTCTGCTTTTTAAACAGTTGTCCACAATGAGGCACTTGAATTTCTTGCCTCCTTTTTCCCCAAGTATTCCAAGTTCAAATTTTTCAATAATGTATATTGTTTATATTTCTTTTTTATTGTTTTATTGTTTCAGTTTGTTTATATACAAAAGAACTAAGATAATTCACTTGTTTATTATTCTGTTGATACTCAAAATATCCATATTCCCATTTTGAAGTATTTCAACTAGTGAATATACCTGTGACATTTGTCACGCTGCATGTTTCAAAAATAGCTACGAACCTCTCCATAATCTGTAGTTGTCAAGAGGTTATTTCATTGACTGCTGAAGTAGAGTGAAAACTCATGAAATGTGCAGATTAATTGGGACCAAATATGAAAGAAAACTGCAGAAATATACACACATATATACATAACTTCTAGAAGAATTTCATTAGCAGCTTCTCACAATAATGTAAAGCAGCATCTAATGGTGAATGATAGTCAAGACTTCAGTAGCATTTTATTGAGAAAAGGCATCATTTCCACTAGCACAGCATTCTGCAGTATATTTTAAATTAATCAGTAAAGAATACTAGGTGATGGCCACCAGGAACTGCATGTTGCTACAGTTTGTCCTTCCTGAAAACACGACTATTCCAGGCTTGCGTAAAACTTCTCATAACTGATGGGAATCACATTAGGTTTTGCTATGGCCACAAATCATCATTCCATGGGAATCCAGACAAAGCGAAATACTGTTAATTCTGTTACTCAGCTTTTAAGCCTGTCCACTTTGTCCAAACTGTCTGACCAAACTTGGGTTAGTCATTTCTTCCTCTGTCATGAATTTATGGGAAGTGACAGAGTACAATAAAAAACTTCAGAATGCTCCTCTTTTTGACATTAGTAATAGTAGCTTTAGGAAAGTTTTAATATCCTGTTCCCTTTCCATACAGGAAAAGTTAGACAATAACACATAGAACTAACTGAAATAATAAATTATCAAGGAGTATACACTTTTAATGGAAATAAATCCGTAAAACTATTGCATATATCTTCCTGTTCTAGGGGAATAAAAGTCTGCATGACTTATTTTTCAGGTGTACACACAAAAACACCCTTCCAAGCTGCTGAAAAATATGACCACAATATTGTTAGCTCTGCTGTAACACATAGTGATGCAAGGACTAAGTAAAACACCTGTTTTCCTTTAGCTGATTATTGTATATCACATTTTAGGCTGCAGTGTTCATCCTTGATTTTGTGAGGTTTAAATTCATTGTTGGTTCCAAACATCACCTCAAAAGAACATCTCCCATTGTTCAGTTCACAGTAACTCAGTGTCCTGCTGGCTACTGGGATGTCACTTTTGGCAATTCTTAGGCATAAGAACTACAACCATAGTCCTATTCTGCTGTGGCACAGGTTGCTTGCAAATGCTCTTGTTATCTCTACTTTCATATCATAAATAGAATGATCAAATATTCTGGTTTTCCTAGCAATACAGGCTCTGTGCTGGTATTTCAAGGACTGCTCTCTGGATGCGGTTTTTGTCTGGGTTGTTATTATTAGGGATATTGACTTTTAAGATCTAGTTGCACTTGCAGTACTGCAGCAAGAGCTGATGCATTCCCAGGGCTTGGTAAGGAGAGGAGCTACATGAGCAGAGCTGTGCACTCACGTGTGAAGCAGTGCAAAGTGTCCCCACTTGTGCTCTCCCTATTCGGTTCCATGGCTGAGTGATGAGTTTTCATCACATCTGCTACAGCTTTGTGCTCCTTTTCCTATAAATTTATTTTAAATCTGACTTCCCAAGCAAAAGCCAGAGACACTCTCTCAATAGCCACCTCAGAGAGCTGGGGAGTCTCAGAACTAGTGCTGAGAACCATAGAGGAAATGGAAGAGCATTTTGTGTGTATTTGATGCCAGCAAAAGTTCTGAGTCCCACTTCTGGGAAAAACCACAGCCCTAAGGATGGTGCAAGCTGAAAGGAGCTCATCTTTGAGACTCCAGTGCTTTCCAAGGTGGAAAGTGAGAGATAGCACAGTTTTATCTATGGAAAGAGCAGATATGAAATTGTAGGGAGACAAAAATAGCAGGAGCTAAAAGAACAACTTATTACAGAAGTGAGAGTTCTTGTCTCTCTCGTTCCTTGTTCTCCTTTCACTGTATTCTTTGAAAAGAGAAAAGCAATCACCAAAATACTTTTCACAAGATCACAAGTTTTTTCCAACTCAGCTCAGAAAAAAACCCTTTAAAATAAAATTTTGAAATATCAGTTTGTAGCATATTACAGGAAAGAAGTCTCCATGGTTCACACAAAAATTGTTGCTGCAAGCCTTCTCTGGGCTACAACTGGAAGATCTTTTCTGGTTTTGATTTTTCCTTTGAATTTCATGTGTTAAATCTCACATATTTCCCAAACGTTTTCATCTTTATTATCTTCTTCCTGATACTGAACCGATAATATGCTTCCTTCTAATCTCTACCTCTAAACATAAACACAGTATATATTTAGTTTATAGAAGTTTGCTAGTTATGAGGGTGTATGGATGATTCATCTCTACTTTCTCCCTTAGCCTTGTGATATTTCTCAGTACATGCAGAAACTGGGAGAAACTGAGAGAGATCAATGTTTCAGTATTAGCCTTTTTATACATATAGGAGTCTTCCTACATTTACATTTACATTTACAGGTCACCCATACTCTACTTAAGCAGTGACATCCAGTGCACAGGTTTGAGAGGGCTTGCAGGGTTAATTCTGTCATTGCTGTGTTGACATGAGGCATGTTACAGCTTTCAGCTGAAAATGTTACTTGTAATCTTTTAATCCCAAATTAGGTCAACATTTTATCAAGTTAATCTAACATGAAGATTAATTAGGCTAGTTAACACACGCACAGAGGTTATTTGTTTTGAGTCTACATTTAATCAAGGAGTTAGTCCTTAATACAATAGACAGCCTCTCCCCTGCCCCCCTAACATGAGCTACAGCTCATTCCATCATTCTGATATCATACACAGTTTAGGACATAAAATTAGGAAAAGGAAAAATTGTATTTCTCATTCACTCCACCTACAATCCCTTGTATTATTAGAGAGATGGATTTTCAAAAATCATAACGTTTTGCAAAGCTAAATCCATCATGGATGGGATTTTTTTCAGAAAAAAAATGCCATTAATATTACAATGTTCTGAAATTTGTTTTTACGTAACTCCAGAGCATTCTGAGATAATTCTTCATCTAAGAATTATCAGCATTTGAAATTCACAAGATGCATGATATTTTCTAAAGCAAGATTGATGCTACCATTAAATCCTTAAGGCTACAAAATGCAGAATGGTGGAAAAAAGAAAGTTAAGATAAATGTGCCAGGCAAAATGGAAATTTTATCAAGAGAGTTTTTGGGTCTGCATTGACGTTTCCCTCAAAATCAGACTGTCTCAACAGCTAAAACTGGCTGCTAGCACACTCACCTGAGACATAAGAACTCTGGTTTGGAGTACAGCTACTGCAGCAGATTTTTGACTCAGTCTCTCAGTCTCAAGTGAATTTTAGTAAACAGCAGACAACTAAAAACTACAAGAAAAAGGAACTTTGTCCATTTTATAAAGAATTTACCATTCTTAAAATTGTTTCCCAACACCTTTCACTTTTGTGGGTACATCTCTATAGTTAAGAAAAACTGTACTTGACAGTAGTGAAAGTAGGAATTTCCCTAGGGCAGGATGTCTTTTAATAATAAATTTTATTTCTAATAGGAGCCTTGAAATTACGTGCTGCATTAATGCAGTCTTTTGTTTGTTTGTTTGTTTGTTTGTTTGTTTTGGTGGTTTTTTTTGTTTTGTTTTGTTTTTTGGGGGGTTTTTTTGTTATCCAAAAAACCTGTTGCTCTTGTGGTCTTTTAAAAAATGAGAACAGTGGCATAAGCAGAATGGAATAAAGAACTGGCTGCTTTCTTTCTTTAACATTTACATACTATATGCCTTCTAATATCCCTTATATCCTTTATAACTTTATCTCTTAGTATAGTTACTCTCAAATTAAATATCAAAAAGAGGAAAGAGAAGGTAGTTTGTGTAGAGGGAGGTGGCATAAATCTGCTAACAGGGGTCATTAGACCGGACAAATGCCTTTCTCCCCTGAGTTTCCTAGATAAGGAGAACCTATCTAGTAGTTAAAAATTCCAAGAGTCATTCTGGATAGCATTACCGACCCCCCTGGGTGTTGCTGCAGAGTTCATGCCCTGTTTCATCAAATACTCAGTGACATTCACCAGAGGCCATGCTAATTATAGGGATTTAGCAGACAATGTCTAAGAACATTTCATCACAAAATAGCATGTCTTTGTCTACAAGTATTGGTTGGTTGATGTGCTAAGTTAGCAAAAAAACTGGAGGT
This sequence comes from Zosterops lateralis, assembly GCF_965231275.1. Classification (NCBI taxonomy): domain Eukaryota; kingdom Metazoa; phylum Chordata; class Aves; order Passeriformes; family Zosteropidae; genus Zosterops; species Zosterops lateralis. The sequence goes on along the minus strand of NC_139766.1, from coordinate 46,463,129 downwards.
AAAATGATTCTGCAGTTTGTTAGTGTATCTTTATGGTAACATTAATCAACATATTGAAATGTTAAGGTACAATCTCCCGTGCCAGCAATACAGTGCTGTTTTGCAATTACATGGAGGAGAAAGGATCAAGGTAGCTTAAAAATTCATGGATTATACATTAGTTCAATGTCTTCTAACCCAATTGTTTTAATGAGCTACATGGTTGATTCACTATAAAACATTTGTCTTTTACTTATGCCAGACCACTTCAGTATTCTCTCGGCTGAAATCAGGTGGGAGGGAAGGGTGTAAAATAAGGGATGCAAATCAAACTTCCATTTTGCTTCACTGCAAGTTGAATTGATGATTGATTTTCAGAGAGCAAAGCTTGTGATTACAGAGTGAAGTCCCTTATTTGAGGCTAAGTGCAGAAAGACATAAGCAAAGGCACAAGTTAGCCTTACTTAGTGCAAGACATAGGCTTTCCTCGTACTATATGCAGGGGCAGGATCTCTCAGAAAGCTGCAAAACATCCAGCTTTTGAACAGCCTACTCTACTCACCTCAAAAGGCTGTGAAGAAAAGTACACTTTATAACTCCCCCAGCAGAGTGGGGCTTAGTACCGGAGGTCACATTGCCATTGTCACTGAAAGCCTCTCTGGGATGTAGGTACATGACTCACTTTGCAGAATGTTGGCAGTGATGGTGTGGTATCTTCAGGGTTTGGGTCCCATTCTGGTCCTGTCATTGCAACACAGTCCATACCCATGTTTTAACTCTAGTTAAAAAAGGCAAAAATTACAGCAGAAAATATTCATTGTCCCACTCACAGTAGCTTATGGGGTTGTGCCCTGTACTATCCAGGTAGCTGATAGGAGGGTCATGCCAGTACCACTCTGATTCTAAGAATACCCCAAGTGATGTGTTCTGTTGAAAACATGTATCACAAATTTATTTCTTCATCACATCCAAAAGGGGATTTCTAGAAGATGGTTTATTTACATATATGAAGGATTCTAGGGATTGTACAAAACCTAATCTAATTTTCTGTTTCCTGTATATCATACTTTTGTTCATACTGCACTTGATTTCTATATTGTGGAATAACTTGAAAATAGCAGCCAATATCTCTCTCTGACACATATATCTCTATTTATACATCAAAATGCATTAAAATTTATTCATCAATTTACAGCAGTTATTATTGGTTTATTAAGCATTTATGTACAGAGGTGTCCCGTCAGTCAGGATGAATTCAGTTGCAGAGGCACAGTACAGTACAGACATTATAAAATTACTCTTCCTGCCTTTTAATGGCAGCAGCAATCACAATTACTTGGTTAATTAAAATTTTGGACTGGACTTCAGTGTCCTTTAAAAAATAAAATTAAGACATAAAATTAGCTTCTATGAAAACATATAGATGTCTAAGTCCACCGGAAATTAACTCAACCACCTACCAATCACCTTGGGAGAATAACTTCAGGTTGGCAAAAATCCATCAGATTTATTAATGTTGATGCAAATAGCAGTGAGATAAATAGGAACAAATGATGAAGCAGAAGAATTTGAATTGGCAAACAGCTAGTGAGACAACCACTAAAACCTGGTGTACAGGATAGAAATCGCCTATCTTTGAATTTCAGGAATTTTTGACTTCACTACTAGTTGTCTTGATCATCAGGCTGATATTGCTGTTTCCTCTGACTCCCCTCATTCCCCTTCTCTTTCTTCACCTTTCTTTCTCTTCTTATTAGCATATTTTCTGCACTGAGGTTCATCTCATTTGCCTATTTATTCTTTTCTGAGAGTGGTTTGTAAAAGGCATTTCTCTCATGCTCTATGTTGTAGCATTTGTTTCCAGAGCTACAAGGGTACAGGCAACACTGATCTCCAAGATATGACTCTGCACTGGGGTGCACAAAGAGTTTCAAGCCATTGTGACACTTTCTGTATCTTCATTGCAGCTTCTCTAAAGGGTTTTAGTGAGAAGAGTCTTTATATCCTCTCATTCTCCAAAGCAAAGAACCTGTCATTTTTACATGGTAAGATATATAAGTGGTAAAGGATTTGGTAGTGGACAGGAAGGAGAGCTTCTGGAGCCAGCTCTCATCCTTCTGCATTCACACAGGATGTAACAGCTTTAATTTAATTTGTCTATTTTATGCTGCCTGACATATGTAAGTTTGAGTAACGTAACCATATACTTTTTGTAAGTATCTTCAACATTTGTATCCTTTTGATTAGATGATTGGAAATAGGAGATATTTAGTTTCATGACAATTGAACTCCCTACTGCATTTATTTCTCTAGCCTCCTTTTAAAAAATCTTTCTTGCAATATCCTATTACTGCAATTTCTTTTCTTTTTATCTGTGGAGGAAAGGCAGGCCACTCCTAGCACGCTCACTGAAAGCTGTCAAATAAATGCATTGGCAGACATGTTCATGTTTAATGGCTCCATGAAGTGTTACTGACAATTCTAATCATAAAAGTTTTGCAGATACACTCAAACCCAGACTATGCAAGGTGAGATCAAGTAATCACACTAGGTTTCACTTTCCAAAGTTGTTTATTGATTTGGGATTTGGTTGGGGTTCTCATTTGTTTGGGTTTGGGATTTTTGGGGGGTTTTCCTAGTTTTTTTCAAATTTAAAAACTTCCTAATGAGTGTATTTGGAGATGTAAGAGCTTATTACAGTTCAATGTGATTTTTAGTTTTTAATGCAAAAGACCATGCAGTGAAAATGCTGAGTCCCTGGGATGTGGAACTGATTTCTAAATTATGGTGCTGAGAAGTCATTGCTTTAGTTAATGAATCAGAGAGTGGTTTGAAGACATACAGATTTATATTATTTGTATTTCCTCCTAAAATATTTCATTATTGTTGTCTACAGAGAGCAGAGACTTTGATCATTTTTAAGTCACTATTTTCCTCTGGTGAGAAAGGAACATTGTATATAAAATTTTCTTCCTGGAGATGGTCCTAAAGAGAACACCCATCTTGTTTTTGAGAGTCCTAGGGAGGCTGCACTCAGTTATACTCTAGTACAAATAGCCTGGTGCACAGAACCCTGTGTAAAGGGAATGTATACAGTTTTATGAGTGGGATTTTTCTAAAACCTTCTGACGTTAAAAGGAGTGCAAAACATGTATTAAAAAAACCAACGTGAGGAAAAATAATAAAAAGAAAGAAAAAGATATAATCTCCAGAGCCTTTTTCCTGTAGGAATTTGTAAGGGGTAGAACCATTTCAAATGCTCACTCACCTATAGGATATAGATTTCTTTTTTCCAAACTAACTTATTGCTTCAGTATATGCTTGCTTAATGGGCTTCTGTGACATGAAAGTGCTACTTTCATGGGACTCATTGTCTTCATCTCTTCCTGCTGTCCTTTAAGTCAATATTAGTTTACAGAGAAGTGCCACAGTGCAATTAATTTGTCCTTCAAAGAATTCAGATTAATAAATCAGTCTCTTTCTCCCTCTCCTCCTCTCTTTTTCTGCACGCTTCATGGTGAGGTAAACATTTGCGACAGCCAAATCTCAGAAGGCTGAAAGATCTAATTCAGAAAGGGCTCCCCAAACAGGATGCTTATCTTAAACATACAAATTTATCCAAACCTTTGCAAGTTTACCTTTTTCCATGTGCCATTATTTTCTTTCCACTTCATTCAGACTATGCTCCTTATCCTCATACTTTTTTTTTAATAATTCTTTTTGTTTAACATGGATAAAATAATTTTTTTCAAAACTCCTCCAGTCTTCACTGTACTGAGCAAAATGCAAACAATTTCTCCATTAATTTAATCTCAGATAAATAGTTTCCTGCCTCTCTATGACTTCCAGTAGCCCTATTTAACTCTCTGTTTTGTTGAAACCTTTCCCCACATATCAGAGAGGCTAACAGTCTCCTCTGCCCAGGCTACTGTCTTCAGATCTTGTTAGTTCTTGGGAACCCCAGGGAGACACCACGTGTTGGGTTGTGAATGAAGTGGGCTACCAGAGAAGGTGACAAGTCGGAGACACGCACCTCATTCATCACATCGCACTTTTAGGTCAGGGCATATATCAGGTCAGGTAACTCACTAGGTCAGGTTGGGGGCTATGGATTCTCTTGAGGTTTATAAGGTAGAAAGGAGAAGAATAGAATGGAAGTTTTGAAGAAAAAATAAAAAGCTGGGGGAAAAAAACCTGATGTATCTCAAAGGACAGAGGTAAAAGATCTTAGAAAAGGAAGAAACCAAGTTTGTCACAACTTTTTCCGAAATCCTTGACTATTTCAGTGATCTCTACTTTCATCTGTATTCCCTTATTTTTCAGACTCCCTTGGCTCTCTCCTATGACTCCAGAGAAACTTGCACCCTCTTTTAAATCTGATTCTCATTCTGCAATGTGGGAAGTTAACGGTAGGGAGAAGGTGTTGCCCTCACTTTCTCTCTCCTACTTTATTTAGAAATTAAGTAATTTTTTGCATACCTTTTGTTCTTCTTGTCCCTTCCACCATGAGTACAAACAGAATTTTCTCTAGACGGTATCAAATAAGACATAAGGAACATACTAGTGTGTTGAATTTCTGAATTTCAGTGTTCCAAGGTTTGCTTTGCTTTGATCTGGGAGGGGAAAGGAGGGTATTGTTTTGAGTACTAGATCACCAGCATTTCTGAACACAAAGATGGAAGTTATTCCAGTTTGAATCCACTACTTCAGCTGTTACTGTGGAATAAGTAGAAAGCAAAAATAGCAGCAAGTCTTACAAATGCTCTGCACTTAGTGCTGCATCCTGATGAAATATACTTAGTGAAACCTACCACTCCACCAAATGAATTGTTGACAGGTGTGATCATTGCCAGACTTGAATCATATTCAGCCTTTCATACAGACCCACAGAATATTCTGCTTTGGAAGGGACCCACAAGGATCATTGAGTCTATCTCTAAAGTGAATGCCCTGTAAGAGGTTCAAACCCAGAACCAGGGTTTAATTAGTACCGTGCTCTGACCTGAGTTCATCTCAGGTGCTTCTATTTGTACTGGAAGGAGAATGAAACATCTCTCTAAATGAAATATCACATGCTCATTACAGTAGTGTCTTGACAATAGAGATTCAGAACTCTTTAGGAAGAGGGAAAACCAAGTTCAAGTTACCACATCCTAAAGGTTTTACCAAAAGCTCTAGAGAAAACCTAGAAGCACAAAGATTCTGCTATGTAAGTACAAATAGAACTTGTTCCCTTGACAAGAAACAGTTACTGCATGATCAGATATACAACTTTTGGAAGTTTTTGATTTTTGTAGAGATTTTGCACCCAAAATGGAAGGATTATATTTCAGTGATTGCTTACAAAACAAAAGGATGTGAACAATCCAAAATCCTCAAACCTTGTTAATCAGTTTCCTCTATGGCAATATTCAGGAAACGTAAACTTAGATCTTCGAAGTGTTCTTGGAGATTTCAATTTCAAGGGGTTGTGTTCAAGTACAATAGCACCCTATTCACTGCTTGAAGAAAACAGCATTCATTATTCACAGGGTCCTTTTTGCTTGGGGGAAAAATCTAGACCATGAAGTTTGACTGTTAACTCAGCACTGCCAAGCCCACCACTAAACCGTGACCTCAAGTGCCACATCTACACATCTTTTAAATACCACCAAGGCTGATGACTGTGACTTCCCTGGACAGCCTGTTCCAGTGCCTCACAACACTTTTGGTGAAGAAATAATTCCTGATATGAAATTCATTCATCCTAAACTCAGAGATTACATCCTTGAACATAGGCCTCTTCAAAAGCGCGATGCCTTTGTGCTCTTCTTGATATAACAGGAATAGAGAAAGTACTAAGAAAATGGAGAATATGGATCTAGAGGTTAATGTGGGAACTCACACTCTTCACAGAATCACAGAACAGGTCAGATTCAAAGGGACCACCATGGTGCAACCTCCCTGCTCAAGCAAGGTTACCCTAGAGCACATGGCAGATACATCCATTTTGTTTGGGCTTTTTTTTTTTTTCCTAAAAAGCAAAAGATATATAACATAGAAAATGTAAAAAGGAAAATATGTAAGAAGATCTCTTTCCAAAGCTCTGCAAAAATGTAATCATTAAAAAGAGAACATTTTATATTTATTAAGATTTTTTTTCTCTTGTGAATGCAAAACCAGTTAATGGCCCCAACCTAGTTTTGTCAGTGTGCCAAAGTCCTAATTTTTTTTCACAATCTCTGCTCAAAGTGAATAGAAAATTTTAGGACATAGAACTCCATAAAACAGCATCCGTATCCCTTTACATATGTGTAAGCCCTTAAAACAAAAATGAAGTCATAGTTATCAGACTGTTTCCTACAGGTATTAACATTCATATATATCAAATGAGGAAAGCCTATATAAATCATGAGTGAGCTTCTCAGTCCCACCATCATGGTTTAATCCAGGTCTTAAGCTTCTGAGGGAAGAGAAATATTCTCTCAAAGGTTATTTCCATATCTGTCAGTCTCCTACATAAATGACATTACAGGTGGTAAAATATGCTCTTCTGAGCAGGCAAAATAAAGGGGGGTTCCTTTTGGAAAGTTAGCTGGTAAAGTTTAAAAAACTACTTGACATTTGCTGCAGAACAAATTTGTGTGCAAGCATTGTTGAGCAAAATAAAAATTCTCTGCAAGTTCACACTCATTTTATGGTAACTTATTTATTAATCCATAAATATTACATAAACATGTGAAATACCAGTTTTAAAAAGTGCCAATTTTTTTTAAATTATCCTCAAAAATGGAATGAGGAATCCAGAGACTCCTTCTGATTATTAGACCTATGATGAAGGCAAAAAAGGAATTGCCATGAAAGAGGAAGTAGGGAAGGAAATGTAGTGCAAGTTCAAAGTGAACTGGTGGCAAGCCATCAACTGAGGATTTAGGAAAAAGAAAAGTGGTAACTAAGCTTGCTACTAGGGCTGGATGAAAGCTGAATTTTCATTCATTCGATAATATTGCTATTATGTTGGTTTTTTCCTGAGGTAAGATGAAAAAGCAAAATAGCAAACATTCTTTTCACAAAACAAAGTTCCAAAAACGATTAAAAATATTCCTTTTCTTTAGTCAATATATCATTATCATTTATCACAATGATTTATTGCAGTATCTCCCTCTCTTTCTAGCTAAAGTGTTTCATAATTGTCAAAAAAATCTTGACAAAAAGTTCTACAACCAGCATTCGTATTTGAATCCTCTTTTTGGGGATTGTCTCTCTCTTCAATATTTAAGACATTTTGGATGGAAAATATTGGTAGGAAAATTTATTGATTCATAGTATGTAAATGTGAAAGAAAAATATACAACTCTGCTAGTCCCATACTATTTGCTATTAATTATACCATGTAAATTAGTTCTAAAGTATCAACATCTGATCTTGAAATAGAGAATTTATTTACCCCTGTTTAAAAACTAGATATTTCCCTAATTAATACAACATCATTTAAAAACAAATTAAAGGGGATTTTCTGAGTGGAAGTTGTTAGTCTTACTGGTGAGACATAGTACTACAACTCCTGCAGCAAGCAGTAATTTTTTCCCTAGCCGCATATTCCAGTCAAGCTGAGATCAAACATCCTGATTATTTTCAGCAGAAGAATCTCTGAAGCTTATTGAATTATTCTGCAATATTACTTACTGTTTGGCTTCTTGGGACTTTGCACTGTTTCTACTCAGTACTCAGCTGGAACCACTTTCTAGGAATTTCACTAGAAGATTTTTTTACCAGTTTAATCTGTATTTCTTTCCTTTTTCTTATTTTCCTGTGGTCCTATTTTCCACAATAAATTATTTATTTTTTTTATTTATAATTTGTGTAGCAGAGATTCTATGACCAATCAGAAGCACCACAATTTTTCTTTGTATAAGGATCTACCTTTCTTAGGGGTAGATATGAATGCCATGTCTGGGAATAAATTTAAGTTTAGATTTGCTGCTTTATGAATTTGGCTGTATTTATACAAAAAGAGAAATTATTGGGTCCCCATATACACAGCCTTACTTAATGCTTAATGTTTAAAGCAAATGTCTTCTTTTTTGTTTCCTTTTGCCATTCCTTTTCTTGTGTTTCAAATCCACAGTATCTGTCAGATTTTTATGGCAGAAGTTAATGAATTTCTCCTCTGATAATAAAAAGTAAAAACCTGGGTTTAATTCCTTGTTTGAGCTGTTTACATTTATTTGTGGTACCAAACTGAAAAACCAGTATTTATAACCCAGAGGAACTACAGTTAGAATTAAGTTGAGTGAGTTACCCTACGATTTTGATAGTGGACATTATTTGGTGAAATGATGGGACAGACTGCTATTTTACCAGCTACCTCATCAAAGCATAGTGGTTTTCTTCTCCACTGTTAAAAGAAACTGATGGGAATTGGGGAATGATAGAGAATATTCTTAATTCAGGCTTTGAAATTTGGATAGTCTCAATCTATTAATAAAAGAAGAATATTGTGACCATATGTCTCATCTGCCCAATATTTAGTTTTAAAATCATGTGATGCTACATACATGCACAGGCTGCATTCATGAGTCTGGGAATTGCCAGTGGTCATAAAGTAATAACATTTTTCTTACTCTAAAATACCACATCAGAAGAGGCTGACTGCAGCTTAACAATAACTAATTTACCTTTTTATTCTTATAAAAATTGCTGGTGATTGTGAGAGAGATACTCTACTTTTAGTTCCTTTAAAGTGGATTTTTCTATCGTCTATATTTACTTTGCTGCAATGCTGATCCATGGCACTACTGAAACGCATTCAATTACAATAGTGAATAATAATTTATCATAGTTTCATTCCAAAATAAATGAATAGTCAGATAAAATCCCAAAGGTCAGGGAACAAAGTGAAACAGACCACCTGGTCCTGGAGCTGCACTGAGGGAATGGTTTCTCAAGCAGAGACCCTTAAGGTGGGGAAAAAATGTTCCTGAACTGATCACTAGGACATCATGCCGTTGTGACGATTATGATGTAGATACTGCTAAGATTGGAGATGGAAATGAGTCCTACCAGCGAGTTGGTGAATCTGGATAGGTTTGTAAGGATAACAAAGAATCTGAACACAATCCAAGTTTTAGATTGTTTCTGTGCAAATTTGCAGCATCTGCTAGTGTTGGTACAAATCCAAAGACTGAACTGGATCCTAGTCTGGTGCCCGTTTCATGAACAAAATGAGAGGGGATTGGCAACAAAAATTTGACTTGGAGGAGAAAAGGATATCTTCTGCCATTAATTTGCTCATGCTGTACCGAATCTGAGCACATAAGCAGGACTGCATTCCACCTTTACAACCTCTTTCCTGGTTCCAAAACAATGAGGAAATTCTTCCAATCTCTGACATGCAGGTTAATTACAGTTTTACCTTTTGGTTTTGTTTCTCACTAGGAAGGTTGTTTTGTGGACAAGCATTAGCTAAACTGGTTCTTTAAACACACCATCTCTCTGCCCTACTCTGACCTGAATTTTAGGTAGAGAGCTGTCTTACTAATGCTATGCTACTTAAGTGAGCTTTGTGCTGGGGCAAATACCTAGTGTCTTTATTATCCATTTCTGGATGCAGAGCAGATGATAGGGGATACAATAACATCACCCAGGACACCTTCCTAAATTATTGTAGAGTAGATGGCAAGAGAGTTAGATCCTCCATTTTGGGGAATAGAGCACCTTTGTTTTGAAAAATTTCAGAGGGAACTGAACTTAAAGTTATTTATTTCAAGAATGGCTTGTTCCTGGAAGGTGTGTGTGCTGTTGATTCACCACAGCATGATTCAAATATCAAGTCAGTGTGTGGTTTGAAATGTTTTCTCTATCTCAGGGCTGGACATGCTGGGGTACATGCTGTTGTTTATTATCTGTAATCATAGTCAGACTTCAGTTGTGCAACTACGGACTGGGAAGTGACCTTTCCTTCCAGCCCTATGTAGCTCTACAGTTACTGCATTAACCTTGCAAAACAAAGGTGGTTAGCTTGCCTGACCTTACAAGCCATGTGTGAAATCCTCATATGGCTGAACTCTTTTTGACTGAATATGCAGTCTAGAAGTGTGGCAAACGGTGGTTGGTGCCCCAGAGCCCATTTCACATTCAGGACACCAGTTGGGAGTTTGGCCAAGCCCCAGCCTGACCCAGTGATAGCAGTGTCTGCTGGTTCATTTCCTCCTACCAGTGACAAATTGTCTGTTCTGCTGCTCTTTGCTGACCACAAGTTCTTGTCTCAGCACAAATGTTACAATTGAATTTCTTGCAAGCCAGATGTGGCCTGTGGACTACAGGCTCACCATCCTGGTTCTGTGGAGGAGGAAAAAGGAGTCTGTGAGAAAAGAAAGTACTTTTAGTGGGTTGGAAAAGCAGTTTCACTTGTGCCAAGAGCGCAAATGTAAAAATATGTACCAAGCTTGCAGGGAAATAGGACTGCCAAAATATTCATTGAACAGAAACATACAAATAGTTGTGTGTCAATATTATCAAATACTGTATTTGATTTTATGGCATAATTTTATAGAAATATGTAAAAAAAATATTCACAATTCATATAATCTTTTATACTTTGTAGTATGTGTAGGCTATAATGCATATATCAGTTAATGAAAAATTTTAACTTTGTAGTAAAAACACATATATTTTCTCAAAATGAACTGCTAAAGGGTTAGCTGTCCCTATCTAGAAATTGCAATATATTCCCAATCTATAGTTATACACAATTTTGTTTATTTTGCACTAACTGCCACCTTTTTCCTAATGAAAAAAAAAGTGATAAATGCTTTGCCTCTGAAATTTTAACACAAATGCATTCTTCTTTCAATGGGGAAGATAAAATCTTGCACTATTTTTTTTTTTCGATCATGCACTTTTTTCTTCTTTTACTTTCTCAACTTTCTATACTTCATCTCTCAATCATTTTTTTTATCTTCCAATCCCCAAAAATATTTTGTCAGGTAGTTAATACTGGAATGTTAACTACCTGACAAAGAATAACTTCTAAGTCAATAGCAGGTGTTGACTTTGATCAGCTTGCAGTTGCTCAAACAAATGGAATACAGTGTTGTTTCACAATTTAAGGGTGGAGGAGAACAGATCATTCACAAGTTATATTTATATTTTTTAAAGTGTTAAACTTATGCTGCACTATCAAAAATTTATCACAGGTAGAAGTACACTGAGCTGCTTAAAATCAAGTCCATATAGCCATAAAACTCTGAGACAATATATTCCATACTGATAAGATTCTCTTTCTGGCAGACTTGTATTTGGGGGAGGGTTGTGGAGGGGGCCCTTGGAAAATTATTTATTTTCCAAGTAATGTTCCATTTTTTTGAATGAGCAGGAATGGTTTTCATGAAGTTAATTTTTTTTCCAACACTGTTTTTGGCATGTTTCAAAATTCCATTCAATAATACTAGGAATAGTATATACTGGGAAGGTCAAAAGCAAAGGGAAGAAATGAAGCTTCACAGAGGGTAATAGTGAACCATTCTAAATTGATTAGGAAGATGAAGGAATTTAACACATTATAGATAAACTCTATAAAGAGAAATAGCTATAGGAAAAGTTCAAAATGGCAACAGATATAGTCTGCACACACAGACTGGAAGATAAGATAGTGTCTGTGATACAGTGATAATAGAATACATATTGTGTAATGCTCAGAGCTAAGTCTTATCCAGACTATCCTTCACCTTCATATACCTGTCCAGCTCCAGAGGAACATACTTGTATATCGATTGATAAGTATGTGTGTATGTACACAGACTAAAAAGCTTTTTCTAAATGTATGTGACATATCATTAATTGTACATTGAGTTCCAAGATGAAAAATTAATACACGCACACACCTATGCACAAAATATCTGTTAAAAATGCCACAGTGTAGTGGCCATTGTGTCATTAAAATTTATTCTTGGAAGATACTTGCTAAAAGCATGTATGTTGACTAACTCGACTCTGCAATCTGCCACGTATTCATAAAGGATTACTATGTACAGTTTCATTTACATTGAAGAATAGTATTTCCAAGGAGAAAAATGAAATAAGCTTTTGCATATACAGGAATAAAAAAGTGGGCAAAGCCTTTCCTAATTAGTGCTTACAGAAATTTTAAAAAGGAACTCAAAACTGAAATAGACTTGATTTTATGTACACTGGATCTTAGCATTATTAAAGTCTGTAAAACTAAAATTCAGAGGCTGAATTTTTGAAATATAAGAAAACTGCATTTGATTTGATGTGATTTAGAAGTATAAAGCCAACTGTAGCCACATCCATCGTGGGAATTGAATGTGAAATATTTTCATTACTAATATGGTGTTGATGGAAATCTTTTATGATTTTGGCATGCTTACTGTCAGATTAAAAAGCATGAATATAGTAAGAAGAATGGATCTATTATTTGTTCCTATTTCCCTACCTGTCTGTGCAACTATTCTATTAATATCATGACAGTATATTTGAGTAATCAAAGATGTCTGCCTGATTTTAAGGGCTCTCTAATAATCAAGATGAGGAAAAATTGCAAACTGTTATGACAAAAGATACTTTGAGGAAAGCAAATCTTAAAGTGTAGAATGTGATATCCATATGTTGTTGTAGATTAAATAAGCAGCACAGATCTGTCTAGTATTGACAGAAATTGTATCTTTGGAAGCAGGTCTTATAAAAAGCATGGAATTTTTCTGACTGAAGATCCTTTCTCATCAGAGAAGCCAATATTTAGGTAGGACAATATATAATATTTTTATATATATATATATATATATATATATATATATATATATAATATTTAGGATGTTTATTGCTGGTCATTTCTATATTTATCAGCCACCTCACCCCCTTTGCTGGTACTCCTACAATGACTGTTTCTCAGAAGTATTATTTTTCCAGACTGTTAAGCATTTAATTATTTAGCATAGGTAAAGCAGAGGTTCTCTTTCCCGAAGTTCACGGTTATAAAGAGAAAATGTGGAAATATTATTACTTCATAGTATATAGTGGAAGTATCTAAAATGTTCTAAACCAATCTCATCTCTGCTCTACAAGCAGTGGAGAGCTACTTGACAGCATTTCATTTAACAGCCATTGCAATATTTAGTATGTGATCATTGTGTTCTTCATGGAAACGTGACAGAATGTGTCAAATTCCTCTCATTCTCTCATTCTCGCTTCTTTTTTTCCTTATTTTTTTACTGTATATGCCATATCCCGTTTCAGAAGAGCAATCAGTGACTTCAGACGTTTCTCAGGGATTATCACACTATTTGAGCAGCTGTATATCCAAGGCATCTAAAAATGCCCCAGAAATGCTTTGTTTGGAGTTCTTGCTGTTAAAATGGGGCTAGAAGTATTCCATCTTGCCTCCTACTTGCTGAAACAGGCAGATGTGGAAAAGAGGCAAAACAACAGATTTATTCTCATTCACAGTAGAAAATCAAAGGAGTACACACTACCTGAAAAATTGTATCTGATTTATGGACTTGTTCAGTCTCCCTGAGTTCCTGTTAACTTTGGGGTGTAGGAGGGGTAAGATTCATCTACACTTCACAGTATCTATCCAACCTCTTTCACTAGGCACCTGTCACAAACAGTTTGCTATTTTGCTCTGAAGTGCAATGGATTGCAAGAGAAAAATAAATCTCTATTTTTACCTGCTACTGAGAAACCATGAAGGGGCCATTTAAAGAAACTAATTTATGCAATTTAGGTTTGTGTCATCACATCCATTTATCAGAAGTCCAATGTAGTGGAAAAACTTCCCCTCCTGAATTGTTTTCCTGAGATTTATTGAAAGAGGCCTAAAGTACCAGAATGTACTTCAGAGGTAGTTCTGCATTAGTGACTGAGGCTGACTGCAAGTGGAGATATGATGTGGCATTTTGCCTTGCTTTTAACAGCTTTGCATCCCAATGTTGGTCTGAGTTAAATCCTTTACTTGTTCCCATCTTTTAATTTGGCTTTTTCCATTATGAAGTCATGATGTGAAAAAAATCACAAAAAAGGTATGCCCCGAATTAGGCACGACCTTTTGCTGCCATGCTTATATGGATGATTTTAGTGATGCAATATACAGTGTTGCTTAAAGTGCTTGTTAACTATTATCTCAACATTTAGACAGAGCATGGCTAGTTCTATTGTATCCTCTATCTGCAAAGTGGAAAGTTTGTGTGGGCAGAGAATTTGGCCCTAAACCAGAACATATTTTTACTTCTAAAACTATCAGGAAAATGTGGTGGGGTTTTTTGTTGGGTTTTGTTTGTTTTTGTTTTTTTCTTTGTTTTTGTTGGGGTTTTTGTTTGTTTGTTTGTTTTGTTTTGTTTTGTTTTGTTTTGTTTGAACAATGTCCAGCACAATTTGAACAATGTCCCTTTTCCTGAAGGCAGTGTCTTGATGGAAATATTAAGTAGCAATAGAAGTACAAGCCTTTTCAAAAATTGTATGAGCAGTACAAGCACCTTGTCTGCCTGAAAACATTTGGTCATTTGCAACTGCCTTGACTTTGAAAATATAATGGAAAAATAGCCTTGTTTTTTGCTTGTTCTATGAGCTGTTGTACTCCAGTGGCCCCTTCTCACCTTAATTTCATCCCTCTCCTAGTATAAATCAAATTTTCTTGCTCAGACACTGTCCTATCTTTGGCTTAAAAATTCAATTTATACAGGAAACTTTGCATAGCTTGTATCACAAAAGCCTCTCACAGACTCCACAGCTACATGCTGAAGATACAGTAAGATTGGAAAAGTAGAAAAACATTCCTGCTTGACATGGATGGGAAAATAAGAATTCATATTTTCATCCTCTATCATGTTTTTATGAAGTAACAAGTTCTTTTGTTATGTTTCCCTCCTCTGCATGGCAAAACTATTCAGAAATTTTTGAGACATGGACACAATATTTTCCCTTTTTTGCCCAGGAAGAATTATCAAAGCTTTTATGTTCCATAATAATGCTCTTACTAGAGTGAATTTTAATAATTTCCATGCCTGTAGAGGTCAGATGTAGAATACCCATCAGGAAAACAATTTCTCATCACTTTGAGTAAAAGCAAGGGTGATGTTTTGCCCTTGTGAATGGGCATTTGCTTGACGATGTCTCAGTGCACCCAAAAGTCTGCAATTCCCTGGTGGAACATGGAGCAGAGAAATGTGGATACAAGGAAAGGATAAATAAAAAAGAATGAGGACTAGCACAGGGGCAGGGAGTGATTGGAGAGCTTCTCTGTTGACATATTTAGTACCTCATAGAGGTAAGTCCACAACTTCCAGATACCTGTGCTAGAAAATAGCCCATTGTAAACAGCTCTATATAGAAAAGATCATATATCTTTTTTAAAGCTCAATTTTTCCACACTGCTGGACTTTTGGAGATCACTATTTTGCAGGTGTAAAATCTGTCAGCATAAGCTTTTCTGATCTTCTCCATCAAATCATACTCCTAGTAAGTTCATATTCTCCTGAGGGGAAATATGGACTTTGGCAGCTTGCCATGTGAGCACCTGAAGAGCATGGCCTAAGAACCTGTAAAATTCATTTATATTTTAATGAAACCCCTGAAACTTAAAATAGTAACTCAGCTGAACAAACCATGACTCATAGAAGGACATTTCAGTTTGCTGTTGATTGCTGTACATTTTTACTACTAGAGTGGGTGATTCTTCTCAATTGATTGGAGCCAATGTGGATCTTTGGAGTGGGGATGTGGCAGGGAGACCTCTAGAACCATGTTAGGTCAAAAATGACCTCCTGGATCACTTGCTCTTGTTAGACAGCAAGTAGCACATCAATCTTCCTGTTGCCCACAAAGCCCAAGGGATTGCTGGGATATAGACAAGGCAGGACTCCTTGTCTTAATCCTTATGGGTAAAGGAGTTGGAGTTGTCTTTCTTAATAGAGAATCAACCCTCTCTTTATACATCATCTGTAAACACCAACCTTTGTATAACAATTTTGGGGATGGGGATAGTAGTTTTTTATGGTTTTGTTGGTTCTACTGCCTGCTATGCAAAACTATACCACAACATTCCTGGCATTTCAGAAGCAGGTTGATCCACCTGGGCTCATAGTGAAATACTGTGTGATGGAGATGAGAGGCCACTGACAAGGCCAATGCCATTCCAGAATTGTGCAGCTGCTGCCTTTGGGAATGCTGGTAAAACCTACTGTCATGGGAGCACATGAGCAGCCAGGCCATTGTCTTGACAGCCTTGTGTCTTAGCTCCAGGAAGAGCTGAAGTATTTCTGGCATAGGCTATTAATGGATAAAAAGCATGTTATCTTCATAGATCAGTCTGCAGTGTAATGTCCCAGGTTAAAGATGAGCAAGAAGCACTTCAGAAAAGCGGGGGAGGGGGCTGGAAAACAATAAATTGAGCCAAGTGGGGTCTGTACCTTATATTTTTACTGGCAGAAACAGCTACAGTCTTTTGAAAAGCTTCAGAGTTCTCAACTTACTGTGAATATCTCTTGGATCAGGCTATCAAAATGCAGTTTTAAAAACTCAAGGGATTCCGGATATGGAAATTATTATGGCATATACCAGACAATCCCAAGATTTGTTTTAAAACTTCAGAGTCCTATAAACAGACTCTTCTGCCTTCTTGGTATTTGTACTCTCTAATTAAGTGTCCAGGGAAGATATGGGACGTGACTTCGATGTTTATATGTCTAAATTCTTATTCCACTTCTGTGGTCTCAGCATCACTTGATTACTGCACTTATTAGTAAGCTCTTGTTATTATGTTTTCATATGTTCCATTTTTTCCACACTACATTGCCTGTGTTGGAAGCATTTTTTCAAAGGAGAAGAAAGGAGTCTGCTGAAAAACAGTAACTTTTTGTTTTATAACAATCAGTAAATAATTATGTACTCATTTTTATTTTATTTAGAGAAAAGTAGGGAAGGGAGAAGAAGAAAACCTCTTTAGACTTAAAGAACACATGAAAGTGGGTTGCTATAAGTATTTTAATAGAAATATACAGAAGAAGGCAGAAGTATTTGTTAGTGTAAAGAAAATATCAGATGGGAAACCAACCAGCTCTGTGTTTGCACTCTCTTAAGACCAAGGAAATTTTTTTTCTATATTAATCTTTAAACAAAATGAAAAAAAAATATAAATTTAATACATAAATTAAATATTATAAAATTAAATAGCCTGAGATATTAAATAGCCTGAGAGCCGAATAGCCATTTCACATATACTTATTCACACCAGCTCCTTTTTGGCCAGTGGGAATACAGAGGTGTGGGATCAGTTCTTGATTTGTCATCTAAAGAGTATGTAAAAATCATACATTTGCAAGGAAAGACAATCCCTTAATTGCTAGCAGAGGCTGGTGACATATGAAAGTGGGTAGGCAAAACTGTCATAGGTCCAAGACCAGAGCTAGTTCAGAGCATCTGGTAAAGATCACAGTGTGTTAAACTTGCATCTGCCTGTGACACAGAGCCTTGTCTGTTAACTGGAATCCTGCGTATCAAGTTGCACAAACAAATGCAGATTTTAAGATCACTTATAAGGTGGCCACCTTGCAAGCTCCATTCTCTGTCTTCAACTCTTGTGCAGTATCAAACATTCCAGAGCACAGGTGGCTCTTTTATTTGAACAGTGCAAGAGCAAATATATTACTTGGAGTTCCTCCTTCATGCCTTTCTCTATATGTATATGCATATATTATTCAGCTACATACAAACATCATCTGTTTTGCATATCTGTAAATGATAAGGATAGTATTGAACAGTAATTACATATTTATCTAAAAAAGTTCTCACGATATTGCAACAAATGCGAATAATTAGAGCTCTTGGAAGAAATGCTTGTCTAAACTATGAAGCAATGCTTTACAGGTTTTCACCCTTTTCAGATTTTCCAAAAAATCAATTTAGTAAAGCAAGATATGGACTGATTCTCTGATTGTAGTGACTTTGAAATAGAGCTCTTATTTTTATTCTGTGGCAGGCCAAGAAATTCACACCTTAATAAGACAACCATTGTATATGTGAATCAGACAGAATTCTTCCTACTTTCCAAATTTGTGCTTTTGTTGGTTCTTTTCTAGTTAACAAAACCACACAATTTACAGACATTAAAATCTAGTACCTTGTTCAGATTTACTCACCTGCAGGTACAATGCATATTCCCTTTGATACTATAGTAAACTGATGCCAAATTCGAAACTTGACCCCAACATTGTGTACCAACATTTCCATCCAGTGATGGATGGCAGCTGATCAAAAATGCCACATTGCGACATTTTACTTAGAAAGCCAGCAAGGAATAAGCAAACTGTGTGTGCAGTAACATAACGTCACTAATATGTAAAGCCTTTATCAGAATTCCTGCTGAAGGTCTTTTCTGACATGCACCAGAGTAGAGTTTCAGCAATTAAACATCTGAAGAGAGGACTGCAGATATTATGGTGGTTTGTGTATGTACATGGGTGGCTGGATGCGCCCTCAGAAGGACACAGAGCCTGTGCAGCTTCTGTCCTCCCATCAGCTTTTAGGGTTACTTTTAGGTGACATTAACTCAGGAGATGAATGTGAGATAATCTACTACTGCTTTCAGCTCAGACTGAGGAGATTTACCAGGCAAAGGTAAAGCCAAAACCTGGAAACAGCTGGCAGACTCACAGGTTAAATAGAGCTTCCCCTCTAAATAGGTTGCATCAAACAGATACAAAGCTATTTATAGCCTTAAGTTTTTAGAAATTAAAAGCTGCTTGAAGTTGAACTTACATTGAATCTGCTTTAAAAGCTCTGTCTAATGCTTTTGTTGCTTTATCAGTTTGTTCTGGTAAAACAGTTGTTTAATGTGTTATATGGAGATCAGCTTTGACAGTATTCTGTTAATGCAGGTCTCGGAGCAGATAGCAGCTGAAGCAAGAATGTTGCATAGGAAAAGTTACCTCATAACAGAGTCCTACATAGTTAAGTTTTGTAGTTAGATTTATATGCTGAGAAATCAAGTAATCACTGATATTTCATGCAAGTGTCTCCAAAGCTTGGATTTAACTGGATCATATCAACTGAGGGACAAGAAACAGAAACAGCTTTCTAAAGCTGGAGAAAACAGGACAGGGTAGGAGTGCAGTACAGGAAGAAATTATGTGTGATGCTCATGGCATCTGATTTCAATATGATGACTTTTTCTGCCCTCTTTGAATGTGTATCTGAAGTATGCCATTTGTTTTAATGTCCATGGATTGCCTGGTTATTAAATTAAACATGACCTTTGCATTTCTATCAACCTTAGAAAGAACTGTTGTTTTTGTAACTTTATAGATGTTTTTGTCAAGTATATTTATAGCCTATTTATTCAAATAGTTCTCATTATCTTCAAAAGATATTCCCGCAAGTCTGGCACCTTGCAGTAGCTTTGTACCTTTGCTGTAATTTAAATGAA
The DNA here is from genome assembly GCF_965231275.1 of Zosterops lateralis. Taxonomy (NCBI): domain Eukaryota; kingdom Metazoa; phylum Chordata; class Aves; order Passeriformes; family Zosteropidae; genus Zosterops; species Zosterops lateralis. Next base: position 46,443,730 of record NC_139766.1, on the reverse strand, counting down.
GAGTTTGAAGATGATAGTTTCTTTTCTGCTCTCTGAGATACGATCTTTCTGTCCTTACCCCTATCTATTTCTTCCCTGGTATTCTGGCTGCCAGTTTTAGTTCCTTGGACAGCACTGTGGCCTTTGAAGTCAGAAGAAGAATGTATCTTTCCACATGATCAATAGGCATTTGGCCACCACGTCTCTGCAACGCTATTTTTAAAAATAATTACAGAAGTTTCTCCTGAGAGAGAGGAAAATAAATTCTTTAATGGTTAGGCATTCATCAGATGAGACTGAGATAAGAAGATGAAATAGGGGGGCTGGATCAAACTGCTAAAGCATTAAATTTTTATGCTTTTATTTTAGTATGTTTTGTTAGATGAGTTAACACTTGTCCCATTTGTACTGTATTGGAGTTTGGGGTTGTTTTTTTTTTTATTTTAACATAGTCTTCCTTTTCTCAGTTGCAAATAAAAAGTAGTGAAATGTCAATATCTCCCCTTATATTGTAGCTTTTTCAGAAGTAGATTCAAGCAGACACATCTTGTTCAGGGAAATGCTACAGTTCTGACAGCCAAGGATCCACAGGCTTGGCTTAGTCAGGAAGCTTTAGGGGACTAAGAGGCAAATGCAAACAGGGAGAAGAAGGGGAGGCAGCACGAGAAAAATGAAAATGAGGCTTATTTAAATAAAAAAATCCCTAGATTGTGGGAGATTCAGAGGACAGACAGTTGGCAGTGAAAGCCCAACTGATGGACAAGTTAGAAAAATAGACACATTGTTAATTACTGCACATGCTAATAGGTGGTAAATAGGGAATGAGTTTTTTAAGTTTACTAAAAAATTGCCACAATTAGCACACTTTTTTTACTGTGAGTACATGTAGTGATGCACTAAAGAAGATTAATTATGACTGCAATGTATCTTTTCAGAGTTGGCTACAGAGAAACAAATTTACTAGAGATGTATAATGAAGCTATGACCTGCTTGAAAGGCAATAAAAACATGTGTTGTAGACACCTAATAAAATACATGTACTTTTTTTTAATTAAAAGTATTTAGTTGAAAAAGTGCACTAATCATAAATTGGATTTTTCCCATTTTATGTAATTCACATTTATTTAATTTAATGGAGGCTAGACATCATATCTTCATACTCTCACAGATTAAAAAATTGTGCAGATTTTAGTGTAAGTTTTGTAAAAGTGAGGGATCTAGTAATTAATTACTTGAAGGATGAATAAGACTAGAGTAAGGACTGTGAAAATATATAGCTATTTGTAGTAAGGAGCAAGCACCAGGAATATGTAGGATAGCAGAATATAGGAGAAGAAATATGGCAGTCAGTGGCATGGCATGGAATGGCATGGAATATTTTTAGTTGGAAGGGACCTACAAATCCAACTGCCTTGGCACCTCAGGGCTGATTGTTAGGGGCATTGTTCAAATTTCTTTTAAACATGACAGGCTTGAGGCTTCAACCACCTCTCTAGGAAGCCTCTTTCAGTGTTTGACCAATTTCTCAGCAAAGAAATGATGCCCAATATCTAGTCTAAAGCTCCCCTGATGCTGCTTTGAGTCATTCCCATGTGCCCTATCACTGGATTCCAGGAAGAATTCAGTAGTTTTCTCTCCACTCTCCCTCCTCAGGAAGCTGCAGAGAGCAATGAGGTCACACCTCAACCTTTTTTTGTCCAAACTTGACCAACCCAAAATCCTTAGTTGCCCTTCCACAGGGCATGCATTCTAGCCTTTTCTCCAGCTTTGTTCCTCTCCTCTGGATATAATTGAGTACCTTAACATCTTTCTTGAACTGTGGGGCCTGAGCTGATTATGTAGTGACAATGTAAATTATGTCTTTTAAATGAATCTCCTTGCCTGTTTCAATTATCAATGTAAAGGGTTCTGAATATTCACCAAAAAAAAAAAAAAAAAAAAAAAAAAAAAGGCAAGCAAACAAAAAACAAACAAGCAAAAACTAGAAATAAACAAGCCTAAATTGGTAAAAAGTGTGAAAATTGAACCAAATTTATGAGTAAGAATTTCTGATTCCCAGAACTATTTTTCTTGAGCCTTTATTGTTACTCCTGTAAGAGACAAGCGTATCTAGAGGGAATTCCTTAAGGCAGATGCTGCCATCTAGAGAGAAGCAGAACGAAAGTGCACAATTTAACTGATACAATTTTCATTTACAGAGACACCCAGGAGAAACTGGACACAGAATGTCCACAGAATGGACTGCAGTGACAGAGATGGGAGTCATTGGGATGTCTTTTCAACAGCTGTTGACTGAAAATATTCAGGTAACTCCAACAGATGCTGATCAAAAAAACCCTGAGAAAATCCTGACAAAGGATTTTGAGTCTGTATTAAAGATACTGAATAGGCATTTAGCTTCTTAGCCAGTTAAAATAATTTCATGTTGCACGTTTTTTTCTCAGTGTTTCCTTTTTTTTCTGAGAAAAGCTGTCCCCCTAAATTTATTTGGTTTAAAGGAAGAAATGCAAAAGAAGCCTGCACTATATGCAATTTATTGTTCATCTGCCTTTTTTTTTTTAAACATCACAAAGCATCTGTTTACTCTCCAGCTGGTTTTGAGAATTAGGATTGCAAAATTCAAATAGAAGGACAAATGCAAAGAAACCACTAAAAATACCTGAAAGACAACAAAGAAAAGAGGGGATTTACCATGTCTCAGTATATTATGTGTGCAGCTATATAAACATCCCAGTGTGTTCAAAAACTGAGCTATACATGTTAAGCCTGAATGGCAAAAATGAATTCTTGTTGGTGCTTTCAAAACTCTGCTAGCAGTAGCCTTTCTCTGGGTATAATGGAGATGACTCATTATGAACTAGTGACTTAGAAGGGCCTGCAAATAATGCTGCACATGTTCAGCCTTGTTGTGCCCATTCATTTCACTGAAATTATTTGTACAGTTCACTCTAAGTTACTCAGAGTTCCAGTTTGAAACCTTCAAAGGAATAGCAATAAGAGTGCTTAATTTTTTTCAGGCAGATGTGTTTCAATGTCAGTGTGTAAGACTATGCAATGAGTTGACAAGGTCTCTGTGTAGATTATTTTTAATTACCACTTTTCTTTAATGTGTTGTGCCGTTAATGGCTATCTGTGTGTTGTCTTGCTAATGATGTGGGTAAGCAGCACATGAGGAGGAAAATAAGGCAAATTGTCTGCATTTAAATAACATTTGCAATCCAAGACTTTAGAATAGCTTCACTGCTTCTCCCTAAGGGGTGTCTGCAAGTGGAAAAGGGCTATGGTAGAGATCGAATTTTTTCCAATGTATACATGTTTACACGCTTGTGTGCTTACATGGCAGGTAGTTGGCATTTTCATTTGAAAGTGGTTAAGCAGCTGGAGGCACCTTGAAGAAATACCACTAATAGTTTCTTTATCTTAGGTGTATTTGTAACATATAGCAGGTTCTGTGTGCCTTGGGATTTGCTGTGATTTCTGGAAAGGTGTTTGGGTTTTGTGCAAGCTAAAAATATAAAGGTCTTTAGAGCTCTGTAGTGAACTCAAAGAAAATAATTTTATAAAGCAATACTGGTTTTAAATATTGGTAAGTGGGACATTTTCCTAGTGTTTGTAATGCATATTGGCATCAATAATAACTTCCACCTGGAAACTTTTTCACCCTTCATATTTCATATCAAAATCCTTTTCTGTAGTATGATTATATTGTAAATTGTTCGAGCATAACTTACACACAACATGATGGAGTCAGAGAAAGGCTATTTCTGCCCTATACCATAAAGTATTCTGAAATTTCAGAACAGAATATTTTTTTGTCACCACACTTCTTCCTGGACTTTTGATACTGGCATTTCTATCCCAAAACCTTGACATGCTAACCTTATTCTTTGTTTGTTCTTTCAGTCATGAGGCTAGCTGGGTTTTAAGCACCAGACATGGGGAATTGTTGCAGCCCAAAAGCAATGCTTACCAGTCATTTTTATTTCATTGGTGAGGAGGCTTCAAGTTTGAAGCACTACAGGAAGCTGAGGCTATCCCTTTAAATACACAACAAACATAGTAGCTTTTAAAATGTATTTTCTTTCTGGCTGCCACAGAGGATTAGAGAAATGAAATATGCTTTTCATAGTAATGCAAGGACATGTTTTGAAGTGATAGTTCCATATGTTACAACAAAAACAAATAAAAAAAAGAGAGGGGGAGGGGGGGTGGGAAGAAAATCACAGATGCCTGAAAATGATGGGGTAGCTTGTGAGTTTCCACAAATATGTGAAAACTTTCCAAAGGCAAATTCCTGGCTTTCTCTTAAATGCCCACAAGTGTCTTCTGGTCTCTAGCATACGGTAGTGCCTTTCAAAAACTTCAGCCTTCCAGAATACCAGTGATGTAAGTAGAATTCTGCATTCCTGCAGTGGAATATTTTTGCTCTTATTTAGGTTTTGTTTTTTTTTTTTTTTTTTTTTTTTTTTTTTTTTTTTCTTTTTTCAGCTCCTCTTCTTGCACTTCTTCACTGTGATAAGGTCACTTCCCTATAATTACCAGGGAGGTACATCTTAGAAAAAACAGAGAACAATACTTACAATAGATTAAGAATGAGTTTGAAGTAAGTAAAATTTAACTGATAAATTTGGCAAGGAAAGGCAGGATTAGATTCCAGGATTAAAAACCTATCTTAAGGTGTGTGCTTTTTTGGTTTGGGTTTGGGTCTTTTGGCAGTTTGGTGTTCTTTTTCTGTGGGGTTTTTTATTTTGTGTCTCTTAGTGTGTTATTAGAATTGTTAGAGTTAGATTTATTACTTCAGAAGGAAAAGTACCTATATCTTCCATGAGTAGAATTCTTATTGGTGGTCATGAGGAGCATGATGAAACAGCAGGAAAGGAGCTGGACAGGGTGTCTCAGCCAGTCCTGTTTGCATGGGTTAAATTTTTCAGGGGAGGATGCTATTTGGGGTGAGCTTGAGAGACAAGATGGAAACAGTGTCTGTTAATCTGTGTGAGCATCTGTATTTTGCTCAAAAGTCTCTTTAGATGAGAACTGTGCAAATTTTTTTTTCCCAAAGCAAATACAAGGAGAGGAAAGTTGTATGCATTTTGAATGCCTAAGATTCATTCCATTACAAGATGCAAACTTGGTATCACAAGATGCAGTGGAAAATTCCCCACAGATTTAGTATACTGCAGTTTCATTACCCATATTTTCAAATATATTTCCAGAAATGCCAGTATCAACTGGAATACAGTTTATGTTAGAACTTAAACTGAGATGTCTTATTTCTGACATGTCTGGATTGTTGATAGACTGGAGATGGCACAAATCTAGACACAATACATTCCAAACAAATTCAGGACAAAATTTGATTTGATTGAAATATTCCAGAAATTAGGAGCTAGGAATTAAATTTATAGCACTTTCTAGTTTAGATAATCATACAACAGTATAAAAATCCCCACAATTTATTTTCCACCACACTCACTGGGCATATCTTCGACTTTTAAGCAACTTTTTGCTCAAAACAACTGAATGTATGCAGTGCAAATAAATAGACATAGACATGCACGAGTCCAGTGTAAGCTGGACAATGTGCAAATGCTAAATGCATATGGTATAGCTGGCAGCAACATCAGTAAATTTTCTCTCTTGCCTGTTCCAGAACAGTTTGCTGTATACAGATAAGCCTTTCCCTGCTCTTCCTTTCTTTTCAAGTTAAAAGACAATACATTCAGTTCATTCCTGCAAGTGTCTGTTTAGGCTTTGAATATGTGGTCTGCTCTTACACTAGCTGGTCTAGGTTACAGTCCTGTTGGGGTTTTATTTTCATTGACTGATATATTACAATGGTAATATTCTTCCTTTTTTTCCTTTAAATAAGCTGTTTCCAGCCTATGACAGATAAACTTGATCTGTTCATAAGTATGGAACACTTAGAAACAGATGAATGGAATCAAAAGATCCTTTTAACAGTGGTTCATACATGGATATTTTACAGGAACCTACTGTTAGTAGCCTTATTGTGTACTATGTGCCTTTCTCTGTGTATTTATCACAAAATACAAATTCATGCAAATTCAGCTATACTAAACAGCAATGCAGTGCTGCAAGAACAGTGGTAGTTTGTAATTGCTTTTTCATACACTATGTGACTGGACCATAATGTAGGTTTGAAGTTCTAAGTGAAACTGCAGGGTGAAATGATTTATTACAGGATCTGGAATCTGATGAAGACCAGAGCTAAAGAAATTTTATTTTGGAACAAGCAGTAAAAAATCCTGACTAGCTGGGACATTGATTTTATTTTGTCTAAAAGATGGCATCCCTAGGATATAAATTCCTAGCACTATTCCAAAGTGCTTGGTTGAATAATGACATATAGGGAACTCTTCCAACAAATCAATGCCAAGAACATCTATCTCATCAGACAAAAGCATGCCTTGGTTTATAACCACTTTCTGTGACATGGTTTGGGCCCAGTTTTTCTGCTGATTTGTTCTACTTTGTATATTGACCCATTTTGTCTGTAGTAGATTCTTGACAGGGGGGATTATGACCTACACCATTGTGTAACAGAATTATTCTACCCCATCAGATAATGATGATCACAGAGTGACCTACTACAAAGGTTGTGATAGGAGTTCTTCACCTCCCTCTGGAAAATGTGACAAGGAATGAATTGTTGACACGTTTCAAAATACTCAATTCTTTCTTCTGGGGGAAAAAAATCAGTAAAATCCAAAAGAATACTCTATTTTCTGCAAACCAATGAGTTTGTCCTGTGTGTTGAACTATGCCCCCAATCACTCCTAAACCATATTTGTTGCCTGATTTGATTGTCCAGTGACCTGTGCTTGGCTTCTGTTTGTGCTGTCTGGGCTTAATGTTTGGTTTCCATCTATCATGATACTACCTTTCTCCTGAATGATAAACTCTGCATTCAGCTAATAGAAGGAGCTATAAAAATTAACCTAGTTAACTTTTATTGGCTTGTTTTGGTCAACTACAAACAGGGTGTGACAAGACGCACCCCTGACCTGAGCACCTTCATCATCAACTTGTGGCATGTGACCTGCCTGCCATATGCCAGATAGTTAGAGCTGATCTCCAAATGCTATTATCAAAACCCATGCATTAGACAGTCTTTCACTTGTAGTAAAACTTGAATTGGAAGTGGATGAGTTTTAAGTTCTACAGCCTACAAAATAGACCAGGTAGTGTAGCTGTGGAGCTCGACATATCTTCCTACACTGCACAGAAGGGTACTTCCACAAATCTCAATAAACAATTTCTCATTTCTCCATTTCTCTTTGGACTTACTGTCCATTCTCATCTGGAAGACAAATATTGCATTCACAGAGTAGGGCTTGTCTGATTGTGTTCAAGTGTCTACATCTAACCTGGTTGCTGCTGGCAGTCTGTGCACTTAGCAGAAAGTGCAGTGCAGACCACCTTAGTCTGCAACAGTTGTTGAAATAGATCAGATGAATAATTGTCTGTAACTTTTTACAGACTATACAGAAAAAGTAGATGGTCTGCTGGGACTCCCATCTCCAATGTGATCACCTGAAGCTGGGTGAGCTGGATCATTAATCCTTTGTTGGGCCTATTAACACAGCCCTCAAGGTATATGGCTGCTGTGAAAATGCCTTTAGAGTCCACTGCACTTTTTCCCTTAATTAAGCAAAGCTGCTTCTCTTTCAGAACACCTTCCATAGTTTTTGTTTTATTCTCTTCCAGATACATCTTTTTAATACATAAATTAGAAGTGTTTTCAGCCTCCTCTAAACATGGCCCCAGTATTCCAAAACATGTAAATTAGCAGTGCTTTCATCAGGTTCCTTTAAATTTGCAGGGCAGGACTGGTATGCAAAGAACAGCTGTGCTATGTGGATCATTCAACTACCTACACATACCTTAACTTAATTCCTGGCCACTAAACATAATCTCAGGGTCTGGCCTGTAATAGCCACTGTTTCTCATGCTTCAGAATAGGTTCCCTTTCAAATTTTAGTTCAAATCCTGCTACAGATATTCTCTCCTGACAACTGAATTAAGAGAATTTCTGGAGGTGGGAATCTAAGTTTGACAAAATGCAGACAAACTCCAAATCCCTTCCTACTAACGTTTTGCGGCAAGAATCACATTGCTGAAAAAAAAAAAAAATGTTGCCTAAATATTGTATTTCTGAATTTAGTTCTGAATTTTTCTAATATTTACAAGTATTAATTTAGAGATGAATACAACTGGATCTAAAGATTGAGGAACAAAAGCACAATTGAAGTTTGTTAGATGGGAGAAAATGCTAGATGTCTTTAAACATATTTCTAAAAAAGTAGTTAAAAGCAGCTAAAATTATGAATTTAAGTAATAATGTCTGTGTAAAACATGGTTATGCATCTGCGGAAATAAATTCATAGCATGTTTACAGAGCAAAAACTAATACATTGGATTTAAGTGGGAAGTTTTTGCAGCTTTCCGAAATTCTAGGACATCAATTTAAAAATTATTTCAAAATATATTTCAAAAGTGCTGTAAGTATTATTCACATCCAGGTAAATGGACCTTAACGAACTTAAAAATTGCTTTTATCTACCATAGTTTTCACAGACATTTTTCTAGTGTAGTGATGTGTAATTCTGCAATAGTATAGTGTTCAGCAGATTCATAGAGCTATCACATTAAACAACACAGGCTGTTTTAACATGTCTCAGAAATTAAAAGTAGTCTTTTTATTTCCTCTGTTACAAAGACATGTAACATGAATTACATGTATGTAATTCTTAGGAATTCATAGAATGAGGACTTCAATTGCAAAATGAGCATGCACACATGCAAAATTAACTTGTACATTTCCATGACTTTGCCTCAGTGTTCCAACTTTAATGAAGAGAGGAAGTCACTTTTCCCACCAAATAACCCTATTCTCCCATTCCCTCCTTCCCCTCCCAGCATTGCCACATGTATCTGTAGTTTGATGGCATCATTCCAGAGAGCGATGAACAGGTCAGATCAGCAACCAACTTTTTATCCATTGACATACAGACTGACTGATGGAAACTTCTAACAACCTTAAGACTTTAAGCCTCAGTACAAGAGTTTACATCAGACCCTTCACAGAAGGGAAAAGCCATTTAATCCCAGAAACTGTTAAAACTTCCCACAAGACAAAATAAACTACCATAGTATAGTGTTTGTGTATTCTATTTATTATTTCTAAACAATTCACTATGAAAAATAATAAACTTAGATCTCTGTGTGGTTTTTTCTGTTTAATCTGGCGTTGGTACTTGAGTGATCTGCTTCAGATGGCAAGACCTTTATTCTCTGCCACTGACAGATTTTGCTCTGAATGACTTCACTTGTCAGGTAGTGCTGGGAATCTTGCTCCCTCATTTCACTGCAAAATAGAGATCTTTAAAACTTGAGTAATTCTTTGTTACAAGTTCAATTTCCAGCTGTCATTTAATTCCAAAATAATTTCAGAGCATATTTCCTGTATTATTACCTTACTACAAATTCCAGTATGAGATTACAAATTGCAGCATATTCAATGAAATAATTCTACAGTGTAACCTATGAAATCTAAGAAGCCTAAATGCAAACATACTTGAGCAGTGTCTATTACTCAACTCTGGTAACAGATGTAAGCATTACCTTACATTCTGACTGCCTGTCAGCAGCTACAGACACGCTGCTGCCAACCTGTGCATGATCCCTGCCTACAAGGGACAGGATTTTCTTCTGGATGCAAGAAAGTTTTTCAGTAGTGTTTCTATAGTGTGCAGGATTTAGATGACAGCAAACAGTTTCCTGAAAGGTACGGTCACTAACATAGCAGTGTAACTTTTGCTAAAATGTCATCAAAAGATGATTGCATAATGTTGTGGAGTTTGTTAATGAATTAAAATTGTTCAGACTTTTCAAAGCCAACAAATAGGCCTGAACTACAGAATTTTTCAACTTTTTTGTTAAACCTATAATTTTGTGTGATTAGTCATAGCCCACATATTCAAAAATTGCAAAGCTCCAAACCCTGTGCACATTATTTGCATGTTTGCTATCTAATGTGTACTCAAATGTCATCATTGGAAATCTAAGCAGGCATGCATCATCGTTTGAAGACCAATTTAACAGAACCGTCCTACTCCTGACATCTTAATTCTCGCTCTAAAGAAATAAAAATATGCCTTAGATAAAGAATTTGCTGTCCATTTTTAAAGCTTTTTGTTTGTTCATTTTCACTCAGCCTAGGCCTCATTTACCACAGGATTTGTGCAGGATCCTTCTGGAGTGCCTCAGAGTTGTTAAGTGACAATCTAAAAGCCGATTTAGGATTAGCTAGCTTAACCAGGTGAACTGAGGGTTTCACTTTGATTGGGTAGAAAAGCCGTAGCTGTGCTTGGAAGTCCATATTGTGATACTGAAGGGCTTTATCAACATCCTGAGAGGAGTGCATTCAGAATAGGTGATGATGCGAATCTCACTAATCAGTGAAGGATTATCTGAGGCTCAGAGCTATACTGCTTCTAATTCCTTCTTCATGACGCTGTTCATGCACTGCAAAATGATCTAGTGCAACACCAGAAGTATAAATATTAGATGAGACTCTTCAGTATCTTAATTAGTGCTTTCTAAGGGAGCAGTTCTTGAATAGTCAAGGGTAATCAGATGTTTTCTAAAAAACACAAAATCAGAATGATAGCAGAAATCTGTGATGATTTCCAATGTACAGTGATTGACACTGCACCATACACAACATATATTACTAATTTTAAAAACGGTGTCTGCATAAATGCTGGTGCCAAATTATTGACAGAATTTAGTATTTCTAGTCACACCATTACTGTGTTGAAGGCAGTGATTCTGCATAATCCTTTCCTCTTACTGAAATATGTGAAATTCTCCATTGACAGATTTCTTATACATGGATTAGGAGCGTGCCAATACCCTGAACAATCATTTAAAATAGATTTCCTTATACCCTATAGGTGTTTCTTCCACAGCAAAACAAAACAAAAAAAGTGAAAAATTTAATGAAACACTGAAAGGGGGCCGGGTAGGGGAGGAGAGGGGAGATGTGTTTGTTTGGATTGTTGTTTTTTCTTCTCCTAATAATTTTAGGAGAGCATAACAGCCTGGGAAACATGGGACTGATAACTAAATTGAGCAGCCTGGTCTAGTGGGAGGTGTCACTGCCCATGGCAGTGGGGTTTGGAATGAAATAATATCTAACCTTTCAGTGACTCTCTGAATTTATGGGAATTATTTCCTAGCATGTCTTATGAAAAGTATTTCCTAGCACAACTCTGGTGCAAACTTATGCTTGCATTTCCAGTAAATGACAGGTTTTCTAAATAAAAAAAAAAGTCTCTTAATAGTAAAACAAGTATTGCCCTAGTCTGCTTCATTACACACATTGGCAAAATGACAGAACAAGATATCTTTAATTCTTAACATCCAATTAGGTCCAATATCTACAAGACCACCAACAGTGAAAACTAGCTTTCCAGCATTTCTTGTAGTGTTTTTTTTATTCTTCACTTTCTGTTGCTTCTTACCATCCTCATTTTAGTCTTCTGGTCTCCAAGAAAGGTATTTACAAGTCATTCACAGCTCTTACAATGTGTTTTTATTAGACTCTCTCTCCTGATTGTAATTTTCAGTAAGATACAGAGGAGAGATGGGCTATGAATAAGACCCTAGATCTGAGGAATCCAGAAACAGGTTCTGATTTTGCATTATAGGACCATGCATAGAATAACTCCATATAGTAAAAATCTTCATATGAGTAGTTCAGCATTTTCATATTACAAATTTTTAGTTGAATTCACTCTTTATGTAAATGAAGCTTAACAAATAATCAATTTCATAATTTTACCAGAAAAGTGTCATTACTTATTATCAGAAACATCTATTTAAGCTTCATAGGAAGTAAAAATATAACCCGTCTCCTTTTGAAGTAGGGGAGATTTTAATTTAATTTTTACTGCTGTTCTTAAAATTGTGTTCATATGGGTATATTTCTGCTCGTCATGCAAAGTATGTACTTCCAATATAGCTTGCAATATTTCCATGAACAGAAATAAAATAAACATCTTAAAACCAGACATTATAAACACAAGTAATGTATTTCATTTTAATACTGTTTTTAAAACCAGATAGCAATATTTTATCTTCTGCTTTCTATGATACTGAGAAAACATACATCCAGGTAGACTTCAGATACTGTGTCAGAGGACTTCCATTTCTATCACTCCTTAATGATGAACGAGGTGGTTCTTCTAAACAAATAAGCACTTCAGAGACTTACCCTTGACAGGGTTGTTAATCCTGGGAGTCTGCCTTATCATAGTAGAATTCAAGGGCTGAGGTTGTACGGTATCCCTGTACTGCCTGTCTCCTATGCTGCTCCTCTGGTTGAGAGCTCGGACAGAACTATTTCACATCTTGCATTTAAAGCCATGCTCAGGCCTTCTGTTCTGGTGTGCTTGCAAAGAGAGAGGCTTATCATCTTAGTAGCCAATGGCTTCCTTTAATATCTGTCTGAATTTCTCATTCAGATGGATATGTTTTCAGCCTGGTGTATAGTTTCCTTAGCAGTCTTTCTTCACTGAATGCAATGAATCTGGGGTTATAATACAAAGCTTACCTTGAGTGCTCCAGAAACTTAAGGCAAGTCAGATCACAATATTTTGTCATGAATTAAAGACATGACCCTTTAGCACACCAGAACTTCAAAAAATGGCAGTTGTAAAGAAATTCAGAGAATCTCATCTTGTGATTTTTGCATACCTGACAGCAGCTATTCTGCTGAATGTCACCATTAAAACTATAAGGCCTTTAAAAAGCAACAGGTAATTGTGTGAGTCTCATGATTAAGCAGAGAATTTGGATCCATTTTCACAGAAGTGAAGCATTCTTTTATATGTCTTTTATCCTTTCTTTCCACCACTTTTCAAATCCTTTCCACACCACCTGCCATGGAAATCTGGAACACTACCCAGGATCAAATAAGAATTACAAGTGAATATCTCTTTATCTCCATCAGTTTCCTTATGCCTTGAAAGGCTTAGAACAGGCATGCAACTTCAGCTGCTGTTTGAAAATCAAAGCAGAATGTGTTTTCAGTTTATAAATTATAAGATATTCAAAAGCACAGACTAACATTAAGGAATTGGTTACACTGCTTGACATCTAGAACTGTTTGTTCCTTTTATCTCTCTTACTTTCCCCTCCTACTCCCTCTTTCCTTTCCTTCTTGAGGATAGAACACAAAGATGTAAATTTTGATGCCTTAGGCCTTGAAGAGATAGGAAGGAAAAAGATAATGCCAAAAAATAAATGAGGGAGATAGGGTGAATAGAGGGTCTCTTTTGATCTGACACCAGTAGTTCTATTCACTAGTTTTATTTGTTCATCAGAAAGATCCCTAATGCAAAGTATTAGCTTTGTACAGGCTTTTCTGAACAGTGGGAACAAAACCAGGCATGCATACTGTGCTAACTTTCATTCTAGTCTTTCAAAGATCAGCATAAATATTAATTGTCATCAAAGCCATGTGAGAGATATTTTAACACCACTTTCCAGAGAGAATACTGTGAGGTGCAAATAGTTAACAAGTGTAAGGAAGCAGAAAAGCATTCCAGGAATACTGAACAGAAAATGAATGTTTGGGTCTGATCTTCAGAAGCTGCTTTCTTAAGGGGCAGGAAAAGCCCTGCACTCATAGCTGATAGGAAATATGCATACCATCCCCCTCAGCTGCCTGCACTGAAAAAGACAAATTCTGTTAGATGTAAAAGGTGAAATCCTCACTGGAGTGATGAGTAACTCCCTGACTTAAGCAGAGCTGAACTTTTCTTTACATGCTTATTTCTGCTTAGTAGGTAGTTTGTCAAAGTGAAAAAGAGACTTAGATTGTAGTTTACTTTCATGGATTTGATAGTGGCAATCCACTACGAAAAGTTTTCTCTTTTCCTTTACTCCAGCTTCATAATCCCATATTATAGTTTGTGCCCTCCTCAGCTGGCCTGAACTGTCTGGAAAGACAAGATTACAAATCAAGCCACTGAAACTATTTTTATTATGTTTTAAATCCTCAGGGCTTTTTTAGGTGACATTAGGGGAGACAAAATTTAGTTGGGAGTGTTTTTTATTTTCTAAACCTAGATAATTTTACTGTTCCGCACTATAACAAATTCATCAGACAGTTGCAGCAAGTGTTAGAGATATGGGTAAACTAGACTGCAGTGGTATTCCTATCAGGGGAAATATGTTTTAAAAGGCCCTGAGAATCAAAAGCATTTGTCTATTTCCATCCTGCCAGAGCCTATGTATTTTTATAGGTCCTAGAACAATGAAAGCCTGATGTTAATTTGGGTGTTAAAACTTCCCTAATAAGCCTTTACTAATATAACTATCTTTAAACTGAGTATTCATACAATTATTTTAATGGAGTAATGGTGTAAAGCTGTGATTTTTTAGGACTTGCTCTATCAGCTGTCAATGAGAAAAAAAACATGAGAGCAAGTATTCTTTTTAAGAGACCCTTTCTCCATAAGTTCTTGGGCAATGGGGACATGTTGCTTCTTTCTGATCTTGAAGAAAGGTGACCTACAGTTTTGAGCATAGTATTCTAAACCTTGTTTTCTGTGTCGTATCTCAGCTGCCTTTATAGCCCTTTATCTTTAGCTAAGCAAATGCTTGAATATTTGCCATATCCCTGACATGATGTTTCTAAAAGCTATAAATCAGAACTACGAATTAGACTCAAAGTAGGTTTTGCTGATGAGAATTCTATTTGCCCTCAATAGATATGTACCAATAGAGAGGCAAATACACCCCACTTGATTGCTCTTATTTTGTCTTCATGTATCTATTGATTAGGACATTTATCTAAAGAATAAACAACAGCATCTTGGACAGTGTTATCAAATGTGAGGTAATCATGGCACACAGAGATTTAGTGATGTTTTCCTGACTTTGTTATCTAGCAAACACATCATTCTCTGTTTAATTCTAGCCTTACCCCTGCAACAATTAACATTCTTTATTTTATTATACGTTAGATGTAACTTCTTTTGATCTATTTATATGTTATATGTAATTCATTGGGGTAAATGACGATAATTAACTATCATTTAGTGATTTGGAACATGTGGGAAAGCATTATATTGACCACATTTTATTATAGGATGAGTATATAAAATTGATTTTGTGTGATATGAGCTTCATGCTCTCCATTTAGCACTTTTTATTATAAATGCCTGTTAGTGCTGGTTTACTTTTTTTTTTTTTTTTTTTTTTTTTTTTATCAACCAGGCAGAAAATACATTCTTTTTATCCTTATTTTACAAAGCCAAAGGCTTGACCTGTAGCTAAAGGTGTCAGAGCACTAAAGCATTGCATGTCTGGTCTTTGAAAGCCTCAGGGTCTGCTACAGCTCCTATTGAAGTCACTGGGAGTTTTGCCATGGATTTCAATAGGACTGGGAGGAGAGCCTATGTTTATTGTTAACTAAGATATACTGGAGTTCTGTTCACAGCGAAATAGAATGATGGGTCTGAATTGTTTCAGAGGTTTATTATGTGCAGGCTGCAATTCCAGAGAACCTCTGTTTACAGGAGGAAAAAAAATTCTACATTCCTCGTACAGTCAGAATTTCCACTGAAGTCAATGAAATCTTTGCCTGAGTAAGGATAAACACTTGCAACCAAAGTAGATGATTTTGTGAAAAACAAGCACATTGCTGAAGTGCCTGTTGGCTGTGTTTCTGTATTTTCTGTCATTTAGATTTGGAAAGTTATCCAATACTAATAGGTTTCTGTTACTTACATCCACTTCCTGTTGGTCACTTTACAGCAGCCACACACTAGCACCTTTCTTACAAGGAGTGTTTATGTGAAAAGAAAGAGCTGAAGTTCTTTAACTGGTTTCTCAGACAAATTCTGGTTGATTCAAAACATGCTGACATACCCTCAACTTCATTTCTTATTGCTTTCTGTTGAGAACCTGATTGTTGTATGAAATCCACAATATACCTGTAAATTTGTGCATACCAGGGATCCAAGCTTCTGGACAGTGAGAATGTCAGGGAGTTGTTTTTTTTTTCCTTCAGACACCTAGGTTACATCAGCTATAGCCTAGTCTCAAGCACTTCTCATGTATAAGCATGCTGAACCCTGATGTCTCAACAGTTTTTATCACTGCAAATTAACTTCTCAGTGCTCTTCTAGGATTATTACTCTGTGACACATATGCCAAGTACTGCAAAACTGAGCTGCCACAAATTGCGGACCAAAATTTAAGAGCTTATGAATAATTTTGTACTAAAACAGAAAACATATATAGGTGCCTTAAATGAAGTGGAAAAGAATTAATCTGCCTTCCCCCCTAATTCTAAATCTTCAGAGATAGTATTATACTTCAATTTGTCCCATGTATGTATGCAACAGAGTTTTGAGAATCTTCTTGGTCAGGGGCTTAGTAGCACTGATCCCTCTATGCCTTCAGTGTGTATTGGGACCAGTCAAATTCTGCAGCAATAGTAGTACAGTAGAGACCTCCACAGGAGGTGAGGAGTGGGGTGGAATTACTGCCATGTGTTTCAGAGTGTCTCTCAAGCTTACTGGTCTGATGTAAAAGAGAAATGATCTTCCTAAAATATATGTTAACCCTGGGTTTGAAGGAAAAAAAGAAAGTTATTAGAATTTGCAGAGAAGATATTTTAAAAAAAATAAAAAATAAAAAATTGTAATTTCAAATTGGAAATTATATACTGCATGCTGAGAATAGGAGATGCTAAGAAAACAAAAGACTTAATTTGGAATACAATAATTTCTCCGCAGTCTGTATTATTCTCTGTCAAATATACTGGGAACACAAATCTGCATCTGCATTGATTGGATGAATTTCAAAGACCTTTTACCTGCTCTCTGTTTGTGTTGCCTCATATCTTTATGACATGGAATGAACTGCTTGGCGCCACATTGCTGTTACCCATTAACCATCCCTGTTTTCCTAATCATCTTAGACTCCATCTTTCTCTGTCCTATCTGTTATTGTCTTCTGCAAAGAGATGTGATGTTCCTGTAGCCTGCTCTGGTTTGCATGACATGATTTGTGTTTCTGCCTACAAGGGTTTCTCTGCTGAACCCTGTACATTATCTTCCCCCAGCCCCCCTCCTCTGTAACCAGGAGAAGAGGGTCATACATCTGTAAAATGACAGCACTTATGAAAAATGGGAGTTTGGTACACATGGCTCTCATCAGACACAGACTCATCTTCCATGCCACAGACACTACTTGTTTCCTTGCAATGCAGACTGTAGCTGGAAACACAGGAAACACCTAATAAATTGCCTGACCTATCAAATTAACAAGTCATCAAGAAACTATTTTGGTAATCAATGAGCAAAGCAGAATTGTTTGCTTTCAGGCTGAGAAAGAAGAATGCGTGGAGATGGAGCAATTTATTTTCTTCATCTCTCTTCTATAAACAGCATTTAACTGGATTGTAAGTTTGTTGCAATACATGGAAAAATGTGAGGAATCTATTTTTAGAATTAGGAGAGCTCAGACCTAGAGGCATGCATTGGCCTAAGTTTATGGCTGAATATAGAACTCAGACTCAGATATGCTTGGATATATGACAATATAATTATGTCATCACAATTTCTGGTGAAGGTGGTTTTGGTTCTGATTATAATAAATACACAACATAAATTAAATATTGTGGGTTTAAGCATGGTATGAGTTGAAATAAGCCTCAGTATAGTCCCTATGCTCGCAGCGTTCTAGAAAAACTACAAAGTATAAAATTTTCAGCCTTTATTTAAGGCACGTAATAAAATTAAAATGAGTAATTGACAACAAATGAAGAAGCAGGCATTTTCTTTTTCTACTTGATGTGCCCTGAGAAATAGAAATAGATTGCCTCTTACTTCTGCTTAGAAAAGGTAGATGCGGAAACTGCTGAAAATTAAATCATGATGCTGGTTGTGCAGGCAACTGCCAAGGATAGCTGGAGCCTTTACAGCCCAGTTGGGATAGTGCAGCAAAGACTGCTCCTGTGGAATAAGAACAGCATATAAACACCAGAGACACACTGGAAACTCATGATTTTTACTTGTGACTGCCAAGGATGAAGTGCCTAGTGAAGCTTGTATAGGAGACAGCAAGATGTTAAAGCAGGTGTCATTTATGCTGTGAGCTTAATGGTAGATGTCTGCTTGAGCATCCTGTCAACTGTGGTCTCAAAAGCAATTGAATTATTTGGAAATTTGTAGAACATCAGTAATGTTACTACCACTATGACATCTTCTTGCCTTTCTTGGGCATTTCTTGTCCTGCTTATCTTCCTGTTTCAATGACAGACCTTTACTAAATCTCCAGCACATTTGTAGAGGCTCTTGGAAGATTATGCATCATTTCAGTGGATCATTTACTTCATTTACTTCATTACTTTTTTATTAAATTGAAAATCACAAAATGAAAATCCTGATAGGATAGCACAGAGCTCTCTAGATTATCAGGGTATTATCTATGGCCCTCATTTTCCATTACCTTCTGACAGTGGGAGGACAGAACAATTGCTATAGAGGAGGAAATGGGAGTAAATGGGAGAATGCAGGACAAAAAATACAAATAGGTTTTGTTGTGAAAATCTGTGAAATGCCTCTTGCAAATTCTTCGTATTTATTTTAAAAACTTTGCTTTGAAATTATCCTTTTTTTTTTTTTTTTTTGGTCTAAATTCCGTTCCTTGTCTGTAGTCCCAGTTCATTTAGATGTTTAAGCATATGGACTTTGGTAATGGGTTTTATGTTTTAAATCTGTTTTAAATAATAATGGGGAAATTTTGTTATATTGTGGTGAAGGAATGAGGGGTGGAGTGTGTGCAAATTTCCCACCTTTGTCAGTGTTATTTTTGCTTTGTGTGCAGAACTCTTTTTGTTGTTGTAAGGGAAGTTTGTGAAGATTGTGTGATAAATCTTTTAATGATAATTCTTATGTATACATATAAGTGCTTTCTCAATACCAAAAACATATGGCAGGGTTCCTCTCCCCTCCATTTTAATGTAAACTGTGATCAAACAGAAGAAATTATACCTCATGAAGTTACTATAATAATTAAAATTGGCCAAAATTAGGACTGGGGAACTTGGCACTAAGTTTCAGATGGGATAAGAATATGGGTCACACCAATGGCTGTTTACAACTGCCTGAATCCAGTATACACCAGAGTCAATGACTCATGGACTCGTTCCATGTGTGCTGAGCAATGTCTCCAATATCTGTATAGAAAACTTTAAAATTGTGCTGTTGCAGAATGTGTAAAGAGAAAAAAAAAATCTGGGTATTAACTAGTTACTTCATTTTTAAGAGGGTGAAACAGTGAATGAAATATAATTAGCTAATTATGGCATTTAATTAACTTTCAGACAGAAAGAAAATTTGTGTATAAGCACTGAGTTTTGAAAATTAAGGTTTCTTTTCCAAAACATCCCAAACAGAAATTGTATCTGATATACATTAAGATACAATAAAGGATACTGATTACTAGAATATTTGTTGAAGGCAGCATACCTTCATATTAGATTTATTACTAAATTTTAAAAACACTTGTATCACATAAATGCTAGAAACTGTTTCCTCCATCCTCAAGCCCAGATTCAAAGATACCACAAATCTTGTAGTATCAGAATATATTCTATTAGGCAATCAAGACTTATTTTCATCCTTCAATTGTTACTTTTATAGAATAAAATCACCTTTTTCATTTTTTGAATCTACAGGAAGTTTGAGATATAATTAATTTTCTTCTTTAGACAGGGCAAAAATCTAAATATTTCTTATATTTGCTCCATATCCTTCCTTCCTTAGTTTAGAATTTTTTCTAGCAGATTCTGTCTGTAATGCTAGCAGTAGTTTGTTTATTCACAATTTTAGATTTCATAAAGACAAATGGCTATATATGAGCATCTTCTAGTTTCTTAAGGAAAAACTTCTGTCATATATCAAGATATTCAATTTGCAACTTTGAAAGTCAAGGTTAACCATGTAAACCTATGACAAGAGAGCAAGGAAAATGTTATTTTGAGCTTAGCTTTATTTCATAGTAACTGTATAAGTTGTTTTGCTATTTTACATTATGTTATCACTTTGCTAAATTTAATGGTCCTTGGTATGGGACTGTTCAGCTCGTGGGAGTTATGCATTTCTCAAGTCAACTTCTGGTTTAACAGATGTTTGTTTTAAGAGTTCCTTAGCAGTATAAATTATAGTGGACTAAATTGCTCATTTAAGGGCATGACAAAGTAACTCTCAGAGCATGCTCTGGTATGTGAAGCAAGCTGGGTAAGTAAAAAAAGCAGCACATGGGTCTCCATGAAAAAAGTCTTCCTTGCTACGTTTTAGAAAAGGACTCTGTCATAAAAAAGTTATGCCTCCTGCTAAAGTAGTTGAACCAGCTGCATCCCATGTGCTGAAAACACTCTTGTCTCTTATTTCTCTTGTTCAATTATTGTGTCTATAAATTGCAGTGGGCCACCTGTGCAATGCACTCATCCAGAATAGCCCCAGAGGAAGCATTAACATATCAAGGCTCATAAAGCACAAATCCTTAAATGTAAAAACTGACACTTTCATCCTACTCCAGCCTACATCTATATAGACATTAAAACAGAAAGGAATAAAGAATATTTTGCTATGCAATTTGAAGGCCCTGCTCTCTTTGTGCAGAGGTCAGCAGCAAAACTCCTCTTGATTTTTTCTTGGGAACAGGATCAAGGTATAAAGAGCAGGAATTCCAGTTGCATATTTTAGAAACTTATTCTGACTTTTGACATCTATGAAATTCAAGGCACCTACTAAAAAAGTGCAAGGAAGGCTTCTGTTCTTGACATTAACCACATTTTTATTATTCCCAGTCTAAAAGAATTATGTCAGATCTCTCTAGAAATGGGAATGTGGGTTTGGACTAACCAGAGGAAGGTCTCGAAATTAGTAAAACTGCTTCTTCCCACTTTCACACTCCCTCTTTAGAAAAGGTTTAAGAATATTTTTTCCTTGATGTGTCAAAGATAAACCAACAAACACTGAGACTGCTTTTTTAACCTCTGGGCATAGCCATTGGCCAGAATCAATGTAAAGATGGCAGTTTTCCCATTACTGCAATCTGAGCGCAGGTAACTTCCAACAGGGACTCAGGAAAGTGAGAAGAGACATTTTCAATCAACTTGAGCAGTTCTTGAGAAACATCCTTTAAAAGCTCCCTGGAGGAGCAACCATCCCTATGCACTTATCTCCAGTTCATACAAAGTATCATTGGCCAGTAGATAACAACAACAACTGTAGTATAGACATTTCTCTGTTCTTTTCTATTGCGCATTTCCCAAAAAAAAAAAAGGAGACTCAAGGCAGATTCCCTATCCTAAAAGCAAATAGGGCTGCTGGTTGCATACCTAAGAATACAGACCCACCTAATCGCAATTTAGGATTGTGTCTAAACAGTATATTCACATTTTAGTATCATGGACATTTGTTGTTTATTGAAGTGGCTGCCTGTTTGACTCATCCCTTCATAAACAATGCTATCCTTCATTACCTTGGTGTTTAACCTGTTTGATTCTCTTTCTTTTTTTACTAATTCCCTAGCTCCAAATCTTAAACCAGTTTCTAACACATCCCCACATTGCAAACCTTTTCCTCTCTGCAGCACAATTAGACCCCTGACCTTCTATTCCCCAAAGCTGAAGAAATGCCAAATTGCCACAAGCACTTCATTATGTTTATGTATTGGTCCCATAAGACTTGAATTTTCTCTGGCTGTCCCTATCCCTCTTTTTATTTCCTGTTTACTGGCATCATACAACTTTCTGTTATATCCAGTGCTCTTGAAATTGGTTATATATTTTTTAAATTAGGTAAAATTATTTACAGTTAGTGATTTTCTTTTTTTTTTCCAAAATTGTATCTTCAATATGAACCACTGTGAATTAGTGACTATTACAAAATCTAAGGAAAGGAAAAAGAAAATAAGAATTCAATAGTCTTAAGCATAGAGACTTGTACTTTATAGTACAAGAAGTTTTTGTGGGTTTGGATAAAGATCCAGCATAGGTGTGTTCAGTGTAACTCACATGAGTAGCCTCTTCAGGACATTACTGAACCTTTACTTTTCAAGTGCACACTTTGCAAAAGCTTTCATAGTAAACCCTCCTAACTGTAGATAGAAAACTACCCATAAATTAGCACATTTTCCTGAAGAAGACAGGTCAGTGAAAATCATTTAGTAAAGGATCTAAAGTATGTTTTATCGACTATAATACATAACACTGTTTAATACATCTTTTAAATCAAACCTGTGTAAGCATCTACTGTGCCTGTGAAGCACAGAACATGTGTTCTGTGATCACAATCTTTATCCTTGACTCTGCCCTTAGGACAAAAAAAACAAAAACAAAAACAAACAAACAAACAAACAAACAAAAAAAACCTGCACAAAACCCACCAAAACAACAACAACCAAAAGAAAATTCTTTTCTTATCCTCTTTATATATTAATCCTTGTGCTTAACTTCGTGGTGTAAAAATGGTGGCATCAACTATTGATGCTAGCAGGAATTCTGTCATTCCTTTAGTGAGTCAGACACTATTTTCAAATAGCATTACCCGACCTTTAAGTACTGCTTCTGTAGGTTAAACTTTTAAGATCCTGCTGAGATTCATTTTCTGCTGTCATTGCAGCTTTTGCTTTTAGTACTTGCTCTTCTATATATTCTTAATAGACTCTGGTAGCAGGTTCTGGTAGATTTTTTTCACTGATCAGTTCCTATTTCAATTTTTCACCTAGTTAAGAACAGAGTAAACAATTGAGCAAAATTGTCCATCTTTATGCAAAACTCAATGCAGTCTAAATGCTATATTTTTGGCAC